>NC_140776.1:4547738-5747738 GCF_044657685.1 Stegodyphus dumicola | reverse complement strand
ATGGTATAGCTGCTATTTATTAATAAAATAATTTTTATATATAATAGGGATTTAAAGACTTAAATAAAATAGCTATAAAATATATTAATAATATAATATTATGAAAATTAGTCGTTCAGCATAATATTACTTCCTAGGTGTTTCTTGTGCAAAATGCCATATATTAAAAATAAATTTGAATATATTTACATTATTATTTTTTAACTTAAATCATGTTAGTTTCCTAAATACTCGTAGGGATTTTGTTGTTTTCACTTAGTGTTTTTCGTAGTCTGGTAAAATAGAAATTTGCAAATTTGTTGTCAATTTACAAGGCTTAAAATCCTTTATCCCTCTTTCGTATTATAAAAATACTTTATCGTTATAAAGGGAACCATTTAAAAAGTAATTTTATTTATACGTTTTAATAAATTTTGAAAACAATGTTACTATTGATGTAAGGAATAACATTTGTTTCTATCATCCTGTAATATAACTGTAATCATCCTGTAATCATCCTGTTCTATCATTTTAACAGCTGACATCAGTAGTATTGTGTTTACTTATTTAGTAGTACTGTAGAGTCATTAGGGTATTTTGAGGCAGGAGTCATGAAAATAAGCAATGCCTTCACCGGGACATGAACCTGGACCTCTCGAATACGCGCCGATTGTGCTACCGTTACACTACGAAGGCATACAGCAAGGAGGAAGAAAACGTCTTACATATTCCTCCTTTTAAAGGGCAGTTGGGGATTAGGGGACCCAGTTGCCAATTCTTGGTGGGGAAGAGTCATAATCCATCACCCTTTTTAGTTCCGGTGGCATTGTAGAGTCATTAAGTTATTTTGAAGCAAGACACATGAAAAATGAGCAATGCCCTCGCCGAGACTTCAACCTACACCTCTCGAATACTCGCAGAGTGTGCTGTCATTACACTACGAAGACATGAAGAAAGGAGGGAGAAAATGCCTTACAGTACAAGCTGGTATAATCTGATCATACACATGTGTGAACGGCCAAAGAACCTATTCCATTGTACATGGTATCAAGGATTACTCGTGGCACTGTTTTAGAGAGACAAATACTAAGTCCTTTAGAATCTACATAAAATAAATGTTTAAGAAGAAGACTTCAGCACCAATAGTGATTTCGGTATCTATATATTTATTAATTGATCAAGTCAAAGCATAGAAGGCTGTTTGATTATAGGAGGAATGGCTTTTTGGAGTAAGTTTGGAAAGCCTTTTTGGAGTGATTTCGGTATCTATATATTTATTAATTGATCAAGTCAAAGCATAGAAGGCTGTTTGATTGTAGGAGGAATGCCTTTTTGGAGTAAGTTTTAAGAAAAGCTGTTTTGCAATTCTATTATACATGGTAAAGTCCACGAAATCATGGCAGAATTTCAGAGATTCAAACTTATGTTCAGAGATCGAACTACCAGTGTTCAGCAGTGTTATCTACTTGGCCACTATTTAGTTAGTGTATAATTTTAAGATATTTTCTGACTTGTAAATAAACATAATAATCTAAAGTTTTCCAAATGTAAGCTTACTGTGATCATTTACTATATAAAATCTAGTAAAATAAAATTTGTAGATAAAAACCGTATTTTGAAAACAAAAGGATGAGAAGAAAACAAAAATTTCTGGTAGTAGCTGGCAAATG
The DNA here is from genome assembly GCF_044657685.1 of Stegodyphus dumicola. NCBI lineage: Eukaryota > Metazoa > Arthropoda > Arachnida > Araneae > Eresidae > Stegodyphus > Stegodyphus dumicola. The sequence continues at coordinate 5,746,089 of NC_140776.1, read as the reverse complement.
GTGCTACTGTATGTTGGGACACCTTTATCTTTCTTGCTCCCGTGAAAATAGCGGTTCTCAAGATTAAAATGATATTCGATCATTCAACATTCAACATTCGATCGCTTTGGTACCACTACTGAAGCGCTGCATAACAAATAAACTGCTTTTTCGCTAACTTTTGTAAGTAACAGTTCTTCATCTTATTCATTGTTGAAATGGTAGGTTGTCTATCTATTCGATGATCCTGGCGTGTCACTCATATAGACAAGCACACCACAAATTACGAGATATAATTACAGCGTTACTTTAAAATTTATCAGAAACAGAGCAGTTTGGTAGCCGCTATCGAGAATGTTTAGCAGCGTATTTCAATTCAACTCTTAACTGACGATAGTCCAACGACATGACCAGACTTATGCTTCGTCAGTTGTGCTGACGTGCAGCTGCACCAACAGTGAACACGGCTTTAAGGTGAAAGTAGAGATTGTTTTTGCATTAGGATTAAAGTACATTTTGTCTCATAGCCTTATTGCCGCTGTGGTTGGTTGGGCACCTAAATACAGGATTGTGGGCTACTAGGCTTGGTGCCGTCTATGTTTCTATCAAACAGCCACCGGTTGGACATCACTGGTCTACTATATCAGTTTTCTTTGCAGCATCATTTTACAGGATGAAGGCTGTTCTGCTGTTATACATTGATCCTAGTTATGTATTGTTAATTAAAATGCTTTTCAAAGCTACGCAGATTATTTCATGATTATAGTTTCAATACTATCTAATGAATTTCATTAATGTGGTTCTCGTACATAAAAGGAAAAAATATTAGTAGATTGTTCTTTATGTCCTATAAGTTTAGGCAACATTTTATCCCAAAACCTTAATAATACATATTGAAGGCTGATCTAAATCACTTTTTCGAAACCTTCGCGAATTGTACACTTAAAGGTGTAAACTTCGTGCGTTTAAGTTGGGAATGTCTAATCAATATTTCATTAACGGAAGGTTTGGCTTTACAAGGATCATAGAAGCCCAACACTCTTAGTCCTAAAACGTTTTCAAAATATTCTTTACATTGTAACTGAAAGTATTCCAGAAATTATACTTACGAAACGAAAATTAGCAGGCATCTTTTTGAAATAGCATGTGAATACCCTGGTACTAATAACAAAGATACATATACTTTTATAAAGATATTCTTAGCACTTACATCCTTCGGAAAAAATCGCAATTAATTCATATATTTAAAATTATAGATTCGAAAATTAAGGTCTGAGGAGTTTGTTAATCATACGAAAATGTCAAAAGCAATGCAAATAATTAAAATTTTATTTAGCCCATGTTTATTTTAATGTATTTTAACAAAAATTTCTTTCAATAGAAATAATTGGTTTAATCTGGTTAATTTAATTTACCTACTATAAAATTTTTTATTTTTAAATTTTATTTTTTATTTACCTACTGTAAAATTTCGCAAATATTTTATTTTGAAGTTATAATCAAGGCTTTCACCCTCAAATAGAAAGAGAAAAGAAAAATGAGAAACTGTTCCTTTTTAATGCCTGATGTGAGTCCCCAAGCAAAATTAAATTTTATGTTTCTATACTAAGAGCATCGATTTTTTATAAGCTTCAAGTGTCATTAATTTCGGAATCAATAATCTGAACACAGCACATTCGTTTGACGGTTAAGTGAATGCCGATGCAGAAAGAAACAGAAAAACCTGCTGCGTAGTAATCAATTATTTAAATCCGAAAAATTGACATTAAATTTAATTTTACTAGAAACTATAAGGAATTACTTTCAATAGAAAAAAAAAAAAGATTTTACTTAATTTCTTACCTCAAATAACCTTCTGATTTATTTTTCATTTTATTTTTTTTAAGGGCAAGTATTGAAGTATCTTTTGTAGGAAACATTACGAAGAAATTAACACTAATTCTTTCATGCCCTTTGCGATGTAGGAGTCAGTACACCAATTTAGTACACCAATCATTTGATACTTGGTCAACATGTTATCTACTAAATAAATTTTGTTGTGATATATCTTGTCTTTCTTGGTGTTGCAAATTGGGGGGCCAGCAGTGTAGCCTTAATGTTGATTACAATCAGCACACTAAGCCGGCTTTCCAACTTTTCAGTTACTTTTTAATTTATCAGTTTTGGTAATTCTCCAATTAATACCCGTTTTCTCAGATATTTTATACAATATTTTAGTAGATATGCAATCGTTTCAGACATTATATTAAATAACAGCAATTAAAGCGCTCTAGAATAATTATGAATATGCATGAATGCCTCATATATGGCATTCGTTTACTTCTTCCTTTACTTTATGACAGAGAAAAAGGGAAACATTATTTAACATTTTAAAAGATATACATTTCTGCGCTAAATACATGCATCATTCTATATCCGCTAATTCGATATCCCAATATGGCTATTGTAAGTAAGTTAAGAATTATATGCGAAACTTAAATGCACTGTTATTAGTTCGCAGGTCATTCCTCAGATTAACATATTTCTAAATCCTATATCCTACTTGATAATATATATATATATATGTGTGTGTGTGTATATATATGTACAAAAATATGAAAACAAACTTCTAAATTTAATTCACTATAACCCCTCTTATTTTTATTTCATTTGGGAACTTCATCTCTCTGTCTTAAAAATAGCACTACAAATCTAAACTACGTCATTCAAATTAATCATGCGATCTTACATAACCCTTAATGCAGATTCCTCTTGACCAATCACCAAATTGTAAACCAAAACTTAAAACTGAAACTTTTGCCTCCCCTCCCTTTTTCCTTTGCATTACTACTGAGAGACACTCTCTCTTTTCGCTTAAGCTTTCATCCTCTTAAGACGCTTTGTTGCAATCATCTATCTGCTGCTATGATAACTTTTATTGGAATGGTATCAAAATTGTGAATGTTCTGGAAGTGGGCACAATTGGAGTGTCAAGTGAATTGTAGCCATCAAAATGTGAATTTAAATAAATAAGGAAATTAATCCGGCTCGGTTGCTTATTTTTCAAAATGGATGGACATTCTAAGGATCAAGTATCTTCGAAATCAGCATTTCTATGCATCTACCTTTCAGTGTTTTTACATCAATGCTTCTGAAATTGTACTAATATTACACACAGACACACACACACAAATATATATACTCCCAGATGCAGAGCTATCAACAGTCAGAGAAGACTTGAATTATCTTTATTTTCAGAGATCTCTACCTTTTATCGTCAAATTTGCATCCTCTCTGCTTCTATCATTCTTCGTATTCTTATTAGTAATTAATTAATAATATTGTTTTGGGAAAAAATAATTTTTTTATTCTGCCATATTTCGAAACGATACAGTAAACAAAATACTGAATACGGAAAATAAAATTTTTCTTATTCATTTAGTATTAGATTTTAAATATCAGAACTCCTTATTTCCATTCCTACGAAATAAATGAAGAGTGTAATGTAGTATACAGCGCTTTGCGCTTTACAATACGTAATATCGTGTAAAGTGTTATAAATGTTTTTTAACGACAGTTATTATCTTATGTAACACAATCTTTTCAATCTAGCTGGAACATACACGAATATTCTGTTTCATAGAGCATTCACTGTTATTCAAAGTATCACGTACCTGTTGTAAAACTTCTAACATATTACTAACGCCCTAATTTTTTTTACCTTCAGAAATACTAGTTTTTTTTAGTTTCTTCAATCAGTAAGTCTTTCCACAATTCAGAAACATACCTTGATTTACTAAATTAATTTTAGTTAATTAATTACGTGAAAGCAATCGAGAGTTATCTACTTATTGTGATGCCTATATAGGGTGCTTTGTAGAGAAGACTGATTCCTATTTGCATTTCCTAGAAGCCTAGATATTGACGCAGCCATCAGTTTCAACCGCCCTGTTTGAATCTGGGATAAACTACTAGTGATATGTGGCTTTATATATGTGTCCGCATAGATGAACGAACTAAATTGATTAATAATGTAAAATAAAGGTCTATGAACAAATTTTTAGTTTTATATTAAATGTGAATCTGGCTAGAAATATTTTTTGCCTAGCATTTTAGAGATCATTTATAATAATTGTGATTTGTAGTAATCGTGATATATTGTGCGTATAAGACTCACAAGTGCCCGGCAAAGAAAGCTTTGTTAAATTAATAGTTTTTGAATTTTTGATGATTAAGAAATTTTCGGTAATCCTATCTTCTTTGCTATTTTTAAATTTTATGTCAAAAAGCATCCGAACTAACATTCACTTGCTTCTAATTTTTAATATTAGTTTGCATGTGTTCTTATTTGTTTTACTTTTTATTTTCAATATAAATACCAACCTGAAATTCTTAACGAAAATGAGACGTAACAAATCATCGTTACATTTTCCGTAAGCACCGGATAACAAGCCATTGCGCATTCTAAGCACACTTAGTCGATAAATTGTTAAGAACATCTGTCGGTGACATTCTATAAATATTCCCTGACATGTTCTTAAAATGGCAGTCCCAACTAATCATTTGGGATTTCCTCAGTGTAGCCTATTTGCTATGTATTATACCGCTGCAAAGTAAGCTTCACAAATTACCATAAATACCAATCATGCTGTAGAATGAACCATATAAATCAACTAATTGACCCAGAACACGGCACTAAAGCATAAATATTTGACTCTCAGATTCTGCTTCACTTAACCAGCTGCTCCAAATTACATGAATATCATTTCTTCTTCCTGTTAACAAGCAGGGAGTAAGTAGTTCTCCTGCCTTTGAGCAGAGAAACGAGATTAAACACGATGCTAGAATCCCCGTAAGACCTTGCAGCGAAGCTCCGTACGGATAAAAAGAAAACTTAATTAGCGATCCTCACTTTGAAAAGGAGTCCTCGTTTTATTCTTTCGGCAATCTGTTAACAAATTTTGTGTCCGCGTTTGCAAAAACAAAATGCAGACCTTAAATTTCAAGAGAATGAGCATTCAACCGTATTTTCCATTGTCTAGAAATGAAACATAGAAAGAAAGGATTGTTTTCAAAGTGAGTTGCTGTTATAGGGCATCCAATTTCAGTTATGTTCTTAAAACGTAGAATAATGTAATAATTGCTCACACTGTGGAATGATTCTATGTTCATTCTCTTTTCCTTTATTTACAATGTAAACTAAAGGAAAATGAGAGGTGCATTTAACTTTCAAAAACTATAAGGTGCACATTTGCCTAATTGTATTAACAGTAAGCTGATGATGTATGCCTAAAAAAGAAAATTTCTAAATTAATCGAGTCATTTGGTCTGGATATTAAATGATACATGCTTAGCATATAGTTAAATAAATGCTGTGCTCATTGAAGTTAAATAATTAATTCCATTTACACAATTCCATTTATAATTAGCATATAAATTTTCTTATATATGCTTAATATATATGTTATAAATAAATGGTTCCTGTTTCAATACAGATCATTAAGATGTGTATTCATCTTTGCGGCTTTTCATTCTTCGTTTTAAGCCATTTTACAGTTTGAATGTATTCGATTTAAATGTGAGAAACTCTATGTGTTTTCAGTTATCTAATAAATAAATGTGATATTTGGTTAGACATTTTATCTGCTTCGCTGTTAAACATTTGATGCTTTTATAATAATTTTAAATGCAAATGTCAATTCTTAAACATTTAAACATTTAGATTCCAAGCTTTGTTTTCTTCTCCCCAATGAGAACAATATTTTGCGATTTTTGTTTCTTTTCTCGGAGGAAGGTAAAATTAGCTTTTCGATATATGTTTATATTGCTATGGGTACTTTCGATATCATTATAAAATATTTTAATAAAGTAAAAACATAAACTCTTAATTTTAGCATTATTTATTCAAAGGACATTTTATAGCCTTATTTAAAGGGAAAAAAGCATTTCTTTAGAAAAACAAATTTAAAAGCGATAACTTTAATGGAATAGTAATTATTTACATTTTAAATCTCTATTCTTTTTTGTTTTTCCTGCTAATTTCAAAAATCCTGTCTTTTAAAATAAATGAAAATTTTGCATTTCAATACGAAACAACTTACATACTTTAAACTTATAATAAATCATGGGCTTGGTAGACTATGACTTAACGTGCTATGATTACCTGTAAAAGATTTATTAGGGATACGTTTAAAAAATTAATAGATAAAAATGGCGTGTATTCAAATTAAATGTGAACACCGTACCCAAGCCCCAAGCATTTGTCTCATTCCCTGGGATTAAATCACGGCTACCAACATTTAGTGGTTTTTATCCGCTCATTGCTGATAGGCTGCCAAAAATAAAAACCAGAATCTTTCACTTATTTCATCTTTAAATTGAAAATCACATTCTCTGGTTTTTATAAGCCATAATTATTATTTATTCGCTCCACCATTAAATCAAAAATCACATTCTCTGGTTTTACTTAGCAATAATTATTATATATTCACCGACTCTAAATTTGCAATTAATCACATTCTGTATGAAAATTTAATAGTTTTCAAGCTGAAATGTTAAAGAAAAACTATGATTTATTTCATAATTCCTGTTATGAGTTGCATTGCAAAACAATTTCCATTTCCTAACAAATGGATCCTAAACTAAAATTTTACAAGTTTCATGCTCTTCTAAACGCCTTCGAAGTCCATTAATACTTACTTTAATTACGTTTTAAATTGTTAAATTGCAGCAAAATAGCTAAAAATGGAATGTCTCTACATATAATAAAAGAAAGAGTCTGCGTGTCTTTCGGTTCGTGGTGCGCGTAAGCTAATAGACCCAGGGCTACGAAATTTGGTATAAAGGTGCATCTAGACAAGAGCCAGTGCACCTTCAAGTGATTTTTTCAAAATTAGATTGAGTGTTTTTTTTTATCTTTTCGATTTTATCGCATCATTTTGAATAGTTTCATTCTTTTAGAAATGTGGTTTTGCCCACAGTATTTCATTCACTTGTGTACTGGACTGCTGACTGTTGAAAATCAGCACTGTTACCACCTGGAGAAATAAGGGCGATGCAGTTTTTAAATTTAATGTTTCTCTTGGACACTGGACGTTTGTGGAGATAAAGCAACGGGAAGTTGGTTAATTTATTTATTGGGATAATTGATAGTTTTTCTATTAAAGGATATTGCTTATTTAATTGTAATTTTGTTTATATGTAGTACTTTTTTTTGATGCAGTTGTTCTGCAGAGTAAAATTATGCGCATTTTTTAAATTTAACGTTTGGTGTTCCCATCAGGCATTTTTCTGGTACATTTAAAAGCCAGCGAGGGCTGGCCGCGTCGTTACTAGTTATAGTATAAAAATATAAAATAAGAGCTTTATTGCATGAAACTCAGCAATGGCCTTTACTCAGAAAAGAAAGAAAGAAATGCCAGCTATTTAATTCTGCATTTACGAAGTTTTTCGGCCAGCCAATTTAAATGAATTCTCATCTTAAGACTTGATAATAAAAAATATCTAACGCGAAGCATCTGTATGCTGCTGAAGTGAACACATTTGAATCATGGACTTTATAAGAAATAGACTAACCCAAATGGCTTTTCTCCCTCTTCTGACGCATTCCCGGCTGTCACCTTGATCACATCCGGAAGAGTAGGGACGTCTTGCAGAAACGTACAATGGTTGGCTATTGCAGTTGGTATAATTGTCAAGAAAAAGTTGGTTGTAGCACCTCATTTCACAAATTAGAATTTTTAGATATTTTTATTTTTGAAACTGAGATAGAGTTGTAAGGATTATGTTAATTTTATTAACAGTTAAATTTTAAGCTAAAATTCCTTTCCTGTCAAATTCTTAACTTCAACTTACTACTTCCGGCCAGAACGTAGTTTTGGAATTTGCTGAATATTTAATGAGAAGGAGCGGTATTTAAACCACGAAGTTACTTACCGAGACTGAGAGAGAAATAGAGTTTCTGAACTACGCGCGTCTGCCTTTTTGGCCGCTCTCTCTCTCAAAGCTATTATACGCTCGGCCGTACTCAGGCCCTTGCTAAGCTTCGTAGTAAAATAGGTTAAGGGGCCAACTCTCATTGCACCTTGATAGCTTCGGCTATACTTAATTAGTTAATCTTAGTTTTAGTTTAATTCTTAGTCTTTTAAGTTCAAGTCCAAAGTGCGGACTTTATTTGTTCACTCCCAGGCGGAGTTTTGAGAAATCTTATAGAAATAATAAAAGGTTATTTACCCTTCTCTCTTGTTGTTTCCTGTCTTCGAACTCTAGCGATTATTCGCTTATCAGTTCCTAGGTTCCTCACTTCCAACATTAACTTAGAATTTCAAGTGAGGGACCTTACAATTGGCGCCCGAAAAGATTTCTAAACGGACCATGTCGTTAGAGTCCGGGAAGTTTACGTTGACCCCTCCGACCTTTCAGGTCCCTACAACATCCACGATTCCAGTAGAAGGGTTTGGATTCCTCGTGGAAACGCTGCACACAGCCATGAAACCGACAGCCAGTTTCGATGGCAAGGGCTCAGTCCTGACATTTTTGGAGTAACTAGACCTACATTTTACTTTACACCCTGTGAATCAACTACAAAAAGTGATCATCGCTACGACAGCCTTAAAAGGTCAAGCCCTTAGCTGGCAGAAGAGTATAGGAAAGTTCTTGTTGGGGGACCCAGGATCTGAATCATATAACTGGGAAAATTTCAAATCTGCATTAATAAAAGCATTTCCAGTGGTTAAAGATCGTGCGAAGCTTGAATCAGAACTGTATAGTAAATACCAAGGCGGTTTCGAGGATTTGACAAAGTTCATTTTAAGAAAAGTACATATTTTTAATTTATTATACGGGAAAAAGCCCGATAAAGAAATTATGGAGCTAATTCTACCTCGTCTTCTACCGTCAGCGCAAGATTTTCTCGAAGTGCGTTATCCGCAAACGTTGGAAATTCTGTTCCAGTATGCAATGAAATTTCGAGTACTCAAGATTTGCTCCCCAACAGAAACCACAAGTTCAGTACAAGGCATATCGGCAGACAGGAAAAAGTGAAAAGTCTAATAGCAAGAGCGCAGATAAATCTAAGGGCGGTGGATACAAAAATCAGCGAAAAGAGGCGGCAGGAAATCAGACTTTAAACGCAAACCGGTGATCGAGAAGGGGCAACGGTCACCGAGTAGGACAGAAGACCCCTCAGAAATTTGCCTAAATATAGTCGTAGTACAAAATCTTGCTATGCCGGAGATACAGATTTTGGTAAATAATGTACCAACCACTGCACTTCTGGACACAAGGGCACAATGTTCATTCCTATCGGAAAATTTTTTCAAAAAACATTTTCGTCGTTACACACTGTTTAAAGCCACGGGACAGAAAGTAATTGCAGCCCAAGGCAAGCAGTGCGTATGTTTGGGGAAAACCGCACTGCATGTTCAGATTAAAAACGAGGTCCTAAAAATTCATGTTTTAGTCGTGAAAAATTTACTCACATCAGTGATATTGGGGATCAATTTTTTGCGCGCATCCGGCGCAAATCTTAATTTTGAGAATTCTACGTTTCAGGTGCACATGGACCCGGTACAAAAAGGTGAAGGTTCCAAGCCGGAATGGAATCTGGATCATTTGAAGTTAGAAGAGAAAAAGAAAATTGAAGAATTGGTAAGAAAATTTAATTCTTTGTTTAACGAAAAACCTGGGTTTTGTCAGGTAGTTAGTCATTCCATAGACACTGGGAATGCCCCTCCAGTCCGGTCAAAACCTTACCGTTACGATAAAGTAAAAGAAGAAATTTTGGAAACCCATATAAAAAATATGTTAAAGAATAAAATAATTGTACCAAGCACGAGCCCTTACGCAAGTCCGGTGGTCCTTTGTAGAAAAAAGAACGGGCTACCGCCTGAACACCCGGACGCGTATAGGTTTGCAGTTGATTATCGTAAGTTAAACAGTATAACAAAATATCCCACATATCCTCTACCAATAATTGATGAAATCATCAGAAACTTTCGCTCGACTAAATTTATGACAATCCTAGACCTCACGTCATCTACTCAGATCATGCGGCAGTGGGTCGCTTGTATCCAGGAAAAATTTATCGCCTCGCTTGATACATTGGACTTTAAAATTACAAGAGTTCAACCTAATTATAAAACATACTCCGGGAAAGGAAAACTTGGTCGCCGATGCCCTTTCGCGAATAAAAATTGATGAAGAGGGAAACACTGTCAAGTGTGCCATGCTCACCTCAAAAGTTATTGAGTCCCGTGAAACGATAATCGAAGAATTAAAAAAGGATCCAGAGTTTAAAGACATTTACGCATACTTGGAAGACCCTGAAAAATTTGAACATATAGATTTAACAGCTATCCGCAATAGGGCACAGCATTATGAAATAATCGACAAATTGTTATTTTACACAAAAGTAACTAATGAAAATCAGGAATACCGACCAGTAATCCCAGCGAGTCTACGTTTAAGTATCTTAGAGGAGTTACACGATCTACCTTCTGCAGCACATTTCGGAATACGAAAAACACTAAAGAGGGTACGCGAAGCGGTTTATTTTCCGAAATTACAGAAAGTTGTTCGGCGTATATTAAGTCGTGCCATATGTGCCAATTAATAAACGATGTTAATTACAGCCCGGCCGGGTATTTAAAAAACAAAGACCACTTTTCCAAACGAAATAGTTGGAATAGATTTGCTAGGACCCTACCCTAGGACAAAAATAAATAAAAACAGATATCTTTTAACAATCGTTGACCATTTTTCAAAATGGGTAGAAATAGTCCCTCTTAAACGAGCTTCAGCTAAAACAGTCGCAGATTCTTTCTTAAATAAATATATATTAAAATACGGGGCCCCACTGAAAGTAATATCAGATAATGGAAAACAGTTTGTTAGTAGTATATTTAAAAATTTGTGCACAGGACTTGGCATACGCCATCTAAAAATGGTACCATATAGACCGCAGTCGAATATAGCGGAACGCATAAATAAGAATATTGTAAAAATTATCAGGGGATATGTGAAAAACTTTCATGACCGCTGGGACAGCTGTGTCAATGAGTTAGGTTTTGCCTTGAGAACCGCAAAGCACGATACTACGCAGAAAACCCCCGCGGAGTTATTTTTAGGAAGAAAAATCATAACGCCGTTGAATAAGCTATTCTTTGTACAACAGCGACAAGAAGAATTTAAGTTAAAAGACGTTCAAAAAATTATTGACGAAGCTATTAAAAGTTCTGATATAGCAAGACAAAAACAAAAGATTTATTATGATAGAAATAGAAGGGAATTGGAATATACAGTGAGACAAAAAGTGCTGAAGTTGAAATATTCGTTATCGTCGGCACCAGAAAACAGAGTGGCGAAGTTTGAGCCCAGGTTTGAAGGGCCGTACATCGTGGAAAGAATAAGAGAAGCCACGTTTTATTTAAAGGCCGAAAATGGCCAACAACTGGTGGCAAATTTCGATCAGTTAAAACCTTATTACAGCTGCACTGACTTTAAAATATTGCAGGATTTTTTACAGGATTCTGGAAGTAAGGAGAGAAGCCCGTCAGCTCAGGAGTACAGCTCGAGTCCCCCAACGCAAAAAAGAAAGCAGAGCCAACAAACTTCGACCAGGGAAACCCATACCACTAAGGCTACAAGCGCACAAAAAAGGAGGAAATTAGCACCGACAGATGAACGAGTCAGAACCGAGGATGCTGCAAAAACTCAAGTACCATCGACCACATGAGGGAGGCCTGCTGACAAGGTTCCAGGAAAGGAGAAAACTCAACGACGAATTAAAAGTAGACGTAAACCACAGTTTCCAGCATCAACAACTACAAGGTAGGCCCAAGGAGGACCAGCGTGGAGACCGAAAAGCCAGAAAAGACCTGTAGACACAACCGTGCCGAAGCAACAAGTTAGAAGGGTCAAGAGAAAATTCAAAGACCCTGAAGGATGGAAAGCCCCACCGGAGTCAAAAAGGAAATTGGCATTCCAGAATCCACAACCTGCCCGGAAGAGTCCCAGATTCCTACATAAAGGACAGAAAAGGAAAGCACTGGAACTGAAGGGAGCGGAACATCGAACATCGAGAAGAAGAGTGGAGGTTATCAGGTTTTCTACATTTGATCAATTCTGTAAAGAGAGGATGCAGGAGTACAGAAAAAGATAAGTGAAAATTTTTTTCTAATTTTTCTTTAAAGTTCAAATTATATCATATTGTTATAAGTTGCTAAATCTGTTTAGAAAACTTAAATCGCAGATAGCGATGTTTTGTAAATGTTCGTAAGCATAGATTTTTATGTTAGTAATTTGGCGAGAAGCTACTAGCGTTAAATACTTTTTGTTAAGAACTCGCAAGTTGCGAGAAGTAAGTTCTGAATAAGTTTAGTCGGAAGACTATTGGAATGCTATAATATGTTAACGTAAAGTTAAGATTTCGTGTAAATTTTGGTAAAGTGTAATTAAGCAACTATGACTGTTGATGTAAAATGAATTCAAAAGTGATGTGTAAATATTTAAATGTTCATGTTCATGTAGAAATGTTTGATCCTTGTGTGGAAATATCGCAAAGATTAAAAGGACATAGAAAATAAATTTTTATTTCTGTGTATGGGAGTACGGAAGAATGTAATATTGATATATATGTGTTTAATGTTAGGCTCTCCAGTTAACACGTTTAAAAGTAAAATATAAGCTTTTGCTTACTACAGTAGGAAACAGTTTTCGTGTAGGAAGTCTTGGCAGGTTTAGTGTGTCAAATTTTAACAAAGTTAGGTGTTGTGTAGCGGTAGTTTGTTCGCGGTAACACAACATAGAAGACCCTAAGTACATTTCAGTACATTTGCTGGAGAGCATGGGTGAAATAAATCTGTAGATGAATGAAAGTGCATAAGGGCCAAATAATGAATTAAAAGCGTAAAGTTTAGTTTCGTAACGGCATTTTGCTCTGTTTCATTATAAACGTCCGTTACACTTTGCAAATTGTTGCCACCAAATATTATAGCCTTGTATTACACTTAGAGAAATTTAATAATAAATAATTTGCATGAATGCATGTATGTTTCTCGCATTGTGAAAGAACGACCGTATTTAGAGAAATCAAATTTTGAACAACGTAATCCTCCAGCCGAACAGCCCAATTTCGAATTTGTTTTAATCCATTTCATATTTTGCAAAACTTTAATGAATTGTTGATTAAGAAACTCAACGAGTTCAAGGCGAGCAATGACAACACTGTGCGAAAAATAATATTTTTATCTCCAGCGCGGAAATTCTAAAGATATGCTGTTTTCAAATATTTTGTGATACTGCTGTTGAATTGAATTTTGTGTTGTTTACGTGCGAAGAACATGATATTCAATAAATAGAATTAACACACAAAGCGTTAAAAAAAGTCCCTTTAAGCGTAACATAAAATCTGAGTGCTTCCAGATTTTATTTATTTATTTATTTTCATTACACTGAGATAAGTTTATGCTTCGAATTTTATGAATTATTATAATAAATAATCATCATATGATGTTAATAATTAATAATCATATGATCAACTAAATAATTGTCTTGTAATGTTATAATAATTTTATAAACTTTTGCCTGAAAATGCTCATAAAATTAACAAAATATATATATCAGATCTTGTTTAATTTTGCTTTACTTGTTTCAAAGCTTCATGTACTATCAATCTTATTTAATTTTACGTTATTCGTACGCAAAATTAAGTTCATAAAAATTGTGCTTAGAGTTTTTACCGTTTTACCAAAGTAGGTGTTTGTACACGAATTACGCGTGAAAAAAATGCACGAAATGCAGTAAAATGTGCTTTAATAAGATATATTGAATCCTATTTGGAAGAAACTGTGGCTTTCATAATCTCATCACTATACAACATATCACATTTAATAATTAAAAAGAGTTATGTGAAACAAACGCCATAGGGTTCAATGTTAAAGTAAAATAAATCGTCCCTACTCTTTCTTGCCGACATGTCGGTGACGCGGGGTCCGCCCTCTGGGTTAGTCTAGCTCTTATAAGGTCCATAATTTGAATAAACAAATCCTTAAATTAACATTGTTAACAGATTTCAGAAGTTCCTCAGAAAACACGTCGAATTTCACTTCAAACGGTTCTTTCTTTACAAGAATTGAGCATGCTCTTTCACAGTAATGTTAAAAGTATAAATAATGCTCCAGCTTGGGACATATGAATATGCTCAGCACGCAAATAAGTCATTAATTAACAGGTTGAGAAGAGGGAAAGCTATCAGCTTTCTGCCTAGTTTCATTTTTAAGCCGCGAAAGTGCAGAAGCTTATTCGCAAGTGCTGATAATGATGGAAGTTATGACTCACGAATCAAGCATCCAGAACTATAAATATTAAAAAATTAAAATCAAATATTGTTTAGGATTTTATAAATTGCTTTGGACAGAACTTTTACAAAAACATAGTAGGATTTTCCACTGTGTAATTCTAAGTTCCTGTTAAGAGTGAAGAATCTTAAAAACTAGTAAACGAATAATCGCTTGAGTTCGTGAGACAGTAAATAAACTTGGAAAGGGTTAAAAGACTCTTTATTATTCAAATAAGATTTAACAGAACTCCGTCTTGGAGTTGTACAATAAAACCGACACTTGGGCTTCAACTTAAGAGACTTAATAATACTGCGAATCTATCAAGGGCCTAAAGTGCGGTCGAGCATAATAATAGCTTATGAGAGTGTAGCCTAAAAAGGCGGACGCGTGCTATCCAGAATTTCTGGTATCTCTCTCTGTAAGACACCAGAACTTCGCGGTTAAATAGCGCTCTTCCTCATTAGCATTCAGACGTGATTCTAAAACTACGTTCTGGCCGGAAGTGGTAAGTTGAAGAAGATAGGAAAGGAAGTTTAACTCAAAATTTAACTGTTCATAAAATTAACATAATCCTTACATAATCTCAGAAGTGTTATTGCTGAATGATATCCAGTCATAAAAGAACTTCGGACAAAGAATTGGCATCACCATAAGTAGTTTAGTAAGTTAATATTTTCTATCAGCCAGCCGGGATAGCGGTTAGTGACTCTGATTGCCGTACCGAGCAAGTGAACAGGTGAGAGCAGGCTTACTGCCTTACCGAAGGCCCTAGGTTCGAATCTAGAAGAAAGCATGGATGTTTCTAAATGCATAATGTCTGTGTGGCATGGGGGTACTCAAACTATGCGGTCAGCCGAGTCTTCTCGAGAGGTAGGTGGTATGGAAGGAGGGGTAGGAAATCCTCGGTCCCGTTTCCTCGTCGTCCTCCTTCAAAACTGGGGGCAGAACTGAGCAAATTCGTAGTGTCACCTGTATGGTGCCCAAGCCTCTTGCCAACGACAGGCGCAATCTTGCTTCATTGCTATAATGAATTTCGTGGGCTTGTTCAAAAGTGAGACAAGCGAGATTAGTCGAAACAATAGCAATATGATTTTTTTACTATTTCTCTTTCTGTCTTTATACTTGAAGATAATATTTGCGTGTCTTAATAGTCTTATTAGTCGTGGCAAAAATTGATCATAATTGATCAGAAATAAATAACGTAAACAAACAAACACACAAATACACAAACAGACATTCTTCTTTATATGTATATAGATTTTGCAAAGCTTACACATTTTTGATTAACAAACTTTACGATTTGAAATAGTGCAGAAGCAACGCTTTTTGAAATAAAACGTTTTTATCTCCAACGCGCGAGACTGTTGCCGCTCTGAAAAATGAGTACAAAAATGAGTGTTTTTCAGAGTTTTCAATTAATATCTCGGCTGTTTAAAGTCGTACGAACGACAATAGTCGAAATGGCTTCCCACGAATTTTTGGAATAGGAAATAATGCATTTAATGCTTGGCAATGCGGTCTTTATTTCATTGTGAAACTTTGAAATTTTTCGTTAATAAACTCTACGATTTGAAAGGGAGCAGTGGCAACACTTCTCGAAATACAACGGATTTTATCTCAAGCGTGCGAGACTGTTGCTACTAGGAAAAATAAGGGAGGTAATTAGCGTTTTCCTGAGTTTTTAATTAATATATCTGATTTTTAGCTACTTTTTTAGAAACAGGGGGCGTCGACCTTTTCCAGGACCCAGAAAAGGATTGTAGAAAGTTTGTGACGATAGCTATAGTAGTGACCGAGTCAAACAAATCGCGAACAAACGCACAAACATTCTTCTTCATTTCGCTTCTCTAAGAAATAATGTCAACAGAAAAAGCTACAAGGAAAAAATTTCGGAAATGAAAAGTGCTCGAGAAAATCTTGAAGCTTTTTTATATTCAAAAATAAATTGAGTAGCTAATATTTATTTCTCTAATAATGCACTTACTGTCGTTTCGGTTGTTTGTGAAATCATTAGGAAGTAATAATGAAGATAGAATACCATAAAAAACTTCATTTATCCTCTTTGTAATTCTTATAAACAGAAAATATTAATGTGAGGTATAAATTACAGTGTACACCCGATAATTTTAAGAGGAAAGGGAGGAAAAAAAAAGATTCTTTGAGAGAATGATACATCGTAAGACACATTTTCACTTCTTTTTTTATATAAAAGACGGTTCTTTTAAAAGCGTTGCATTTAAGTAATTGCAGTTATAATATCCCAGAATATAATTAAAAACATTCTTTCGAAACAAGTTTTGGTTTATTTGTAAAAGTGTCACTCTTATTAAAAGTGAGTTATGGAATTCGTAAGCATAATCGTAATGTATTTCTTTTTAGGTTATACTATGTCCACATAAATCTTCATGCTAAGGTAACTCTGGAGATTTAATTAATACGTATGTCTATATTTCTGGATTTGGAAAATACCGCAAAATTGTTGCGCAGGAAGTTTGTACAAAGTAGTATTTATTTTTGGCTGGTGATTATTTGTATTAGGTACACTTGGAAAGACAGGAGAAAACGGACAGATTAGTTTTCTAACAATCATTTTGGTTTTCTGACCCTAAATATGTACTGTTTTAAGTTCTATCTATTTTACTTCTATGTTTCAGTAAATACTATAAGATTGCACGTGTTTTAATCTGTGTTTCAATAAATTCTGCATGTAAATAATTGTGCAGTTATGCAAGAAATTATGGCCCACGTTGAAGTTTGATAAGTTCTATTTGTGTTAAACTGTTGTATAAATTAAAGTGCGCATTCACTTTATATTCTCAAAAAAGAATGTAAATATTATTAAATAAGTTTCCAAGGATCAGTAAAACACTGTAGAGACATTTCGCGTATTCGATTATTGAATTTTTAAAATAGAAATGGTAACAGTATTCTCCTTTAGAATAATATAGGGAACTTAATCAGAGCTGAAAGCCTTAAAAGTGATGAGTAATTTGATGAGTAATTAGTCGAGAAAATTTTGCCACATTTCAAGTAAATATTTTTTTTTAAATGTGAAAATTACCTTTCTCAAAAGAGAATATTTCAGGAAAAATAATTTGTAGTAAGATTACGTTTGTAGAAAAAAAACTGAAATAAAGTCTTTTCAGCTGAAACGTCCTGCTCAGACGGAGGTCATATACTATAAATAGCTAATATAGACACTTTACTGACAAGAAAGGATCACGACCTTTGTCTTTCTCATTTCCCCCAAATTCTGCTTAACTACAGAGTATCACAAAGTGAATATGGGTATGATGAGAGGGCATACCTATGATAAACAAGCAAGAAAATAAAATTTAAAGTTCTAAAGAATATTCATATTAGTTAAATTTACTTTTTACAGGAAAGAGATGAAGTAAAGAAAGACCTTGGAATACACAAAACTAATAATGAATTAATTGCGAAAGAAAAATTGCCAGTTAGAATCCACTTATCGTGAGTGCTCTTTTTTCATGTTATTTTATTTATTAAGAAAACTATTAACGAAAGCTTTTTAAGAATATTGCATATAAATGAATGTACTGAAGCAATTTCAAGTAAAATGCAGATTTTCGTTTACTTTTTCCTTACCTACTTTACTTTTTAACAAATTTATCTTTGCTTGATATATCAGAAAAGCATTCAAATATACAGTGCTCAATATGATTTGAATAAACGATGATGTAAGCTTACAAGGTAATTCTCAGGCCTTCTTAGCATGCCTTCGTAGTGTAGTGGTCAGCACGCTCGACGCGTATTCGAGAGGCCCATAGTTTGAGTCCCGTCGAAGGCATTGTTCATTTTTCATCTCTCCTATTTCGAAATAATCTAATGTCTTTACAATGGCGCCCGAACTAAATGAGGAATGATGATTTTTCACCACCAGGATTTGGCGACTCGGTCCCCTGAAACCTCAATCGCCCTTTAAAAGGGGGGGAGTTTATAAGGTGTTTCTCCCGCCTTTTTAGCATGCCTTCGTGGTGTAGTGGTTAGCACGCTTGGTGCGCATTTGACAGAAGTTGATGTAAGCTGAAAAATTCTAATAACTGAAAGATTATCTAAATTTTGTTTCATTAATTTAATGGAGTTATTATTTTCATTTGGTAATATTAATATATGAAATCTGAAGAATTCACACGTTAATAAAATTATTATTCGTTAGTAAATAGAACAGACTTTGTTTACTCAGATTTGGTTTAGTTAAAGATTTCTTGGATTACAAGAAAGGAAAGATCAGACATCATATTTAGCATTAAAATATAACTGAAATAACCCTAGGAAGTAATGAACAGTCTGAAAGGCTATATTAGTAATGTAATTATTAAAATTCAAGTATTATGTTCCTGGGAATTTGAAGGTTATTATTACATTAGTATATATAATCCTTCCTTGAATCAATCATTTTAATCAAAAAGAAATATGTTTGGTTTTGTAATATAGTAAAGAAAAGCTGTGTGTATTTGATTATGGAAAACCCTCGATGGCTATTTGCCTTTATGGAGGACTTTCTAAGGGAACCTGGCTGGTATACGCGTTACAGGTTGGGAAAATCACGAAAATGCCCGTGCAGCCAGCCCGTTCGCGAGATTCGAGCCTCGAACCGACCTACCACTGTTCAGCCCCTTTACCACTCGGCCGCTGGTGGGCCGGTAGAGAAAATGAAAAACGTATAATAATCGGTAAAAGATATTGTAAAATAGTAAGGAAAAATACAAAGAGTACTGTAAAATAGTAAATGCTAAAACAGTACTTTAAATAGTAAACGTTAAAACAGTACTGTAAAATAATAAAAGCAAAATAGTAACTGCCAATAAATCTCTTTCCTGTTTGCTTTTCTAATTTGCTGTAGAAGGCTATTATATAGCTATTAGTAATATGCAGCTTGCAATAGATTTTCCTCAAAAATATTTTATTACGATAAGCTCTGTGAAAATTGTATAATTTCGTAGTATCTTGAGAGCATTTAGTTCAGAGTTAGAATTAGGTTAGAATTATCATTGGCTTTAGGCAATGATACAGAAAGATCGTAATGTCCAACCAGCCGCCATCAAAAACAATAAAATATGAGAAATTGTGATGTAGCATATTAAATGAGAACAGCCTGGATAAAATATGACATGCCTTTTCAATGAACTTAATATCTCTGAGCCAAAAGCCGCTAATAAATGTTATTTTTAACTATGACAGCTTTCGAACTTAAAGGGAAATTATGTCACCTCTGACACTTATTACACCTAGCAACAACGTGTTTAGGCGTTTTCATGATTCTTATGATGTGTAACGTGAAAACCAGGCAGTTTCCACAGAATTCTCCCTAAAGGCATCTTGTGTTTAAACATATAAGTCTAGAGTGCTTTGTCATAATCGATTAAATTAAAAAACAAATAAATTAACAAACGAATAAACGAATTAAAGATCATGTTTTTTTTATACAATCTATAACGCGAGAGAAAAATTAGCTTCTTAAAACATTCTTTCTAAGAGAATTAATATAAAAATTTATATTTATATATATATATATATATATATTTAAAGCTGGGACTTGAACCAAGCTATCAAACTTTTAAAGTTTAATTTACATGGTGATTATAATTAAAGTTCCACTTTGAAATGGTCATAAAAAGAAAACTACCGAACCAAATGTTATCAAATTTGGGAATCGTGTAAAGGAGGTTATGGAAATTTATTTTCCACCGGAAAAAAAAAAAAAAAAAAAGTTCAAAAACTCACCACCAGGGCAAAAATGGCACTGTATGCGATATTGTTAAATGAAATAAGACATCAAAACATCGGTTTAAAATGGGGTTAATCGTTTCCGAAACGTGTTACATAGCATGTTAAATGTAACGTCCAACATTTTCCAAAAGGAAGTTAAATCCTGTTACTGCATTCTCAACAGCAGCTCTTAGCATATCAGGAGGAATGTTACGGACATGTCAGTGTATCAAATTTTTCATTTCTGCCAAATTATTTAGATTATCACCATAAACAGAGTTTGAGGTCTGGTGGGACGTGTCGGCCTATAAGACGTTCATTCGTGAAATGTTGCCTAAGTAACTGTGCGACACACGTGAGGTGGGCCCCAGCCCTGCATAAAAATCGTAGTATCTGAAATGCCACGTTACTGCAGTTCATGTATCACGAAACATTTAACATTGACTCTAAGCGAGCTGCAATCACAGTGGTCCAGCTGTCGACTGCTCTTCAGAGAAAAATGGTTCAGTTATGAAACTAGCTGTCATTCCACACCGTTTGGTGTGGAATGACTGCTATGCAATCGAATGCACTATGAGAATGCAATGGAAGTAGATAGATAACATAAGGGTTTTTTTGGGCCCAAATCGATAAAAAGCGTTTGAATCAGTATCTTCATGTTTTAGGACCGAATTCTGGCTTCAAAAATTAGAAATTAGCGATCTGTAAGAAAACGATTTCCAGATTGTACGCACTTGTGTGAGTGATTTGCGATGCCACATTTTCTAATCTCTAATTCGTGGTTTTCAAGGACGAATTTCTCCCTTACATGGATGGCGCACTCGACTTTTATCGAATTTAACTCCCTTAAATGGTAATTTGCTTACTGCAAAGTTTCTTAAAAGTATACAACATATTAAACCCGTGTAACAAGAGGTCAAGTTAGATTCCCATATTTCGTTTAACAATATTGCATACAGTGCCATTTCTCCCTGGTGGTGATGTTTCGAAATTTCGTTTTTTCGCGGAAAATAAATTCCCATCACCTCCTTTACACGGTTACCAAGTTTGATAACATTTGATCCAGTAGTTTCCCTTTTATGACCGTTTCAAAGCGGAACTTTAATTATAACCACCCTGTATATTATTAAATTTTAATTTGAAGTTATGCGTTACATGTATACCATGCGTAAGATTTTCGATTTTATGGAAAAAATAAAGAATCGAAGACTTAGGATAATGGACCAAAACTGAAAAAATTTCCCCTCCCTGCGAAAATAAAATATTGAAACTTCGACCATGAATTTATTGGATTATCAAAATATTTAATTTGACTTATATTCTAAGTCCTAGTTCCGACAACAATTCCTTCAAAAATTCCGAATTACTGAAGCTGAATAAAGTAATCAAAGTGTAATAAAAATAGATTATAGAATTTACGCTGATGCAACTTTTTGTCTTAATGTACAACATGTAATGGAAGAGAAGGCTTGTAGGGATCTGTTTTTGACATGCCTCTAAAAGTAGATGTCTTATTCCTTTTGTCTCCTCAATGTCAGAAAACGTTCCTTTGAGAGGCAACTTTAGTTTTTGGGAAAGGAAAAAAAATCATAAGAAGACAAATTTGAAGAACATGCAGGACGATTGAGTAAACATACTTATTTTCGGAACACAAGCGGTTCTCCGATTGGTTATTGAATAATGAAAAGATTCATTGCCATGCAATACAAAACATTTGGAACACGTTTTCTGACTGAATAACGTAAGGTTAAAAGTCATCTGCTCAATTCACAGCCATTTACAAGTCACCTACTCGGGCAATTGCAGAATCATTTTGAACCTGAGCTTGTATAACAAACCTAATATCACTGGATTTAAACACTTCTTTAATCTTCCGAGAACATTCCTTCTTTAGCTCATATTCCAAGAATATTAAGTGAATACAATTATTGCAAAAGAAATTGAATATTCATTTGAACTACCGCTTGGTAGTTTACTAACGAGTTAACACAAATTCTGCTTTTTGTGTCTAAGAATACAACAATATTTTAAATATTTACAAATAAAATATTAAATTGGAGATTTAATTGGAGCCTCACCAGTTGCCTAACATTAGAAGATTGTTAAATGCTAATTGTTTGTTGCGAAGTCTAATCCAGGCTGCATGGTTGGTTTTCGTAGTTTTCTAGGTTCTCTTTACAAAGGTTCCCTATGAAAGCATCTTAACCAAATAGCTCCCATGTTCTTTCTATGTTCAAATAACCAACTAACCTAGTTTAAGCGCGATTTACAAGTGAAGTTACTAGCAAAACCCGAATACTCATTAAAAATCATGTAGCTTGTCAATCGGGAGTAACATGAACGATACGGCGCCAATAGTTGAATTGCTGTTATGATACGCTGTTTCTAAATTTAGATGGCCATTCCTTAATTAAATATGATTGATTTGTAACTTCTACTAGAGCTGACGGTAAGAATTGAAGTGTAAATAAATAATATCGTGTGCAATTTTGATTAATATAAAATTAGAAATATTTGCATAGAAAAATATTTGCATTCAGACAGAAAGTTTTTTGAAATATTTGCAATTACTTTATAAGAAGGATTTTTTAATAACCGTAATAATTACTTATTATATTACTGATGATTAGAATTCAGTTCTTAACAATTACATTCTAAATTAGAATTTTAAAGATATAATGAAAATACGCTACGCATAAAAATACATTTTAAGATAAAAAATGAGTGGATTTTGTATGTTTAAAAATTTCTTAAATTCATTTAATAAACATCGTACCGTCGTTGTTAATTGAATTCAGAATGTTGAGTGTCGTTTATATAATTATTCTTACTTGTCCACAGAACCTGCTGACTTATGCAGCTATTAAGTAGCTGCAGATCATTTCTACATAACCATTGAACTTCCATTAATTCGGTCTCTAGAGAGTTGTATGTTTATATCATAATTTGACTTTTATAAAAATGACTATTCCAAATCTTATGTTTCTATAAAAATATACTGTGCTTTAAAAATATGGATGATAGTGTAGAGTTGCGCGCCTCCAACCTGCACGCAACCAAGAGGTGAATGTTGAAACTGGAATTTAGACAGAGTCTTGCTAAGGGTTTAAGTCCCTTTTTATTCAACTTAAGAAATTACAATTGCGTGCTCTTGACGCTCACAAACTACGCCGACCCGGCGGTAAAATAAAAATAAGAACCTGAAAAGAAATAATAACAAGACTCTAATTACGAGGCTCTCTAAACGTAACTAACCTCACCGCGTTTTACAATACCGCTGCTAATTCAGCAAACTTTGAATATCACGTAGAACGATTAACAATTCTCCAAGGCAAGCACACAGGCCGAAACGCGGGGTTCTTCAATTTCTGACTAACTACCTCCGCGCTCGTGAAGCACACTTCGAACTGGTTTCCTTTCTATTTAACTCAGAATACTTCCGCTGATAATTTGAATCCTTGCGCGTTCTACTAAAATTTACATACTCTGGCATTGGCAGTTCCAGGGGAAAGTAAGGCTTGACAGGAAAGATAGTTTAAATTTAAAATAAATGTTAGTTAAAATAAATATAAACCCTACATTTGCCGCTGCCAGAATTTGGAAAACTTGGAAGCAGGTACTACAAACGACCTGTTGTAAAGTTTCTACAATTCTGAACTAACTCTTAAGAGCCTTGTTTACACAAAAAAATCTTATGTAACAAAAGGTATACTAAATTTCTGTAGATACTTATATAAATCTCTCTTCTTACAGAAACTTTTCCTGGACTTCAGCAATCAATCTTGTTCTTTTCCTTCCAGCATCTGGAAGGAATAAGTATCAGTATCTTTCTAAATACATTATAATTACTTTCTTGACACTGAATAAATTTTTGTTTTTAAGCGATTCGTTTTCCTTAGTTACTGCTTAATTCACATTCATTCAATTATTCAAACATTAATTTAACTTTACCCTGGCTCTCCACCATGTGTGGTGTCAAACAGGAATATTCGTGTTTTAGTCTTACAACACCTTCCCTAACCACCATGATTTGTTAGAATTCAACGACCAAATAGACACACCTTACTCGACATTCTACAACTCGATGAGCTACTTTAACATTCTTAAAAGTTCAAGTGTAGGTGGAGAACCCTACAAAACACATTCATTCTAATTTCCCCCTCATTTATCTTTTGACATGCAGGCTTTCGCTCTAAAGCATGATTTTATCTACAGTTTAATACTTAAATTCGAATTCATTGCTTTTAAGCATTTACTTTTTCATCTAAAATTTTACGCTTCTAGACTAAATTCTACTTTTACATACTTTCAAGTATTTACGTATATTTACAAAATTTTAATACATATGATTTTTACAATTTACCATAAAATGAATAAGAGAAAAATAAATTTTTACTTTACTCATTCTTCGCCAAGCTGGCAGCACTGAAACTAAAATTCTTATTAATACAAGAATACGAAGTTATTTTTATCTTCGGCCAAATTTTGGCTTTAACATAACAGAATTACTCTTTCGACCAACAGAAAATGCTTGTTCTTAGATTTTGTACTTAAAGAAAATATTTTTGCCTTAGCTAAATAAAGTAAAACAAAACTAAGTCTCAACCGAGACATATTGACTTTCGTCAAAACATAGAACTTCGTACTTACGCATAACATTTCGGAACAAAAGAAAAAAAAATTATAGAAGATTTTGACTTATCTTTGAGTTTTCGATGATTGAAACTCCGTCAGTCTTTTCTGGCAAAACTGTTCCCACGTTATAGGTTTCATGGACGTCAATCTTCTCCTTACTGACCTCCGAGTGTCGTCCACGTTAGTTTTTCTTTTGCGTCCTCTGCATGCTGGCCTCTTGGCGTAGCAATCGTGGGGTTGCTGTCTTTTTCGTTTTCCCTTGGACGGCTGGTCTTGACGTCCTCCGGTCTGGAGTCCTTCTTGAATTTCTTCTGTTGTTGCTGGTCTTTTCGTTTCTCCTGCTGTCTTTTTAGTTTCCGGAACGGCGGCCTTGTTTGCACCTGACTCTCTGGTCCTGGGAGCGTTCTCCTTGATGTATAATTTCTACTGCGATCCGTTGTAGGTGGTATTTTCCTCTTTACCAAGGTTTCTTTACGCGGTGGCTTTGCATTCTTGTTTTTCTTAAATGCTGGAGTCTGAAAATTTTCGTTTTTTCTTTTCGGTACCGTCGCCTGGGTTGTAGAAGGGCTAGGTCTCTCTTTAGTTCTCTGCTTCTTGGGTGGTGGAACGGTTGTCGTTATTTCTGGATCTTCTACTTCTTTTAGGCTTGAGTCCTGCAAGAAACGTTTAAAGATTTAAAAATCATTTTGATTATAGTATTTTTTCACCTGGTCGGGACTTGCTTTACAGATTTCCCCTCTCTAGTTCTTAAGGTACAATACGACTCCTTTGATTTCCTGAATTACATAGGGGCCTTCAAATTTTGGAGCTAACTTTGCAGTAAAATTGTCTGGGGCACTTGATAAAGAAAATTTCCGCTTCAATACTTTATCCCCAACTTTAAAATCTGCTTCACGGCGTTTTCTATCGTAATATATTTTTTGCTTATTTCTTGCCGTATCCGAGCTTTTAAGCGCCTGATCAATAAGTTTTTGCACATCTTTCTGTTTAAACTCTTGCTCTCTTTTTTGCACAAATAATAATTTATCTAAAGGCGTAATTAACTTTCGGCCTAAAAATAATTCTGCTGGGGTTTTCCCGTAATATCGTGATTTCCCGTTCTTAAAGCATAAGCTAATTCATTTATGTAGCCATCCCAGCGCTTGTGATGTGTGCTAACGTAACTGCGAATTATTTTTACAATATTTTTATTAACTCTTTCTGCGATGTTTGCTTGTGGTCTATACGGAAACCATTTTGATATGGCGTATGCCAAGTCCAGTGCATATGTTTTCAAATATTTGACTAATGAATTGTTTTCCGTTAACGCTAATAACTTTTATCGGTGCACCGTATTTTAAAATGTATCTGTGTAAGAATGCATCTGCGACTGTTTTGGCTGACGCGCGTTTAAGTGGAACAATATCTGTCCATTTTGAAAAATGATCTACTATTACTAAAAGAAAACGATTTTTATTTAACTCACTCTGGGGGAAGGGACCAAGAAGATCTATGCCTACAATTTCATTGGGAAATGTAGCGCGAATGCTATTTAAGTACCCGGCCGGGCTGTAATTATTATCATTTATTAACTGACATTGATTGCAGGACCTGACATACGCAGTTACTATTTTGTATAATTGCGGGAAATATACCGCCTCGCGTCCCCTTTTTAAAGTCTTTCTGACCCCTAAATGACCCGCTGTTTTCGCATCGTGTAATTCCTTCAAAATGCTTAATCGAAGCAAGGCTGGGATGACTGGTTTGTACTCGAGATTTTCGTTTGTTGTTTTCGTATAAAATAAAAAATTATCTATTATTTCATAGTTTTCTGCTCTATTTCTTATCGCATCGATATCTGTGTGCCCAAAGCTTTCGGGGTCTTTCAAATATGCATAGATATTTCCAAATTCAGGATCAGCTTTCAGTTCAGTGATAATCGTATCTCTAGAATCTAAAATTTTTGAAGTCAACACAGCGCATTCATTTCCTTCATCGTCCAGTTTTATACGAGAAAGTGCGTCAGCTACATTGTTTTCCTTACCCGGTTTATATTTTATTATTAGATTATATTCTTGGAGTTTTAAAGCCCATATTATTAACCTGGGCGTTAGGTTTTTCCCCGAGTAAAGTCTACCAACATCCGCATGATCCGAAAAGAGACTGTTACTGGCGCTTTGCCGAAATAAACTCGAAATTTGTGTACAGCCATTAATACGGCTAATGTTTCTCTCTCTGTAGCTGTATAATTCCTTTGTGTCTGATTCAAAGTTTTACTAAAAAATGCCAGAGGATGGCTATTTTGCATAAGAACCGCATCCACCGCATAGTCCGACGCATCTGCTGCAATTTCCAGGTTTTCATCCCCCTCCGGGAATTTCAAAACAGGGGCATTGATGAGCGTTTCTTTTAATCTTTCGAATGCGGTATTTGCTTCCGCTGTCCACGTAAATTTACTTTTCTTTCTTTTAATTACCAACAATATTAGCGAAATCTTTTATGAAAGCCCGATAGTAAGAACATAACCCAAGGAAAGAAGAAAGTTTCTTGGCGGTGTTGGGCGGTGGGAAATTCTTGATTGCTTTTATTTTTGAATCTTGCGTTTCTATACCCTTTTGCGAAATTTTATAACCGAGATAGTTAAGTTCCTTAGTTGCGAACTTGCATTTTGAGGCGTTAATTGTAAGACCGGCCTCTTTTAATAATTTAAAAATTTCTTCTAGATCTTTAATATGTTGTTCCAACGTACTACTCGTTATAATTATATCATCTAGATAGATTAAAGTCGATTTTCCTAGGACAGGATTTAGAACAATGTCCATAGCTCTCTGGAATGTTGATGGGGCCCCACACAACCCAAAGGGCATGCGTAAAAATGCATAAGTGCCCGATTTTGTTATAAACGCGGTTTTATGTATGTCTTCGGGTTTCATAGCTATTTGATAGTAGCCAGACGTTAAGTCCAAAGTAGTCATATATCTAGTAGATTTGATCTTTCTAATAATTTCCTCTATAACCGGCAAAGGGTAAACTGGGAATTTAGTAATACTATTTAGTTTTCTGTAATCGATAGCAAACCTCCAAGCCCTTTTATCCGAAGGAGGAAACTCGTTCTTTTTCCTACATAGTACGACTGGACTCGCGTACTCACTATTTATGGGCGTTATTATTTTATTCTTTAACATCTCCTGAATATGTTCTTCGATGATTAGGTCTTTTTGCTTATCAGAACGATACGGTTTAGTCCTACAAGGTTTTTCGGAAGTTAACTGTATCTGATGCGTAACTATTTGACAGCTACCAGGCTCTTCTGAAAACAAGTTAGAAAAATTACTCACCACTTGCTGGATGGCTTGACTTTCATGGTCATTCAAATGGCTAAGGTCAACTTGCGGTTGTTCCACAGGTTCCACCACCCTCTGGTCCATCTCCAGCACAACAGAACTGTCTTGAAAATTCAGTTTGGCCCTCGCGGCCCTTAAAAACTCCATACCTAAAATAAGAGGATTTTGCAGATTCTTCACTACAAAAATTAATACTTTGAGGCTTTCCTCTTTTACTTGTATGTTTAATCATAATTTCCCGATGCAGTGACAGGTTTTCCCTTGCGCCGCTATAAATCCGTATTTTTGTTTTTAAATAATCGTAACCTATAAAAATTCTTTTTGAAGAATGTTTCGCTCATAAAATTACCTTCTGCTCCTGTATCGATGAGGGCTTCTACTGGTACATCGCCAACCAGGACTTGTATAATTGGTAGATGTGAGTTTTTTACGATGACCGTATTTAAATGTCTTTTTGAGGGTTTTTTTGAAACTTCCGGGGTCTGGACCCTCGCTTTCACAGGCTCCTCTACTCGTTTAAAACTTTCCTTTCAACTTCTGCCTTCTGGGTACGCGGATGTTTGTTTTCGAATTTCCTTTTTGGGCCTTGACCTTCGAGGTTCGATGAGTTAGCTTGATAGCTCTTTCCCCCATAAGAGCGGTTTGCATTTCTGGTTTGCTCATTTGAAGATTGCCTTCGGGTACTTTGAGAATACGATGCCCCTCTAGCTTTCTTCGCTATTCTGTGATTTTAACTTGACCGCCAATTCGAAGATCTCCTGCAATTTTTTTTTTTTTTGGTCTAAGAGTGTATTTAAATCTTTGCAAAATCGTTACAAAAATGTGTGAACACCCTCTCTAGTACTGTAATGAGACTAAGGTCAATGAGCGATCGTGAAAAGCATCCGAGGTATTTGTAATCAGGTATAGCTCCCGCTTTTCTTAACGTGCCTTCGAGGTGTAGTGGTTTTGCACGCTGGGCCGGTATTTCAGAGGTCCGTGGTTCGATTCCTGGTGAAAGCGTTTGCTCATTTTTCATATTGCCTGCTTTTAATTACCGAATGTCTCTATAGTGACGCCCGAACTAAAAGAGTGGTTGATGATGATTCTCCTCACCCAGGATTTGGCGATTGGTTCCTCTAAAAGCCCCAGTCGCCCTTTAAAAGGGGGGAAAATGTATTTCTCCCGCCTTCCTAGCGTGCTTTCGCGGTGTTGTGGTCAGCACACTGAGCCGCTATTTCAGATGTCCCATTTTCGATTCCTGGAGAAGGCGATTGCTAATTTTTTTTTCAATTAACCTAATGTCTGTACATCTTCACACCAAAACCCTTTAATGAGTATCTTCAATCCTGCTTCAGATAATGATAATGTAAGAAATCTAAAGAAATTAAAATCTTTGAATTAAAATTTTCTTCGTTTCTTTCTTAATTTCACAGATTTACTGAAATCTACTCACAAACAAGAAAGAAGTTTTACATTGCAAGGCAGAAGTATGAAATATAATATAATTTACATTAATAAATTCTTTGACTCAGTTACATAAAATAAGATAAATAAAAAATGAATTTTAGTATCTAAAGCATATACTGCCAATTCAAAATTTAACTGATCCAGAAAGATAAAAGAGTAATTTTATTTTAAACTAGGTTGGAAGTTTAACATGGCAAGAAAATGTCACCCAGTAAGTAGCTGTATTGTAGATATGTTTTGGCTTTTGACTCAAATCGATAATAGCAAATTATTTGGCTTATAGAAAATATGGCAACAAAAAATAATAGTAAAGACTGCCATCGTTTTTCGAAGCATGCACGATATTGAGAATTAGGCAGAAAATTGAGTTTAGAATACTGAAGAAAAGAAAGTATCCTTCTACTTATGACAGATATGCAACGAAGTATGACTATTCAAAATTGGAATCCATGTATTCGAAGTGAAAATTTAATAGATTGTGATTGGATAAGTAGAAAAGAATCCATGAGTCAAAGAAGAATCGGTTAAAGAAGACTTTTCATATGGAAAATAAGCATTATTAAAAAGTTTATACGAGTACATTGAACGTGGTGAAGAATTCTGTTAAAAATGGAGGGTTATTTTCAGTCGAGTTTATGTAAATTATAAGAGAAAAATAAATATCAAAGTTAATTAATTTCTTTTCTTTATAATTATTTTTTTGACAAATATAAAGTACTTTATCATCAATTTAGCTGTTTATTTTAGTACATAAGAAAGTATGTGCTATTGAGCCTCAATAACCCATAGGAAGAAATAAGGAACCATGGGGAGAAATAAGAGCCGCAGGAAGAAATAGGAAGACAACAGGAGCAATCACCGTAGATATCAACACCCTAGAAAGAAATAAGAAGTGACTGAAATAGAACTTATCACATTTCTACATGCAATCTGGTGTTTTCTTTTATGCCGATTGTGAATGGAAAATTCTTCTGAATAGAAATGGGAAATGTTTCCCCATTTGAATTTAAGATCATTGTTAAAGTTCATCCTATTTATAAATTTGTAATGGTGAATCATTGTGATATCACTGCAGTAAAGTATCTATTTTCAAATGAAAAGCTGTATTAATTTTTTTCTGTACTTCTAAGATCCTATTTATGAATGAAAGCTCAATTCTTTCTTATTTCAAGTTTCATGACTCAAAAGATATTTCTGATTATTTCACAGAACTATGGAAACTTGAATTTCTTGACTTTGCCCACAGAAATCTATTTTTAATTCCCATTCAGTGCTATTGAATCAAATTCCAGTTTCTTCTGTAGTTTTAGTTATTTTAAATATCAAGGTTATATGTGTGAAATAGCAGTGAAAGAAAGATTTTGTCCAAATCTATCCCACACTTTTTCAAGAACATGGGAGAGAATAGAACTTCAAAGCTAGAGCAACTGGGTGTCTCCTCCATTGCTACCAGCCTCTTAAAAGGGATTTCCGAATGTTGGAATTATAAATGCTCCTACTCTCCAAATTGTGCTTTATTGTTTAGTCATTAAAACGTCCATGTTTTAACTGGGATATGAATATGATTTCTGAAGTGTTAAAGAATTGTAAAATGTTTTTTAGAATATTCAGTGTGTTTAATTTGTTGCTTAACTGTTCAGTGAGTTGACTCAACAGACTAAAACTAAAACAGAGTTTTGAAATTTGAAAGCATTCATGAAACTCTGTAGAGACATTAGGTAATTTTTCAAAGCAGGAGTGAGGAAAAATGAGCAACACCCTTGCCGGGAATCGAACCAAGGGCCTCTGGTATACGCACCCAGGGTGTAGGCCACTACACTACAAAGGCGGAAGAAATATCTTACATACTCTCCCTTTTAAAGGGCGGCTGGGGATAAGGGGACCCAATCGCTAAATCCTGGTGGTGAAGATTCATCATTCACCACCTTTTAGTTCGAGCGCCACTGTAGAGACAATAGGTTATTTTTTAAAGGAGATATGAAAAATAAGCAAAGTCTTCGCCGTGAATCAAACCACTGACCTCTGAAATACGCGCCCAGCTTGCTGACGATGACACTACGAAAGCGTGTTGAAAAGGCGGGAGAAATACCTTATAACTCATTTAATTAGATTGGTTTTACACAATTAACTGAAGTAGAAGCCTAAAATAGAGGAATTTAAAATGATAAGATTTCATACCGTTTGTTACGTATTTAAAAATACTGGCAAAGTAGAGTGTTGGCCTGGAAGCCAATGAATTCCTTATTATATCCAAATTACAGAAATAAAAATGCCCAGTAAGCGACATTTGAAAAGTCGTTAGAATTTTGTTTTCAAATCTATATATTATAACCAATGCACATCATGACGTGAAGAGATAACTGAGAAATGACGAGGCACATAATTATGTAACTGTTTGTAAAGACATTTACAAGAGAAACAAGGACTTTCAGATAATAAAAAGTAAATTTAGAAGCAAACTAGCAGTACTGTGCTCATTTTGTGAAAAGATTAATCTAAGTAATTCTTACTCTATTGTTAGTTACCGGCGAAAGTATTCAAGTTAGATAAATCTAGGGCATATATGTGATTTTAATGCGTTTTCCAAAGGAAATTACAAGGAAAGTGACAGACACTTATTGTATTGATTTATTGAACTTCAGCTTGGTTAGAAATAAGCTTAATAAAGAGGACAATTGAACAAAGCATCTCGCTAGAGCCAGACGTATCCCTCAGTAATTAGTATTTGAAAAATGCTTCTTTTTTGTGTTACTTTCTACCCTACTTAAGGAAAATAAAAAACATTTTGAAGTGATAATTCATCAAAATAATAATTATTATTATGAACCAGCTATGAAATAATAAGCAAGTATTCATAATCTTAAAATTCTTTCATTCAGTCATTAGCTGATTAGAAATTCCTGCCGTGAACTCGAAGAAATAACGTCATAAATTTCTCTAACGTATTTGTGTCTTTAATTATTGTATCCTTTCGCTGTGCTCTGGTGGAATAATTACAAGCTTTTTGGAGCAACTCTCTTCAACCTTTAATTAAATAATAAGCAATCTGAAACCACAATGCTACAAGGTATTTCTCCTGTCTTCCTTGCATGCCTTCGTGTTGTAGTGGACAGCACACTCGGCGCGTATTCGAGAGATCCATGGTTCGAGACCCGGCGAGGGCATTGCTCATTTTTCACAGGTGGTGGATGGGATTTTACGATTGGGTCCTCTAATCTACAGTCGCCCTTTAAAACGGGAAGTATATAAGGTATTTCTCCCACCTTCTTTGGATGCCTTCGTGGTGTAGTGGAGTGGCCAGAACACAAGGAACGTATTCGAGAGGTCCGGGGTTTGAGTCTCGGCAAGGGCATTGCTCATGTTTCATCTCTCCTGCTTTAAAAAAATTCTAATCACTCTATAATGCCATGAAAAATCAGTGAAAAATTATTATTTAGCAGGGAAAGTTTATAACGAATAAACAATTTACATAGTAAAAATTCTGCATGTGGCCAATATATGATTTCCTGTCAATTCCAGGTTGAGATAAGGAAATTGGTGGAACAGCAATGAGCTTTAAGTAAACTATAACTTCAGTTCACCGTTTGTAAACAAAATCTAATTTATTTATAAATATTTTGGCTCAACGCTATTTATAAACACTACTTATTTCTTATTATTTTCTTCTTCCATACAACAGACAATGATAACTACACATGCTGTCATTGACTAATGTAAAATTATCGCGTCGAGCGTACTATATTTTCTTGTCATTTGGATATATTGTAGGGTTTATATTTATTTTAACTAACATTTATTTTAAGTTTAAACTATCTTTCCTGTCAATCCTTACTTTCCCCTGGAACTGCCAATGCCAGAGTATGTAAATTTTAGTAGAACGCGCAAGGATTCAAATTATCAGCGGAAGTAGTATGATTTAAATAGAAGGAAACAAGTTCGGTGAGAGAGAGTTATTCTTACTTAGCGAGCGCGGAGGTAGTTATAGAGATTTGAAAAACCCCGCGTTGCGGCCTATGTGCTTGGCGGGAAGTAGTTGCAATTGTTCCAGTGAGCTTCAAGTCTGCTGAATTAGCAGCCGTATTGTAAAACGCGGTGAGTTAGTTATTTGAGAGAGCCTCGTAGTTAGAATATTGTCTTTAATTTCTTTTCAGGTTTTTATTTTTATTTTGACTGCCGAGTTGGCACCGTTTGTAAGCGTCAAGAGAACGCAATTGTAAATTAGTACGTTGAATAAAAAGGGACTTAAACCCTTTATAAGACTCTGTGGTTTATACAAGCTTTCACAGTCACCTCTTGGTTGCGTGCTAGTTAGAGGCGCGCAACGTTATATTGGCGCCCGAACACTTATCGAACTGAAATGGCCGAAAACTGGATGGAACCGCTGGACAACACCAAGAAATGACAACGCAGTTAGAAGGATTTGGATACCTGGTCCAGACTTTGAGAGCATCAATCAAGCCAAACGTCTATTTCGACGGAAAAAATTCGGTGTCTGTATTTTTAGAAGGTATAGAAAACCACTTTCAGCTCTATCCTGTGCCCGAAGACAAAAAGTTGCTATCGCCACATCAGCACTAAGAGGACAGGCCGCGCTATGGTGGAAAAATATAGGCAAATTTCTTCTAGGTGAATTTGGAAGCCCGACGTATACTTTTGAAAATTTCAAAAAATCGTTAGTAAACCTTCCCCATAGTGAAAGATCGCGCACGGCTGGAAGCCGAGCTATATAGTTTCTATCAACGGGATACAGCACAATTGACGGACTTTATTTTACGAAAAATCAAGCTAACGGATATGTTGTATGGGAAAAAACCCGATGCGGAGATTATTGAAATAATATTACCAAGATTGTTACCCGCTGTCCAAGACTACTTTGAAATTAGAAACCCAACCACATTGCAGGAACTTTTCGAATTGGCGGTGAAGTTTCAAAATCGCAGAATCGCGGAAAGAGCGAGAGGGGAAACATATTCTCGAAGTACCCGAAGGAAGGAGGAAACAAGAAATGGAAATCGCTCATATGGGGGAAAGAACTATCAAGCTAACGCATCGAAACTTGAAGGGCAAGGCCCAAAAAGAAAATTTGAAAATAAGCATCCGCGTACCCAGAAGACACAGATTGAAAGGAAAGCTTTAAACGACTAGAGGGGCCTGTGAAAGGGAGGGTCCAGACCCCGGAAGTTTTAGAAAAACCCTCAAATAGACATCTAAATACAGTCATCGTAAAAAACTCACAGCTACCAATTATACAAGTCCTGGTTGGCGATGTACCAGTAGAAGCCCTCATCGATACAGGGGCAGAAGGCAATTTCATGAGTGAAAAGTTCTTCAAAAAGAATTTTTATAGGATACGACTCTTTAAAACCAGAAATACGGAAATTATAGCGGCGCAAGGAAAAACATGTCACTGCATCGGGAAAGTAGCATTAAACGTACAGGTAAAAGAGGAAAATCTCAAAGTATTAATTTTTGTGGTGAAACACCTCCAACACTCTCATATTTTAGGTATGGACTTTTTAAGGGCCGCGAGGGCCAAATTAAATTTTCAAGATAGTTCCGTGGTGCTGGAGATGGACCAGAGGGTGGTGGAACCGGTGGAGACACCTGAATTGGACCTTAGCCATTTGAATGACCAGGAAAGTAAAGCAATACAGCAAGTGGTGAGTAATTTTTCTCATTTGTTTTCAGAAAAGCCGGGAAACTGTCAGATTGTAACTCACAAGATTCAATTAAATTCCGAAAAACCTTGTAGGACTAAACCTTACCGCTATGACAAACAAAAAGACGTAATCATCGAAGAACATATTCAGGAGATGTTAAAGAATAAAATAATAACGCCCATAAATAGTGAATACGCGAGTCCAGTCGTACTATGTAGGAAAAAGAACGTGTTTCCTCCTTCGGATAAAAGGGCTTGGAGGTTTGCTATCGATTATAGAAAACTAAATAGCATAACTAAATTCCCAGTTTACCCTTTGCCGGTTATAGACGAGATCATTAGACAGATCAAATCGACGAGATATATGTCTACTTTGGACTTAACGTCTGGCTACTATCAAATAGCTATGAGACCCGAAGATATACATAAAACCGCGTTTATAACAAAATCGGGCACTTATGCATTTTTACGCATGCCTTTTGGGTTGTGTGGGGCCCCGTCAACATTCCAGAGAGCTATGGACATTGTTCTAAAGCCTGTCCTAGGAAAATCAACTTTAATTTATCTAGATGATATAATTATAACGAGTAGTACGTTGGAACAACACATTAGTGATCTCGAACAAGTTTTTAAATTATTAAAAGAGGCCGGTCTTACAATTAACGCCTCAAAATGCAAGTTCGCAACTAAAGAACTTAAATATCTCGGTTATAAAATTTCGCAAAAGGGTATAGAAACGCAAGATTCAAAAATAAAAGCTATTAAGAATTTCCCACTGCCCAACACCGCCAAGAAACTTTCGTCTTTCCTTGGACTATGTTCTTACTATCGATCTTTCATAAAAGATTTCGCTAATATTGTTGAACCACTCTTAGTAATCAAAAGAAAAAAGAGTAAATTTACGTGGACAGCGGAAGCTAACACGGCTTTTGAAAGATTAAAAGAAGCGCTTATTAATGCCCCTGTTTTAAAATTCCCTGAGGGGGACGAAAACCTGGAAATTGCGGCAGATGCATCAGACTATGCGGTGGATGCGGTTTTTATGCAAAATAACCATCCGCTGGCATTTTTTAGTAAAACATTGAATCAAACACAAAGGAATTATACAGCTACAGAAAGAGAAACATTAGCCGTATTAATGGCTGTACACAAATTTCGAGTTTATTTCGGCAAATCGCCAGTAACTGTCTTTTCGGATCATGCGGCTGTTGGTAGACTTTACTCGGGAAAAAACCTAACGCCCAGGTTAATAAGATGGGCTTTAAAACTCCAAGAATATAATATCACAATAAAATATAAACCGGGTAAGGAAAACAATGTAGCTGACGCACTTTCTCGTATAAAACTGGACGAGGAAGGTAATGAACTTAAATGCGCTGTGTTGACTTCAAAAATTTTAGGTTCTAGAGATACGGTTATTACTGAACTGAAAGCTGATCCTGAATTTGGAAATATCTATTCTTATTTGAAAGACCCCGAAGGCTTTGAGCATACAGATATCGATGCGATAAGAAATAGAGCAAAAAACTATGAAATAATAGATAATTTATTATTCTATACGAAAACAACGAACGAAAATCTTGAGTATAAGCCAGTCATCCCAGCCTCGCTTCGATTAAGCATTTTGAGGGAGTTGCACGAAAAAAAACAGCGGGCCACCTCGGGGTCAGAAAGACTTTAAAAAGGGTACGCGAGGCGGTATATTTCCCGCAATTATACAAAATAGTAACGGCGTATGTCAGGTCCTGCAATCAATGTCAGTTAATAAATGATATTAATTACAGCCCGGCCGGGTACTTAAATAGCATTCGCGCTACATTTCCGAATGAAATTTTAGGCATAGATCTCCTTGGTCCCTTCCCCCAGAGCGAGTTAAATAAAAATCGTTTTCTTTTAGTAATAGTAGATCATTTTTCAAAATGGATAGAAATTGTTCCACTTAAACGCGCGTCAGCCAAAACAGTCGCAGATGCATTCTTACACAGATACATTTTAAAATACGGTGCACCGATAAAAGTTATTAGCGTTAACGGAAAACAATTCATTAGTCAAATATTTGAAAACATATGCAATGGACTTGATATACGCCATATCAAAATGGTTTCCGTATAGACCACAAGCAAACATCGCAGAAAGAGTTAATAAAAATATTGTAAAAATAATTCGCAGTTACGTTAGCACACATCACAAGCGCTGGGATGGCTACATAAATGAATTAGCTTATGCTTTAAGAACGGCACATCATGATACTACGGGAAAAACTCCAGCAGAATTATTTTTAGGCAGAAAGTTAATTACGCCTTTAGATAAATTATTCTTTGTGCAACAAAGAGAGCAGGAATTCAAACAAAAGGACGTGCAAAAACTAATTGATCAGGCGCTTAAAACCTCGGATACGGCAAGAAATAGGCAGAAAATTTATTACGATAAAAAACGCCGTGAAGCAGATTTTAAAGTTGGTGATAAAGTATTGAAACGGAAATTTTCTTTATCAAGTGCCCCAGACAATTTTATGGCAAAGCTAGCTCCAAAGTTTGAAGGCCCCTATGTAATTCAGGAAATCAAAGGAGTAGTTTTATATCTTAAAAACGAGAGAGGGGAAATCTGTAAAGCAAGTCCCGACCAGGTGAAAAAATACTATAATCCCAATGATTTTGAAATCCTTAAAAGTTTCTTGCAGGACTCAAGTCTAAACGAAATAGAAGGGCCAGAGACTGCAACAACTATTCCACCACCCAAGAAACGGAGAACTGAAGAGAGACCTAGCACTTCTACAACCCGGACGTCGGTATCAAAAAGAAAAAATGATTATCAAACTCCGGCGTTTAAGAAAAACAAAAATACAGATGAACCGGGTAAAGAAACCGTGGTAAAAAGAAAAACACCACCTACAAAGGATGGCAGGAGGAATTACACATCAAGAAGAACGCGCACACGGCCACAGAGTCAGGTGCCAGCAAGGCCGCCGTTCCGGAAACTGAAACGCCAACAGGAAGCACAGAAGTACGAGGAACAGAAGAAATTCAAGGACTCCAGACCGGAGGACGTCAAGACCAGCCGTCCTAGGCAGAAACGCAAAAGCCAACAACCAGACGATTACTCCGTCAAGAGGCCAGCATGTAGAGGACGCAAAAGAAAGATCAACGGGGACGACAATTGGAGATCAACAAGGAGAAGATTGACATCCATGACACCTCTAACTTGGGATCAATTTTGTCAAAAACGGATGACGGAGTTTCAAGCATCGAAAACTCAAAGATAAGTTAAAACCTTCTATAAATATTTTTCTCTTTTGTTCCGAAATGTTATGCATAAGTACGAAGTTCTATGTTTTGACGAAAGTCAATATGTCTCGGTTGAGACTTAGTTTTGTTTTACTTTATTTAGCTAAGGCAAAAGTATTATTTTCTTTAAGTGTAAAAGCTAAGAACAAGCATTTTCTGTTGGTCGAAAGACTAATTCTGTTATGTTAAAGCCAAAATTTGGCCGGAGATAAAAATAACTTCGTATTCTTGTATGTACTAATAAGAATTTTAGTTTCAGTGCCGCCAGCTCGGCGAAGGATGAGTAAAGTAAAAATTTATTTTCTCTTATTCATTTTATGGTAAATTGTAAAAAGCATATGTATTAAACTTTTGTAAATGTATGTAAATACTTGCATGTTATGTAAAAGTAGAATTTAGTCTAGAAGCATAAAATTGTAGATGCTAAAAGTGAATGCTTAAAAGCAATGAAGTCAAAATTTAAGTATTAAAC
The DNA here is from genome assembly GCF_044657685.1 of Stegodyphus dumicola. NCBI lineage: Eukaryota > Metazoa > Arthropoda > Arachnida > Araneae > Eresidae > Stegodyphus > Stegodyphus dumicola. The sequence continues at coordinate 5,707,237 of NC_140776.1, read as the reverse complement.
TGTAAAGTCATGCTTTAGAGCGAAAGCCTGCATGTTTAAAAGATGAATGAGGGGGAAGTTAGAATGAATGTGTTTTGTAGGGTTCTCCACCTACATTTGAATTTTTAAGAATATTAAAGTAGCTCATTGAGTTGTAGAATGTCGAGTAAGGTGTGTCTATTTGGTTGTTGAATTCTAACAAATCATGGTGGTTAGGGGAAGTGTTGTAAGACTAAAACACGAATATTCCCGTTTGACACCACACACGGTGGAGAGCCAGGGTAAAGTTAAATTAATGCTTGAAAAATTGAATGAATGTGAAGTAAGCAATAACTAAGAAAAACGAATCGTTTAAAAACAAAAATTTATTGTGTCAAGAAAGTGTAAATTATAATGTATGTAGAAAGATACTGATACTTATTCCTTCCAGATGCTGGAAGGAAAGACCAAGATTGATTGATGAAGTCCAGGAAAAGTTGCTGTAAGAAGAAAGCTTTGTAACGAGCAACAGAATTTTACTATAATTGTTACATAAGATTTTTTTTTTTTTTTTTTTTTTTTTTTGTGTAAACGAGGTTCTCGCCAGTTAGTTCAGAATTAGATAAACTTACAACAGGTCGTTTGTAGGACCTGCTTCCAAGTTTTCCAAATTCTGGCAGCGGCAAATGTAGGGTTTATATTTATTTTAACTAACATTTATTTTAAGTTTAAACTATCTTTACTGTCAAGCCTTACTTTCCCCTGGAACTGCCAATGCCAGAATATGTAAATTTTGGATTATATTTGAATACAGTTTTTCGTTAAAAATTATTATGGGCTTCAAGTCAAGTTTTACTTCAGGTTGCCCATAAGAAATTGTTATATGCTTCAGGTAAAGTACCATTCCCTGTTGCCCAATTTTACCCCAAATCTAATTAATTGTTTAAATGAATGTAGAAAGCTTAAATACGGAAAAGAAAAATTTTTATAAGTTTCATATAAGAATTAGCGTGGATGAAAAAATTGTGACATAAATACAGAAGCACGGATGGGTAGACAAGATTCTAAAATTAGTAAATACATATGATATATGCCAATATTTGCTGCATAATTTTTTTAGAAAGATGTAAGGTCGAGCACGTTTCACAAAAATCTACAAATTATGAATTTGATTTACGCATACAGCCATATCTTAAAGTTCCAAAACCTCGCTGAGGTGTCTAAAAGAATATTATAAAATATAGAAAATCATAGTAAGAAATGTTATTAATTTTAAGGCCCCTCCGAAAAAAATTATTATAAATGCTTAAAATTTGACCTGTTGCCGCAATAATCTGAATAAAAGAGAATGTTAAAATTTGATTCTTGTGTGCCTTAATAACCTAAAATAGATAAAAATTTAACATTCAATTACTCATGCATAGTACCAAAAAAAAAAAAAAAAAAAAAACACGTAATATATGTCACCTATGAAACACGTATTTATTCAGAACCTTAAAACTGTAGCAGAAATATTGATAAATATTTCGTCACAAGAAACCTACATAGCCCCACTCACAAACGGCATTCGCGAGTGTTCGTTGTAAGAGGAACAGCTCCATGAAGAAAACTGAAAATCTCGAAGCATCGCAAAAGTCACCTATTCAGTGTCAAGATCACGCTTGCAAGGAACTATATGACGTGGTTGAAATGAAATATGTCCGGCTGTTTTTTTTTTTTTTTTTTTTACAAAAGGCGCTGCTGTGTTGATTTCTTGATTATGATGTAAAGCAATTCATCACTTGTTTCAAATCTATAATTAGGAATGCTTCTTCATTTTAGCAGAGTATGCAATGAGGAAAATCTCGATGACGAATATTAAACACTTTCACGAGTATGAAAAGGAATAATTAAATGAAGAAGCAGGAGGACGTGCCAACGAAAATGGTGGTGCCGAATGTGTGAAGGGAAGTTATCCGGCATACATTGCAGCCTTCTTTTACATATGCAGGGGTAACGCTCAAAGAGGAAGAGAGGACAGAAGACAGCGAGTGAACTTCAACACGGTCTATTTTACTGTTTCTTTAGCCGACGCCCTTTGCCACTGTCGAAATGAAACTCGGAATAAAAAATGTGAGGGCTTGCCATTACAGAGAAAAGTATGGTACTTATATGAGCCGTCTTCAAGTATTCTGTCGAAATCTAAACAAGATGGAAATTTCCTCGATGCTAGGGAATGACAATTTCAAATGATCCACTTAGTGCCAGAGTACAAATGACCCTTAATGAACATTGCTTAAGTCTGTCCTTTTCTCGCAATGTGGATCGCTTTTCCATTTTTCACTCAGCCTCGTTAGTCTTTTCCGAGGAAGATATTAGCAGCACAAGATGGCAATCGATGAACACTTCTCTTAATATTATTCTTTTTCATAGAAGTAGATCCGCAGTTTCACTCTGCTAAGTATAAGTCTCTGGAACACCCTCTTCATAACATTTCGTAGACAGAAACATATCAACCGTGTATTGAAGCCTAACTCTAGATCATTCCAAGCAGAAGACCATGAAGACACTCAAGAAACAATCTCTTCTTTCGTGCTCCAATTTTTTTATGTCTTTGTTTTTTCTTTTCTTTTCCCGTTTTTTCATTGCATCTGGACTTCTTCAGCACGCGAGTCCTCCCCAACTTTCTTTTATAATCTTTTTCTCCTTCGCTTCCTTTTTCTTTGCCTTCCTCATTGTTTGACAACATATTCACTGTTTAACTCTTGATCTAATTATTAACTAAACTGACTTCTTACGGAACTATGCTTCACATGGGTACTTCATTGGCTGAAGAGTCATACCACTATAAACCAACTATAAATCTACGGCAAATAAGATTATACTCTATATTTTCCCTTTTTAATCAGAGCAAAAAGGCTAATGCATTTTTTACTCTCATCCGCATAGCATGATATCTAAAGCATCAAACGAAACTACTCACTACGCACTAAAAACTTAGGTCACGCACATTGTTTCAATTTTAATTCTTTATCAGTCCTCTTTGATAAAGTTCAGATGGATTGGACAGTTTAGATGGAAAGTCGTTTTCAAAGCTACCGCTTAATGCTCATATTCTTCTCTATATTCCACATTTCCTTTAGACATTCGAACTATTTCGACAATCACGCATGCGGAATATTTATCTCAGAGCAACATACTTTCCTTTTTTGTACTGCTTTAAAACGAACTGGCTTATTAGAGAAGTATTAAACAATACCAGCCAGCAGCTATACGTTTCAGAAGATATATTAGGTATCGCATGGTCTTCATATTTGTTCTGTCCCAGTTTTGATGCAGAACACCCTAGAGGCTGTCCGAGGGTCTCTCATCTGTCTATCTCTACCATAAACCACCATTCGAAAAGACTTTCGGCTCTCCGTGTATTTTCAGTGATTCCTTGCCGCACAGACACTACACACTTACAGACATCCGAGTCTTCTCCGTAATTCAAATCTAAACCCATCGGTACGGCAGTCAACGTTATTAACCACCGATAAACATCACAATGTATTCTGATAACGTTCTGTAACAAAGTCCAATTTCGTCTGTATTCTTAATTTCGTGTGGTTTGTATTCATTTGGAAATTCAGGTAAAACGTCTTTTATCTAGCTACTAGAGGAAGTACTCGATGCTAGTTAAGTTAGATTTAGAGTAATGAATATAACAACAGAGAGAACTACACAGCTATAATCCTTGTCTAATAACGATACAAACAATACGATTCATAGTCATACATTTTTCGCTCAGATGCGATACGGAACCCACTTAAAAATTTTGATAGAAAAATAAACTAATTCTCTCTCATTATATCAGCAACAATGGAACATAGTTTTAATGATTTTAGTCTTGCGAATCAAATGGTCGTAAAAGCTAGGGCTCACAAATATTTCCAATATCATCCGATATTTCACCTGTATTCAATTTTATTCAATTAAAGGTGGCAAAACTTTGATCATAATTAGTCAGAAACTAATAACGTGAACAAAGAAACACACAAACACCCATTTTTTTCGATATAATATAGATTTTGTAAAACTTAAAAAGTTTTGATTAACAAACTCTACGATTTGAAAGTGAGCAGTAGCATCAAAATAAAGCAAGTTTATCTCCAACGCGCGAGACTGTTGCCATTCGCAAATATGAGTGCGAAAATGAGTGTTTTCAGAGTTTTTAATTAATATCTCGGCTGATTAAAATCGTACGAAGATGGGAGCGGTCGAAATGGGTTCCTAGAAATTTTTAGAATCGGGAATAATGTATTGAATGTTTGGCAATGCTATTTTTATTTCGTTGTAAAACTTGGAAATTTTTTATTAACAAACTCTACGATTAGAAAGCGAATCCTCAAATAATAATTAAAATTTAATTGCTGAAATTAAGCTATTTACGCAACTGTGAAATTTATTTATGAAAAGTTTTAGAAAAAATATTTTTATGCTTAAGCACTTGAAGAAATTTTTAACTTTGAGAAACGACTGTTGATGTGAAAAACACGAAGCAGACATTATTCGTGCTTGTTTCGTATTATTCATCAATTGTTTTTAACTTAAACCTCTGTTACGTAAAACATCTTTTAGCCTTTTTGATTAGCACATTTCAACTCAAGAATTCGTAAAATTTACAGCGCCTTTCTTGATTTGATTGATGTTGGCATATCATTGTTTCGTATCACTTTTATTATGTGCTTCTACAGTTTTTAACACTTTCTGTAACATCATCGTCCAATTTTATATATGTTCTCGCAATACTGCACTCAGTTAACACACACTTTAAAATAAAATGTTCATGACCGAATTCTAAAATCAAATCTTCATGAAATGTTCATGATTGAATTCTAAAATGAAATGAATATTTATGTCTTCCCTCAAAAGATGTCTGAAAGTTTGGCTTTAGCTTTTAATTTCCGTACTACATAAAAGCCGCGTTTCGAAAAGTGATTTTAATTGCGCTTTAAGAGATTGCCCCTCTGTATTGACTATAATATGCATGGCCTTTGGCAGATACATAGGTTTAGTTTTTCCCCTACGAAATGGTTTTCAATAAGATTTCAATAAGATTCAATTCTATTTGTCATTTTCTGAACATTTTTGTGTAACTTTTGAAAGTTTTTAGAGTACCCTGTCATAAGGCTGAAAATATTAGAAAGCATATTTGCAGGAAGAGACAGTAATAATTTTCAAACAAAGATCTGAGATGAGTGCGTTACATAGTTATGTAATTAAAAAAGATATTTTTTCATTTGTCACTTCGCTATTCCATCTAAAAAATACCACTAAAATAATCATTCATGAGTTCTTGTTGCTGTGGTTAGTTACAGATAAATGCTTGCCTTCTTTCAAACATCAAAATTTTCTGCTTTAGTCAGTTACCAGATCTATTTCATTAACGGTTGGGTCCACGTTGCACGTTAATAACTCAATAAGTCCTTCCTTCACTTTCCTAACGCATGCGCAATTTCACTCTTAAACATTAATGCGTGTTCTGTTAATGTTCTGTAACACTCCAGTTTTGTCTCTATTATAAATTTTGAGTGGGCTGTGTTCATTTATCAGCCCAAGTAAAGCAACGTTTATTCTACTTACCAGCCGCATGATGATTTGCTTCTTACTGTAGAGTTTCAGGAGAACAATGTGTAGAGACATTAGGTATTTTGGAAACAGGAGAGACGAAGAATAAGCAACGCCCTCGCCGGAAATCGAGCCATTGATCCCTGGAATACGCGCTCTGCGTGCAGACCACTAAGCCACGAAGGCATGCTAAAAAGGAGGGAGAAATACCTTACATACTCCCCCTTTTAAAGGGTGACTGGGGATTTTAGGGGACCCAATTGCCAAATTCTGATAATGGAGAATCCTCATCCACCACCTTTTTTTTTAGTTCGGGCGCAATTGTAGAGTCATTAGGTATTTTTGAAGTAGGAGAGCAACGCGCTCGGAGTCGAACTATGGACCTCTGGAACACGCGCCCGGCGTGCAAACCACTACACTACGAAGGCATGATAAGAAGGCGAGAGAAATACCTTATAAATGTTTTTCTTTCTTTCCAACTTGTGAGCCATGCGTCAGTTGATATAAAATTTTCTCCTAACATATTATCTAATATTATAGCTTTTATAACGTAAAAGCTCTAGAAATATTTTTTAAAGCTAAACATTGTTTAGTTTCATAGCTTGAAACCATTCTAGAAGAGCATTTTGATCGTCTTTCAATTTTCCGTCTGTTTCTGCGCTACCTTGAGACATGTGCACTTTTTAATAGTGTTTCATCAGTTTTAATTTTTTTTGTTTATATACATTACACAAATTCTCTTTAGAAAATTCAAAGCGCAGATTTTCATTGGCAGCACTTACCTTGAACATCAAGATCTTTTAAGAGTTTATCGTTTTCTTCCCGGCTTAAACACTTTTGCTTAGGTATTTTTGAAATATTTGAAGTGAAACTCATAATAAGATTTTAAAATGCCTCTTACAATGATTTGTTCAATTTTAAAATATATTTTTAGCCAGCAGAAAATTTTCCCTTTGTCTGTTAAGTCGAACTGCCATTTCATAATTACAGATTTGACCATCGCTTTCTTTGTTTCTGTTGTTTGTTTTTAAAGAATAAAATGACGTCTTCCATATACATGACAAACATTTATTTAAGCTATGAAGACGTTGAACAACAGAATAGAAACATAATATTACACAGATCTTAGCACTTCTCGCTTACATGCGATACTCACCATTGACTTTGGCTAACTGCTGTTCAACGTCTTCATAGCTTAAACAAATGTTTGTCATGTATATGGAAGACGTCATTTTATTCTTCATAGGTTATGGGCCCAGCACGCTTCCACTGCGCATGCGCTATGGGAATCAACGGCGGTTGCCAACAGGTTTCTTGTCTCAGATCCATTTTATTGAAGCACTACATACATGAGCGGTAAAGCCGTCGCCCAGAATACGTTAAACGCACAAACTGTGAAACGTTTGATAAGTACAAATAAAATGTTCTGTAACTGAATAAACAATCTTTTGCCAATATTTTCTTTAAGCTGCGGACACAAGCTTAAGAAAAGACTGCTATTCGTTTGATTAGTATATTGGTTACTGGAAATCTGAACGTAATATGTCAAATTTTATTAACCAGTGAGTTTAATAAGCGGAGGGTATTGTATACGTGAACTTAATATTTTGCTACTTATTTTATCCTATTTTGAGTATTTACCTAGCTTATCGTGATAAAAACTTTAGGATAAATTCGTGAAATTAATTGTATTTCGTAAATCGGGAAATCAGTAAATAGAAGCAGATAATTAATTATTCTTATTTATCAATTTATTTTAATGAAATCATGAACAATCGGTAGATGTCATTAGTAAAATTTTGAATAAGCAGAATAACGAAATTTATTTCCTATATGAAAAGAATATGCGAAAAATTTGTTTTTCTGTATGAATTCTAATCAATCATCTATGTTTCAAAATCCTAGAGGATGGGAAAAAAACGAAGTAAACGTAATTTTAGAAAACTTTACGAAGAAAGTTTCATCAAGATAATAAACATCTGAGACATTCACGATTGATTAGAATTTGCAATTATGCAAGTGACGCGACATAGTCTTCGATTAATCGATGACAACTGGATTGACATTATGAAGATCGTCATTTCAGCAAATGATGGATGATTTCTTGGAGGATTAATACACGGAGCACAATCGATTTTTCAGTAAATGAAACAGTTTTATTCAGCGCCTTCTGAATTTATCGATTAATCGATGAAATAAAGAGTTTTACAGTTGCTAGATGGATTGCCGGAAGTATACTTAAAAGAATTTCTGAGTATTCCTTTTCTTAAAAATATGTCAAAACCTGAAGAAAAAATAACAAATTATTCAAATAAAGGAAAAACATATATTTAATATAGTGAACATAATTAAGAACATTGTGGCTATAGAATTTGTATTTAAATAGTTTTTCTCTATCCGTTTCAGAAATAGAGTGAAACGCATATGTTTTCTTTTATGAGTTATAAATAGGAAATCCTCCGTTAAGATTAAGTTTAACAACATAAATTTAGAAACTTTAGGAACCAGACGTAATAATATTTTTTGAGAGATTGTTGACAAACCAGGAATTATAGTGTTATTAGAGTGTATCTGATAAAAAATTAATTTTTCTGATAGTTCATATGTAATTGAAATTAAAAATTAAGGTAAAAGGAGAGTTCATTTCAATTTTATTTTATTTCGATAAGGTATTCTCATACGTCTCAAATGTAATTGTAAGGAATTTTATGTTAATTAACCAGTTATTTATAATTTAAGTCTTTACTATAACTTTTCCTTACGTATTCCTCACCAGAAATCAAATGAGTAGCCAGTATTTAAACTGCGGTTTTTGGATTTTATGAAAGTGTGTGTTTCTGGGATTCCCTGTACGCTGCGTTTATTGGTTTCCTGGCAGCTCTGATAGTTGTAATTATTTGGTTTTGCGTTCTATCACTGCCGAAACTTTGATTCTGACGCTCCGGTAGAGTTAGTGAGCCAACTTGTTGTTGTTTACTTCTGTATATTGTTATTTAGTCGCATCACCACATGTTGTGGATTATATTATAACATATTATATACATATATATTATAACATAATTGTTGTTTGACTTCTGAATTAATAACAGAGTGCCTGTAATGACCTTACGGATTAATAAGGCACCATAAGGAAAACGACACCAACATTTATTAAAAATTAACTTTCAAAGAATAATGGAAAAAAAAATTAACATTTAAAGAATAATGGCAAACTCGGAGCACTACCTCGCTCCTACAACATAATTAATCTACCACCTGCCTCCTATGAGGCTAACATGCAACTGTTGTGTCTCTCACGTGCTGGGCTCTGCCAGGCAGATGATTGGCTCACCGCTGCCAGATACATGACACCCCCCCCGGTAAGATTGTGCTACGCCAAAGCGAAGCAGAATCTGAAAACTGAACCAGCAAATACAAACTTAAATTGTATACTCCACATACCAAATTAATTCAAAATATGTGAACATGTATACATGATGTAATAACATACTTTGAAATAAATGCAATAAACATTCATCTCACAACAGATGAACAGATGGCTTGATACAATACCGGAGTTCTGTAATAAAACATATATGCAATACTATTTCAAAACACACTATTATAATGCAATATTAAATGGAAACCAGTAATTTGATTTTCAAAACAGATGGAAAGTAGCTCTCGTACAATTCCGGAACAAAAGAAAGTAACTAATGCAAAGTTTTAAAACATATTAGTTCATACTTAGTTCATACCTATTTCATTCACCCACTAGTCTTGAAAGACCATCTGCATTTTTTAATTGTGCACCACGGCAATGAGAAATATGAATATTATAGCGCTGAAGTGCCATTGCCCACCTCTGTAATTTGGCTGAATGCGGTGCCGACTTATACAAATATAATAATGGATTATGGTCTGTGATCAGCTCGATATTCGATCCAAACACCCAACACTCGAACTTTTTTAATGACCACACAACGGCATAAGCCTCGCGTTCAATAGTTGACCAGTTCTGCTGAGTTTTCAAAAGTTTTTGAATGGCAAAGCTGATAGGATGCAAACTGCCTTTGCTGTCTCGTTGTGACAAGCAAGCACCAACACCATATGAACTAGCATCACACTGTATGGTGTAAGGTTTTTCTGGTTCTGGAGTGTACAGTTTTGGTGCTTCACACAGTCGACGTTCCAGTTCTTGAAATGCTGATTCCTCAACATCAGTCCATGGAATTCTCTCAGGAATTTTCGTTTTCGTAAGCTCCGTCAATGAGCGAGCTATTTCTGCATAATTCTTTATGTAATCACGATAATAGTTGAATAAGCCTAATGCACTCTTGAGAACAATCTTTGTTTTAGGACTTTTTATAATTTCAATGGCTTGTAATTTTTCAGGATCAGGTTGATGTCTTCCAGCTCCTATTATATGTCCTAAATACTTTATCTCCGAACGTACAAAAACACATTTCTTCACGTTCACCGTAAACCTGAGATCACTTAATGTAGTTAGCACAGCATCTAAATGTTTGAGATGCGAATACCATTCTGGTGAAAAGATAGCAATATCATCAATATATGCTTTGCAAAAATCACTATGTTTTCTTAAGGCATCATTCATCACTCGCTGAAAAGTAGAAGCTGCATTTTTTAATCCAAAAGGCATCACTTTCCAACGATATTGGGAACGATGTGTCTTGAATGATGTTAAATCACGACTTTCTTCTTTTAAAGGTATTTCCCAGTAACCTTTCAAGACATCTAAACAGGTGATAACATTCGCGTGTCCAATTTTATTGATTAGATCAGTCACATTCTCCATTGGAAAATCAACAGGCTTAGTTACTTGATTAAACAACCTGAAATCAATACATAACCTCATACTTCCGTCTTTCTTGGCAACACATACGACCGGGTATGCTATTTCAGCTTCACTTGGCTCAATAAGACCCAAGTTCTCCAATTCCTCGATCTGTTTATCTACTTCAGGTTTCAAAGATTCTGGTATCTTATAGATATATGGCTTTTTTCTTTCAGCTCCAGGTAACAACCGAATTCTATGTTCACCAACGCTGGCTATTTGGATCTCCCCAGAAAATAACGCGATGTGCTTGAGTAAGAGCTCGTGTAATTCCTTTTGTTTGCTATCCTCTAAATGACTAATATCCACCTCGATGTTCCTTCTAGTTACTGCGCAATCTCCTTTATTTGGAGTGGTATGAATTTCCCCAAACTCAGAATCATCTTCAAATATCACTCCCACAGTTTGTGCTCGAACATAAAATTTTCTTATTTTGTTCACATGAACATGCCTCACACTCCCATCGGGTAATTTAACTTTGTAAGAATGAGGATTTACTCTTTCAACAATTTCACCTGGACCTGTCCACCTAGCATATAGCTTGTTGCTAGAGTCTGGTATAAGTAAATATACTAGATCACCATTTTTAAATTCTTTCAAACTTTTGCGACGGTTAAAATAATATGCATAAGCTTCTTGTTTTTCCGCGGCAGATAAAGAAGCGAGCTCAGATGCTTTCTCTAAATTTATCTTTAATTCTTGTAGATAATCAACTGCTGAATTACTCAGATTAAAAGGTAATGGTATTTCACCGGACCATGATGATTTTAACACAGCTAAGGGACCTCTAGCTTCACGACCGTACATAAGCATAAATGGAGATACACCGGTAGTGCAATTTGGAACTTCACGATACGCAAAAAGTAAATAAGGTATGTGCTTGTCCCAATTAACAGGATCTGTGCTAATTACACGATGTAACATTTGTTTAAGTACCCGATTCCATTTTTCCACTGAGCCGTTTGATGCTGGGTAACCAGGTGTCGAAAAACTAGGATGAGTTCCTAACCTTTTTTCGAATTCTTGAGTTAATTGTGAGGTAAAATTAGTGCCTTGATCACTACAAATTATTTCTGGAATACCGGTTCTCATAAAAATATCTAAAAGAGCCTCACAAGTAGCTTTAGCAGAAAGACTTTTTAAAGGTATGACTTCTGGCCATTTTGAATGATTATCTATCAAACACAAACAATATTTATGTTTCCTTCCTGAAGGAGGTGAAATTTCACCAATAATATCTATATTTACCGTATGAAAGGGATATGGCGCGCGAACAATAGGAGTAATCGGAATTTTATCCGATTGTCTTTCCGGACTTTTTAATTGACATCTTTCGCATGTTCTACAATAATTTTCTACATCTTTGGATATGTTCGGCCAATAAAATGAAAGCTTAATTCTTTCTTTAGTTTTTCTCATACCTAAATGATTTCCGAATATGGAATCATGAGCTAATTGAAGGACTTTATTTCGATAATTCTCGGGCAAAACTAACTGTTGTATGTTTTCCCCACAAATTTTTTCTTTATGAAATAATAATTCGTCCTGTAAAAAGAAATTATTCTTCCCTACTTCTGCGTCCTTAAAAGAATTTATTAACGTTTGGCAGTTTCTCTGATCGACCTTAAATTTATTCGATTCCGAATAACTGTTTAGTCTTTCATCATTCTGATTCGCAACTGAGCTATAAAAAAGATTTACATTTGACAGTTCAACGGCGCCAACCTTAGGGTGTTTTTGTTTATGAGTTTCCGGTTTCGTCTCGGGGTAGACCATTGATTCATTCTCGTCTTCAAATATGCGATCCCATACATCTGGTGTAATTAAACATTGAACATTTAGCTTATCTGTCAACGCGAAAAGAGCTTCTACGCGCGAATATAGACAACTGTTTGGTTTTTTGTAATAAATGGGAATAGTTGCTAACGTTGCCTCTATGACGTCGCCAAATGCGGAACTTAAAATGATTTTACCCTTACTTTCTATTTTTAAATCAGGAATTAATGTAGTGTTCAAAATTGGTATTTCCGTACCTGAATCTTTTATAGCTTCTACTTGCTTCCCTGCAATGTAAATAGTAATCTTTTCCAAGAAATAAAAATTAAGTTTTCCGTCGGAACACTCGCGTTTTTGTAAATGTTTAGAATTTACATTTGTAACAACCGCATTGTCCTTCGGTTTAGTTGAAGTGTTAACTTTCGGTTTGACCGGGATATTATCGTTCTGTTTATTGGACCTCTCAAATTTATTTCGCCTGTTCGGGCAATCCTTAGCCAAATGTAAACTGCTACTACACACATAACATTCTCGCGGTTTAAACGAATGTTTCTGTTCATTTACCACTAAATCTTTTCTTAGCGCTGGTGGAATATATTTAGAGTTTTTGTTGTATGAATCACGAAAATTAGCGCGTTTTTCACCTCTTATGTCATCAAAAGATTTACCTTTTGCGATGAAATAAGTGTCGCATTCCTTCGCTAGTTCTTCTGGATGTAGCCAACTTTCACCTTGTCGAACTGCAACATGGCACGCTAAATCACTATCCAATGTTTGAAAAAGTTTGTCAGAAATTATTAAGTTAATTAAAGACTCAAAATCATTGACGTTTCTACTTTTACAATAATGGATCCAACATGATCTTAAACGAGAGGCGAACTGCAAATGAGTTTCCCCCGTCAACCTTTCAGCTTGGCGAAAATTTTCTAAGCATATAATTGGCGATGGTTCATATTCCTTAAGAATTAGAGATTTAATTTTTTCATAATCTTTCAAATCATCATCTTTAATATATACTAGAATATTAGAAGATTTATCACCTATCAGTTTAAGTAAAATTTCAGACTTAAACTCATTTGGTACGTTCTTATGCTTAAAAGCCCTTTCTATGGAATCAAAAAATAAGTTCCATGCTTCACCCTTTTTAGGTACAGAAATCGATAATGCCTGTACAGCTTTCAAAAGCTTATCTAATGAAAGTGTATTTTCTACGTTATTACTAGATTCGTTGCTACTTTGGATTTGCATTAAACGCAATTTCACAATTTCTTCTGACTTTTTCCTTTCTTCAACCGTAGTATTAAGAAATTCAATAACAAAATCTTTATCTTTCAAATATTCTTTGGAACTTAAAAGCTTATCCTTTAATTCTACAACTTTTAAACTAGAATCGGCTTCTTCACCTAGTTCTTTCAACACCGAAATCAAATCACTTTTAACTACTCCTTTAAACCTATTTAGAAGAAATTTTCCTTAAAGTTACAACAAAAATTTCTCACCTTTTCTCCAAAATCCAGTCGGCTTCGTTAGCTCTGGTTCTCGTAAGAGAGCGTGCTGTAATGACCTTACGGATTAGTAAGGCACCATAAGGAAAACGACACCAACATTTATTAAAAATTAACTTTCAAAGAATAATGGAAAAAAATTAACATTTAAAGAATAATGGCAAACTCGGAGCACTACCTCGCTCCTACAACATAATTAATCTACCACCTGCCTCCTATGAGGCTAACATGCAACTGTTGTCTCTCTCACGTGCTGGGCTCTGCCAGGCAGATGATTGGCTCACCGCTGCCAGATACATGACAGTGCCTTTGTGTTCTAAATTCTGCTTAAAGAAAAAAGGTTATTTTTAACCTTCTCAAAGCTTTGTCGTTTTCTCAGACGTAGAGACACTTCCCATCACATCTGTTTTTGGACTAATTAGCATTAACAGATCAAATGAAACCCTACGTAATGTAAAATAACAGACAAAAAGCAGCTCATGCCAATAAACTGTATATAAAAGCCTGACTTAAATAATCACGATCTGTGGAATTTAAAAGAAATATTCCATAATCCAGAACAACTATAAAGGAGTTTAAAATGAATGCATATGTGAGGAGAGAGTTTGAACCCTCAAAAATAAGCGAGAAAATTGAAGCTGAAGTTATAAGAACCAATCATATTACTATTTTAATTTCCCTTTCACCGATAAGCGAGATGGTTTTATGGAATCGCATACAGCTCCTAACAGGAGAAACTCGCTACCGCCAGACTGTTAACAGTGCTATTGATTTCTTAATGTTACTTTAGTTTGAAAAAGCAATTTTTCACCAAAAATATCTTTAATTTATCAACGCAGAAATTCAATTACTACTAATATTTCGAGCAAAACTTATTATTCGTTAATTTTACTATAGTTTCCTGCATTTTCCACAAATTCGTATCCACTTGATGTACAGTATTTACCATAAAAATGATCAAAATATGAGCATCACTATTCTGAATTTATCTCAATTTGAGTTTTCTTTAGAATATTTTTTCTTAAAAGTTTCAACGGAAAATCCCATTTTTACTTGTCTTCATAAAATCTTCTCCATCCAGACATAGCTCGAAAGACATAACGTTAAAGACTATTATTCCCTGCAAATTAAACTGTTAAATTTCAAAAACCCATATTACGAGAAAAAATTAAATTGTTATAAATCATTATATATATAATGAGTGCCACTCCAGCTATGTGTATCTGCACATTTCTATTGTAAAAATTTGTGAAAAAGTGTCAAAACTTTAAAAAAAAATATTTATATCTGAATGATTATTTTACATGAAGTTTTTGTTAAGATTGTTTTTGCGAATAAAATTTCTGTAGAAATAATAATAATAATAAAAATAATAAAAAAAAAAAAAAAAAAAAAAACAGTAAAATGAACTGAAAGATTTTGGATTTCAACATCACACCAGATGGTTTGCAAAGGTTTCTTTTACGCTGTCGTTGAGGTCTTAACGACACTGTATTTATCTTCCTCGACATGGCATCTGCTGTTGGATTCACATCTGTGAATATAACAATTGTTTCGTCTTTTCAGGTTTATTATTGAGCGTAGCTTACTTCGCACTTATGCCGCATAAAACTGAACAAAAATCACGAGATTTTCAAGGCCACCACACCACGAAGGTGTGTAGTGGGCTGCACACAGGGAGAGTATTCCAGAGGTCTATGGTTCGATTTCCGGCAAAGGTGTTGCGCATTTCACATGTCCTGCTTCTAAATATCCTAATATCTCTACAGTGGCGCCCGAACTAAAAAGGCATTGAATCATGATTCTCCACACCCAGGATTTGACGACTGGGTCCCCTAAAAACCCCAGTCGCCCTTTAAAAGGGGGAATATATAAGGTATTTCTCCCTTTCTCCCGCCTTCTTGGCATGCCTTCGGGGTGTGGTGGTATTCTGGCGCACTGGGCGCGCCTTGCAAAGGTCCGTGGTTCGATTCCCGGTGAAGGCCTTGCTCATTTTTCATCTTTCATGCTTCCAAAAAATCCTTTATGTCTCTGCACAGCATATGCTTAGAATACTTGAGAGGTTGATAAGTGTCTCGATAAGTGTTGCCATTTATTCTGTAATTTTGCCAATGCTTTCTCAGTTCATCCTTTCAATATTCAGTTTTCTTGCTATAATGTCTTACACAATTTTTTATATTTTTTATCACTAACTTTTTGTATCTTTAACTCTGTTTCTGTATATTTAACTCTGTAACGGTCTGGCGCCCTGGAGATATAAATGTTTTTTTTTTTTTTTTTTTTTGTTTGTTTTTTTTTTCCGAATAGAATTGATATTGCTTGCTTTCACGTCGCTGAGTTTGTTAATAAAAAAATCAGTAAATTTCTACGGTATATGAAACAAATTAAAAACAAATTCGAAATTCTGAATTCGGGTTTCCCTTTGCACATGATGGGCGTATTAAATTTATACTACAGATTTTAATAAAGCCCACTGAAGAATATTTAACGCTAAATTGCATTAAATAAAACTAACTAATATGCTATTAATTTATTTTTATAGAATTAATCTGAAGAAAGGAAAAGCTTCTTGCTACTTAGAAGGATTTTTATTATATAACTACTGGGAAAAATTACAAGAGCATTTAATAAAAGACACTGACTAATTAAGGGAAAAGCATTCTTAAGTTTGTTATTCTCATTAACTTCGCAGTAATTAAATGGATTTAAAAAGTAATTCGCCAAACAGAAAATTAAATTTTTAACACAAATATTTAAGAGTTATACGTTCCATTTATTTATCAAAATCAACATAAACTAATTTCAGTTTTTCTAATATGGTGCCGTGAGCAATTAAGTTTAGAGAAAAATTCATTTGTTTTAATTGCGGTTAAGTAAACGTAACAAATGGAACATTTTCGAGATGGGATGGAAATGTAAATTGTCATTAGAAGACAATCTAGCGTAATAGCTTTTTGTTCCTTTGCAAAGTATTTTGTCATTTCTTTATTCTGCTTTAGTTCAGTATCATGCATTTGCATAATAATTATCAAAATCAAAATTGTAAATTTTTATAGCGCATCACTTTCTGGCTGGTAATTAAATATATTAGTTATTTTCTATACTAATTTTAATTAAAAAAATTTTTACACAGCGTACGCTTTTCAGTGTAACATTTTTTCAATAACTGCGGAGCTAATTTCTCGGGAAACATCGTTACATACGTTAAATTACGTTCGTACGTTAAATTTTGAATTATTAAATAATTAGTTAACTTATATATGTACAATATTATATAAATAACGTGAACCTTGAAAACTTAATTCATCTTATATTGGAAATTTATTAACTATAAATTATTATACATTCAATATTATACTTTGAATCATATTATACATTGAACTTATAACATAACAGAAGAGCATTTAGATTCAATATTTCGTACAGAATAATTGTAAGTATAAATAACTAAAGCAAATCGAAAGTGTCCATTGTTCATTTATAATTGCCATCAAACTATGTTTACTGATTTAAGAAGCAGTTTTGTAAATATATGAATAAGTATAATAATAAGAATAAGAAAATAAGAAATTCAATAAGAAAGTTCAATTCAATAAGAAAGTTTTTAAACAAAAGTGTTACAAAAGCAAATCCTCAAGTTTTTAAGTTTAAAAACTCTCTTCGAACTCCCCAGAAAATTAATAATATTAATTAAATGGATGTTATGATTTTCTCTTCCGAGTCTTGTTTGTTCGCAAAAAAAATTAGAATTGGATATATTTTAGAAATTAAGTTAATTTTTTTCGAAGAACAATTTTTTGCGAATAAAACCTTTCACTCTAATTCTTCCTTTTACTTAAAAAGTAAAGTTTTCTTCATTTTAAACATTCCTATGTTTAATTAAGCATAATTACTTTCAAACCCTCGATATTATAATAAGTTTTATATGTTTTAATATCACAATGAACGCTACGGTGTTAATGAAATTAAATTGACATCTATAGTAGCTTTTTTTAAGTTAAACTTTTATTTATAATTTGCTTTATTTTATCATTTTCCTGTATTTCACTCTTTTAAAATTCTACTAATATCATAAAATTTCGAACACGCAGATAAATATTTTAGAATGTAGAAAATATATTGAAAAATAAGAAAAGAAAAGAAAATCTGAAACGTTAACGTTATTTTTTTGTGTGTTTTGTGTACGTTTTAAAATAAGTATAACTTTAGAATTTCCGATACACAGTCTAACGCGCGCTGGGGGGGATGCTATTTTTTCCGTACAGTGTTGCCATAGCTCACTTTAAAATCATTGAGTTTCTTAATGAAAAATTCTTTAAAGTGTTACAAATACGAAATCGATAACAAAACAAATTCCAAATTAGGGCTTCCATATTACCATATTCAGTGGAGGATTACGTTATTCAAAATTAGATGGCTTTAGGTACCTTTGTTTACCACAATGTGAGAAACATACATACATTTATGCAGATTCTTCATTATTCAATTTCTTTAAATATAACTCAGGGCGATAATATTTGGTGCCACCAATTTGAAAAGTATTCTCCCTTTGTAGTGAATGGATGCAAAAAGCCGAAACGAAATTAATAACCCCTATAATAGCCTAACGCACTTTGAGCTAAGAATCTGAAAGCTTTCAGATTTTATATTACGCCCAAAGAGGATTTTTTAATGATCATGTTCTATTAATGGATATGATGTTCTTCGCACTTAAACCATAAAATTAAATTCAACAGCAATATCACGAAATATTTAAAACAGCATATCTTTAGAATTTCCGATACACAGTCTCGCTCGCTGGAGATAAAAATGTTTTCTTTTTTCGTATTATTGCCATTGCTCGCTTTGAAACCATTGAGTTTCTTAACCAAAAACTCATAAATGCTTTACAAGGATATGAAATCTCTACATATAATAAAAGAAAGAGTCTGTGCGTCTTTCGTTCGTGTTGCGCGTACGCTAATAGACCCAAGGCTACGAAATTTGGTATAGAGGTGCATCTAGATAAGAGCCAGTGCACCTCGAAGCGATTTCTTCAAAATCGAATCAGACTTTTTAATTTTTTTTTATTTTATCTTTTCGATTTTATCGGATCATTTTGAATAGTTTCATTCGTTTAGAAATGTGGTTTTGGCAACAGGTTTTTCATTCAGCTGTATACAGGACTGCTAACTGTTGGATATCAGCATTGTTGCCACTTGGAAAAATGAAGGCGATAATTCCGAGCAGTTATTTAAATTTGATGCTTCTTTTGGATACTGCACGTTTGTTGAGAGAAGGCAATGGGAAGTTGGTTAATTTATTTATTAGGATAATTGATATTTGTATTAAAGAATATTGCTTATTTCATTGTAATTTTGTTATATGTAATAGATTAAAAAAATTTTTTTTGATGAAATTGTTCTGCAGAGTAAAATTCTGCGCAATTTTTAAATCTAAAGTTTAGTGTTCCCTTCAGGCATTTTCTCGTACATTTAAAAGCCAGACGAAGGCTGGCCGCGTAGCTGCTAGTAGATAATAAAACAAACTGCACATTCCATATTTGAGCTTCCAGATGCCCATTTTCGGATAGACACGTACATCATTCGAAATTTGATTGCTCTAGGTAATGTTGTCTTATCACAACGGGAAAAGCATGCATACATTTATGCAGATTCTTCATCATTTAATTTTTTTAAATATAATACAGGGATCCAATATTTGGTGGCAATAATTTAAATAGTGAATTAACGCAAAATGCGGAAACGAAAGTAATAGCTCTTCTGGGCAAATTTTCCCTTTGGGTAATAGTTTAATTTTCATGAATTCCATTTTCTCTTCATCGGCTTTGCTCAGCCCCATTTTTTTTCAGAAGAAAAGATTTTTTCGGCTATTTTATATATCATATATTCTGAATTTTCAGCTTAGTTGAATTATTACAAAATATTTTATTAATTTTTTATCAAATTCAAATACTTAGTTTTTAAATTGTGTAGAAAACGTGCATATGAGAAAAGATTGCTTTTGGTTTGCGATCTTGTTATGGCTTGTTAGCAGCAACAATTTCCGAGTTTTTGAAGCAATTTGAAGCTGCATATTATCCATTTCGAAGCATTCACTCATCTTACTGTTTCCGTTTTTAAATAAAAGAAAGAACTGTACTTCAAAGATATTTCCGGGGTTTCGAGTTCCGGCAAACGGGCTTCATGGGCGCATGGCTGCATGGGCATTTTCGTGGTTTTTTACCGATGTGTAACGTGAATACGAGTCAGTTTTCCTTAAAAAACCTTCACGTGGCGTCCCTACCTTCCGATATAGTGCCTAAGGGCGAATCAAGAAAAAGAAGATTTTTCCAAATGATATTTTGGTGTTTCTAAATGTATGTAGAATAAACGAGGAAGAATTTAATGAAGTAAAACTTAAGAAAAATGCTTGCAATGTTTGGGCTAAATCCACTAAATTTTAAGCAGCATATTGTGCGCTAGATAGCGATTAATAGTATCTGACAGAAGGTGACAATGTAACTAAACTACAAGTAACTAAGCATATGCAAATTGTTTCGTGCAGAGTTCATTGCCTTTAAAATTAATTTTATCAAAATTGGCTATACGGATTTGTAAATGTCAAGAAGTTAAAGGGTTTTAAAAAAGATTATTCATTTGAATAAAAATAGCAAATTTATAGAATTATATACGCAATGAATAAACATAATTTCAG
This sequence comes from Stegodyphus dumicola, assembly GCF_044657685.1. Classification (NCBI taxonomy): domain Eukaryota; kingdom Metazoa; phylum Arthropoda; class Arachnida; order Araneae; family Eresidae; genus Stegodyphus; species Stegodyphus dumicola. The sequence goes on along the minus strand of NC_140776.1, from coordinate 5,686,876 downwards.
CAACATATTTGTATAAGAATCATAACACAATGGAACATTTTCTTTTTGATGAATTAAAGCTCAATGATACCAAAATTATAGTATCCTCTTACTTACAATGGTTACATTGAAGAAGTTTTTCCATAAAATTCTCTAGCTATTAAACATTGTAGCTGGAAGTATATATCGAAAATTTATTATTTAAAGAAATAAAACTTACAGTCACATTGTATATAGGTATTACTTAATATCAAATTGTCTCCCAAACATATTCTGACAGGTGCTGTATAAGCTTTATTTACCAGCATCTTGTGTTGATAAAATAATATATTGTCACGTCTATGTCCCTTTACTTTAAAAGTTCTGCTTTTCTACTGGAACATACAATATTTTTTCAGGGTTATTTTAACACAAACAATAAATTTTATCTGTATTTGCTCGTAAAATAACAGAGAGAAAATGTTGCTAGTTTTAAAGAAATGATTTACCGTAAAAAATATCTTTGTTTTCACGAGCATATGTGCTTGTTACGGAACGGTATTGCCGAGGAGTGTGTAAAACGTGTATGCTTTAAATACATAACCAGTTTAGAGACCTAAAAATATGCCGCCAAAACAAATTTGTGCATAAAACGCATGTCGGGGAGTTACGAAATGACATCTATGCACCTAGTCATGGTGTTTAGCTAAGACTCTTAAAGTTATTAAATAAAAAGTACATGACAATTTCTCTCCTAAAACCTAAGGCGATAAAAATAGGAAAGAAAACCCATCGTGGAAATGTCAGTAGTATTTTATCACACAGCAAGGGATAAAAAAGTACAGAAAATATCGACTTTTAGGAGTATTTTTCATTTTTATCTCAGTGGTAAGACTAGCAGTCGATGTACACTTGACTTTCTTTTGAATATTAGCTTTCGAAGTGAGTTTGATAGGTAAGATAGATGATTTGGTTTTATTCGAGTAAACCATGCAACCGATTTATTCCAGCAATACTTGGATTTGGGGAATCAAGTAGGAGAGTTACTCAGCTTCTTTTGCTCTCGATTTCATTCAAAATCTAATATTATCTTGTAGAAATACTGATACCTGAGATGGTATAAATTAAATTAAGGTTCGGTTGTAAACCTTTGGACTTAATACTTATAGCTCTGGAAAAGAACAAGTGAAAAATTTAATTGTAGATAAAAATGTAAAGTTTAATATAGAGGTTTATTAATCAGTTACATTTCTAGAGACGATTCGGTTTTAGGAAGCAGGCAGTGCGATAAATAACTATGTTGTCAATAGAATTTGTATCATGAATCTTCCACTTGCTCTCTGGATAATTTACATCCAAAAGCAAACACTGTAAAATGTGATAATTCCTTACCGTTCTCTACTGAATGGGCAACTGACATGAAAAAGGAAGAAGGTAGACATCATTAAGATTTTTGGAGCAAGAAACATGAAAAATCAAATGTGCTTTCACCGAGATTTGAGCCACTAATGTTACAGATGCTGACTGAGTTGCAATGACCGTTTACACAACAAAAGCACGAACGATAATTCATTCACCTTTAATTAGCTTGGTTCCTTTCACTCTATTTTTTGTTCATATTACTCACTTAGGAATTTAACGCAAGTTAAAGTAAAATAATTATAGAATCCCTATCGTTCAGGTAGATTATTGCAATTTTGCTTAGACTATGCGACTAATTTTCTCTTTTCGCAAACTTATCTTTCGGTATACACTGTGATAAGTTAATTAAACTAGTGTTTATTTCTTAGCTCTGATTAATGTTCATCTGGCTATGCCATCTTTTGTGATTGCGAGTAACATGCGACTTGAATGACCTGTATTTTGAGTTGTGCTTCGATAAATACTTTAATTAATGTTAGTTCCTGTGGCCTTTTAAAAGACGGGCACTTTTTAAACATTTGCGCTATATTCTAGACAGAACAATGGTATAAGGATATCTTTGATCATACAGAGATCAATGGATAGCCATACAGACAGGAGAATAGTTTGATAAGTGAAGCTTAAATATAAAAATAATTCCGGAATTTAAAACTGTGAAAATGAAAGTAATTTACAATTGTTTTTCTCTATAAAATTTAGTTTTCATTTGACGTCCTGACGGCATAATGATTTAGACTTGCTGGTTGCTGTATCGTTGGACCCAGGTTTGAGTACTGTAGAAGAATTGAATGCTTATAAGTGTATAAATCACATGATTTGGAAGTACTTAAAATATACGTGTAGCTGAAAAGCTTCTTGAGTGGACTGATAAGGGAAGGTGTGGTGGGAGAGCTTTTCTTCCGTTCCCCGACGGGGGAACAGAAGTTGGTAAATGCCAACTACAAATGCAGAATAGAATTGGAGATAAAATTGTTAAATACCAACTGCAGACACAAGGCTAATACCAACAGCAATCGCAATTCTGCGCTGTTCGTCAAGATTAAATTCGTGGACGTTTTCTGATGTTATTGTTATACGAGTAAACTAAGTCACAGGACGTTTTCTGATGTTATTGTTATACGAGTAAACTAAGTCACAAAAAAGTTTCATTTAGTATTATTTATCAATAATAACTCGGAAAATAATATTTTTATGTCACATATATTATGTCGGATATTAAAAGTCTAAATAGTTAATCTTTTTTTTAATTAAAAGAAAGTAAAAGAAAAGATTTAAAAGAACCATTTTTCAGTTCAGCGGTTTTCTAACTATCTACTGTGTCAATGATTAGTCAATGATGAGTGCAAATAATTCAAAATAACTTCTTTCAGAATAGTACCTTGTGTTTCATTAAGAAAGTAAGTTACGCTTGAAAATGTGTACATACACACATATATGTATATGTTATTTTCTCTAAGAAAATGTTTCTTAAAATACAATACTGTGCTACAGCAGATGTTTCAAAGTACTTTTATGTACATTAAAAATTATAAAAGGTGAAGCATCTTCCTGATGAAGGAAAAAATGATTAAAAGACAATAATTATTACACTAGTTAAAGAAGAATTTTGCACTGCGCGAAAATGAACATTCCAGTTTACGCTAAATATTGCCAGTAAGTTCAGAGAAGTGTGGCATGAATCTTGCTGTTTAGAATGAAATGTAGTATTAATTTTGTCCAGTAATTGATGTTTCTGCAACATTCCGTATCATGCGTAGAAATGGTTTTATTTTCAAAACTAAACTGTAATTTTATTATAATAAAGATCTTCAAATATTTAGGTTGTAGAGTTGCGCGCCTCCAACTTGCACGCAACCAAGAGGTGACTGGAAAAATGACAGAGTCTTGCTAAGGGTTTAAGTCCCTTTTTATTCAGCTTCAGAAGTTACAATTGCGTGCTCTTGACGCTCACAAACTACGCCGACTCGGCGGTAAAATAAAATAAGAACCTGAAAAGAAAATACTAATAAGACTCTAACTACGAGGCTCTCTAAAAGTAACTAACCTCACCGCGTTTTACAATACCGCTGCTAATTCAGCAAACTTTGGATATCAAGTTGAACGATTAACAATTCTCCAAGGCAAGACCACAGGCCGTAACGCGTGGTTCTTTAATTTCTGGCTAACTACCTCCGCGCTCGTGAAGTAAGAACAGCACACCTCGAACTCGTCTCCTTTCTATTTAACTCAGAATACTTCCGCTGATAATTTGAATCCTTGCGCGTTCTACTAAAATTTACATACTCTGGCATTGGCAGTTCCAGGGAAAAGTAAGGCTTGACAGGAAAGATAGTTTAAACTTAAAAATAAATGTTAGTTAAAATAAATATAAACCCTACAAGGTTTTTGTTCCTGAGTATTTTAAGTATTTTGTATAAAAAAGAACTATATGTACTTCACTGCAAATATAAATGCGTTATTAGGTCGTTATTCATGGCATTTTTGTCATTGAGATTATAAGAAAATATTCCGTGTCTTTAACTTTAAAAATAAGAAATATTTATGTAGAACATTTACTTGCATATAAATAATTCAAACGCATAACTAAGTGAATGAAATTTTCTCATCAGTTTGAAATAATTAAGTTTTGAACATAATGGTTATAATTAAGCTTAATTTTCTAAAAAGTGTCTTTCGCTTTACTTGGTAAAAATACTACGCTTAGGTTAGTAATAATAAAGCTTCAAGATAAAAGAATAGATTAACCAAAATGTGTTTCAGTTTTATAATTTTATGCCCGAAATTAAAAATTTAGGTACTCAGCTATAACAGTTATCATTTGTGAATGTTCTTGCTTATCACGCTTCGTCATGACAAATTCATGTTAGTACTAAAAACAGAATTAAACAATCATTGGGATTATTCTTATTCCAATCAAATAGCTTTTGGAAATAATTGCAATTATGCAGATAATTGCGGGCGAAAATATTGCGATTATAACTTTTAATAAGTTTTCTGACATACAAATGGCTGACTTTCCTAAATTTTAGGATCGCGAAATATTTTATTTTTGAGAAAAATATTAAAGAAACTTCACAGTTAATATTTCACAGAAAAGAAAAGTGCATGAGTTTATAACAATGAAATATAACAACGAGATTTATAACAATAAAAGTTAATATTCTTAGAAAAGAAAGAAAAGTTCAATATCAGAATAGAATAATTTGCAACAAAATAAATTTGAGGATAAATATGGCTCTGGATGTTTTGATGTAAAGTAAATTTGATGTAAAGTAAATTCACATTCGATTGTAACATAAAGAAGTCTGATGTGGCTAGCACATAATCTTCTACAAATTCCATATTTTAAACAGCAACAATCTTTAAGTAAAGTATTGGTTTTGGTCGATCGTTTGTAAACATAATCTGATTTAAGACATAATAACACGCCGAATAAATACTAATTCAGAAGTCCAACAACAAAAATCAGCGTTATATTTACAAAATTTTGTAAATATAATGCTGATTTTTGTTGTTGGACTTCTGAATTAGTATAATCTGATTTGTTGTCGCAATGAAAATAAAAGTCTGTAATACGTAATTTTGTGTTGTATTATTGTATTAGATACTGGCGGAAGTACCCGATGCCAGTTAAGTTAATGAGAGTAATGCATTATTTTATTCACGATATCATTTGAAAATTCGTAAAATAGCATATTACATGTCATAAGACATATGATGCGTCACTGTAATGCATAAATAATGACAAAGAAACAAAGTAATATTCAATATATGTACCACAACTGACTACGTAATTGAATCTCATGGTACACATATCCATATGACATGGAATTGCCATTTTGGTCGGCAAATATAAAAAAAAATACATGATTATTTTGAGTGATATGGAATACACATAAAAATTTCGATAGTAAAATAAACTAACTCTCTCTTTATATCTGCAACAATGTCAAGCAGCCATTGTTGCTGATATATCACTGCTGCTGTTGATGCTGAGAATCAACTGCGCAAGAGAATAACAAGTAACGTTTTTGGTGACATGGTTGTATTACAAGAGTTTTGTAGTTCCGCGAATGAAACTATGTTATAAAAGTCCATCTCTTCTAAGACTTGATGTAAATAAATATCACGTCTAGATATAACAAAAATAATATGCTATGCATTACTTTAGGCTAAAACCTTTGATTCTACACTTTCCCTTGAAGAAAAGAACAATATATATAATTAAATGTTTTCATGTGAGTATATTTTAACATGTTTTTAAATTAAAATTTTATTTTTCAAACTTTATTCCTATCATAATTATTCTAAATATCTTCCTTGACCTAATATAACATCAAATATATTTTTAAAAATGCAATAAATTCTAATAACTTCATTACTTCATTCATTCGTCACTAACTTCATTCCAAATAATTTCATGAGCTTAATATTACATAAAATGCGTTTCTAAATCTCTCATCAATCCTTATTTGTCATCCATTTAATTATCAGGCACAAAAATTCTCGATAAACAAACAGTGGGCTTTTAGCGTTGCAAAATGCCATCCGGCTAATGATCAATTTTACATTACGCGAGGCGGTGGATCCGAAAATTAAGTTGAATCCATTAGCTGCACCGCCAACCAGATTTCCGTCCTTAATCCCGGCTAAGCGGATTGCCGGTGGGAACCTTACAAATAATGAAAACCGACAAGGACAGGCTAATTGATTTGGCTTCCCGAGTCGTTCTTCACCCAATTAAAACATAGCATCTTCTATAATTAAAAATTAAATTCCCGACAGCGCATCTAATTTTGGCTTAAATGAATCATTTATTGCAAAGTTTGGCGACCTGGGAAAAGAGTTAATGGAAAGTAAACATTTGCTTTGAATATTGCATAGAATTAGGGGTGAGCGAATAAAGCCGAGAATATTTCATAAAATTCTTTATTTTAAGCCACAAGAGCAAATTACTTTGGAATTTGGTAAGATTATAAGAAAGTTTATTCTGCGATAGTTTCAAGAAGATACTGTAATTTAAATACAGTATATCTTCCAATTTTTATTTGCGATTTGAAAGAACGATTATTTTATTCTTATTGCAATTTTGAAAAATATGGATTAATAATTACAGGTCTGAACTGATTAAATTCGAATATAATAGGTTGATCATAAAAATACGTACCCTGAAATATTTTTGATAGCCATGCAACTTTCGGTTAGTCTAGAAGAATGTTAGGTGTTATCAGATGATCCCGAGCTGTATATTTAAAGAAAACTTCGCAAATTTCCTAAGGCTTTCAAAAACTGGTGTAAGAAAATCAATTTTCAAGAGTTGAAACGTTTTCCTGGAGCGCACAATTTAGGTTAAACAGCTTAAGAAGATTTTTCGAAATTACACTGTAGACTTATACAATACGTTGAATGCTTTCAGAGAGTGCTGAAAACCAGAAACTTATTAAGAGTATGCTTATAAATGCCTTTGTTCAAGGCATTTATTTACTTGAGAAACTTATTTCATTGTATGAAATTATTTTAAAAAACACAACACCAGCATAAATGGTCAGCATATATATATAATATGGTACAAAGTGTACTTCTCCGATATGGATACATTTGAAAAAGTTTGTTTCAGATGAGCTTAAATAATAACGGAGGTTAAAACTGAAAGTAAATTTAAGAAAATCTGTAGTCAGTTTACATTACGTCGCAAATGAAAATATTAATGTGTCGGCTGTTTGTGGGTTTATTGTAGATGAAATAAACAGTTTAATGTGTTATATAAATAATGCTGCGAAGCGTACTATTTAATTAAGAAATGAGTTTAATAAAGCATTTGATTCTGAAATATACATACAAGCACTTAAAATAATTCGTTTGAAGGGAATTAACCGAATAAGCTAAAAGACACGAAATTGGTTTGAGTTGGTTTATTTGATTATAGGTTGGTCGGTTTATATGACATGAGGGCTATCTGCCCAATGGAAAGACTGCCCTCGTGGAGGACCTTTGAAAGGAAATTGGCACGTTATCTGAGTTTTACACAGGGAATCTATGCACTCAGCCCCTTTTCTGGGGTCTGAAACCTGCATCAAACTACCAGTGTTTAGCGACTTGGCTAATCTTTGGAATATGGTAACAGGCAGTTTGGCGACATTTTGGTAAGGCGATAAAGTTTACTAGCTAGGACTTTAGCAGTGCACATGGATATAGTCTTTTGCGTAATTCTGGGATTTTTTTTAAGTGAAAATAGGTGTACATGGATGATACCGTGTATGTGCAATTCGTAAAAACGCGGCAAGCAGTGGGCTATTCTGCACTTTGTCCTAATTTCGCACCTAATCTTCTTCATGATAGCACTTTTGTTCCATAAAAGTTCTAGCCTAAGCGTAATTCGGCTAGCACATTGTTGGAAAAAAATGTTGGAAATGTTGAGTATAAAAAAAAAACATGCCTGTACTTTGTGAAAACAAAATGGCGTCCAAACAAAAACTAGCAGGTTGCTGTAACAGGGTTGGTCGCCAAATTTTCGCCAAAAAATCGCCAAGTTATCATAATCCAAAGATTAACCAGCGACTTTACCCCTCAGGAGCTAATAGGCTCAAACGAACATAAGGACTATCTACCTAATGGATGAGAACCTTCTAGGAAGGAAGCTGGCTTGCATTTAAAACATGCAGCCAACTATTTAACGTAAGTCAAATAACTTGCGTTTAGCAGTTTTATTCACTCAGTCCGTGGAAGGAAACTTAAAAGCCAATGAGTTGCCGAATGATAATTATAGTGGTTGTAGGAAACTGCTTTTGCAGCAGATTGGCCTTGAATTCCAGATAAGGCATCTATGTACGGCTTTAGTGTATTTGTTTTTAATCTTTCTTAGTAATTTATACTTTCTTGAAGCTAAAAATAAATTCCCGCACTCATTTGAAAAATTTGTTTCTCTTTCTTTATTTATGAAATCACATTTATTGTAAGATAATTTATTTATTGAAAAGTAAATAAATCTGTACATTTATGTATATATACAAAACAATGCATCAGTTTTTAATGGCCAGTGGTAAATGGTAGAAACGCCTACAGTCCTGCTCTTTCATACTGTGTTTGTGGTTCTGATTGTGTAACTAAAATGTTTAAAATTACATTTGAATTCAAGCATTGTATGGGTAAGTAAGATCGTCTTTTATGAAATCGCTGACGTTCATCATATTCGCATCAAGTACGAAATGGATTCATTACCAATCTCTGATCTGTGAATTTTGCTAACACTTTTCGTGGTAAAGATTCCATGAAATTATTCGTTGAATTGTTAAACGTACGTTACGATTTCAGATATAATTAATTTTTCCTCATTTTCGAGAATGATTGAACGAAGCAAAGAAAAATTTGTAAATTTCCTATTTTCAACACGATATCTTATCAAAACTTTAGTGTTTCGATAACACTGATAAATTTTTACTAGTTGTTAGTACTCTGATTAAATTCTTGCATTAATGTGTTTAATTCATTCAGGTGCATAAATATATCTGTTAAGCAGTCTAGTAAAATTATTCCTGTCTCATTTTCCAAAAGATTTCATTAAATAACTGCTTAGATTTTTAATAAGCTTTACAAGTTCTTCGGGCAATTAAAAAAAACCTGCTTAGCTTTTGGTCCTTCTCAAGTCACCATATTTCGGTGTGATAAAGATGCACTGTTGACGCCTGACTGATATAGTATAGTGGTTTGTGTCCTGGCTACCATGACGAAGGCCCCGGTTCTAATCCCGGGGAAGGCATGGCTGTAACTGTCCGTTCCTCCATAGGAGGCAACGGTGGCCACCTATTAGGTGGTTTCCTAATGAAATGGCGGGCCCACCAGCGGCCGAGCGGTAAAGTCGCTGAACACTGGTAGTTCGGTCCGAGGTTCGAATCCCGCGAACGGGCTGGCTGCATGGGCGTCTTCGTGGTTTTCCCCATGTGTAACGCATATACGAGCCAGTTTCCCTTAGAAAGTCCTCCACGAAGGCATCCCTCCCCTTAGGCAGATAGCCCTCGAGGCTTTGCCATAATCACACACACACACACACCTAATGAAATGGCCACCACTTCTCGCCTTTGTAATGGCGCAAGGCTAATGGCTATTAAGTGACTATTTAATAAAAAAGATGGACTGTTTCAGCAGAGCAAAGTTTTTGAACAAGCTCGGAAAAATTCATGCTTTAGTATTCTGATTTATAAACTCAATGGATTAGTTTAATATTGGCGATTTGAATTGTAGTTTTGCCACTTGTGACTTTTCTGTTTTTCTGTTTAGATATACGGAACAATTCCAGAATTTTTGTCCAACTCTGCAGGGGTACCAATATTCTAAATTGAACCTATCAATTCATCAAATCACATTTATCAAATCACATCATTCGATAAAGGAATATGTTGAATTCTCACTTGTGCTTCAAAACCCAACACAAGTTTTGCAATTTCAGTTGCTCATGTTTTTCTAATTCCTCAGTTATTGTACAATACTTTCATTTCATAGCATACATATATGCGACTTGATAACACACTTCTAACAAAGGATTTTGACTGCCTCAGCGTCACATTTTGTGATACAACCACCGGTATCAAATTGGGGCTATTCAGACTTCAAGACATTAAGACTATATCGTGCAGATTTATCATCATACTGATAGCTGAAATGCTGTAACAGCTTTCATCTGTTAAGGCTGAATGTTGTTACGCCTACATCTAATTAAAGACATTTTTTTAAAATCCCAAACACCCTTTGTGAGATATGCTCAATTGAATCGATTGATCGAAAAATATTTTATTTCACTACTCACTTTAAAATGAGGTATTCTGTTGCAGATGATGTCTCTTCAAAAATTTGTTTAGAGAATGCGCTGAAGACTTGTAACAGCCAAATTCAAATATTGCAAACTTCATGCATGTGACATGATCTTTTTTCGAGACATATTTAAACCAAGAAGTGCATGCTAAACACCTTTTGATATTATATTCAACAGCAGAATAAGTAATTCCAAGTACAGCAGGTCTTGTTTAAACAGTGGAACAAAGCGGTTTGGCAAGAAATATGGTTTCAAGTTTTGCGTGGTTAAGTCAAACAGAAACTCAGCGTTATATTTTCAAATTTTCGCAGGACTAGTTAAGATGGTTTTACTGAACCATCGAAACTAGTCCTGTGAAAATTTGAAAATATAACGCTGATTTTTGTTGTTTGATTTGTAGAGACTTGAGAAAGCCGGAGAGATGAAGAATTAGCAACGCCTTGTCGGGAATCGAACCACGGACCTCTGAAATACCGGCTCAGTGTGCTGACCACTGCACCACGAAGGCACGTTAGGAAGGCGGGAGACCTTATAGACTTCTAAATTAATATTTGTTCTGCGTGTTATTGTATCTTAATTAACGTGGTTAGTTTACGGTTTGACTAAATTTTTTTGATGATGAAAGCGTATATATCTATATCAGTCTATTTATCTATAGAAAAACTATATAAAATTTATTTAGATCAGAACATATATGTTTTACAAAGCAAGTGAATGGATTATTTTACATAAATTGTTCACCCGTGAAAAAACATCGAGGGAATTCATCATATTATTCTGTTTGCGGTAGTTTATGATTCAGAAATCTGTATCTAAAGCAGAGAAATACAGAATTCTTGAAATGGATCTCGGCCTTTTTTTTCTTTTCGTTATGTACTGGAAGACAATGAGCACTTTAACTTCCTGAAATCTTCGGGAAAGAAAACATATAATTCTTTAGCCATCAAAGAATAAAAATTTCAGATAGTATGTCTTTGCGAATTCTTTGAAAGAAAACAAAAAAAAAAAAAAAAAAAAAAAAATTACTGTTTTCTCCAAGACTTTACATGAAGCATAATCTTCATTTGCTTTCGTCAAAATCTTTCAGAGATAGAAAAGTTTCAAATATTTGAAGAAACAATTAAAACAGTTTGCATTAAAAGCTATTTAAAACTTTATCTTCCTGCATTGCTGAGAAATGTAGATTCTTTGCCATTTCACGTCACAAATAGGTTGTTGTTATCACATGACAAATCGTTAAAAACTGCGAAATTACTTCTCTTTAAGAAAAAAATTGGTGAAATTCAACAAGGAATTCCTAAACAAATAAATGAATTTCATGTAGCTATGTATTGTAAAAGGGATAACTGTAAAAAATTATTCAAGAAGTATTATTAAATATTGTTAAGTACTATAAGTCTAACCACGCGATTTTGCGTTGTTTCACTTTTCATTCGAGTCTCTTGCCGTTCGAAAAACGTAAGATATTAGTCTTTCATACTTAATCTGTGAATTATTAATTAATAAACTAAACTATTTAAAAATAATATATGCAGTTCTCAATAATATTGCTTTTTTACTTTTTAATCTGATTAATTCAATTAAAAAGATTCTAATTATCGATATATCCAATAAAAATATTACATATATTTTCACTTTTTAAATATACTGAAGATATATAACTTTCCCATGTTAATTTAAATGTTTATTTATCTATAATATCCTACAAAATATTTCGTTATATCGCCTGGGTCATCTTAATCGATAATCTCCGCTCTCATATCATATTAAGCTTTAAAAAAGCCTTTTTGAGCCATAATTAATATCTGAGATATATTTTCAAGACTAGTTTTGACGTTACTATAAATATCTTTAATAAGAGAATCATAGTTTATCAGGTGTTTCTAATACTATTAAGCTCAATGGTTTGAAATGTCTAAAATAAGCTGTTTTTAAAGCAGTTGTCTCAAACTAGTAGCCTGCAGGCCGCACAAGGTCAGGTATTGAATTCTATACATCATGGGAAATATTTAAATTACGCACTTTTTGTAAATACAGTGTCACAGAAATTTCAAGATTTTAGTTCATTATCATTAAAAAATCTCACTGGAAATAACGAATAGTAAAAATTTGAATAGCGCACTAGAAAATCTACATACGGAGCTAATTAGTTTAGTGTGATAAAAATCTTATTCAAAGATTTGAAGATGGGGATTCCATTAACGTTTATTCAGACCTGTCAAAAAATAAATATGAAGTTACAAATACGAGTACTAGTTAAATAAATAGCAATTTATGAATATTTGCACTAACAATAAGGAATATGTGAATGCTCTCTTTTTTCAAAGTTGAAAATTAATACGAAAAGAATCCAAATGACCTATACGCATCTACAGCACGTGATGAAGATAACGCTACAAAATTTAGCAGTATTAAAATGACATCAATTAATAAGCTGTAGAAATAAATAAACAAATTTAAAATTATTTACATTCAAACATATGTATTTTTGTTTCCGGTTTGAAGAAAAATTTAATGAATAAGATAAAATTTTATAAATAAGACATTGTCTAATTGGAGTTAGTTACTTTAAAGTTTCGTCCCACTTGTTTTATCTGAAAACTTAGATAGTTTTCCATAGTTTGTTTTAGTTTAATTAAAGCAAGTTATTAATACAAGTTCTTATTTGTTACAAGTATTTTATGAATAATATTTAAGGACTTTTTTTAAAACATAATGATACTATATTATAGACTTTTATAGACTATTTTATAGACTCAAATGGTGCCTAGCCGAAGTCAGATTTCTAATACATTTTAGAAACCAGATATTTATAAAGTTACATTCCGAGTCAATTTATCTTTTATAAAATTCTGTTAAGTCTCAAAGGATTCCTACTTCTGTTTACAAGTAATATATCAAATTGTCTTTCCTGTCACAAAAATTAAATGGAATGGAGTGCCACTAAGTTTTCTGCTTATCTGATTCTTTATAGATGGCTGTTTAGTGTTACCAAACAAGTCAGCAAATCCGGAGGTGAATTTTAATCCATTCTGACTTTAATTAACTAAACATTCACTGTTTGCCAAGAATCTTGAAGTTCATTCCTTATTGGATCTGTCAATCATTTTGACTAAAGGTTTGATTGGATAGAATTGTTGAAAGACTTAGGCTCTTTTTTCCCTTGAAAGCAGTGATGTAGAAAGAATTTGTATCCCTTTCAAGCGTCGCTGCATTTTGGAGAAAGAATGATGGGCAAAATTGTTTTGACAAGTTTGCTTCTTCGATGCCATTCTTTGAACTATGTATTTTATTTTTATCGGAAGCTGATACTGAAGATTTTGATATTTTACTACAGCGAAGATATTTTTAGAAGCTTCATATGTATAATTGTTTTTTCATTTCAAATAGTATGAAACCCAAGTTCCTTTAGCGTCTGGTGGATTGAAAATCTATATTTCATCAAGCCTTTTAAAATATGTGTTTCTGTATATAATGAAAACTGAAAAAAATCTGGGAAACTAAGTTAAAAAATATATACTCGGACGTAAGAAATTCAACAACAAACAATTCCTAATAAACAGCGACGGATTAACTAGGTTGCGAGTTAACTAAATCTTATTTTTTAAAAAAGTTAAGCTTGTTTTTGCAGAAGATGAAACAATTATGATCACAAACCATCAGAATAACACTAGATTTCTCAGGAATCACAAAAAGAAGAAAAATTCCTGAGATAAAAACACAGTGACGGCATCGCATTATTTAGGAAGTTTTTTTAATCCTTAACTGCGCAAAATTTGGAATATATAAACATTGTTAAAACACTCCTTAAAAACAAATAGCAAAAATCTTCAAAAGGAATTTAGTGCCCAGTTATTAATCCTGTGTTTCCCATTACCTTCTGTTGAAATACATAAACCGTATAAAAAAATTGCCTGAAAAGTGTTTATGTTTTGAATCTTGATTTGATTTATATAACCATTACCTTGATTTGATTTATATAACCATGACTAATTATCCAAAAGTAATTTTGGTTAATTATAAAATGGGGCATTCTTCCCCCTTTTCTTAGTTCCTTGCAAGAAGCAAAGGAAGTATTGTAATCGCGAAAGACTTCGGGTATCATATTTCAATAGAAATATCTATTTGATCTTTCCTGAATCCATTTGGACGGTTTCTTGCATGACATCTGTACGCATGGACACAATATGTAATGGGCTTTTCGAAAACAGGTTGCAATATGGATTTAAAGTGGATTCAAAAGAGATTTTTCTCGTGATGTCTATACGCGCGCACCTATGCGCTCCTTACACACACACACCATAAAAAAAAAAAAAAAAGGGGGGGGAGGGGGTACAGTTTTTATATTTCTCGTTCTACTGGACCTCATCGAAGTGAAGTTACTACATTAATGATGGAGAATTTAAAAATTAATATTTCACTTCCCTTTCTAGGATTAACAACAACCCTTTGACATTCTGTCAGTTTTAATAACGGTGTTATGATAATTTTCCGCACACTTCAAGGACAAGTTGTCAATTAACAGCCATGACCCATATTTATTCTCCATGTTCCTCTTAATCTGTTGACAGCAGGTGTAAAAAATAATTTAAAAAAAAAAGCGTTTTTTTAACGTTTTGTGTGCTACCTTTATTTATTAAATATCATGTTCTTTGCGCTTACACCATGATATTGAATTCGACAGCAATATTGCAAAAAAATTTTAAAATGAGCATATCCTAACAATTTCCGATACACCGTCTCGCGCGCTGGAGATAAAAATGTTTTTTCCCGTACAGTGTTGCCATTGCTCGGTTTGAAATCGTTGAGTTTGTTAATCAAAAATTCGTTAAAGTGTTACAAAGTCAGAAATAGGTAATAAAATAAAATTTCAAATTCCAAATTAGGTCTTCCAGATGCCCATATTCGGCGGAAGATTACATTATTCAAAGTCTGATGGCTCTAGGTACCGTTCTTTCATCACAATGCGACAAACATGCATACATTTATGCAGATTCCTCATTATTTAATTTTTTTAATATAATGTAGGGCTATAATATCTGGTGGCAACCAACGTTTATAGTGAATCGACGAAAATGCCAAAACGAAATTAATAATCCTCTGGGCAAATTGCCCCTTTGGACTAAAAAGAAAAAGAAGAAAAAAAGAACTGTTGAGTTCCGCACGAGAAGCGCCTGGAAATCTTCTCTTCAGAAAAGTGTGTGGAGGAATGGAAAGAAAGAACAGACAGATAGAGAAGAGCCGAAGAAGAAATGATGTTCTATAGTTAAGATGTTATCGGCTGTTAGCTTTCGCTTTCCAAAAACGCTTATATGGCAAAAGTGAACATCTTAGAACAATAGAAATGCGGCATGCATATTTTTCTTTTCCTCCGTTTAAAACGTATCAAAATCAACCAAATGAAACTTCTGTAATTGCAGAAAAACTGCACAAAAATTTCGAACTTTCAGCGCATTTTATTCAATATCACGTTAGGAGAAGCAAACAAAAGAAGACAAGGAAAAAATGAAAAAAAATATTATATCACATTTCTGTTTCTCTTTACTTCTTTATGTGCACATACACATCAATATATATGCACATTTATTCTTTAGGAGAACAGAAAAATTATTATGTCACATTTCTCGTTTTCTCTACTTTTTTTATTGTACACACGCAGACACACTCATATATGGGCATTTTAAAGTCTAACTTTCAAATCTATATTCATTTAACAGGATTCTTTAAATATTCTTGTGATACAGAAGAAACCTTTGAATAAAGCCTTCATACAAAAAGATGAATTTCTGAAGCATTATAATTATCTTCGTCATTTAATCAATTTCAAACATTGAAGACTGTTTAAGATAATACTAAAGCAAACATTTACTTTATTTACTTTTTATTTAAAATTTTGTATCCTACTTTATTAAACATATTTTCATTCAATAATGATAGCTGCAAGAAAAACGAAAAAAAAAATCAAATGCAATCTTTTAAAACTTAAGCAGTATTGTTTTAAAGCTAGAATTTATTATATATTAATTTATTCAAAAATATATTTATGTATATAAAGTATTCAATGAAAGAGTTTACTCAAATGTTTGTGCAGATTTTAATCTTTAAGAATAGAAAATTTACTTGTTTTATTTTAGTGTTATTATTATTATTATATATGAGATAAAAATAGGTAATAACCTAGTTTTTTATCTTCGACTGAAAAGTCACTTTATTAGGTTGCACTTAATCTAAAACTGGAACTTTATTTCTACAACCTTACTGGACAGGTAGAGAGTAATCGCTATGTCTTAATATAACGGAGACTTGCAAAGGCTTAAACAATCTTTTTAGTAAACCAAACGTTTAATAAAAAAAAGGCACGGCTTGTGCTACAGATATTCACCACTTGTGGCGAGGCAAATGAAATAATTACTGTCAAGCAAATTTGAACTTTGGTTAGTGATCTAAGATTGCACACTAAAATAACTAAGCTAGAAGCTGTCTGAAATAATTTACCTATGAGTAAATTTAAAATATTGGTTTCAAGAGAAAAGCAGAGATAATTACAACTTTAGTTAAACTAAAGTTGGCAGAATTCTGACAACGTTACCCGTATGCCAGAAGTTCTCTCTCTCATACAAGATCTAAAATCCTTAGCATTAAGTGCAGTACAAGCTAATATGCATTTTGTTGACGAAACGAATGCGGAGAGAAGAATTTAAGTAAAGATTAAGATCATAAAAACGGGTTAGTTTAATATAAGAACATTACAGCTTAATTAAATATTGACCTCCAACAAATTTGCAGGATTTAAAATGTTACATTTACTTCCATTTTTAAAGTTTAAATTAATTGTTCGACATTTTAAAATTAATTGTTCGACATTTTATTTCCAATACATAGTCCCTATTAAGCTGAAGTCATTACGCTGTTAAATGCAGAAAGGCTTCGCTGAAAGTATCAACGAATACTAATTGGATTTACTGGAAATAGTAGTATTTCATTGCTTTGCTAGCAAAGACAAATTTAATATTGTTTATATTGCTTCTAGAATCTTACCTAAATTACAAAATTTTATTCCATGGTTCGCTTGTGAGAATAAGAGAGAACGCGTTTCATTACTTCTTTTAAATAGTGGTGCAATTTCTTTACGTCTCTTTAAAAAGCATACCTCAAAAAAGTTTTATTAAAAGTAATTTTCTACATTTCTAAAGGTTTGTAACACAGTTTATTTTTCCAGTCTACTTAAACTTCCGATATATTAAATTTATGTTAATGTAAATACTTTTTCTTTACGGATATATAAAAAATCAATAAATAGTTAAATAAGCTTCTTGCATTTTATAGCAGCATTAATAAAAAATCATTAGCAGAATTATAGAGTCATTACTTTTTTCTTGAAGAAGGAGACGTGAAAAATGTGCAATGCTCTCTCCGGGAAAAACGAGCCTCAGTCTCTCGAATGTGCGTTGAGTGTGCTACCGTTACAACACGAAGTCATGCTGAAAGAAGCGAGAAAATACTTATGTACTCTGTGCGACTAAGTGCGACTGAGGATAAGGGGACCCATTCGCCAAACCCTGGTGGAGGCGAATTATCGTCCACCACCTTTCCCAGCGGCATTAATTACGTTAAAAGACAAGAATATGGTTCTTAGCTATTTCCGAAATGCGATTATCTTTGCACTCATGTGCGAAGTAAAGATAATTTTGTATTATTACATGGTGAATCATATTGGGTACATTGCTAAAGTTAATCAACGCTATTAAAAAGTAGTAGCAAGGTCAACAATATCAGATGAGTTCAAAATATCAGGTCAAATCATTCCAAAAATATCCAGTCTGCTGTTTGTAGGATACAAGGGTATGAAATATCATCAACTATGCATGTGTCATGCTATGCTAATACACTGTGGCTCAGCAGTGTTATATAAGATATTTTCCATAATGTGCCAATACAGCTCTATAAAACATTTGGAACTAGAGTAAAATAACATCGAAATACATAGAATTGTAGTACATGCCAGGTACATGTAATACTAAAATACTCATAGTTCTGAGTTACAAACTAGCATCCATAAAAGTTGAGATATATAAATGCTAGAACATAGTAGAATACAAGACTGGAACACATTTTGGTATACATGTAAATACATATATTATTGGATACTAAAAGTACATAAACTATTAAAATATATGCTAAAACCTACATACTACATTGCAAAACTAGAAAACATAAATATGCATTACCTTACATTTACATAACGTGTGTTACAATACATCTTCTAACAAAATTTAAAAAAGTGCAAAACAATCCTGCACTGTGATTTCACATTTATCAGACTACTCTGTTAAAATTCTAACAAGACGAGACGTGGAAATGCACAGAAATCATTGCATGCGTAGTGCTGACAAGCAAAATTTCCACGACAAGTAATGCGCGCACAATACGATAGAATTACAATAGCATGCCATGTACCAGTTCAATTCCATAAAGAATATGTGCGGAGCTAGACGTGACAAAACCATTTTATGCAATACTAATAAATATATATACAATTACTGAAAAGCAGCTACAGCATTGACTGCACTAATAATAAATAATTTAAAATAACACTACACATATGTTATTTTAAACTAATAGAAATCAAGCCTAGATATGCGAGAGTTACTTGACAATATAAAATGGCTGTACTATGGCACTGACATGCATATTAAACTGCAAATATTAACTTGTGAAATATTAAAAATCGAATGCATTTGAAACGAAGATAAATTAAAATAAAATACATGTGGTACTAGAAAAGGTAATATAATACATGAGTGCATACGAGAAAACGTATATAATATTGAATATACAAACATACATATATTATTGAGTATATAACAGGTGCCACTGGGCTAGAGCCATTAGATTTTTTTTTTAGTACAAAGGTGTCCAAAAGGACTATTAATTTTGCCCAAAAGGACTATTAATTTCGTTTAGGCATTTTTGCGTTGATTCGCTACAGGCGTTGTTTCACCTTTCAAATTGTTGCCGCCAAATATTATTGCCCTGTATTATATTTAAAGAATTATATAATGAAGAATCCGCATAAATGTATGTATCTTTCTCGCACTGTGATAAAACAATGGAACCTAGAGCCATCAAATTTTGAATAACATAATCCTCTTGCGAATCTAGGCATCTGGAACACCAAATTTGAAATTTGGAATTTATTTTATAATTGATTTCATATTTTGTAAAACTTCAACGAATTTTCAATTAATAAACTCAAGGGTTTCAAAGCGAGCAATGGCAACGTTGTACAGAAAAAAACATTTTTATTTCCATCGCGCGAGACTGTCCATCGGGAATTCTAAAGATATGCTCAGTTTAAAATTATTTTGCAATATTGCTCTTGAACTGAATTTTATGTTTTAAGTGCGAAGAACGTATTATTAATAAATAAAGGTAACACACAAAATGTTAAAAAAATGCGCCTTTGGACGCAATTTAAAATCTGAAACCTTTCAGATTTTTTTTTTAAAGCTGGATACGTGAAAAATGTGCAAAGCGCTCACCGGGACTCGAACCTCGACCTCTCGCATACGCACTGAGTGTGCCACCGTGTCACCACGAAGGCATACTGGCAGAAGGGAGAAAATGCCTTATAAAATGATTTCATTCATTATAGCGAAAGTTTACTTAAATTTAATTTTGACGCACTGCATGCAGTTCTGTTCTAAAATTTCAGACATTCATTTATTACTCTAATGTCTAACAATATAAAAAATGCAATTTAGGATTTAACTCTTTATGATTAAAAATTTTCCAGAGTTACTAATACTTCCAAATAGATTTTGAAAGCAGCAAAATTATATTGCGTAAGAAATACCATACTCGAACGCCTTTGTGAAACCAGGAATGCCGAATATTTCAGAAAAATTCTTTGAGTTTCATTTTACAAAAGCGTTTATTGGCATCAGAAATTTAATACTTTTCTCAACTACAACATTTTCAATTATGTCAAAAAGTTATTAGGGCTAGATGTGCACTATTTACATAAGAGTAATCAAGCTTAAAGCAATTCAATTATGCCACAAGAAATTTACTGTAACTTATTAAAAACGAACATTCTTTAAACGAAATTGATCCATTGGAAGTATAATGAAACAAATAGGAAAAGAACTATTTTCTAATTAATTTTTGAAGTATTTTTTCTTTTTAATTTGACATCCATTACTAACTTTAATTTTTCAAATAGGAGAAATTAATTAAGGCATTTCAAAGTGTTCTTTTAATTATATGGGGCTTTAAGTGAAATTAAAATGTTTTTAAAATGTGTAACTCGATATAAATTCATTAAAGTACGTCAAACGAAATAGAAGTTTCTCCTCTTAATATAATGAATTATAAAGCCAGTGTATATACCTTTATTCATACGCAACAATACTGGAATATAAAAAACGTTTTTCCAAATGACTATTGCATATCATAAAATTTGAATCTAATATTAAAATTACTTCTAATACTCCGAATATATTCTTAATAAAAGGATATATTAAGAGTCTAAGCAGATAAAGGGAACAAAGGAAAATTCATAGATGAGTTCACAAGACACAAAATTCTAATGAAAGACAGGATAGAAGCGAAGTCTGAATATTATTTCAGGCTTCTCAGTAGACATTATGTTATTAGGTTCCAATGTATCTGTAATAAAAAGAAGCCGAATGCAATTTTTAACTGCTATTTAAAAGCAATCGAGAACATTTCAATGTTTTTTGCTTTAGCACGTTGACTGCTGCGTGACGGCAAAGTCTGTGATCAGGCGGCTTCACTAAATTAAATTATACTATAGAGATATTAGGCTGTTCGGAAGCAGGAGACTTGAAAAATGAGCAATGCCCAGGGTCCTCGGCTGGACTCGAAACACGGACCTCTCGAATACGCGCCGAGTGTGCTGACCACTACAGCACGAAGGCATGCTAAAAAGACGGGAAAAATAACTTATAGTACTTTCTCCAGTATCAACTTTTCTTTCATCTTCAACAACCAATTTTTGTTGAATATGATCAACAGTATCTACACTAAAGTCAATATCAGTGCACTTCTGAGTACCCGAATCAGAATCTGACGATATTTACATTTCTCTTTTTGACAAATCTCAGTTGCTCCTTAGCGCTACTGTCCGAATTTTTGTAAGTCTCGTAACAGGTTTCCTTTTAACTGCTATATGATTCACTGCGAAATAACTCTTCTATTATTTTACATTTAAAAAAACTAAGGAAAGAATAGAATTTTAACATCCAGGATACTTCGTTCTTAAGAAACCATTTTTAACTGAATGTGTTCCGGAAAAGTTTCGTTCTATAACGCCTTAAATCAATTCAAAAATTAGATTCAGAGACAATTGGTACATAGTAGAGTAGCGCTCGTTGCTTGTCGGATATTTTTTAGAAACTCGCATGGCAGCTAATATGCTAAAGAAATGCATATTAAAGTTTCCAAATTTAGACCAATTACTCCTTTAAGAATTTCATGCGTACTCCAACGAAAATGAAGCAGGATAAAAAACACGAAATGTTGAATGACTTTAAATAAATCAGTCACACGAGTATTATGAAGATTTAGAACTAATTACAACAGAAAACTCTCTATTAAGGAAAAGAAACTTAAAACAAACTTGATTTTATATGACTATTTAAACCCCGTGGGTGAAATTGATTTATTAGCTATAAATTTTCAAGTCATCAACTCTGTGACCTTTTCCTTTGGGAAATGATTTAAAATTAAATGCGCAGTACACGCTTGGCAATTGGCAATCACTGATGATTTAAGACTATTGAGAGAACAGATGAATTTATATTTCAAACTATACGGCTACTTCAAGTATTTTATTAAGAATGTCACACAGGGTGAATCAAAAGTATCTAGCAAAGGTAAATTTAGAAGAAGGCATCATAATAAGCAGATTTTGTAATGGTATGTCTGTGCAAAAATGCTGGCTTGATGTGGTACAGAATGCTGATAAGCTGCAGATAAAAACGTTCTCCTTGCGTAAATCGTCATACTTTAAATTTCAAATGGTATGCATTGCTACACGAAGCTCAAGGATATACATTGTGTATATGGGGTTGAAGAGGAAAAGGATCATCTACTCAAAGGAGGTACACAGAACTATTCTTGAGTGTTACTTTTGAGCAGCTGCTCCATTATCATCCGCAACCTCATAGATAAAATGCCGGCAATATCTGAGATAAATATATATATTTATATATCTACATAACTATCTCTCCCTATATATACAGGGTGTCTCAGTACCACGTTTCAGAATTTCTGGGAGAGGTGGGGTGCATTCCAATGATTCGGAATAAAATAGCGATGTAGGATCTGAAATGCTTTTCTGACTCGGTAGATGGCGCTGCGTGGAAGCTCCGAGAATTCTTTCACGTAATTGCCATTTCGCACAAGGACGTAGAGTTATAGTGAGAAAAATACTTATAAGAACGCGTAGTTAGCTGATATGAATTTGGCATATGGGGCTGTAGATTGTAGTGGGCCAGCCGCACGGCGCTTGTATGCGCAACCATATCGTATGAGGCGTACACCCAACCCATAATTCTTTTGCAAGGCAACACCGGAGGTTAGCTGAAAGAGGTTCCTTTCAATGAGCCGCCACGAGTCAGGCACGATCAGCATACACTCCGGAGATCGAAGATAATGTGCTACATCAGTTACAGGGAACTCCAAGTTTGAGTACGTGAAGTGTACCGTACGCAGTTGCTGTTTTCCGAACTTAAATTTTACTTTACTTAAACTTGCGAAACTTAAATTGTACCTTTAAATAATGCGAAGGTGGATAATTCTGAATAATATTTTTTGATAGTAACCAGAATTACCTATGCATTTTACACATCAACTAAAATAACATAAAATGAAAATAATGCATTAAAATGCATACTAAAAACTGTTCTTATATTAAAAATTATTGGATTCATCATATAAATTTGTCTCAAGCAACCATATCGATTAAAATTTTTAATGGAATTAATATTATCGTTATATTTTAAAATTTTTAATGGAATTGTATTTCCTTTAAAATTTTTAACGTCATGCAATTCTTATAATAATTATTAAAGTAATTTCATTGATGTAATATATCAAGATAAAATTTTCAGTTTTCGGGCAACAATTATCATTACTAATACACATAAATTTTGTTTTGAAGTTCTATTGAAATAAATGTAGAATAACATTAAATTCTGTTTTTACTTCCTTGTACGAAGTAAAAAGGAAGTATTGCAATCGCGGAAATTTTCAGGCATCATATTTCAACGAAAATACCCATTTTGACCGCTATCGAATGCAATTTAACGATGTTTTTGCGTGACATCTGTACGTAAGGACAGAATAAAAGACTCTTTTCCTCCAAAAAAGTTACAAAACTGCTTTAAAATGAATTCTGAAGAGAATTTTTCGAGGTGTCTGTACGTACGTACGTGCGTGCGTATGCATATTGTATAACTCAAAACCGACTAGCCTCAGAACGTTGAAATTTTGTATATAGGACTGGTATAACATGTGGATGCAAGCCTCGTATTTTGGTTGCAATCGGCCGCACCAAACGTATATAAATATATTTATATCCACTCAGTTACATGGCTCAGTGATGTCAGTTTCTTTGTAAATTGTGCATTCTTTGCTTTAAAAATAATTAAATTATGTTGTGCTTTCTTCCGGTTAAGGTATTTATGCCTTTCGGAAATCTGCAAGCAATATTTGTAGAATTATCAACAATTTAAAAGGTGTTTAAGTGCGGTTAAGCCTAATTTTTAAATAAGATGGCGGATATGTTTGTTTAAATTTGAAACAGCAGAATAGTATATTTGTTGCCAATCTAGAGAGACTAAGCTTGGCAATAACAAAAACAACACCTTCATTTATCATGGCGAATTAAATCATGCTTAATCCTTTCTGGAATTTTTTCGAGGAAATAAGTGATTAAGATTTTAATATAGATATTTTGAGTTTTTATGTATTTTTGCCTTTTCACGAAGTGAGAACTGAACTAAGTGAATGAGAAATACTGAATCGTCTGTGAAAAACTGTTTCTTTTTTGTTTTGTTTGCTCAATTTCTTTTATAAATAGTTCTAGATTTATTTTAATAATTGAGTAGAACATGTGGCAATGATTTGGTAATTCTTCAAATGATATAAATTTTGTGCATTTTGAGTTATAATATGAACGAAATATAACGCTTTTAAGTAAATCTAGCGCCAGAGTGCCGCTATGGTAAACAAATGTAGTGAATTTTAAAGAGTGCAATTATTCTATTGTGGTTTATGCGTTATCGACTAAGTAGATTTAATTCAATGCAATAAGTTTAAATGAAATACAAGAAAAAAATTGCGTATAATTTAATATTCCGTACAAGGAAGTCATGTGGTGTACACATCAGATTTTTTTTCTTGTTCGAAGGAAAAAGAACAACAAATGAAAAGTATAGAAGTTTTTAGTAGATAATCTGAATTCATAATGTTTTTTAAAAATTCATATATTATCTTTAATATTCTCAGAAGTAATGAATGAAAACACTATGATGACGATAGTTTTTTTTTTTTTTTCCGTGACATCTGAATTCGCAACATTTTTGTAAAACTAACACGTGGAAAATACGATTAAAGTGACGATAATATCTTCATTTCTTTTATTCGTATAGTTTTCGTTAAAATAACGTGCATGAAATACCACATCATTATAACATCAAAATTATACGTATATGTTTGGAGCCGCGCTGCCTGGAAATCCTGGCAAATGAAAAAGTGCTTTTCCAAATAACGATTGCATACCTTAAAATTTGGATCTAATATTCATCATATTGCATTTGAGTCTAATGCACAACTTATTGCAGGTTGTCCTAGAACCAAAGAGAAATAAATTGGAATACTCCTGGGTATAATGTAAGTAGATGAGCATAAAGGCAATTATGTTCAGTTAAAAATAGAAATATGTTATAACTACGACGGAAGAATCTGGGTTACCATATGGCCTTGTCCAGGAAACATGTCCTTGTCCATTCCTCGTGTTTAAAAATATCTTTCGAAATCAAAGATCATTAAATTTTTGGATTTTTTTTAAGCAAGTGTTTCTTCTTTTATACCTAAGAAAATTGCAGTTTCATTTTCCTCTCTTTTATAAGAATCCAGTACATATTCCAATGCTATAGAGCAGGTTTTCTTAAACGTTTTTCAGTCACGACCCCTTTTTATCACCGACAACTTTTCGCGATCCCCAGGACCCCATAATATTTACAAAAATTTTGTGGGACCATATAAGTATTACACATATCCGTCAGAAGCGTGCGCGAAACTGTTAGTGTTTTCACTTGTACTGTAATATACTATTGCAGTTTTAGGTCATTAATTTCTAATTTTAAGACACAGAATAATGTGAGAATTTTAAATAAGTAACACACGAAATGACAGTGTCACGTGCAGAGCAAGGAAAGTGAAGGTTTATATTATAAAAAAAAAAAAATGCATCGAAACGTTTTCTGTTTTTTTTTCTGTTTGTATTATCTTATCTTTATCTACAATTCAATTCTACATTATCTTTATCTACATTATCGTTCAGATACATTCTGTAAAAATATTTTATAATTGAAAACTTATCATAATAAGTTAAAGAAATATAAAAACGGCTAAAATGTTTGGCAATCCCCTGCTGCAAGTCCCGCGTCTCCTTTGGGGGTCGCGACCCACAATTTAAGAAACCATGCTATAGAGTAACGAAGATAATTTAGAAAATATTGGCGCATAAGTATGTGTACGGAAGTTGGAGGTTTTATATCAGTCGAACTGGAAGAGCAGACCATGTGAATTATTTCAAACTCACAGTAAACACTATACGATAAAAAAGAGAGAATAAATTATACAATATTGCCATCGAAACAGCAAAAGCGTTAGAGGATAAGGATCATTGCAGAATCATATGCAACTATGCAAGATTTTGCCATGCAACAGAGTAAATTAGGAAAAAATATATTAAAAAAAGAGTGCTACAACATATGTGTTCTCATCTGCAAAATCTATCAGTTAAGAATTTCTGTGCGTGAAACACTTTTTAATTTAGTTGTTATTAAAGTAATCATAGTATTTGCTCTTTTAAAGCTGTGATAAATAAAAAAACGATGAATGAGAAAAACGTTATTTTTCAAGGCAAAGAAAGGGGAAAATGATAAAAGAAAATATTAAAGGAAGTTTTCAGGAGGACCTTCCGAGAACTACGCAAGAAAGGGCTTAAAATGTATTCCGGAATGATGTTATCATAAGATTCAATTAAAAACGAGTGTATAGTAAGTTCTATCAAATAAAAGCAAAGTTAAAACCTTTCTATTCAAGAATTCACTAAAAGGAATTTTGCAGTTATATGCTTATTCTACAAAAGAGGAATATGAAACAAATAAAAAGGAGTTCTCTTCAGGTATGTGAAGGAATCTTGAAGAAAGGAAGTAAAATTTACAAGACGATATTGGACAGAAAAAGGCATTTTTTAATACATGCTCTTTCAGAATTTCAAGTTAAAAATACATATTATAATGACTCCCTCCCAGAAAACTTCATACTTAAAACATGATAAAATCACTGTATGATTTGGAGAAATTGCGCACGATTGAAGCAATATTTAAATGCTTTCTTATCGAGTAATTTAAGTAGATAAACAATTTCATGTAGTGAAATAATAAATAAAGATTCCTATAAATAAATGCAAAACATCATACTCCTTCATCTACAGCGTTCAATAAAATGAATGGTGTAAGCGAGATGGTTCCATCTGGTGAAAGAAAATACCTTGAATTCAGATTTTTATTATGAATGATTTCCTCAATTGAAAAGTAAATAATGAAAGGCATAATTGTTGACTTAAATGCAGGTTTTAATTATTGCGTAATGAGTTAGTTGACAATAACATGAGAACCTGAGTTTTTCCAAAACTTAGTTCAATTGCATCAAAGAATGTCAACACACGCATTTAAAACAATAACATATTTTTATCTTAACTTTTAAAATATTTTTAATGTCATTCTTAGTTTTAGTTGTACAACGATATATGAACTGCAATAAGACTTAAGCTGCAAATTATAAGTTTGGATGTGAAGTTAAAATTACTAATTAAATGGCATTAGAAAATGGAATTAAAGACATTAAAAATGGGCATTAAATTAAATGGCATTAAAAATGGAAGCGAAACGATTAGAACATTAAAATATTAGGAATAGCATCTTTGAGAAGCACTGAACTATAAGAGTGCTACTCCAAACATCAACACAGAGAGACACACCAGGTAAGAGTGAGCACAGAAACTTTTAGCAGTTTCCAAAGAGTCTAGCTTTAATACTTTAGAACTATGATCCTCAGTGTTTTGCATAGTTACATAAGATCCTAAAATTTGGTGGTGTTGATATAATCATAAATATTCGGTGTGCCTGCTACCTGTTACACAGAAAACATGGATGCCGTAGTCCAGCTCCAACCAGGTGCTGTGAAATGTTTTCTGTCTGACTGAGATGAAAACAGCGTAGTCAAGTCAACGAAATGTTCCTTTCTTTGATCATAAACTTAAATCTGTCTCACTAAATGTTTTATACCACTTCACAATGGATTTGCGAGTAGGTGGGTCATCTTCGAAGGTTCCTTTTAAGTGCGAGCTAGCGAGTAATAACACGGTTTCTTTTTTCCAACTGTAATATCACCATTTTCATTGCTATGTGATAAACACCATTTTCTGTAACTATGAATAGTAGGAGCAGGCGTTATGCCTATCGATTTTGAAAACAAAAGACCGATTTTAAGTTAAATGAACCATCGATATCATGTTTTTATTCTACCCATCTTGCATTTATTTTCGAACTTGTTACAACTTCCATCCATTCAGAGAGAAATTTCTCGTTT
This sequence comes from Stegodyphus dumicola, assembly GCF_044657685.1. Lineage (NCBI taxonomy): Eukaryota > Metazoa > Arthropoda > Arachnida > Araneae > Eresidae > Stegodyphus > Stegodyphus dumicola. The sequence continues at coordinate 5,658,777 of NC_140776.1, read as the reverse complement.
TAAAATTTCATAATATGAAGTAATATCGAATTTGCATAGCAATAAATACAAATAGTTTTCAAAGCGATTTTACACCGAAATAAAAGTAAAGATATTTAATACAAAATGCTCAGAAATTCCAAAGAAAATAATGACAAAACGTTAGAAAAACAACCCATCATATGAAGGCTGAAGAGAAATTTACAGCAGTCAAACAGTTTTCGTTATGGATATTTTGTAAAATAATGGTAAATAAAAAATAAAGAAGGATAAAAATTTGTAAAATAAAAAAGTATATTTCTTTAACAGCTTAAAAATTAAAAAGCTTTGCATGAAATTCTCAACTAAAGCACCATAAGAGTTTACTGTACAGAATTAGAAGAAACAGAGCGAAAGACCAATAACAGACTAAAAAAATTAAAGTCATAAATAAATTAGCTCTTATTAATAAAATAAAGTATGATGAACTATAAATGCTGGATGATTTATAATTTATTCTATTATTTTTTGCACGCTAACACGCCAGAGAGAAATTTTTCATTGCAAGATGCAACAAACGCAGAAAATTGCGTGATATGATATCAGATACAGTAAGGCTATATTATAATATACGCCCAATGTATTTTGGCTTTTAGTTTACATAACAAGAGATTAGAAACCTTGAATCTACAGATACATTTTTTGAAGATTATAAATAGCGAACAATTTCACGATTTATAATGCAAGGTGTATCAGTGCAGCCGTGACAAACTTTTAGGAGAGACAGAGTACACTTAGACGATGGGAAATCACATAGGAATGCAAGGTTGGAAACGCTTTCTTGGCACGATAGTGACGACACGAAATTCAAGAAAGAAAAGACACGAACAGGATGACAAAATATGCTTATTATTCGGAATACAACAAAAGCAAAGAAAAAAACAACATAAAGAGGCAATGATCATCATCAAAGAAGGTGTTCGAAATTAAAACTCGGACCGTGATGTAGGAACCGTGCATCATGCATCGTCTATGTGATCTTCCATTCGTGATGCAGATCTTCCATGCGCCAGAGAAGTGAGGCCTGCATCACAGTCCGGGGTCGTAATTTCGAACACCTTCTTTAATGACGATCGTTGTTTGTTTTTGGTTTTATTTGTAGATTTCTGGTGTACTAAACATAACACAACATGTTTTGTCTCATTGTTTGTGTCCTTTCTGTTTTGCGTTTTGTGTCGTCACTACGGTGCCAGGAAAGCGTTTCCGACCATGCACTGCTATGTGATTTCCCATCGTCTGGGTGTACTCTATCTCTCCTGAAAGTTTGTCACCGCTGTACTTATATGGCCTGTATATTTACTTCGCATATCTTCAGAATGACCCCTTACGTACCACATGTGGAGCTGTGGGTTGCGACTCAATGAGCAAGAAATTATTTCGTCTTCGCCTTTTTATTGTATTCGCGTGTGTTAATAATTATTAATAAATATTAACAGTGAACTAAATAAATTATTTACAATAGTTATAAGAAAGGTATAAATACTAATTTCATCATCAAACACACTGATATTCTAAACAAATTGTTAAGTATTCAGAAAAGCTGCTTGAGACACTGATTTGTATATCTTGAGTTATTTCTGTATTTGTTAGCGCGCAGAAGTGAATTAACTTACGTCTAATCCACGTAACGGCGTTCATTAACTGTACCCACAAGTAGCAACTAACAAGTAGCGGTGGCTAATGTTTGTTAAATTTCATTTGCATTAAAAGACAAAGTTTCTAATAAAATGTTTTGATAAGTTTTAGCTATTATCTGTATTCTTTAAGTTTCGAAGTTAAGTGCGAAGACGGAAATTTGTAAAAGCAAGGAAAGATTAAAACAAGTTAAATAATTAATTAAGTTAAAGGCTGTTTTTTTAAATTTTGGGCAAATCTTTGAAATCTCTAAAATGTTTAATATCTATTTCTATACTAACTGAAATAACACGCAGAAAAACAAATGTTGAAGATACTGAGAACAAGAAGCAGCGTATGTGGCATAAATTTGATGGGCTGGCATGGACATCTATATAGAACTTTTTTCTTCAGCTACTGAAGTGAAATGGCGAAAGAAAAGGTGTGCTGAAGATATGACAATATTCGGATCCGTCTTTACATTCAGCGTTTAAAAAATCATTTCATGGTTGTTTTCACGTTTTGTCAACAGAAAGCGCAATAGTTTTTTTTCCTTCCCTCAGCTGGAACTTTACCAATATTTTGTGTATTGTTACCATGTAGGCACATGCTTTTCCTTTGCCATTTTCCCTACAGCTAAAGAAGATTCTCTTGAATCTTCAAAACATGCTTTGCAAATTTATGCAACTAGTGATGAATCTTGTTGCTTTAGTGTGAATAAAACAAAATCTAGATCATCCTGTTTGCAATATAAAACTAGTTTTATTACAAGAGCATTTTATATTGTTTAATTACTAGATGTTTAAAATAGGTGATTCTTGTAAATAATTAGATTGTAGTCTCGGGATAAATTCAAACTTCGCAATGTAAGACAAAATACTTGTTCTTATGTATCGAAAGACAGACTCTCTTTCCCATATTTTGCAAAATCTTATGAGGGTAGCGAAACATGCTCCTGTTCTAACGTAAATTTGGTACATATTTTATATTCTAAAGGCAGAGCCGACTGCCGTTGTAGAGAGTTAACCTTTACTGGAAACTGCCACCTGATCTCTGTATATATTGCTTTATACGTCAATCTACCAAAATCTATGCCCTAGGGAACATGCAAGTTAAGGTAGCGTTAAGGGATATGATTAACATACGAAATTTTCGAAACAATCATTTAATGAATGCTGAGGTAAATAATGTAGATATAGTATTAAGTAATACAAGCGTCGGGAGGAGACAGATTCCTTGTGAGGTGATAATTTTAAAATTTGTCTGTTTAAATTTGAGTATACCTTAATCAGCAAGGAAACATTCTAGCGATTAAACATTTGGAATGATTGATGATATTTTAAACATGAATAATAAATCAGGAAAATACAAACCTCCTAAACTTCTCTTAACATTATTGTATTTGAAATTTAATCACATCCATTTTTGGGAGCTAAAGAAAATAACTGACAGAAATGTTTCCAAACCTATCCCATTACCCAATTCGAAAGAAACCGTGATACATATGCATGGAACACTGCCAGAGAAAAGAAAGATTTATGCAAATTTATTCTGGGAATGGAGTTAGAGCGCCTACTGAGAGATTCATGACATTCTTCAGATAACGTTACGTAGAGGAATACTTACTTCTGTAGACAGCATATAAATTTAAGTCAACACTTTTATATTTCCTTAACATTGGAAGAATATTTATGTTATTTAGAAAGGTTAACGAACTGAATTAGTTTAATGCTTTTAAATGGTTACTGTCATTGCTTTTCAGCGCGTCCCATACATTGAATATTATTCTTACAACTTAATACATATAAAATAATTTTGGTTCAAAGGTATGGAATAAAAGATTAAATCATTTAATTTAGGTGAAACTGTCAAGAATTATTTGTTTGAAATTCTTTGCAATTTTGATGAAAAAAACATAAGAACTAATTAAAACCGGAGTTTCAAGCTTCAATTTTTCAAATATTGACTAGTTTATAAGACTTTTGGTTCTACAAATTTCAGGCGCTCTTGCGCCGTTGAAAAGATATCTTCCTGAACATCCATACTTCTGCCGAGATTGGAGTCCATATGCAAACGTTACGAGAATCACCTACTCTTTTCTAATCTTGTTACTGACCAAAGTGGCAGCTAAAGTAAACAAATAGATGAATGTTTTCCCAAAACATCTAAAAAATAGTTTTTTGTTTTTGCTTTTGTATATACTTATGTACATTTATTCTGCTAACTCCTACATTTAATTAAAAACCTACCTACTTTCTCGTCCTTAATATTCACCATATTTTCTTCAGGAAGCATATGTTTAGGCTAAAACTGTTCATTTGACTTTTAAGAGAAGGAAGTTATTTTGGTACGAAAGAGCGGAACATTGCTAAGTATGGTCATTAGTTAAAGAACAAAAGGCAGTCACCAAAAGCAATTTACAAGATTTTCAGTATGAGACAAAAATTAACACATGAACTAATTAGCAAAACGATTTTCATTACTTCCTTGTACGAAATAAAAGGGGAAGTATTGAAACTGGTATTGTACCTACCGGTTTCTGAATGCCTGGACATTTCGGGAGCTTCGCTGTGAAAGAGCTAATATGTGTCTTCTTTCAATTACATTTATGTTTGTTTTAAATTCAGTTTTTACTACTTGATTTCGGATGTTAAATGATATATAAGTACTAATATTTCTGAAAATTTTTAAATGGAATATTTTTGAATTTTCTGAGTAAAATATTCTTAAAAAATATATTTTGAACATAACTGTACAAAGGAAACGTTTTCCAAAATTAAAAGAATGAAATAGAAAATTGTGAAAAAGAAAAATAGTTTATTTTCAGACTGATTTTCTTCTCTGGGCTCATATAACTTCACCTCGGCCACCAAGAAACCTCTGGTACCTTCCATTTCTCGAAATTACTAGAATCAGTATACGGTTAAAGTTACATATATGGAGCCCATACGGTTACAGTTACACATAAGGATCAAATACAGTAAAAGTTATGCAAGCATTGGACAAAAGCATCGCTAAATGGTTGTGAAGTGTGGCGACTTTTGGCGATTTCTCGAAAATTGTGGTGACAAAATGTGTCGCCAAAATCAACGCCAGCTCTGCAATATATCGCTAATTTAGTAAGATAGCCATTAATCACAGTTATATAAAATTGTCCTTGTAATCTTGTTCTTCCGGCAAAGCTTCGTTCTTCAGATTTTATGTTACAGATTTTAGGTTTCAGTGTACAAAATATGAAAGAATTCGTATACAAATAAATGAGCACTTACTGCACAATTTTCGTAATTGCTAACAACAGAATAAAATATTTTAACAAAGAGAAATTAATTATCTGAATTACCTACAAAAACGACTTGTACTGTTGAAGAAATATATTTAATTATTTTATTACTATATAATTTTTTTAAAAAATTATGGAGTGTTCAAATAAAAAAACTAAAACTTTGCAGAAGAGAAAATAAGGGATTTGTTTAAATATTACACTAATTTATTATTGCATTTCAGAATTTAGTTTAAGAAGGATTTGCTTTCTTAAGAACACTTCCTTCAAGTAATATAACTGTTTAATCAGTTATGTTCATATCCTACATAAAAATAATGTACGTCAAAATAAAATGACAATAATGTACGTCAGCAAGGAAGAAATTAACATTTTAAGTGACCATTAAAAGCTTTATGTTAACCAGAATAGGAAGAAATTAACCTTCTCAGTCACTTCTAAAAATATTTGTATTTTTTAATAACAAATTTAAAATTTCGTAGCACAACTTTAATTTGTTGAATGCTGCTAATAAAATAAGTTTCTCCGAAATTTTTCTCAAAAGAAAGTTATAAATTCTTTTAAAAGTCTTTGTAAATCAGTAGATATCTGACGGGGGTCAAAGTACTTTTGCTGCTACCTCCATTGTTGTGACTCCTTGTTGCGACGCTTCATAGAGATTACTATAAAACATTCACTATCTCCTGACGAATTGCATTTTCAGAGCAGTTTCAAAGTAATTAAGAATTATGATTTCAAATGCCTTCATGAAAATATTGTTCGTTGGGCGACTTCTCTCTCGGTTCCTGGCCAATTTCTCTGCACATGGTGACCAAAAGCAATGGAGATTGGCGAACATGTGGTGACTATAGGAAATTAAATAGTGTCACTATCCCAGATCCGTATACTGTTTTGCACATACAGGACTGTTTGCAAGTGTTGGAATGGGAAGCGGATATATTCAACCCTTGACTTGGAAAAAGCTTACCATCAAATTTCCGTGCCTGAAGGTAATATGTATAAAACAGTCGTTTCTACACCATTCGGTCTCTTCGAACATGCCATTCGATGCTCTTCATGCTATTCTATTTATAGAATGATGCGGTATATTCGTCATGTTCTATGGATTTTTGTCTAATGTACTTTGATGATGTATTAGTAGCATCTGAATGTGACACGCAACACATGCAACATCTTAAGATGTTGTTCCGGTGATTCACAGATTATGGTATGATACTAAATGTAGCTAACTTTATTTTGGATAAATCGAATGTAAAATTTCTCAGACATATGATACCTCCCGAGTGTATCACTCCTTTGCCGGAGAGAGTTTCAGCAGTTATGAATTTTCCCAAACCAGAAACAGTGGAAGAACTTCGGCGTTTACTGGCTATGTGCAATTTCTGCCGCTGTTTTATTCCGCTCACTGCAAATACTCAAGCAGTACTTAATACATACTTAATCGGAGCGACGAAGTGCGATAAAAGACTAATCGCATGGACGGAAGTAACTACAAATGCATTTGAGAAATGTAAGATAGACCTGTCAGACGCCACGGTGTTGCACCATCCTTCATCAGAGGCCCCACTCTCAATTATAATTCATGCTTCTGAAACAGCTAAGGTTGTAACTCTTAACAAGTTGAAAAAGGATGGCGGCCTCTGCGTTTTGCTCAAAAAACTAATTTCAACACAACAGAGTTACAATGCGTACGACAGGAAGCTCTTTGAGTCATACGTAGCCATAAAGCACTTTGGACATATGGTGGAAGATCGTGATTTTATTTTATTCACCGTCCAGAAAACGCTTACATTTACATTTCGACAAAAAGAAGATAAATGCTTTCCACGACAACTGCTACAACTGGAATTTATCTGCCAGTTTACGACTGATATCCGCTAGTTAAGAGTTCAGACAATGTGGCAGTAGATGTGTTGTCGCAGATTTATATATAGCTCCTATTAGCACACCATCTGCTATCGACTACTACCATTTTGCCAAGGAATAGAAAAATGATGCCGAATTGAAAAATAATTTTGTCAGGGTACTTGGCATTAGTGCTGCCGCCCCTTCCTATTGATCAGCTTCCAGTTATTCTGCACTGTGGTATCTCCACAGGTCGCATTCGCCCTTTCATTCCACAGTAATTTCGTCGAAAGTGTGTAGCAACCTTCAGTGACTGTCACGCCCAGAAGTTAAAGCCTAAGTAAAGCTGAAAGACATGTTTGGCCTTCAATGGAATCGGATGTGGCATCTTGGACTCGTGAATGTTTACAGAGTCAAAAATATAAAATGAAACTCCATACGAAAAGTAAAACTGGTATTTTTCTGCCACCTATTACTAGGTTCGAACACGTGTATATTGATCTCGTAAAACCTCTCCCTCCAGGCTTTCGATACTGTCTCATAAGTGGATTGCTGTATTGCTTACAATTTTATCAGGTTTCAGAGTCACTTCGAAGGATGATCTGCAAGCAAATACAACAGAAATGGGGTACGGAGCTCCAATTCATCTCCTAGGAAAATTCCTTTGCTCTACTTCTAATACCCCAGATACAGTCAGAAAAGGTTCGTGAATCTAAGAAATGCCTCCTTCCTCTTACAAATAAACTTCATGGTAAACAAGCGGTATTCATCAGCAAAGATTAAACTACCTGCAGTCATGTTTTTCTTCTGACGGATGCAGTAAAAAGGAGCCTTCAACAGCTATATAAATGACCTTAAAAACTGATCAGTTGAGGCGACAAAGTAGTAAGACAGTAAGCATCCATCCGCTTAAACCGATATATGTTTGAAGGCTCAGCTCCTGCAACCACTCAAAGCACAAGCGATTCTGATACATTAAATTAAAATTGCTTGTAGATTACGTCTCGCGCTCTAAGTTAAGATTTTATAAAATAAATATTAAATATAATGAATTTCATTTTATTTAAACCTACTTATAGCTACTTGCTCCTCGAGAATTCTATTTCTATTACTTCATTATGAATTTTCATCTGATGATATATATTACCGCTTTTACACCATCAACTGACACTCGTGACTTGATCTTCGGAGGTAAGCTGTTCAAGGTTCCTGTTACTTCAATTTTTAAAAATGCAGAAACATTTACCGGCGTGCATAAGCAACTTCTGTAAACAAATTTTAACGTAAATATGAATCATTTACATCTTATTTTATGAAATTTTATCATAATCCTAATATGGACATAGTATAAAACGCTAAAAACATGAAACATTTTCTCTATCTTCCTAAAATGTGGAGCTATTCTGTATATAAGTATCTCATTTTTTATACATAAGAAGGAAGGTCGAAACTAAAGTTCCTGAAATTTAAATGAACACAGTGGCATATTATTTCTACCACATAGTAGCCAGTATACTATAAATATTGCAGTCTCTAGTTAATATGTATTGGAGCTTTTTAAAGACATTTTTGAGCTCATGCTTAATAAATTTTAAAATGTTAATGCAGCTCTAGTCTAGAATTGGATGCCCCATCGATTAGCAACAAATTTTGTTCAGTTTTGGCGATGAAACCCCATTTCTGGTTACCATGATTGTTTTAACTTTGCTTTAGCTTCCTAATTTTTTTGAAATGAAAATAAATCGAGGTGCGCATGAATAGAGTTAAGACAGTGTGCCATGCCTAGTTTGTGTAATTCTCTGATGTTTTTTAAGTGGAAATAGATCGATGTGTACATGGATATCGAGTTTGTGCAATTCTTTGACTTCTTATTTTGGTTTTGTGTAGTGGCCATCTTGAAATTGTGCCTTCTTGGCGCCGATCTTGTCGTCAAAAAAGAATCGCCAAAGAAACAAGGGCACCCAATTGTAAACGTTTACCATTAATGCTATTATGTAATAATATTCTTAAAATATTTTACTTCGCAACACCCCTTATTTGTCAAAAGCATTTTTCAAATTGTAGTTGAAAATAATTTTACTTTTAATAAATAATTTTTTTAAATTAAATATTTTGATTTCAAAACTTAGCGTATTGAAGAAGCGCAGTTTAAATATTTTTAAAATTTAATAACATTTTAAATATAATATGAAATGTGATGCTCTGGCGTAGGATGTTTGCCAAATTTAAGCGACAGGTAAAATTATTCTCTTACAAAAATAATTGTAAATACATAATTTAAACTACGTTACAGTAAAGCATCGATTACAGTATACGTTCGAATCTTCGGTAAAGCCGAATTATTAAATGTGCAATATTATTTTCCTTATCAATATAATACGTCCAAAATAATTCTAAAAATTTTCATTTAATACATTAGAACAATACGAATATTGAAACATAGAATCTACATGTAATAACTCTTTCAATACACCCTATGACTAGAAACGTACCCTGCTGTCAGATGTAAAGAAAAACCCAAACCTATTCTTATCGAATATAGATTTTAATTAATATTTGCTGGAGTAAATACTTTATGTTAATCAATTCCAGTTATATTCAAAATTGTATACATAGTTTAGCGCATATGACATATGCAAGTTAATCAATTGGCCAAGAGTTTTCCTAACGATCTCATGTTTGAATTTGGAATATGTAGTGTTTTTTAAACATTAATTAATATTTTTTTGTTACGACTCCGAGGCATTATTTAGTGAAGCAGAAGCATATTGATAATTTAGATACCTCATATAGCTAGGTGTAAAAGCAAGTATCATTTAACTTCCCCTGTTTTCTATTGTGTTTATTGTTGCGGTTTCTGTAATTTCAGTACTCTAATTCTCTTAATTAATACTCTAATTTCATGTCATATTATATGTATAACATCTTTTAATTATTTTAAAAAAATCATAATATAAATATAATACTGCAATATCAGTGAGCATTAGCAATAAACAGAAGAGTTAAGAAATGAAGTTTAATACTAGAATTAGTGAAGGTAAGTGTAATAAAGAAACAGAAATATATAACATGTATATTAAATAGAACTATAAAAAATAGATTAAATAAAAACTGTTCAACGAATTATATAATAATAATAATTAAAACTCGTAGTATAAAATTCTTAATTTAAGCATCTCGGTATGTTTAAAAATTTAAATATGTGAAGAAATCATGTAAAATTAAATGAAACGGTAAAATATATATGGTTATTATAACCAGAGAATATAATACAAAGGTTAAAATTATTTGCACATAGCAAATATAAAGGAAAAAGATAAAAAAAGTAAAAGAAATACATCTAAAATCATGTACTATATGGTGGGAAAGCATTATAAATAAGTTAACTTAAAATCGCATAAAGAATTGTAAAGAAAAAAAAATTTAAAAATTAAAAATTAAATTTTAAAATTAATAAAAAATTCTGAAAGATTTTAGATTTTATATTATTCCTAGATGGTCATTTTTTAACAATTTGTGTGTTTCCTTGTTTATTAAATACCATGTTCATCTCACTTACATCATAAAATTCAATTCAACAGCACTATCACGAAATAATTTAAAAAGAGCATAGCTTTAGAATTTCCGATACACAGTTTCGCACGCTGGAAAGAAAAACGTGCTCGCTTTAAAATCGTCGAGTTCGTTAATTAAAAAAAAAAAAAAAAAACGTTAAAGTTTTACAAAATATGATATAGAGAATAAAACAAATTCCAAAGTTTAAGTTCGAGCTTCTATATGCCCATATTCTAGTGGAGGACAACTTATTGAAAATTTGATATCTCTAGGTACCGTTGTTTTTTCGCAGTGCGAGAAAAATACATATATTCATGCAGATTCTTCATTATTTAATTCCTTTAAATATAATGTATAGCTCTAATATTTAATGGCAACAATTTGAGAAGTGAACCGACATTTATAGTAAACCTACGCAAAATGCCCTGCTGGGCTAACGACATTTGGAATAATAATGCGTATAGTGAAAGATATAAAAAGTAAATTAAAAATTAGTGTACGTCGGAAATTATAAAGGTTAGAAGATACGAAAGAAATTAAAAAATAAACAGTAAAATTAAATGAACAACTACGCTCGTAAAAGGTAACAAATATGTTAAAATTAGAATTAGAGTTTGAAAAAATCTGATGTGTACACCACATGACTTCCTTGCACGCATTTTTTCTTCATTTCATTTAACGTATTATATACAACGTTAAATTATACGAATTTTAACGTTAAATTATACGCATTTTTCCTTGCATTTCATTTAAACTTATTGGATTGAATTAAATCTACTTCGTCGATAGCGCATAAACCTCAATAGAATAAATGCACTCTTTAAAATTCAGAATATTTGTTTACCGCAGCAACACTCTGGCGGTAGTTTCAATTAATAGCGTTACATTTCGTTCATATTACATAATAAATCAGAATGCGTATAAATTTATACCATTTGAGGAATTATCTAATCGTTGCCACATGTTCTATTCAAATACTATAATAAATCTAAAACGATGCGTAAAAGAATTTTAGAAACAAAACAAAAAAGAAACACTTTTTTACAGACGATTCAGTATTTCTCATTCAATTAATTCAGTTCTCACTTTCCGACAAGGAAAAATACATAAAAACTCAAAATATCTATATTAAAAATTACGAAGTAAATCTTAAACAGTTATTTCCTCGAATAAATTCCAGAATGGATTAAACATGATTTAATTCACAATAATAAAAGAAGGCGTTATCTTTGTTGTTGCGAAGCTTAGTTTTTCTAGATTCGCAACAAATCCGCTATTTTGCCAAGTTTAAAATGTATACATACATGTCCGCAATCGCAAAATTTATTAGGCTTAGCTGCACTTGAACAACTTTTAAATTTTTGATAACTCCATAAATATTGCATGCAGATTTAGAGAAGTCATAAAAACCTTAACCAGAGAATAATAACAACATAATTCAATCATTTTTCAAGCAAAAATGCACAAATTACAAACATATATGAGTAAAGAAACTAAGATCACTAAGCCGGTTATACGTTTGGTGCGGCCGATTGCAATTAAAATACGAGATGCACATCTACATGTTATAGCAGTCCTATATACAAAATTTCAGCGTTCTGAGGCTACTCGTCTTTGAGTTATGCGAGATACGTACGTACGTACAGACGCCACGAAAAATTATCTTCAGAATTTATTTTAAATCAGTTTTATAATTTTTTGTGGGGAAAAAAGGGTCGGCTGTAGTGTAGAATTGGGTTCCCCTTCCATTAGCAACATTTTTTTTTTAAAATTTTACCGATGAAACCTCACTTCTGGTTACCATGATAGTTTTAACTTTGTTTTAGCTTCCTGGTTTATTTAAATGAAAATAGATTGATGTGTACATGGACAAATTTAAGGCAGTGTGCAATATCTAGTTTGTGCAATTCTAGGATGTTTTTTTAAGCGAAAACAGATCGATATGTACTTAGACACAGAGATTGTGCAATTCTTTGACTTCTTATTTTGGTTTTGTGTAGCGGCCATCTTAAAATGCTGACTTCCTGGCGGCGATCTTGGCGTCAAAAAAGAATCGCCATAAAACAAGGGGCGCCCAATTGCAAACTTTTACTAAAGAGTCTTTTATTCTGTCCTTACGTACAGATGCCACGCAAAAACATCTTTAAATTGCATTCGATAGCGGTCAAAATGGATATTTTCGTTGAAATATGATGCCTGAAAATTTCCCCGATTACAATACTTCCTTTTTATTTCGTACAAGGAAGTATAAATACAAAACAAGAGAAAAAACAAAGAATGTATAAGAGTGGATTTAAGAATTTAAGCTTGTAAGGTATAACAAAAAAGTAAGTGTATAAATGTTAGAAAGGTATGAAAAGATTTCTCTGCAAAATAAAAGTAAAGTAATAAAATTTAGTAACATAATTAATTAATGATTCTTGAATATGCCATTTCAACTGCAAATGTAAGAAATGAATTAAAGTTCAGATTAAATAAGAAACAATAAAGCTTAAAGTATATGGTAGAAATTAAAAGTTTACATCTAATGTTAAGGTTGCGTGAATCAACCAATAAATTCGGACATGAGAGGTGTTGAGGTTCCATACGAATTAGCAGTTTTATACTTAGTAAACTAGCTGGAATATAACAAAAAATAAATATCAACAGGCAAAAATATGAATGAATTTTGTTCACATTTCATTTTTGTTCATACTTTGAACAAAAATGAAGCTTCACGATTATTTCACGCTTTGGATACTCAATAAAAAAAGTACAAGTGCACTCAGTACATTTTAAGTGATATAAAAATTTGAACGAAATCATAATATGGAAAGAAAAAAAGCAATTTAAGAATTCCCAGAGATATACTTTGCAATTAAAAAAACAAAAATAAAACGCATGAAAAATAAAAATAAAAAAAACACATGAAAAATAGGAGATAATCTTTGCACATATCAACCAAATTCAACAAATATGTAAGATGTTGAAACGGACGTCCAAAGTTCTTTCTGCTTTTCACATTAACGCTACGCAAAACGTAGCGTCAACGTTTAAGAAACTGATTTGTGGTTACCTGAAGTTCCAAAACGCTTGACCGCAGAATCATAAATGCCTATGTGTTTCTACTTTACAGTATTTAGTTTTTTATAAAACTCAACGAAATTTGTTCAGTTCCCCTATAAAACTACCCTTTCATTGCTATGCAACAAATCAAAGTCATCCGGTTAAAAAAAAGTGTTGCTATTCCAAATCAATATTTCTCCATTGATAATCACATTACTTCACACGAAGGAAGTCAAAATTCATTGATACAAGTAGGAACTTGCGTTTGCTGATTATTCTCCCCCTTCAGTATATGTCTGCTAATACGTTGTCCCTTACACTTCTTCAAGAGCTAAACATAAGTAAAGGTCCTCTCATTGGAGTTTCACTTTCCTGGAATACAATCCACTTCAATAATAGGAATGCTGAATAATTTGCACAGGAGATCTTATGAATCTTTTGGTCTTATGGCCCACTTTAGTTGTACGTGTATTTGTAGTTATAATGGAAGATGCCATCTTACTCGGAAATTAGAAGAGGTAACTATTTGAAACATCGCTTCATTCTTTGATTTCGTTCAAATTTTGAGTATTGCCAAGACGCAGAATTATCGAATGGAAAAATGTTCTAAATGGAGCATGTTTTGATACCAGAAATTCAATTCAGTAAACAAAAGCCATTCTACTGCTATTCTACTGGCTATTCCATTAGCATTAGAAACAGCGCGTACCTTTTTTGGGAAGCTTTTAATGTAAGTGTCATCACTGAAGGTCTTTCCTCTTCCGATTAACAATATGATTTATATTTCACCTAGAAATTTTAATATTATGTGTATAACGGTGTTATTGAATTATGGAACAGGAATATTTCTCTTCGGAAAGCGCAAAAGCATATTCTTCTATCCTCAATTCGCTTACATGCGATATTTTGAAAGAAAAAATTTAAAATAGCATCCCTTTGTTAGCAAACTGCTTAACTAGATATGACACCTTAACTGGTAGCAAATAATGACAATTTGTTTATGCAGATAAAGCCAATATATCTGTAAATTTAGAAATGATTTTGGTGTGCTTAGTTCACTCTTGAAAAAGTAACAAAATTATTGCATTCAACTCCATTTAATTTGAAATGACAGCGTAATATGGCTAAAACATGATTGAAATGATAAGTGATGTATTTAATTTTATTAAAATTATTTATTTAATTATATATTTAAATATATTGAAATTTTATTTGGGAAAATTAATGACAATTTTTATGAAGATAAAGCTACCATATCTGTTTAAGATATTTTTAAGTTTACGAAATGACTTTGGTGTATTTTGTTCACTTTATGGAGTCTGGACTTCCTAGGTAGCATAAAATTAGACAAGAACTCTAAAGGTTAATTGGTCAATTTTTCACTATGTCTTGTAAGAACCACAGAGACAGGTAGAGAGTGTAAATGACCCTTTGTTTAACTGAAATAAAGTTTAACAGTCGGTACCAACTCTTGCCCAATGGTTTTGGCTTAAATAAGATAATGGATGAATCAAAACTAATTAAACTAACTATAGCCAAACGGCTTCAAATTATAACTAGCGCGCAAGCTGGCTATGACGAAAGTCAGTGTCAACAAGCCTAATAGTAAGATTAACGCAAAGAAGCAGAATTTAATCGACAGAATCAAATTTAGCAAAGTGACCTTCAAGCAGGCATAATATGCACTGATTTTATCCTCCGAAACTTTATAACTCATTCGAATATCGCGCGAGCTAGAAATTTACATTCTGGCATGGAACTGGAAATTAGGCTGATGTGATAGCACATTAACGTGAAATAACTGATTTGAAGTGATACTTTATACACTCTTGGAAGGTTAATAAAGTACATATATTGAATAAAATTATTGCATTTACGCCTATTTAGTTTGATGATTACGTAATATACCTGTAGCAAAAGTCAAAAAGATAATTTACCTATTTTAATTTTAGCTGGAATTTTCAAATGTTAAGATACCTGATTGTTGAGAGATTCAAATTTCGAAATTTTGACTTGATTTACAATTTTAGTTTGTCAAATACTAAACGTTGAAGTTAATTTTAAATAGAAGTTAATAAGAAAACGTACACCTCACGTTATATGTCCACAACATACACTATTAACAAGCAAAAGCTATGAAAGTTTTTCATGCGTTTATTATAATCTATATATCATAAAATTAGACTAATAATTATAATATGCGTACCCTTCGTCACATCTACACGGAATTAAAATTCATGCTAAACACGATGTAGAAGTTACACTATAATTTCATACTTTGCATGCGCTATGTGGTCGCCAAGTTTCCAGATGGACGTAAACGATTGTGGTAAGTCCATATCATCTAAATATCTTGAACGAACCTGCAAAGAAAATAATCGCATATGTCAGATTCAGCAAATGGAGTGCTCAAGGGAGGGGAGGTTATCATTTGATATTGAGCACAGTCTACCCAGGACTGCTGAAGAGGATAAATGAGAAGTACTTGCACATTTCTGTGACAAAGGAGTGTAGAAGCTCTGTGTTGTTTTAGAGTATAATCCTCATACTTGATATTCAATTGGAATAACAACTAGGTTTCTGACATTTTCAAAATTGTGTTCCAAGGATATTTTGGTGACGAAAGAAAAAAGTCATTAATTTTCTCGCGGATATCCCACGCAATGCGTTGTCTTTTGCAGAGTTATGCTGTTGTTCTAGCTGTGCTTGTGTCCGCTCGACTCCCTCTAATATGGATTGGTAACTATTTACTTGGTAATGATGTTTAATGTTCTTTCATTGGAAAATATAAACCTTTCTGTGTAACCAGTGTAGTCCATTTTGATTTGCGTATGTTCACAAAGGTTCATTTTCAGTTTGTCTGCTTGTGTATTAGCTTACATTAGCTGCACGTTGTGATATTTAACTGGTTATGCCAAACTTTTATACCACAGTTTTGGCGGCTAGAGTTCGCTGCTTATTTTAACTGCTGATATGCAGGACTTCGAACTTTTTTTATTTTCCTCAAAAATGTGTGACTACTAGGATTTGTTATCCATACATCAAAACGAATAAGATCCCATCTTGGAAACTCGTTCGGGGTCTACAGCAGTGTTTCTTAACCTTTTTGGCACAATGAATCACTTTAAAAATTTTAAATATGTCACGGACCCCTCTGTGAAAAAATATTGCTTAAACATCATTTATTACAAAATATATTCTGTTTTATTATTTAATTATTTTAATATTTTTATTTCAATAGTATAAAAAAAATTTAATGTGAAGGCTGTTGCTGCTTTTCCTTGATTAATAGATTAAATTAAAGGGACGGTTTTCGACAAAGCAACGCGCATATCATGTTTGACATTCAGTCTATTTCGATGTTTTCTTTTTATTGTGACAAGTGTGGAAAATCCCGCTTCGCAAACATATACTGTAGCAAATGGAATAATGGCTGCCATAGCTCGTTTTACAAGCAATGAGTAGGCTTCTCTTAAAGAAGACCAAAACTCTCCAAGAGTTTTTGAATCGAAATCCATTTTTAACAAGGACTTTGTTTTCAAATCAATTAGCTCATCTTTGGCAAGGTTCATGTCATCAATACAGTCAATATTACAAAGAAAAGGATTACGAATCCACAACTCATCTTTTATATTTAGTCCATCCGAATTGAAATATTTTTCAAATGAAACTTGAAGTACTTCCAGGTGTTCACAGATTTCATTTTTCAAGATATTCAATAACAAACTATCTTTCCGATATCCATTTTCAAAAAGTACTTCGTCCAACATTTGAAAGTTTGCATATATCCCATTTTGAATTCTAATTTTCCAAAGTGACATTTTCAATAAAAATGCCTGTAGTTTCTCAGTGGCATTCATAACTGTTGTATAAGGCCCTTGAATTGAAAGGCATATATCGTTCATGTGGTTAAACATGTCTGCCAGGTAAGCCAACCTACATATAAAATCTTTTTTCTTGAAATATTCGAAGAGTGAGTTATCGGTTTCTTCTAAAAAAGTGATACTTCTGTCTTCAACATGAAAATTCGTTTCAAAACCTGCCCTCGTGACAGCCAGCGCACTTCCGTGTGGTACAGAAGTACCTCATGTTCTGCGTTCATTTCTTGACACAGTGTTTTAAAAAGACGATGATTAAGAGCTCTACTTCTAATAAAATTCACAGTTTTAATAACTATTGACAATACTTCTTTTAAGCTGGTTGGAAGAGTTTTTGTAGCCAGTGCATGTCTATGTAAAAAAACAATG
Organism: Stegodyphus dumicola; assembly: GCF_044657685.1. Lineage (NCBI taxonomy): Eukaryota > Metazoa > Arthropoda > Arachnida > Araneae > Eresidae > Stegodyphus > Stegodyphus dumicola. Next base: position 5,641,173 of record NC_140776.1, on the reverse strand, counting down.
TGTAACAATAACATTAGGAGCCTCTTCTTTACCAAATGTGCAAAACCAGATTTATTGCCAAGCATCGCAGATGCTCCATCCGTACAAAATGAATGAAGTTTTCATTTCCAGTCGAAGTCGTGTTTGGAAAAGAAAACATTTAAAATCGCTAAAACACCAACTGCCTTTGTAGTTTGCAAAAGAGGCTCCAAAATAAGAATTCTTCTTTGATAGTATCAGCATACACGTAACGAACAAAAACAAGTTGACTAGAATTCGAGATGTCTGTTGTTTCATCCAGTTGCATACTAAAGGGAAATGGCAATGCTTTAAATTCATCGATGATCTGTTTCAAGATATTGCAAGAAATTTCAACTATTCTTGAATGTATCACAACCTTGGACAATGGAATAGCCTCAAGATTTTTTCTCTGTTCCGGTCCACAAACTAATTCAACCATTTCCAGCGCACATGGCTTAATTAATGTCTCTCCAATAGTATGCGGTTTCTTACTTTTAGCAATACGATATGCAACTCTGAAAGATGCCTCAGCCAAAGGTTTTTGTGAAATACCAAATCCAAGTTTGGTTAATGTTCCAGATTTCGAAAACTGGGCTTTCTTCTTTGTAAAAAATCCTAGATCTTTAGATGCATTTTTAGGATGAAGAGATTTGAGATGCTCTATCTGTTTTGCCGGTTTCATACTGGCGTTTGCCAAAACTTTTCCACACAGAAAGCATTGTGGCTTTTCAACACCGTCCGATTCCTTCATGCAGCAGAATCCCTATTTTACATAATTTTCATCATATGTCCTTTTTTTGACATTTTGGGCTACAAAAAAATCAAATAATCAAATGAAACATTAAGAACGAACATTAAGACACAAAAAACAAAACACTTGAAAAAATATTTTAATTACAGCTTATGAAAACGTAAAACAAATATTTTGTTTTAAAAATTTGCAAGAACTTTGCGGAACTGATTTTGACGTCACTTTATTTCCAAGTGAAGTAAAATTCAAAGGCTACTTTGTGTTTCTAAAAATTTCAAATTTTATATGGTTTGCGAATGTTCTTTTCCTCGTATTGTGGAGGTCTCTATTATTAGGAAATGGCAGACAGACGGCTTACAGAGGTTGCCCGTAACAAAAAAAGTTTTTTTTAAATACTGATGCAAACATTTTAAAAATTAGGAGCAGTCGGCGAACCCCCAAGGGGTCCATGTACCACAGTTTAAGAAACACTGGTCTACAGTAAGTATGAAAAAAATATAGGTAAAGCATTGGACACTTGGGTAGTTATAACTGCTGATTGCTTTAGCCGTATAAGGTGCAAAAAAAGTTTCCCAAATTAATTTCTTAACTAAAATTTTCTGCTTTAATGATAGTATTATATACATGCTATTAAATATCAATTTATCATTTAAATATTAAACCTGAATGAAAGCGTGAATTCATTCTTAATTTCTCAATAGTGCTGAATTAAAAATGTTAGCTTATTTGCAAATTTTTTGTTTCAACCATGCAAATGCTTCCGCATCAGTATGCACATATTTTAAGCTCATTCGAGGACATTTAAAAAAACTTTCTTTGCACCAATTGATTTCAAATTTACGCTGTACAGATATTATATTACTGTTCAGTTATTTAAATTCCTATACTATTTTTATGTATATTTTCTGGAAATGCAAGCTTTCAAGCTTTGTTCAAAATTCATGAATCAAAGCATACGTTATTGTTTAATCTGCATTTATTGTAATAAAGAACATCTGATCTTCATTTGAACTCTCTTTTGAAAAAATAAAGATTGATCGTAAAAATAAATCACTCCACAGAAATAGCTACGATTTACTGAGACACAAACTGTAAAAATATATGGGAAGGAAAATGAAGAATGTGCCGTCATAAAATAAGTTTTAGTAAGAGAGATTAAAGGAAGCTGCTTAAGCATCTCGGTTCATATCGAGATAATTTTCAGAACTACTGAAATATGAGAAACCTATTTTCGATGGATTCTAGATACACACGTTATCTTTTTTTCCTTAGAAGTTGCAATTTTCCCATTATTCTCCTTTCAGATACTGAAAGAGTTTTGAACGAAAGTTTTCTTTCATTTTAAACTCTTGGAATGAACGATGAATGAGACTTCGAAGACATTTTGTGTAAATAAGAGAGAAAGAGAAGTTATTATATAACACGAACCTTTTACTGCACAGTGATTTTAAACCCAGCCTGAAAGCTTTCTTTAGTTTCTATGAAGAAAATAATTTCAAGAAATTTGAACCATTTCTCTGAAAAAAAACTTTTTGTTTGATGGATAAAAGACACAGATAATATTTTCTTACACTGCTTGTACATTTTATATTCTCTAAGAAAATGCATCTGTGAGTTACGGTTTTAATTATGATTTCAGTCCCAGAAATGGCACGTTTCTATATTATTAGTTTGTGTATTAAATGCATTAATGCATTTTGTATTAAATGCTACTAGATTGAAATATTATTGCTTTTTAAGCTGCTTTGAAACTAATCAATAATATGACATTTGGATTATAAAGGCTTCTCAAACATTTTAACTTAATACCTGAATTTATCTTCAAATTCCTCTAATATAAAATTAACATGTGTATCAATTGATACATTAAATGTAGAGCACTTTAGTATAATTATCTAACAATTATTAGCAGAACTCTAGAGAAAATATTTTATTTTAAGCGGATTTTATATAAAAAGGAAAGCTATTATGTATTGTTTTTCACTTTTCTCTCTTTTAAATAAGCATAGTTTTGATTTAAACAAATTTAAATTTCAGAGCGTCTTCAGAAACGAAGATAATTATATTTAAAACACTGGTGTTCATTTAAAATGTTTCATTTCAAGACATTTACATTATGTAATGTAACATAATTACTTAATGTAATGTAAAACATTTTCATTAAGGCATTAAGATTTCATTACGAAGAGGATTTACATTACATTACATTATTAACGTTAGATTAACATTAACTTACATTTTGTTTCTACTCTTTAAAGGAGTAAATAATCGAGTATTTTAGACTCACTTTGTTTATATTTTTGTTTCCTATATGCATGACTTAAATCAAAGCTGTATTAATTGTCATGAAAGGAAGCCTTTGAATATGCTTAGAGAGAAGCATATCTTAAATTCAGTAGAATCGTTAGTAGGAGGAAATCTTGCATTATTAGAGATAATATTACGATAGCATTCATAATATATATATTAATTAAAAGGAGGTTAAAAGTGTGCCGCTTGAATATAAGGAATTGTATGACATAGACTAAAAGAATATAGATTTTTAAATTTAGATCTCAAAATTGGTTTTACTACTTGTAGTTTATTAAGAACATGCTGTGTAAATATGTGTATTTAGTTTAGTATGGCAAAGCACACGAGGGCTATCTGCCTAAGGGAGGGATCCTTCGTGGAGGACTTTCTAAGGGAAACTGGCTCGTACACACTTTGTGTAAATATGAAAAAATTGTTTCTGATATTTTATTATTTGTCTCCAGATTTACAAAAATTACCTAGAGTTATACAATTGTTTTCGCATGAGAGATTATTAAAATATATTAAGTTATTTGCACAATCACTGATATGTAGTCGCATAGTTTATGAACGGTGTGCCTAGAGATATTTCTCAATTTTATCATAATAAACTATTTAACGTTTATTAACGAATTAGAGAATTTAAAAAACACTAATTAGCGAATTCAAACTAATTAGCGAATTCAAACTAATTAGCGAATTCAAAACTTAATAAAAAAATTTTTGGTCTTTAAATTTTTGGTTAAGTCTTTAACTGTCACTTCTTATTTGAAATTTTGAAGTAAAAATTATGGTACAAACTCGTGGAATGTATTTTACATCCCCCTTTGTTTCATAATCAGTGTAACTTATATTATCAGAAAGAACTGAAATATTATATTTTTAGTTCTGTTTGAGTATTTTTTTTTTTTTTTTTGTTTAAAGCTTGACCAGCAGGATATCGAATCACTTCAATAATTACTTCATTCTCAGCTTCTAGCGTATGAATGATTGATTTTGGTAAATCACGAGAAGAATACCTCTTGAGTGAAATATTCGACGAGGCTTTCTGAGGGAAAACTCGGTTGTATGCGGGTTACTATTGACGATCCACCAAGAACTTCCACCAGGCATTCCATTTCGCCGGAACCCAAATCTGAATCATTTGCCGATGTTTAGTAATCTTTTCGACTAGGACATTAGTGAGTCATTTTTAAATGCAACTGGCATCTGAAATTGCTGAGTTTTTCTATTTTTTGTATTTTGACCGTCTTTTGTGGACCTCATAAATATGAATTATTGCTGAGGAATATCTCTGATATTGTCGGATCATCAGATAGTCCCGAACATTTAAATTATTTTAGTGAGAAAGGATAAATTACCAAAGTACTGTAAATGCTATTTTATTGTAAATGCTGTTTCAGCACAATTTATGCCTTTAGGTGTTAACTGTATTCCTGACGGTGTATAGTTATTTGCATGCATGATGGTATTATCAAAAGAGAGAGGGACTACTGCTTTTACAGTGCCTTCCTTATTTTTTTTAATCTGCCTGATTTATTTGCAAATAAAAAATTAAAATACAGTTTTTATATTGCTGTTTATTCCTTGTAATTAGGAAGACCCATAAAAGTGGTTACATTGTTTACAATGTGCAATAGTGGTTGTATACATATAATAATTACTGCTTTTAAAATTCCCCACACTATGACCATAATTTTAATTTTATTCTTTTGCCATTTTAAGTTGCAGCATCATAAGTGAATTATACAGTTGAGAAACACCTATGTGACCACATATTAATATCCAGAATGATTTTTATATGCAGTGCGGACAGCGGTTAAACGGGTTGGTATATGCGGTATATTTTCTATTAGTTTATAAGTTACTCTATTAATCTTATCTAGCTTAACAGCTGTTCGATCAAAAGTAAACATAAATATTTTTATTTGTAAATCAATATTTTTTCTTAAATGTTTTTACTGTAGAAACAATTGAAAAAGCATCAAACATTTTTATTTGAATTATCCAACGAAAGTGGTTTTATACTGGGTATTCTGCTGATACAAAAATCTTAGGTATGCTATTAAACATTTGGTGATAGATATGTCAGTACTTCTGTCGGAAATTAGATTCGATGGTGCGAAAATTAGATTGAGTTCTTTTGTCATATCGGTTTTTACCATGGAATTATTTTTTTCTAAAAACTTGGCTGCATACCTATTACTTCGTCAATTTTTCTGGAATTTGAACACAATTTATCATATGATCATTTATATGGTGGAAAAAGTATACCGAAAGTTGATTTTAATTGTGAGAAAACATTATAAAATTAGTTTTGACTTCCTCACGGATAGCTTTTTTTTTTTTTTTTTTTTTTGTTCAGCCGGGGTCTCATTTAATAAATACACAAATCATATTGCCTGTAGCAAGGGATTTTATCTTCTAAGTTTTCTTAAACGTCCACATGAGCATTTAAATTATGTGCTTTCTTAAAAAATCCAGTTTCCAGTTATTTGCGCAATTTTTTCCACTAACATAATCATTGTTTCCGGGTTCATCATGACAGTAAATACAAAAATTTCATTAAACCATTCGATTTTAAATTAACTCTCTGTTTTCCTCTTTTTACAAAGTTTTCCATAGTTTATATATGAACAGATAACTAGTACATGCTGATACAGTATGATGCATAAACATATATATTGTTGCTTGTGTAGGGTTTCGTAAGGGATTGAATGCAAATAGAACTGATTTGAATTTAATAAAATTTATTCTACCAAAGAAAATACTTCATTGTTCTGGAACTTTCCGTAAAGATACTTTTACAATCTTTCACAGCGTCACAGAGTACAATCAATAGTTACACCTCAAACTACTGAGAATTTTAAACCCAACACAGTATAAAACGCATCTAAAGAGGCGAAGCTGCTATGGAGGTAACTCAATATTCCGAACCCATGTTAAACTAAACAACAACACTGAAAATAAAGATCCCTGTTTTATATAATTTCTTTAAGTCGCAGAGAGATTTCTAGTACATTGAACTTCTCGAAATCACTTGAAGAAAATTGAGGGCCGTATACGATTACAGCTACCTATAGCATCAGTTACAACCTGTTACAATTACACATGTATAATATACACAATTAAAATGCCGCCAAATGGTCACCGTTGGCGACTTTTGGCAATTTCTCTCAAGTTTGGCAACAAAATTTAGTCGCCAATCGTCCGCTTGGCGATATCTTGCCAGTTTAGAAGATAATCATTTGCTCAATATTAAATGGACTTGTCCCTGTATTCTTACTTTTCTGGCAAAGTTTCATGTTACCCCCCCCCGCGGGGAAAAAACCCATTACCCAAAATAAACACTACAATTTCACATATAATTTCCCCTAAAATTATTTACATATGTACATAATTCGTAACAATATTCTTAGCTACACTTGCGGACAACGTACCACGTGCCAGTCACTTTTTTACAATGCACTCGTTACTTGCCACATAAGAAGACAGCGTAAGCTCACTTGCATAATTTAATACAGTTTTATGACGCAACACATGCACGCGTATTAAATACCAATGAAACGAACATATCTAACATGGCATATTTTAGAAGTAATGCAATAATTTAATTATTACTATCACTATAATTTTGATTAATGTCACATTTGTGTGCGCGATTGTTGATTTTCTCGTCTTGCTAAGCTTTTGAGAGGCGTTGGCGCTCACATGCGCTTAGAGGGAAGTATAGCTTAAAAGCTTAGAGGGAATATAGAGAATACATACCTTACAGGGAACTCTGCTCAGAAGGGTTTTAATTATTTCAAAAGAATTGCTGTCTTATTTTCAACTTTGTCCCGAACTCATACTCGTTTTTATAGTTCATCCCAATATGTGTTTTTCACATTCGGAGTTAACGTTTGTTATTAAGACAAAAAATTAGAAGTATAAAATTTCACCCATGTACTTTATAGCAACTAATTATAATATTTCCCTTTTCCTGTTATTGTTAAGGACATAATCTATTTTAATTTATTAAAAGCTCTTATAACAAAGTTTAACTTTGGAATTTGAAATGCAAATGCATTTATAAAATTTGAAAGCCTAATTCTTTAGTTTAATATAAAGCAAAATTGAAATTCATATAAAAACTGATAATTTTCAACTGATTTTTTGCAGAAATTCTTTGCATTTCAAAATAATCTGACAAAGAACTTTCAGCTTGCATAAGCAAAGTGTTTGGTGATATTTTGCTAAGTGCATCTTCTTTTTCCAGGAAATTATCAATGAATCTAATTTATAATTCTTTTCGTTTTCATATGTAATTTGCCCTACGTAGTTTTTAACACCACATGTAGTTAAACTTTGATTTCTTGGTGATTTGTTCGTGAAGGCCGTTCGTCAGTTGAAAAATTCATCATTATTTTTGCCATAGGAATTATTCTAAAATGAATTAATCCGTTACTAAATATATAACAAAAAGGAAAATGTAATTTATTTCAGCCCTACATGTACAGGAAGATCTGACGACGCATATGAAAGATGGTAAAGAAAGGGAAAGGGAAGAGACATTATTGTTTGAATGGCAAGCCCTTTCTATCGGAACATGAAGTAACTGCCTTTCCCTTCTTTTTCTGCGCCCCACCTGCGAAAGGAAAAAGTCGCTAAACAATGATGGTTCAACCTCGTATCTTATGCCAACTGTATAAAAGTTTTCGTGTTTACCTCATGTATAACGTGAGTACTAGCCAGTTTCCTTTAAAACGTTTTCCATAAAGGCATATTTCTTTAAAAGCAGACAGCTCTTGAATTGCTTTGTCTTAATTAAGTAACTTAATGTAACCTTTTCCTCTCTATTAAAGATTAGTGCCACCCGACTGTACTTGAAAATCACTAGACCTCCGTTTTGTTAAAATTTTGTCTGATGTAATTCGTTTTTTTTTTTTTTCCCTTCATGTTTTAAAATTTTCTAAAGTGAGTTATTTCTTTTAACTTGAAAGTTTTATGCTGTTGCTTGTTATTACTTATTATGCGATATCATCATATAAAACTTTAAATCATACCCTCTCTCATAGCACAAATGCTGTAGAACAGTATTTGTTAGGTTATTCGAATAGGGCGAAGGTGCGCAAGGGCTATCTGTCTAAGGGTAAAAATGACTTCATGGAAAAAGCACCTTGTTTGCATTACAGTTATGCATAGAAAAACCAATCACGTAGTCAGCCCGTTCGCCTGAGGCAGAACAAAGAACTTCGATTCTGTTTCCTTCCTTCATCTTTCTCTGAAAACATTTCCATACATATCCGTTTTGTTGCTGCTTAACAAGTCGTCCGATTTTTTTTTTTTTTTTTTTGTGTGTGTATGTGTGCTGAGCTGTATTTTAATAACTCCTACATTTCTTCATTGTTCAAGCAGACCATGGCTTTGTCTAGAGATAAAAGATAAAAATGAAAAGGTCCTGCTTGTCAAGTGCTCATCAGCGATCAAGCGGTAAAATCGCTGAACACTGGTAGTTCGACCCAGGTTCAAATCCCAAGGAACATACAAGTATTACGGGAATTTTAGCAGTTTTCTCAATATATAAAATGAATAAGAATGTATTTCCCTTAAAAATGCCTTCCCAGGGGCATTCCGTAAACAGTGTAACGTCTTTGCGTTGCTACGCTACTAATATCATACCCAATAAGAAATGGACAGAAACCTCTCGCATAAAGTATCTTCGCTTGAACATACACAGGCCTGAAATGTTTTGAGGTTTCTTGTAAGTTAATAATAATAAGGTTTTGATGTTCGATTAGAATGCTGAAATTTTTTTTGAAACTTTAGTACAGACACATAAAAAAGCATATCTGTTGGTAGTCGCTGGGATCGAAAAGTGAAGCTATTGCTTATTAAAAAACGAAAGGAATGCAGGACGCGTGAGTATCAGTAATTTTATGAACACATTTTATATGAAAATGCTTCCTTTTATTATAGAATTCAATTAATAGAACGATATTCTAAGTTTGAGCCTGTGTATTAAAGCTTCAAAGTGATTAGCCGGATTAAGATGTTCTTTTGAAATTTCAGATCTTATATTGGAGTGGGAAATTTGTTACGTTAGTATTAGAATATTTTTATTTTGAAATTTGAGCTCTTGTATTAGAGTCCCAAATCAAAAAGGTATTTTGTTGCGTGAATAAATTTGAGCTTTTTTCTTAGAGTGGAAGATTTATTACGTAATATTAGAAGATTTCCATTTGAAATTTGTTCTCTTGTATTAGAGCGTCAAATCACAAAAGAATTTTTTTATAATAATAAATTTGAGTTTTTGTGTTAGAAGGGCAGATTTATTACGTAATATTAAAAGATTTCCACTTGATTAGAGTCCCAAATCAAGAAATTTGTTTTGTTAATCGAGTTAGAGGCTTGAATTTGTTTATTTATTGAACAGAAAGCACATATTTTTATTGTAGAGTGCTTTTAAAAAATTCTAGAAGGAGTAAGTTCATATGAAGTTTTGAATATTGGCTAAAAACCCTTTAAAATTGATCTTGATACTTTGTAGAAGAGTTTTCTGTTTTAATAAATGTGTTTTCTTGCAAAGTGTAGAAAGCAAGATTTAATAGACATTGCTGAAAAATTGAGGAAATTCCACACTCTAATAATGCTTCAGAAATTAAAAAAATTATCACATGAAGTCAATTTTACAATGAAGAAGAAGTTAAATTAATTCTAAGCTGAGTAATTGCTGATCGAGGACGCGTGGCTCAGAAAGCGAAAGAACGGAAAGCAGGGACACATGAATTAGAAATAAAGCGGCCTGAATTAGAAAATCTAAAAATCTAAAAATACGAGCTAGAGCATCAAGAGCGAGTATAGTAGAATAGAGCAATTAAATCCAGTTGGTACAAATTACTTCAATGTTTGATAAAAAAAGGATGAAATGGGAGTATATTTGGTAAATTTTGAGGGAAAACGTGAAATGGTTTACGTCCATAAGAAAGATTGGGTGGCTTATCTTTTGGGTGTTTTACCTACCGAAATCTCCAATATGTTAGGCAAAGAGCCATCTGAAAATGCAGCTAAGTATCATATTGGCTTCAGATGGCTAACTTGAATCTGTGAAAAATGTAATCTTAAAATGATGCAAACTTAATAGTTAAAAGCTGAAACTAAATTACACAGTTTTTTATTATATCAGATAGAACAAATTGTTAAGTTTTATATTTTGGCACCACAAGTAAACATTCATCACTGAAACACGCAATAAATGTGGTGAGGAATTGGTAATTTCGATTTTCTTAAATAAGCATTTCCTTTGATGTTATTCAAACTCTTTCAAGGAAATGCCTAGTTAAGTGTAAAATAACGGATGCAAGAGTCGCACGCCACTTGAGCATAACTAATTGAAGAAGTTTATTTGGCCTCTCTCTTTTCTAGAATACCTATTCTTCTTCTGAAGTACTCTTATTTGGTATTTGGACGAGTTCAGTAAGGTTAAAATGTGAAACGATAACCTGAAAAAGATCATGTTATGAGAGACTGAGAAAGGTAACTGAGAAATTAAGAGTATCTGAAATCAGATATTTTCATTTTGCATTTTGTATTTTGTGTGCCGCATGTGTATTTGGTGTGTGTTCTGATCCATGTCTTTCAAAAAGCCCATAGATTTAAATTCTGCTGTCCACATGGATTCTACAAGTTATGAGAAGCGGGATATACAAGTCTACAAATTATCAGAAGTGAGATTACCAAGCAAGAAAATAATACTAATGTATTTCATTCAATTAATGCAGTAAATCTCAATCTTCATAATAAACTGATATCAGATCATGGGATGATGGTATAGAAAAAAAAATTAATGAAAGCTGCTTTGGAAATTACAAATAGGAAAAACGGCTAAAGTAAAATATTTTACTTTACAGTTTTGATTATCCAGAAGCTTTGATTTATTTATTTTATGCAATTAAAAGTAACGTTTGACTGAATAAAAAATAAGATAAAAAGGTTATTTAAGTGCGTTTAGTCCTTTAAGTTGATAAAATGTCTGCTCAAATAGAAAACATCCTGACTGTGAAAAATTACTAATGCCTACATTCTATAAAAACTATTAAGATTTTATGCAATGCTAATATTCTAAGAAGATAATCATAGAAGAAATTACATAGTTTTAGTGAATTTGTATAATATAGAAAATTATAAAGACGGCAAAATAACGTTGAATGTGCATGTGGATGTAAATTATTCTGAAGTACTGTGAAGTTACTGGAAAGCATAAAAATATAGAATGTTCTAAAATATTAAAATTTAAAATGGTTCTGAAACATAAAGACTTGAAATTTCTTAGGTACGCAATATACCCCTTCGAGCTAAAGTATGGAAGATAACGATAAAGAAGTTGCCGGTAATATATACTAATAACAATGAGATGAAGATTGTACGAATGATAAAGACGTTGAGATGGAGATTATATGAATGATAAAGACCATAAGATGGAGATTATATGATTGATAAAGACGATAAGATGTAGTTTATATGAATGGCAATGATGGTAAAATTGTACGGATACTGATAACGATGAAGACAGTATGGATGCTGATGAGGACAAAGCGAAGAACTATAAAGGAAAGCCTAGGGTCACGGTGGCCAACAAAGCAGTGGCATATCTTTTGACCCAGCACAGCCCCAGTGTTACCCAGCACGGCAAAAAGAAATGCAAGTGCTGAAGAAACTCCAAAACCGCGATGAGGTAGACTATCGTTCAGGTACTGGCATACGTTTTTATACCAATGTGTGAAGCCCGGAACCAACTGAGGAAACAACCACTCTGATAGCATATCTTAGTAAATGCATCCGTTAATTGATTTTCCCACGAAGAAAAAAAAAAGTCCAAAACGCAACTGTGGCGAATTATGTTAGCGAGAATTTTGAGAAGTGGCATCATCCTTAAGCACAAGTCTGTTCGCGAAACCATCTACATCCAGCTTATCTTGCAAATTCTCACAGAAACCTTTAAGCAACTGTTTGTCGGAAGGTTTAAAAGCCTACAACATCTGACAGGTGTATGGCCGGAACTGTAGACGTTTCCGTAACACACGTCACAGCGTTACATGAGGCACACTGAATTTAGAACTTGCACGACAGGTTGATTTTAGTGGACTTCGTAAAAATGTCTCGGATTTTTTCAAACATTTCGGTTTTGGCTGCTGTTCGTCCTGGGCTGATTTTCTAACACAAGCAGACCCGTGTTCTGAAACTGCTTCACCCACTGTTTGATGTGGTGATTTTTTACTAAATTTCATGCGAAAATTACCTTGAACAACGTTAAACGATGATGTCTTGGCGTACTGCAAAACACAGTATTCTTTCTCCTACATGGATGACACCATTTTGATTAACAGTGCCTCTAGCGGCGATTTTGTAAACGGAAGATTTTCTACTGTGGCCAAATAAAACTTATATAAAGGTAGTTTCAGAATTAGTTTATTTCGGATTAAAATATCAATTACAGAATTTGTACTAAGATATTTTTTTTTTGCCCAATTCAATATGAAACACCATGCATTATGACTCATTCTTCTTGTTGTTAGATATTACTGCAACTGAAACTATATTTGAATATTAGAAATAAGCCTATACATGTGACTGAAAGTTAATTTTTAGTTTGAAGTAAATCTGTCATGCATATAATGCACTGTATGGAACAACTTCTGTATGGCCCACCTTCTATAGTGGAAACAGCGAAGTTTGGCGAATTTTTTTGTGGTGCCCAAGAGCGTGAAATACGTTGTTTTGAAAAATGGTGACCATCGAGATTTTGGAAGAAACTCCGTGTTTCAAAAATTGAAGCTATCTTGATTTCATCAGAAATCCTGGATAATAGAAATAAGTTTACGACTATTATACATGATTTTAAAAGAAAAAATATTAAGGAATGATTAATGAAAATTACTAAGGTTAAAAAGATATAATTTTATAAACAAAGCTGAAAAATCTCACTTTTGCTTGGCTTTCCCAAATGAAAGATACCTTTGCATGGTATGTTACACTTTTCACAACAAACTTTATCCTTCAATAATCCACAATCCATCAAAAATCCTTTAAAAAGTTCATACTCTCTTGTTAATTCATACATAAAATATCTGTTTGGAATGCCTGGCTTACCCAAACTTTTAAGCTTGCCTGAAAACTCCCACCTTAAATTTTCCTTTCAAATCCCCTGATACGTAATTAAAACATCACTAACAGCAGGTTTAGAGCAATCCATAACTAAATGCAAAAATCTTATGTCCAAAACAGTATTCTCCACAATAATTGAGCGTTAAACAATCGCCGAAAATAGTGCTACGAATTTTGTGTTTAGGTACTTAATTTTAGTAGAATTCTAATTAAAAATGTTGTATTTCCGCGTGCAATGCAGCGCGAGACAAATTTTAAGAGAAAGCTATCCTGGAAAAGTAAGAATACAGGGGCACGTGCATTTAACTTTGAATAAATGGATATCTCGGTATTTTTATTCAAGCTGAATAAATGTAATTGACCACTATGTTGGCTGTAACCGTAATTCCATCCTCTTTAGAAATCGGAAATTTACGATTGTTCACATTGCGTTTGCCGAATAGTATGGGTTACCACATGCTCGAAAACTGGTGTAAGTTGCCACATCATATGATTTATCGACATTATTGGCGATAATTTTTGGTTAAAATTCTGGGTGGGCTATACTAAAGCTGTTTCCACTGTAGAATATTAAATTTATGTTTTAAGCTGTGAATAACTTTCAAATAAATTTGTCATATTTTAAGTTGGCTCAGATAACAGTTATAAATTTGTTTCATGATTTCTGTCATGTGCGAAATAAATAAAAGGCAGTTTTCTACATAGTTTCTAGATTCAATCCGTAAGTCCACTGCGAAAGATTCTTTTTCCTGAAGCACATAATCCTTCTGCTCTGATGCATTCAAGTATTTAAACAATCAACCTTTTAGAATTTAACACATTAAACGTTAGTTATTATTATTGAATTCTGCGATCAGTTCTTGCAAGTTGGAACGAAATAATTATTTTCTCTAGCTGTGTATATCTACAATCCGCAATTCTACAATATATATATTAATTTTTTTATCTGCTTTTGTCTTGTTTATGCTTGGTAATTCTCGTTCGGGCAATAATTCGCACTACTTTGCAGCCTTTTAGTTCGGAGATTTAGTTAAGCTAAGGATAAATTAGTAGAGACTAAGATTTCATATACCTAAGTAATTTATCTTAAGACATTGAGATCTGTGAGTTACTAATGATAAATCAATATGTAAATGTTGGAACTGAGCAGGTGCATACTGACAAATGACAAATCAATAACTTGGAGCTGAGGAAAATAATATATTATTTAATCATCTCTCATTAATTCTGTATAAACACACTTTGCTTATCCTTTGTCCTCGGTGTGTTAAACTTCCACTACCCTTTATAACCTGTTATCATCAAATCATTTATTTTTATCGGTAATTTAAAGACAATAATCTATAAAGCATAAGTCCTGATTTTTCTTTACACAAAATGCTGAATTAAATTTACTAGGTAAATCCGTTCTGAGTAATAAATTATTATTTAAAATTAGCAAGACCTAATTAAAACATTCAAGTTTAAGTTTTTCGCAAAACTGCTTATTATTTCACAAAACAATGTCAGTGATATTTAAAACTGTTCTGAAATTCTTAAAAGCTGCAATTTTACAAAGACGCAAATTCAACGGAATCATTTAGCGTAAAGTCGAAGGAAAACATGAATAAATTTATCCGTAATTAAAACTGCAATTAAGGAAGTAAATTTTAAAATTGCTAACTTAAAAGATGTAAACATATTTAAGAACGTTTTGAATCTCTTTAGTTAAGCAGTGAATTAACGAGACTAACATTTAATTAGTAATTTACTTAATATGACATCTAATATAATTTTAATAAATTTCATTTATCATGAGTATTTATTTCGCGGAAAACTGTAAAAATTGCTCAACAGAAATTTCGAAATACGACAACAATTTCTTCTCTATTTTTGCGCCGCACGCTTTTGCTTTTTCTCAAGAATATATTTAAATTAAAAAAATGAAGTATAATACTTATAAACTATACAGTTAAAGAAGCTCAGCTAGATTTTATTTTATTACATAAAATAAGTAAAAATGTGAAAAATAAATAAAAATAATACATTGATAATTATTATAAAATATCACATTGGTAAATGAAAACGTACAGTTAGTTCTGCCGGATTAGAACTACAAGAAGTAAATAATGGATACCATCATTTAATAAGAGCTGAAAATATTTAATTAGGAATGTAATTTGCGAAGATGATTCGAACGTAACTAACATTTTTCGAATAAGACAGCTAGTTACCTGTTGTGAAAGAAAATATTTTAATTTTGTCTTTACTTCGAAGAAACAATTGTTCATGAAAAATCTAGTTTACAAATAAATACAGTTTATCTGCTAATTTCCAATTCAGCATAATTATCAAAATTTCCTGCTCAAAGGCTGAATTATCTAAATATCTTGACTTAATCGATACTCGGGTTTGCTAATTTTATTTTAATGTAAATAGATATGTAAATCTACTTTTAAAAATATATAAATCCACTTTAAGTATTTTCATGTGCAGAAAAATCTCATTCAAATAATCGATATATTCTAGAAGTAAAAAATTTCTTTGTTTCAGAAAAGCAATCTGCATAAGGCCTGTATAACACCAACATGATATAGTAAATATTAACAAAAGAATATACTACACACAGGAAAACAGAGGTAATATGAATATCATTTTTTGTTGAATAGCTATTATTTGCACTGATTCTGTATTTAAACCAATTCAGCATATTTTCTATTCTTGCGTTAAAAAAACATTGACGAAACAGCTGCTAGTGGCTGTTAATATTTTAAAGTTCGGTTTAAAATGGCACTGTGATTTCGGAGAATGTATAACATACTGTTCGGTTAAATAGCGATTGTGTTTTCTCAAAATAAATTCGAAGAGATCTGAAAGAACAACTATTGCTTTGTATTATAATAATAATAATTTATGGACACTGTTACTCATAAAATAAGTAACAGTCAAAACACGGAATAAAACAAAAACTATTTAATGGATATGCTTGAAATTGACCCAAGAGGTTGATGTGATATTACTAGACCAATTAGCAAACAATAAAGCAAAGACATTCAAAACACATATAGAGAAAGCCCATATGGGTCGTAAATATGTTTAATGGAAACATCACGCTAATAACGTGTGGGATATAGCTGAAATGCATGCTTGACAACAGCAAGGCAAGCCGGCATAAAGTCGTTAATCACTTGTTGTGGCAGTAGTTACTGTAATAATGCATGTTGAAGCTCGTGAAGGGTATTGGCTGCATATTGCGACCTGCTGTCTGTTGTCACAACATGTCCCACACATAGTGTATGCGATTCAGGTCTGTGATCTAGCAGGTCACGGCAAATGTGTAATGGTTTCACTCTCCAGATAACTCCTCACCACTCGACTTTGTGCGTGCGGCATTATCGTCTGTAAATATCGCGTCTATACTCATTGCAGCGATAAGAGGACAGGGTGCAGAATTTCCCCGCGATTTCGGATGGCTGTGACCAGAACCACCAGGAGCCACATACTGGTCGGTGTAGCCATTTGTTGCTATCCCAATATATACAAGTAAACCTCTTCCTTTGTAATGCTCATTTTCGACGATGTTTGGCGCCGGATATCGTATCCCTGGTTCTCGCCATACCATTAATCTTCGGGAATCGTTAGTGATCTATGGCGTCTTACACATTGCAACAGGTAGGAATCGTCTGCCGTTGTGGTAATTCTTCGGCGTCCAGACCTATGTCTTATACAGGGTTCGTGATGCCTTTGGTAACGATTCCATAGCCTATTGATGACACTACGTTAAACATTCACATCTCTCGCAACAGCGCATTGTCTTACACCAGCATGCAACACTCCGCCCGTCCTTTCCGCTTTCGTTACCCTGGGTTACTCGGAACTATCGCCACTTTCGATCTGATGCATAGGTCCAACATTTCTTTTTTTAAGGCTTTGTGGTGTGCCAGCGAGATTGTGTTTTATGCTAATTTTGGTTGCCATAAATATTTTTATACATATAGAAAAATTTAGGTATAAGCATACTAATCATATGCGATATGCAAATAATAGAAGAGAAATTCACATATTTTTGAGAAAAATGCTAGTCTTACAAAAGCATTTGTATTACCTATTACTGTATTCTGTTGTCTCAGGTTTCGAACTGATGTTACAACAATATTCTTTGTAAGCATCAGAATTCGATCTAAGCTTCTAAAATATTTTATCTAATGTCTGGTGCGTAGCTTCTCCGAACATTTGATTATATGATTTTTTATTAATACTGAAAATCTTTTGGTTTTTTTATGTGGCTTTATAAGTATAGAATTTCTGATTGCAAGTAAAGATTCAACGGCCGTAGAGGGTTATTTTCATTTTCTGAAGACTGAGATTTTTAAGAAGGGCGTTGATAAATAACAATCATATGAGTTACTAATTAAATTAGAAAATACAGTTTTGCATTGATTTTAGGAAATGAGTTTTAATATTTTTTGCATATTACGCATTTCATGAGGGAGTTTTAGGTGACGTATGGATCAGAAAGTCATAGGAATTACAAGTTAATCTAAATTATTTTAATATAAACATTATTCGAAAAAATATTCATAATAATCTACATATAATATTGTTTATTAATTAGATCGATTTATATTGACTTAAGAAACTAATTTACGTAGTATTACTATTTTCCTAATAAGGGAAGAAACAAAGTTATTTTAAAGCTTGATTTTTTTTCTTCAAATGGACTAAAGTACATCAATCCCAGAATAATGATTAATAACGTGAAAGAAATACACAAGTTGGAGAAAACTAAGTTACTTATCATAATAGCATATTTGTACAAAGCTTGTTTTATTTGATAAAGAGAGGTAGAATTTAGAGATTCTGTCACACACATCAAGAGAAATGATTTACTTATTATTTTTTTATCTTAAAATCTCAAAATGACAGAGAGCCTCTCTGATTTCAAAGTTTTAGGATCTCAACTTGAAATAGATTTAACATCGATATAAACAAATATTTGATCAGCTTAAAAGTAGAAAAGTGATTTTGAGATCCTTCAAATGTCTAAGGTTGTCGAGAATATTAAAGATATTGAACATTACACATAGATTTTTTTTTAAATATGCTACTCGTAGATGCATTCTGCATATGAGCCTACATTTAACACGTCGTTGCAATAATATAATCAGATTGAATGAACACAGAATACCCAAGTTTCAAAATATTGGTGGTTATTGAAATTAATTATTATGGTGTCAACATACACGTTTTCTGAGAAAATAGTGATAGAAAAAAATATAATCAATAAGACAGGAAAGAACATAATCAATAAGACGTAAGGTGTTGGTGTATTTAATTACGGCAAAGCACACTAGGGCTATATGCCTAAGAGGAGGGATGCCTTTCGTGGAGGACTTTCTAAGGGAAACTGGCTCGTATACACGTTACACATGGGGAAAACCACGAAAACACCCATGCAGCCAGCCCGTTCGCGGGATTCGAACCTCGGACCGAACTACCAGTGTTCAGCGACTTTACCGCTCGGCCGCTGGTGGGCTACTCAATAAGACGTAAGGAAGATACCAAGCTTGGTGGAAAAGTTACGTGATAACAGGTTCTTTCCGGGTAAACGCACTTGATACTTTTATTTTCGTTCATTACTTTATAACCTTTCTAAAACTAATTGGATGGAAAAAAAGATGAAAGAAAAATCCATACTATTAAAACTCTGTGTGCGTTTTGTCTGTTTGTGGCGTTTTGTCTGTTTGTGTGCGTTTATCTCGACCTGGCGGCGAGCTGAGTTCCGAGAGAGGTACCAAGGGATTTTAAAAATTCATGGGAAACCATTTCGTCCATTCTCACCTTTTACAACTTTAATCATCCGAGATATTAATTAGAAATTCTGAAAACACTAATTTTCGAACTCAGTTTTCGGAGTGGCAACAATCTGGGGAGTTGTTGGAGATAAAAATGCTTTACTTCGAAATGTTTTGCCACTGCTGGCTCTCATTAGATTCTGTTAATAAAAAATCTGATGTGTACACCACATGACTTCCTTGTACGGAATATTAAATTATACGCATTTTTCTTGTATTTCATTTAAACTTATTGGATTGAATTAAGTCTACTTCGCCGACAGCGCATAAACCACTATAGAATAAATGCACTCTTTAAAATTCACTCATTTTTGAGTGAATCTAGCGACGCTCTGGCGCTAGATTCACTTAAAAATTATTAATGTAACTAAATTTGTATTACTGTCAGTTTGCGCGCAGTGCTTCAGTACAAATTTTAAATTTTCGGAAAATACAGTTAGTTTTTTCTTTATAAAACAAATTCTGATACACTATTAAGTAAAATAAATCAAGAAAGATAATCACCTATGTATAAAGATGACACACTGAAAATTTCATATATGTATGACAAAAACAATTTGACTTATTAAAACTCGAAAATCCGCTAAAATTCTCACTTTTTGTGTTGCGCAAAACTGATGACTTCCCTTCAGTATTATATTTCGTTCATATTATAACTTCTAATGCACAAAATTTATATCAGTTAAATAATAGAATTATCTAAGCGTTGCCACATGTTCTATTCAAATACTATAATAAAGCTAGAATGATGTATAAAAGAAACTAAGCAAACAAAAAACAAAAAAGAAACAGTTTTTCACAGCCGATCGAGTATTTCTCATTTAATTAATTCAGTTCTCACTTCGCGAGAAGGCAAAAATACATAAAAACTCAAAATATCTATATTAAAAATTACGAAGTAAATCTCAAACTATTTCCTCGAAAAAATTCCAGAAAGAATTAAGCATGATTTAATTGGCAATAATAAATGAATGCGTTATCTTTGTTGTTGCGAACCTAAGTTTCTCTAGATTAGCAACAAATCCACTAGTCTGCTGTTTCAAATGTAAACAATCAATAGCCGCCATCAAAAAAAAAAAAAAAAAAAAAAAAAAAAAAAAGGCTTAGCGGCACTTAAACAACTTTAAAATTGTTGTTGATTCTAAAAATATTGCACACAGATTTACTAAAGGCATAAAAACCTTAACCGGAAGATAAGAACAACATAATTCAATCATTTTTAAAGCAAAAAATGTACAATTTACAAACATATAAGAGTAAAGAAACTGAGATCACTGAGCCGGGTAACAGAGTGGATATATATATAAATATATTTATATACGTTTGGTGCGGCCGATTGCAACCAAAATACGAGGTGCACATCTACATGTTATAGCAGTGCCTATGTACAAAATTTCAATGTTCTGAGGCTACTCATTTTTGAGTTATGCGAGATACGAACGTACGCACGCACGTACGTACATACGTTCGTACAGACGCCACGAAAAATTCTCTTCAGAATTAATTTTAAAGCAGTTTTATAATTTTTTTGAAGGAAAAGAGTATTTTATTCTGTCCTTACGTACAGATATCACGCAAAAACATCCTTAAATTGCATTCGATAGCGGTCAAAATGGATATTTTCGTTGAAATAGGCTGCCTGACACTTTTCGCGATTACAATACTTCCTATTTACTTCGTACAAGGAAGTAAAAATTCGTAAGTTTTACAAAATATGAAATAAAAATAGCATTGCCAAGCATTAAATGTTATTATTATATCATTTCATATTCTGACGCTGAAGAAAGCAAGCAACTCCATGCGGAAATGGTTTCGTTAATGTCAGCATTTTAAATAAATTGCTGTTGTGGAACTTTTTTGCTTCAGGTTAGGATAATTGACAGAGTATGTTACAGACACGTTAAAGTTTTTATTGATATTGAGAAAAAGTTGCTATATTACAATTAGATTAAAATCATGACGTCTTACGTTTACATATAAATCTGAAGTGCCAAAAGTTTTTGTTTCCTGATTTCGTAACCAAAAAGAGTATTTACGAATTGGTTGTTTGCTTGGAAAGAATGAGCTGATTTCATTCACATTGAAATGATTTTATGCATTTTCTTTTCAGTGTACATAGAACTAAAAAATTTTGCTTTGGTCGCAGCCCACTAGAGTGAAAATGTGCTTTAGCCCACTGCTTGACGATTTTCAGTAGTGGTAAATTTTAGTAAAATCTCAGAATACGTTGCATAAACAATGTTGCGAAGGCGGAGCTAAGTGACATCTATAAATTGGTGGGACTAAGCTTGGGACGTCGCAATGTATTTTCTATAGATATAGAAATATGTACAACAAATTCTTTACATTTTAAATTATAATACAGTAAACGAATTGTACCAGTTATTAAAACGATAAACAACGTCGCAGTCTCTCATACTTGTATTTCATACAGCTTCAGTATTTTCAAAGATTTTTAAGCTTTAGAATTTGTACAAATAAAAAAATATTTTTATTAAATTTATTGCGTCAGATATATAATGATGTTTCAAATCACTGCTTGTCTTTTAAATAAAATAGTATATACTCCAATTTGTGTTAATATAAAGGCTCAATAAATTTCACTTACCCCTTTGATGATTTCTTGATGCTGGATTATATTCCAGATAGCAGGTAGGAAAAACTAATTTCTTCTTTTGTGAATCATTCATAACATAAAATTAATCATACACATCACTTTGCTTAGTTTTATATTGACATAATGTTATTTACATTTACAAAAAAAAATCAGAGATATGCACAAACTCGGCATTGCGCCCAACCTTGGCACTCCGCACTGCATTCATTGGTCCGTGTACACGTCGATCTATTTTCACTTAAAAAAATCAGAGAATTGCACAAACACGGCATCGCGCACAACCTCGGCATTACGCACTGCATTGGCTTTGCCCATGTACACATCAGCCTATTTTCACTTAAAAAACATCAGAGAATTGCACAAACTGGGCATCGCACACAACCTCATCATTGCGCACTGCATTAGCTTTTCTCATGTGCCCATCGATCGATTTTCACCTAAAAAATCAGAATTGCACAAACTCATCATCGCACATAACCTCGGCATTGCGTACTACATTGGCTTTGACCATGTACACATCGATGTATTTTCATTTAAAAAACATCAGAGAATTGCACAAACTCGGCATCGCGCACAACTTGGGCATTACGCACTGCATTGGCTTTTCCCATGTGCACATCGATCTATTTTCACTCAAAAAAATCAGAGAATTGCGCAAACACGGCAACACGCACAACCTCGGCATTGCACACTGCATTGGCTTTGCCCATGTAAGCATCAGCCTATTTTCACTTAAAAAAAATCACAGAATTGCAAAACTCTGCATTGGCTTTGCCCATGTACACATCGATCTATTTTCACTTAAAAAACATCAGAGAATTGCACAACCTCAGCCTTTCCCATCTTATAGGATTGAGCCAAAAAGATAACAAAATATTAAAAATAAGCAACTTTAAAACAAAGCATACAAGAAACATTTTTTCACCTACGCTTTTCAGAAAAAAGTCTTTTTGAGGGGATTTATATATATATATATTGAACTTATCTCAGGGGGAAACCTTTTTTGGATACCCCCGATCTTTAAGAAAATTTACTAACGTTTTATCCGCCGTTTCCGTAATATATGCAGAAAAATGGCAAAAACCCACAGGGAAAAAAAAAAAAAAAAAAAAAAAAAACACTGGATTAAGATCCATTACATAAGAACATTCAAACCGCATCTGAATTAACTGCTCAAATTAACAAATAAAAATTAAAAAAAAAAAATGGAAAGCTTTCAGATTTTACATTACGCCCAAAGGGGCGTTTTTTAAACGTTTTGTGTGTTACCTTTATTTATCAAATATGTTCTTCGCACTTAAACCATAAAATTCAGTTCAACAAAAATATCGCACAATAATTTTAAAATGAGCATAGCTTTAGAATTTCCTATACAGAGTTTCGCGCTTTGGAGATAAAAATGTTTTTTTTTTTTTTTTTTTTTTTTTTTTTTTTTTTCCGTACTGTGCTGCCATTACTGGCTTTGAAATCTGTGAGTTTGTTAACCAAAAATTCGTTAAAGTTTTACAAAATATGAAACAGATAATAAAACAAATTCCAAATTTGGCTTCCAGATGCCCATATTCGGTTAGAAACGTACGTTATTTAAAATTTGATGGCTCTAGGCTCCGTTGTTTTATCCCAATGCGAGAAACATTTATGCAGATTTTTCAATATTTAATTTTTTTAAATATAACACAGGGCGATAACATTTAGTGGCAACAGAATAACAACACAGCTTCAAAATATTACCATGTTGGCGCGTTTATTGTCCATTCAAAAAAAAAAAAAAATCACCAAGCAGTGGGCTAAACCGTATTTCAGCCCCCACTAGTTGACTAATAAAATTTTATGATTATAGTTAAGACGTAAGTAACTAAGTTATATTGTTTTGTACTTAAGTATAAATGAAGCTGATCCAAAGCTAATTTAATGCAGTAGTCTTTTAGCGTTAGTTTTGTTCAACCATATATTAAAAAATCTGAACATCAGTGGAAAAGCTCTACCTGAAAGTCATCAAAATCGTTCTGGTATTTAGAAACTTATACTTCTATAAAATCAGTTTCTATTTTTAATTAAGCTTTTTGGGTACTTTCAAGGTATAGCATTATAAATCTGTGATGTATTTAAGAAAATGATAAAAATGCAAAATTTTTCCCTGACTTCAAATGTTTGCACGAAAAATGAATTCATTGAGTATTACATTATTCTTTGCTTTGGATGGGAAACTGCTTTTAAGTATTGTCAAAATATATACAGCTCATCATAAAGGGTAAGACATATTCTCAACGACTGAAAATTGACAAGCGAAAACTATTTTAAACAAGTCTCTTTAGGTAATACTTTTATTTCTAAAAAATCAGAAATGTGAGGAATTTGAAAAGGAATTTTATTTCTACTACATAGAATTACATGTTCAAAATGCCACTTTTTGAGAGAAACGTTCTTGGAAAGTTATTTCGAAGCTTTCACTTTCTTGCAGTTAAAATACAGCTTACGAAATTGAATTTTTCCCACTGTATTTCAGACTGACAGTCTAGGATATCAAGTAACTTAATGTTATTTTTAGTTCCGTAGAAATAATCAGGAAATGTAATGTGTTAGATATTGATATTTCAGCCAGCCTTTGGAGAAATATGTCAATGATATACTTTCTGTAATTCATATACGTTGCTTGATTACAAGATAAAATAATACTGTAAACAAAAGAAAACAACTTATTTCTTGCCCAGCAGTTCTAGTTTTTTTCAAAAAATGTTGTTTTTATGTGTTTTCGAAAAGTGTATACTTTCTTTCACTACCTTTTTGACACGTAAAATCAGCTTAGATGTTTCAGAAAGTAATATTTGACCTATTCGCAACTACTCGTATCGAAATACGAGAATCTGGTTAGTTGTTTAAATCGAAAATTCAATACATATTACGTTTCTTCTTACATACTTTTGTATGATTAATATTAGTTCAAGAACAAAGCTGATTTAAATTCTTATATTAAATTTCGTTAAATTTAGGAATAAAGTTTGACATATCAAAGATATCATAGATTTTGAGAAATAAAACTATCCATTTATAATTCGCTGAATTATGTTCTTTGGTTCTATTTGGGATGAATTCTGTTCTTTGACTTTTGTTGGGGGGGCGACCAATCAGAAATTGTTTTATAGATTACATAAGAGAAAACTCAAACGCCATCCATGTAGTCAACCTTCTCGAAAAGGTGGCAATAAAATCCAAGCTGAAACTATAGATTTTATTGATTAAAACATTACAACATGAATTGCAATAGTAAAAGAAGTTATTCTAGAAAAATTCTTAATTAGGTTTTAAACTAATTTAGTGATTTTAAGAAACTGACAAAACTTTAAGTCCTTAGTTCAGCGACCTTTTACTTTTCACTACAAAATTTATAAGGCAAATCAAGGCAGGGAATTGACAAATGCTAATAACAACTATTGAAATATGACTAAAGTGGATGATCCTTTCGTTTCTATAGATTTTATTTGGAAATAATTTCCAAATCTAGAATCTCTAAAATTTTACATAGATGCACACAATATCAAATATAAAATATTCACACACTGCATATGCACGATATAAAATTTTAGATAGATGTACACAATTCCCACAGTATCAAAATCATTGGTCACCCTTTCTTACTTTAAATTTAGTAAACCAGATTCATTTTTAAATCGTTCACTTTGTACTGAAATAATTCGATAAAGAATTATGTTCACTTTAAATGTTTATTTCGTAATATGCCAGGTAATCAATCCTTTTACTAAGTTAATTTTTCTGCATCAGCATCATATAATATATCGCGTTTTATTATCCCTGATATATTTGAAATTTAAACTTTTGGAGATATATAAAATTTTACAATTCCATTTTGGAAACCGTAAAAAATCTGCCCCAAATCAAGCGAACGCGCTGATTTTAAATTGCATATGTTTAGTAGTTCTATATTTGTAAGTCGCCATTTAAATACTAGTTTAATTTTTAAATTCTTTTTCGATAACGCTATGGATTTAACAATTTGAGAATTGCCCAATAACTAAAAGCCTGCAATAGATTTTTTTCGCAGAAAAGGCATCATTCATGATATAACATTATGCTCGAACAACAACGAGATAAAATTATGCTTTAGCAGTAGCGAAATGGCGGTGCATGAAAGAAGCCTGTAATGAGATGAAAGGATTAAGAATTCAAAATTGGTTGAATACAGCCAATACAGCCGTCAGGTTCGTATATTCGTATATATAAGTAGACGAAAGCCTTTTCAGTAAAGGAAATAATAACGTTGGACGTGTTCCTTCCACCCCAAAGCGTTTCTGGGGAATTATGCAGACAATCAAATTAATGTTTCTTAGTCTCTGTTCCAGATCGATCGGTGAAAACCTTATTGAACATTGATGTTAAATATTTGCATAATCGCCTGTAGTAACGGCAACCGCCGTCAATAAAAGGAGGTGCTTTCCTTGGTGGCACACCAATTTACAGTGGTGTCCCGCAAGGAGCAGTCCTCGCTCCCTGTCTTTTCAATATATTTATAAATGACCTCCCAAATCCCTTGGATTCCAAGATTCTAAAATACGCCGACGACAAGGTCGTACTTACGGATTCTGTCAGCCCGCCTCTTGCAATGGAAAAACTGCAATTCAAAGTAAATATCGTTACGAAATGGTGCAAGGATTGGAAAATCAATTTAAATTCTAGTAAATGCTGTGTTGTGCTTTACAGACGCTACAGGCAGAATGTAATTGTTAATACGGATATCAAAATTAAAAACGATACAGTTCCGATGGCTGACTCCTATAAGTATTTAGGAGTTATTATAGATAGCAAGCTTACCTTTAAATACCATGTTACAGCCGTAGCGGAAAAAGCGAATGCTGCGTTCTGTGCCCTTTACAGCTTGATTGGCAGGAAGTCTAACTTATCGATAAAAATCAAAAGAACACTGTATCTGTCCTTAATCAGACCGATTATGTTATACGCAGTGCCAGCATGAGCGATAGCCAACAAGACTGAGCGTGCTAAACTAGACATAATACAAAATAAAATACTTAGAGCAAATGTGAACTCACCGTGGTTTGTGAGGAACTCTCAAATTCAGGAGGATCTGAATGTGAAGGCCATGCATGAACAAATTTTGATCGCTTCACATAATTTTTTTGAAAGCCTTATCACCTCTTCCCACGCTTCTATTAGAAGCCTGTGCGACTACGACCCTACTGTTGAATATGTGGTCAAAAGACCCCGCACCATACATCACACCCCGTCTTGGTAGTTGTATTTATGTAAATAGTTTTCAGCTTTTTTCTATGTTTTATAATTACGACTTTTGTTATTTTTGAATGCAACTTTTGCCACCACGACCAGGAATGCCAGTCCCAAGCTCTGAAAGTTTTTACGCCTCCGGGTGACAGATGTACCTAAAGTACATCTCTTTTATTTTGCTACCGTGATTAACCTTTGGCAACTCTGAACTTTTGGTAATAACTCTGTGTAGTTGAAACCAAGTGCGAACGAAAGCAATTGGAGTTCAATTGGTAGCACCAGTTCATTTTCAGTTCGAGCCAGAGTAGACCTGCCCGGGGGAGAAGCCAGGGGATGATAGATTCCGGTTCCCGTCTTGTTCCGGTTCCAGTCCTGTTCCGGTTCCCGTCCTGTTCCGGTTCCAGTCTTGTTCCGGTTCCCGTCCTGTTCCGGTTCCCTTCCTGTCCCGGTTCCCGTCTTGTTCCGGTTCCCGTCCTGTTCTGGTCCTGATCCAGTCCTGTTCCAGTTCCAGTCCGGCCGTTCAAGTCCATAACACGTAGCAGCTGAAGTCTGAATCCAGCGAATGGAGAGATATATGCCGAAAGGGCTAGATGGATTTTGTCCTTTTAACCTTTTGAGGCCGGGGCTTCGGTAGCAGTAAAAGCTACCAAAGGACGGAGAATCTTGAACCGAATGCTTTCCCCCCTTTAAGAAAACATCTCCTATTTGCAACAAAGATTCTTGTGTGTAGTTTAATGGATTCTCAGAGGGGTGCATCTATGTCACAAAAAGGAATACCTTTAAAAGAGATAAGTGGTTAAAACCCCAGGGACGTCAAATTTGACATTTCACCCTACGATTCAGCCTAGAAAATGGGGGAAAAAGACATGGCCACTAAAGTGGACAACCCCGTCTTTTCAAAGAAAGGACTCTGTCGCGTTTGTTTACTAGAACTTTACTTCCACGAACGCCCTCTAGCGAAAGAGACTAAAAGTAATCAGTTGAACGGCTGACGCGTCTAACAGATGTATAACGATAGACCGTCTCCGTATAAATTATGCTTGTAATCATTATAACTTGTAAATATTTTGTAGATATCTTTCATACGAATTAAAATTTCTTAAAAAGTTTATAGTTGTGTTTCGAAGTGAATCGAAGTTCATCATAGAGACGGATACCTACAAGAAGGAAAAGCAGGCAGTTCAGGGCAGCCCTATTTAGAAGGTAAGTGAACTTTCACTTATCTATTTAATGATCAAAAAATTTTAATAGTACAAAGTTGATAAAATTTTTAACATGGCGCCCGAACAGGGACTGCCAGTAACTGCGGTTTTCCTAACTATTGAATCTGTCTAAATTGATATCAGTTATATAGATAATACATAAGCATAAATAATTAGTGAATTGCTGATAGTTGTTGAATTATTGAATATTAAACAATGACGGAATTCATCGATACATTGAAAAGGAAACGCGGCCACCTAAGGGATGCCGTTACAAAATTAATTGGCCGAATCGAAACTGAATTACCAAAAACAGAAGTGAATGCAGAGGAACTAGAAATTTCCTTAGAACTCTTAAATGAAAAATCGAACGAGTTAAAACAAATAGATGCCGATATAGAAAAATTAATAGACATAAATTATCTAGACCAGGAATTAAAAGGTGTTGACGAATACCGTGAAAGAATAACTACATTTAAGTACAAAGCTAACAAAAAGTTGAAAGAAATTAATATAGAACAACAAAAATTTAGTGTGTTAAGAAGCACTGAACAGTTAAGTGAAAGTATTATGGAAAATGTTAAAATTGAAAGTCATAATGTGAAGCTTCCTAAACTTAGGATTCCGAAGTTTTATGGCGAGAGCTGCGAATGGCTGACATTTTGGAACACTTTTTCATCAGCCATACACCAAAATAAAACGCTTGACGCTATAAGCAAATTTAATTATTTGAAATCCTTTTTGGGAGGTACTGCTTATAACACCATTGACGGTTTCGATTTAACCGAAGAAAATTACGAAACTTCAGTTAAACTCCTCACAGAAAGATTTGGAAATAAAGATGTACTGATCAACGCCCATATAGATAAATTACTGAAAAATAAGACCTCTAAAGGATTCTAGTGACATTCAAAATTTCCGTAAGTTATTCAATTATATACAGAAACATATTCGATGTCTTGAATCATTAAATATGACCTCAGAAACATATGGAGCTTTATTAACACCTATTTTGCTTAAAACATTGCCCGCAGATTTGGTTTTGGAGTATAATAAAACAGTTCGGAAATCAAATTACGATTTGAATCACCTAGTGGAATTTCTTTCTGAACAGTTAGTTGCGCGGGAACGTACACTGCTCAAAAAAAAAAAAAAAAATGGGACAGTGCTATATCTCCCGTTCTACTGGGCCGATTGACAAAATTCAAACTACGTTTTTCATGTCTCGAAAGCGCGACTTAGGATATATATTAGATTTATATATAGTACTATTCTAACATAGGTATTTTGACACAAAATCGGACTTTTTCTGAAATAACATACCAATTTTTTTACATATTTCGATTCTACGACTCAAATTATGCCAGAATACCAAGTTTTGTAAAAATCGTACGAATAGTTTTTAAAATATTGGCTCTCAAAATTTTAGCTCCTCAATGTTAATTGAATTTGGCAAATATTTATTAATATCTCTTTTTGTATTAAACCTTTTTGATTTTTTCTCTCACATTTCGAAATTTTGATTCATTCCAAATAAAATTTACCCATTTTTTGCGTTTTATTTTTAAAATTTCTATTTTTAAATAATTTCTATAGATTTTTCGAAAAAAATTTTGAATTATAACCTATAAAATTTTTACCATCATCTTAAAGTAGGTGTATTTTTAAGCACATCTGCAAAAAATTAGACTTTTTTATTCAAAATTTTCTAAGATATACACGAATTTACATAATTTCGCGTTTTGAAATTTGGCACATTTTTTTTTGAGCGATAATAACGCCAAATGTGGTCTATGGATTTTTGTTGCACTGAATTGCCACAGCTATTTTTAACCTTAAAACTTCAAGTAAAATTTTACGGAGAATTAATTATATGACATTTTTTCCCTCAATGATGCGTAATAAATATTTATTAATACTATATGAAAGGCTATTTTTTTTAATTATAGATGATATTATTCAAATTTTTAACTATTTTTTTTTTAATTTCTCTCGTATCTTTTCTTTTTTTAAAAAATTTAAGAGTAAGTTTTTGAAAGAGTAAATTTTTACCTTCGGCGTTTTATCGTCTGCTACTTTACTTCGTTTAAATCGAATTGTCTAAAACTGAGAATTTTCGTTTGATATTTATTTGAATTTTATGACATTAACTGCATAATTTATTTCTAAACAAACTGTTGCTTTTGAAGTGGCTGAAAGAGCGGCTGATGCTATTATCCATATTTTTAAAGCACAATATATTTTTATAGAAACATAACATTTAGAATAATAATTTTTTATAAAAGTCAGATTATGATATAAACATACAACCCTCTAGAGACTGAATTAATGGAAGTTCAATGGTTATGTAGAAATGATCTGCAGCTACTTAATGGCTGGATAAGTCAGCAGATTCTGTGGACAAGTAAGAATAATTATATAAACGACACCAACATTCTGGATTCAATAAACAACGAGGATACGATGTTTACTAAATGAATTTAAGAAGTTTTAAAACATAAAAAATCAACTCATTTTTTTTCCTAAAATGTATTTTTGTGCGTAGCGTATTTTCATTATATCCTTAAAATTCTAATTTAGAATGTAATTGTCAAGAACTGAATCCTAATCATCAGTAATATAATAAGTAATTATTACGGTTATTAATAAATCCTTCTTATAAAGTAATTGCAAATATTTCAAAAAACTTTCTGTCTGAATGCAAACATTTTTCTATGCAAATATTTTCAATTTTATATTAATCAAGATTGCACACCATATTACTTATTTCCACTTCAATTCTTACCGTCAGTTCTAGTAGAATTTACAAATCAATTATATTTAATTAAGGATTGGATTGGATTATTTAATTATGGCAAAGCACACGAGGGCTATCTGTCTAAAGGGAGGGATGCCTTCGTGGAGGACTTTCTAAGGGAAACTGGCTCGTATACACGTTACACATGGGGAAAACCACGAAACCGCCCATGCGGCCAGCCCGTTCGCGGCATTCGAAACTCGAACTGAACTACCAGTGTTCAGCGTCTTTACCGCTCGGCCGTTGGTGGGCTATTTAATTAAGGAATGACCATCTAAGTTAAGAAACAGCGTACCGTAACAACATTTCAATTATTGGTTCCGTATTTTTCATGTTACTCCCGATTGGCTAGCTACGTGATTTTTAATGAGTATTCGGATTTTACTAGTAACTTCACTTGGAAATCGCGCTTAAACTAGGTTAGTTGGTTATTTGAACATAGAAAGAACATGGGAGCTATTTGATTAAGATGCTTTCAAAGAGAATCTTTGTAAAGAGAACCTAAAAAACTACGAAAACCAACCATGCAGCCTGGGTTAGACTGAGCAGCAAACAATTAGTATTTAACAATCTTTTCTTTTTCAAATGCTAGGCAACTGATGAGGCTCCAATTAAATCTCCAATTTAATATTTTACTTGTAAATATTTAAAATATTGTTGTATTCTTTGACACAAAAAGCAGAATTTAAGTTTTGTTAACTCGTTAGTAAACTACCAAGCCATAGTGCAAATGAATATTCAGTTTCTTTGGCAATAATTGTATTCACTTAATAATCTTGGAATATGAGCTAAAGAAGGAACGTTCTCGGAAGATTAAAGAAGTGTTTAAATCCAGTGATATTAGGTTTGTCTTACAAGCTCAGGATCAAAACGATTCTGCAATTGCCCGAGTAGTTGACTTGTAAATGGATGTGAATTAAGCAGATGACTTTTAATTTTACGTTATTCAGCCAGAAAACGTATTCCAAATGTTTTGTATTGCATGACAATGCATCTTTTCATTATTCAATAACCAGTCGGAGAACCGCTTGTGTTCGGAAAATAAGTATGTATATTCAATCGTCCTGCATGTTCTTCAAATTTCTCTTCTTGTGATTTTTTTTTCTTTCTCAAAAACTAAAGTTGCCTCTCAAAGGAAAGTTTTTTGACATTGAAGAGACAAAATTAATATGACATCTACTTTTAGAGGCATGTCAAAAACAGATCTCTACAAACCTTCTCTTCCATTACATGCTGTGCTGTCAGACAAAATGTTACATCAGCGTAAATTCTATAATCTATTTTTATTACGCTCTGATTACTTTATTAAGATACAGTGAATATATACTAAAACTTTTACTTTAGCTTAAGTAATTCGGAATTTTTGACGGAATTGTTGTCGGAACTAGGACTTAGAAAATAAGTCAAATTGAATATTTCGATAACCCAATAAATTCAAGTTCGAAATTTCAATATTTTATTTTCGGAGGGAGGGGAAATGTTTTCAGTTTTGGTCCATCATACTAAGTATATTTGCTTCGATTTTTTATTTTTCCATAAAAGCGAAAATTTTACGCATGGTATACATATAACGCATAGCTTCAAATTAAAATTTAATAATATACAGAGTGGTTATAATTAAAGTTCCACATTGAAACGGTCATAAAAGGAAAACTACTGGATCAAATGTTATCAAACTTGGAAATCGTGTAAAGGAGGTCATCGGAATTTATTTTCCGCGAAAAAAAGGAAGTTCGAAACCTCACCACCAGGAGGGAAATGGCGCTGTATGCAATATTGTTAAACGAAATATGGGTCGGAATCTAACTTAACCTTTTGTTAAACGGGTTTAATATGTTGTATACCCTTAAGAAACTTTGAAGTAGGCAAATTACCATTTAAAGACGTTAAATTCGATAAATGTCGAGTGCGCCATCCCTGTAAGTGAGAATTTCGTCCGTGAAAACCACGAATTAGCGATTAGAAAATGTGAGATCGCAAATCACTTTCACAAGTGCGTACAATCTGGAAATCGTTTTCTTACAGAACGATAATTTGTAATTTTTTAAGCCTGAATTCGGTACTAAAACATGAAGATACTGATTCAAAACGCTTTTAATCAATTTGGGTCAAAGAAATCTCTCATGTTATCTATCTAGTTCCATTGCATTCTCCTACTGCATTCGATTGCATAACAGTCATTTCACATCGTTTACTGTTGAATGACAGCTAGTTTTATAACTGAACCATTTTTTTCTGAAGAGCAATCGACAGCTCGACCACTGCGATTGCAGCTCACTTAGAGCCAATATTAAAATGTTTCGTGATACATGAACTGCAGTAACGTGGCATTTTAGTACTACGATTTTTATGCAGGGCTGGGCACCACCTCAAGAGCGTCCATAGTTACTTAGGCAACATTTCACGAATGAACGTCTTATAGGCCAACACTTTCCCTCTTCCCACCAGACCTCAACCTCTGTGACTTTTGTCTCAAAAGCACTGTTTATGGTGATAATCTAAACAATTTGGCAGAAATGAAAAATGTGATACACTGATAACATTCCTCCTGATATGCTATGTGTAACGTGTATACGAGCCAGTTTCCCTTAAAAAGTCCTCCACGAAGGCATCCCTCCCTTAAGGCAGATAGCCCTTGAGTGCTTTGCCGTAATCTAATAAACCAAACCAAAACCAAACCTGATATGCTAAGAGCTGCTGTTGAGAATGCAGTAACATGATTTAACTTGCTTTCGGAAAATGCTGGACGCTACATTGAACATGCTTTGTAACACGTTTCGGAAAATATTAAACACATTTTAAACAGATGTTTTCGTGTCTTATTTCATTTAACAATATTGTATACAGCGCCATTTTTCCCCTGATGGTAAGTTTTTGAACTCTTTTTTTTTTCCGCCGAAAATAAATTCTCATAACCTCCTTTACACGATTCCCAAGTTTGATAACATTTGGTCCGGTAGTTTTCCTTTTATGACCATTTCAAAGTGGAACTTTAATAATAACCACCATGTAAAATAAGCTTTAAAAGTCTGACAGTTTGGTTCAAGTCCCAACTTTAAAAAATATATATATAAATATAAATTTTTATATTAATTCTCTTAGAAATCATGTTTTAAGAAGCTAATTTTTCTCTCGCGTTATAGATTGTATAAAAAAACATGATCTTTAATATGATTTAGATTGTTTCAGCCGATATAAGAATCGCGTCACTCTGTGGTACAGAGTAAACCCTGCTGGACTATTTTATTTCTTTGTCATTTAGCAAAAATCTTTTAATTAAAATATTTATCCTTTGGACTTCGCTTTAAACTTTATTTATAGCTAAAATGCCTAGAAAATGAAAAACTGTCTTTAGCTGAAACGCAATTCATATAATTGATATTTTAAAAAATTGACAAGAATGCAAAATGTATGGAAGTCTAGCAGTCGAAATATCTTAATTTTCTTGTGTGAGCACTGAAAATAACTGTAGAAGGAAAGAAGAAAATTAGGGAGAAAAGTAAGCAAAAATTTACAGGGAAATTTGGCTGTCAGACGTACCAAGATGTTCAAAAAGTTGGACGCTTTCGAATATACTTTCAGGATACTTCAAAGAATTTAGGTGTTCAAAGAGAAAACACTTGGACGAGTACACCAGCAAATACCATCAATTGAGCTTGTGTTAACAGAAAAGACAAAACGATATCATTGCAGATTAAAGGAAAGAGCGACTGGTTTTAAACTATATGGTTGTGTAAATTACGTTATAAAACATCATATCCTATCATAAATGGTGAATCCCATGATTTCCTCAGTCGAATTATTTGAAGATTCAGGAGTTTATCCAGTGATGTATGTGGATGTCACTTAAAGATGTTTTTTTTCCATTCCTGACAAACAGCGGCCGAGCGGTAAAGTCGCTGAACACTGGTAGTTCGGTCCGAGGTTCGAATCCCGCGGACGGGCTGGCTGCATGGGCGTTTTCGTGGTTTTCCCCATGTGTAACGTGTATGCGAGCCAGTTTCCCTTAGAAAGTCCTCCAGGAAGGCATCCCTCCCCTTAGGCAGATAGCCGTAGTGTGCTTTG
The DNA here is from genome assembly GCF_044657685.1 of Stegodyphus dumicola. Lineage (NCBI taxonomy): Eukaryota > Metazoa > Arthropoda > Arachnida > Araneae > Eresidae > Stegodyphus > Stegodyphus dumicola. Next base: position 5,606,216 of record NC_140776.1, on the reverse strand, counting down.
TCATAATAAAATAAACCAAAACCTTTTGATGAAACCAGTCTTTCCTTTCATCTCATAGCTTCAAAATGTTTAGCCTCTAAAGACTGATAAAGGCTCTGACGAAATACTTCGTGAAGAACTTTCTAAGGGAAACCAGCTGTCATACGCGGTACACATGAGAAAATCTACGAAAACGCCCATGCAACCAGCCCGTTTATCGGGGTTCGAACCCCGGAGTGAACTACCAGTGTTCAGCAACTTTACCGCTCGGCCGTTTGTGGGCCTTTATGAAATGGAAGGCGATAACTTTATTTAAAATGATTGTCAGAAATACCAAAATGTTTCGAAAAGTTGGATACTTTTCAATATACTTTCAGAATGCTTAAAGAAACAGAGAAGAAAAATAAATTTTTTCGTAAAATTCAGTATTCGTATTTTTTTGTAATTTAAAACTTTTCAATCTTATGATATTTGATTCTTGCGATTTCAAAAATAAAATATTTAACTAAAATATGAATAACATTTTAAGAAACCAAATGTAGGATAAAATTGTGTAAAGCAATGGGCACAATGATAAAACTGTGTAAAGCAGTGTATGCAAGTCATCCTAAGTTAAAATATCGGTTATACATCTCTATATATTTTTTTTATTTATATATATTTTTTTTTCTGAACGGAACATTGAAAGGCGTGTAAAACTGTGCTTTACTGTATTTTCTCTTTTAATATAGTATGCAGTTTTCAAACGCATCGTAGTCTGGGTTACAAAGTATTCTTCCGAAAAAAACGCAGTTCAAATAAATAAAATCAAATTCTGGAAAATTGATATTAATAAATATATTTAAAATGCTCAGTTCGAATGAATACACAGAAAATTTTTAAACAATTATCTGAAGAGACAACGCAACACAAACAATTAAAATAAAAGTATAAAAATTTAAAAATGACCTAAAATAATAGCTATGACGAAAAAAATATATAAAGAAAACTATTTGAAAAAAAAAATAAACGCTACACCTTTATTTACGCAATTCGAATAAGTAAATAGAAATTTTTAAAACAGTTATTCGAAAAAAAAAAAAAAAAAGTGCAACTTAAACAATTAAAATGAAATTCGAAAAAGAAAAAATTACTTAAAATAATAAGTTATAATTAAAAATATAATATAAAGAATATTATTTGGAAAAAAGGAACGATGGTGACTTTTTTTCCTAAGGAAACTAGGTTGCCATATATTAAGAAGTTCGCCAAGTGAAGTATTCTTGGCGCAAACTGACAAAAAAGTGCCAACATAAATTTGTGAATTTCTCCGTAAATTTCGCTCCAAATTTTACAAAATTTCATATTTAGGCGTAATTTGAGTCGTAGAATCGAAATATGTAAAAAAATTGGTATGTTATTTCAGAAAAAGTCCGATTTTGTGTCAAAATACCTATGTTAGAATAGTGCTATATATAAATCTAATATATATCCTAAGTCGCGCTTTCGAGACATGAAGAACGCAATTTGAATTTTGTCAATCGGCCCAGTAGATCGGGAGATATAGGACTGTCCCATTTTTTTTTTTTTTTTTTTTTTTTTGAGCAGTGTACATTCCAGACGGTCCAGCCAAAGGCGGCGCCGCAAAAGCATAACAAACTGAGTGAAACCAGACCTATTGCAAAACACACAGCTTCGGAGTTGACGAACGCAAGTTTGCGGGGGGGGGACAAACACCATGTGTTTTCTGCGACTCTTCTGATCACGAGTAAACAAGCATCTTTATGGTCTACTGAGAAAAAAAGGGAGAAATGCAAAGCGAAATTAATATGTTATCGCTGTTTACACCCACGGCATCTTAGTTTTAATTGCACTTCTAGAATAAGGTGTGAATTATGTAAACAACGACATGCCACTATAATGTGTTTTAAAACCGAAAACGGAGAAATTAAGGAAGAACAAATTGAAAATAAGGCTGTATGTTCTCTCTCTTCATGAGTCATAAATTCAAAGATCGTTTCGTTTCAGGAGTCAAGGTTGGGAGAGCATTAGAATTTCAAATCAAAATTTCAAGAGTTCACGGAACATAGAAATAACATTTATTAACGATAAACTTATATTACTTCCGCTTATAGCGGCCATGAAACATAATCAAGCATCAAATATATATGACATGCGTCATTCTTCATGTTCAAGCGTCAAGTGATATATTTTTCATCGGCGCGCATCAAGAGCGCCACCTATCTACCAAAAAGACGGAACATACTCCGCCCCGATGAACATTGGTTCATTACAACATTATTATAAAAATCTTCAATTTTAGATTCAAACAAGTTTTCCAAAGTTCAACAGTATATCATATAAAATAAAAATGCATAATGACAAATTTAAATTGAATAACAACATTAAATTTAGCACAAAATTTTACAAATAAAACATACTTACAATCTCTAGAAGGAAAACAAAATAATGAAACTGCTAAATTACCATAATCCACAATTGTGGTCCATTCTCTGAATCTGAAACATAATTAAATTAATAATAATAATAAAGACACAAATTATGAATATACAATTAATGGTTTTTTTTTTTAGAGTCTTATTCACTCAATGGTAAGCGGGAAAGTTTATGTATAGGACGCTTCATTTCGCCCAATAAAGTTTTTAGTTTCACAACACGAACTTTTCCATCAGCACCAGGATATAGTTCAATTACTCGTCCAAGTCGCCACTTTAATGAAGGCAAATTTTCGTCCTTTATCAAGACTAAGTCATTGAGGGCTAGATTTGGTTTATCCCTCAACCATTTGGTACGCCCTTGTAATTGCGAAAGATAATCTTTCAGCAGGGGTTAGCTTATTATTTGTAAGATCAGGTTCAGGAATTGCGGTTAATGTAGTCCCAATTAGGAAATGTCCAGGTGTTAAAGGATTAAAATCTTCAGGGTCAGATGAGATGGAAACTATTGGCCTTGAATTCAAACACGCCTCGATCTGTGTAATTAAGGTGTGAAATTCTTCGTATGTCAGAACCTGGGTCCCAATAGTCCGCTTTAAGTGAATCTTCATTTGTTTCACTCCAGCCTCCCAAAGGCCTCCAAAGTAAGGGGCAGCAGGAGGATTGAAGATCCATTGAATATTTTCACCGCTCAGGTAGTTTTGAAATGCTTCTTCAGAGGAAAGTGTAGCTTTGTATCTTCTTAATTCTCGATCAGCCCCAACAAAGTTGGTTCCTCTATCGGAAAAGATTTTCTTGGGTTTTCCTCTACGTGACACAAATCTTTTCAGAGATGCTAGGAATGCTTCAGTTGTTAGATCACTGACCACTTCTAGGTGAATGGCCTTTGTGGTGAAGCATATGTAAAGGCAAACGTAACATTTATATCTCGTTCCTCCTCTTCCTTTCCTAGCTTTAATTAAAAAGGGGCCTGCAAAATCTAGTCCTGTATTCGAGAATGTTCTATCCGGCAATACGCGAGAAGCAGGTAGGTCGCCCATTATCTGACTGGATGTGCTTGTTCGATTTTTAAAACATTTTATACATTTCCAAATTATTTTTCTTACAATTTCTCGGCCATTAACGATCCAATATTTCTGTCGCAGAGCAGATAATGTTAATGTGGCTCCTCCGTGAAGGTTCACTTCGTGAAAGTGTTTGACTATCAATTCAGTAACATGGTGACTTTTGGGAAGAATGATTGGATACTTTGTGTTTTCTGAAAGATTCGAGTTACAGAGTCTACCACCGACTCTAAGGATTTCTTCTCTATCAAGAAAAGGATTTAATTTCAGGATTTTACTGCTGAGATTCAATTTCTTCCCTGCTTTCAAAAGTCTAATTTCTTCTCTAAATTCGGAATTTTGCATGATTTTAAAAATCAAATTGCTTGCCTTATCCAATTCTTGAACTGTTAAAAAACCCTTGAGTTTTACAGATGTAGGTTTAATATTGTGGCAGAATCTTAAACACCATGCAGTTACGCGTTTCAATTTTTTCCAGGATGAAAATCTGGATGTCAATTCAAATTCAGCCTCTTGGCTAATAACAGAACATACAGTAGTTTGACGCTGTTCTACCTGTACCTCTTCCACCATAGGCTCAATCAAAGGATCAAAAGATGATGAAGGTACATTTTTCTCTTTTAACCACACTGGTACATTGAACCAAAGTTTATTTTCCACTAGATCAGAAGCTCTTAATCCACGTGAAACTATGTCAGCCGGATTGTCATTTCCCTTACAGTATTTCCATTGCGAAGGTGATACAACATCTTGTATTTCCCGTACACGATTAGCAACAAAGGGTTTCCATTTATCAGCGGAACCCCTGATCCAGTGAAGAACAATTTTAGAGTCACTAAAACAAAATACATTATCTTCTTGGATATTAAATAATTTCCTTAAATATTTAACTATTCTTGCGGCAATAATAGCTCCCATAAGTTCTAAACGAGGCAAGGTTAATTTTTTAAGTGGGGATACACGGCTCTTTGAAAGAACAAAAGACGTACAGCAAGAATCAGGATCACGAAAATATGCAACAGCTCCATATCCCTTGAGGCTGGCGTCACAAAAGACAAAAAGCTCTATTTTATCGAAATTTACACATTCATCATTTAATATGTATTTTCTAGGAATACACAAGTTGAGAATAACTTCAATTTCAAAGTACCAAGTTTTAAATTTTTCACTCAAATAGCTGGGCAAAATTGTGTCCCAATCAATACCCAATTCCCATAACTCTTGTAATAAGAATTTTATTCTGATAACAAAGGGTGCAATGAATCCAACTGGGTCATAAATTTTTGCCACAATCTGTAATACCTTTCGCTTTGTAACGTGTTTCCAGTCAACTGGTTGTAAAAGTTCTTGTACATCTAATTTCAAAGTATCCTCATCCAAATCCCAAATTATTCCCAGCACTTTTAACGTTTTCTTAACCAAATTATCTTCCTTATTAATTAAACCAATATCTTGCCAATGATTTTTTAAAGATACTGAATTTGATTCAAATTTTCTTAAGTTCATACCAGCGTCTTGAAGAATTTTAACTGCATCAGTTGATAATGAGAAAACTTCTTCAACGGAGTCTGCTCCATGGATAAGGTCATCAACGTATAGGGACTTATTTAACATGTCAACAGCTTTGCTATATTTCTTTTCATAACCCTTAATATGATGTTTGATAGTGGCGGACAAAATAAACGGACTTGTTGTCATTCCAAACGGCACTCGGCACATTCGGAAAACCTTAAAGCCTAAACTATTGTCACTATTGTCGTAAGAATGATCAAACCACAAGAACCTTAAAAAATTTCTATCTTCACTATCAATTTGAATTTGGTGAAAAGCCTTCTCTATGTCTGCACAAAATGCAACTTTATGCACGCGAAATTTTAAAATTATATCCAACAAGTTAGGATTTAAATTAGGGCCTGATATCAAACATTCATTTAACGATTTAGCTCCTTCAGACTTAGAAGAGGCATCATAAACTATTCTTGTTGTTACTTTTCCTTCACGTATAACGGGCCTATGAGGCATATAATAACAGTTAGGTTCATTTTCAACAAACTTACATTGTTCAACAATCCCCCTTTCAACTTGTTCTCTAATTATATTATCATATTCATTATATAGGAAATCATTTCCCTTTAATTTATGCTTTAGTCCTAGAAATCGTTGTTTAGCAACGAAAAAATTATCAGCGAGTTGTGATTTATTGTCCTTCCAAAAGAGTTTTGTTTCGTATCTGCCGTCATTAAATTTTAAAGTGTCGTTAAAATGCTTAATAGTATCCAAATCAGTTTCCGAAAATGTTTTGTTTTCATTTTCAATTCCTATCGAATCCAATTTCCAAAATGACTGCAAATCAAATGTGTTTCCTTCAACGGCAGATAAAAACAACGCATTAATTCGAGTATTATTATTTTTTACTTTACCCATCACTGTGTATCCAAATATGGTCGGTACTATAAACAAACCATCATTTATCATTGAATTACTTCCTGTTTGTATATACCAGAAATGCTCCGCGCCAAGCAGAATATTTATGTTCTCATTAACGGGACTTGTATCCGAAAGTTCCAAACCCTTTTTAGTCATAAATTCTTTAATGTTTTGACATGTTGATGGCGCCTGGAATTCTATTGATGATATTAATTCTATCCCTATAGCTTCTACAACAAGGCAGCGATCATCGTTTTTATTTTTTATTTTTAGACTATATACATCAAATTCTTGCGAGTTACCGCGCTGATTTCCAAACGAATAAATTGTTAGAAATTCTTTTCTAATGACTTGCAATTCTAAATCGCGCGCTAACTTGTGGGTGATGAAGTTTCGTTCACTACCTGAATCAATTAATAATCTTACGATTCTCGATTTATTTTTGCTTTGAGCAATAACAGAACATGTCTGTAAAAGCACACTATTTTCAGGTTTTAGAGTGTTACAGTGGGAAGTAGATACTAAAGTTTTATTTTGCGTATCTGCGGAGTTAACATCTTCCATTTCTTTCGATTTCAAACGGCAGAAAAGTTTATTATGATTTTCGTCGTTACAATTTTCGCATGGTTGTATTTTTGAATGACAAAACGCCGACAAATGTTTTAGAAAGCATCTATAACAGCGACCTTCATGTTTTAATTTCTTTCGTTTTTGTTCGTCGGAAAATTTCAAACATCCGGCAGATGTATGTTCGTTTGATTTGCAGAATATGCAAAACATTTTTACCGATGTGTTAAAAGCAGAAGCTTGTGATTTGACTTTATAATTTTTTAACCCTTGTTTAGGATTAACCCCTGTGTATTTATTACCTTTGGTGCTATTAATCAAATTACTTGCTTCTCGGCATTCAGTTTCTATTTTAATGAACTCTATTAATTCACTTACTTCTATATTTTGGTTAGATGTTCTTTTTCTATGGAATTCAAGAGCTAAATCTTCAGGTAACAATTTAAGAATTATTGGGTTCAATAACTGTCCGTATGAACCGCTAGTAACATCTAAACTACTTAAATTTCTAACGCAGATTTGTAACTGATCATAGAGCTTTCTTAACTCAAAAACATTTGAAGAACTTTTAACTGGTTCTAACTGTAACAACATCTGCATGAATTTTGATATAATAACATCTTTACGACCAAACCTCTCTTCTAAACTTTTAATACATAGATCATAATTTTCTTCAGATAAAGCATAACCTGAAACACAATTATATGCTGAACCAGATAATAAACTTTTCAAATATGTAAACTTATCTATTTTAGATAAACTTGGATTAGAATGAATAGCATTATCATACGAATTAAAGAATTCGAGCCATTTACTGGGATCACCAGCAAATTTTTCAATATTTAATTTAGGTAATTTTACTGAAGCACTACTTGTAACAACATTATTACCATTTAGAATACTACTAATACCATTACTAGTTGTAATTATACTTCTTTCAACAACTTCATTACTGTTAATTTTCTTTACTTTACTAACAATCTTAGCTTTAAACGTTATAATTTTTTCATCATACTCTTCACATACAAGTAGTTCGTTATCATATTCTTTTTCATCAATTATGAGAGCATCGATCTTTGAGTCAAGAGTTTTAAGTTTCTCATGGTATTCAATTAACAATTCATATGATGAATTTAAATCTTCTACATGTTCTTTACTTAATGCTTCCGATAATAATTTCTCAAGTTTATTTAGAAGTGTAGTAACTTTACTACGTACAATAGCACGTTTCTTTTTCTCTTTTGCTAAATCATCCATTATGTTTCGTTTTCAAAGATCGATACCAAGAACAAATAAATCAAATTTCTTACCTTTCAAAAGGTAATTCCCCTTGTCGCGGGTTTCAGACACCAGAAAAATGTATGTTCTCTCTCTTCATGAGTCATAAATTCAAAGATCGTTTCGTTTCAGGAGTCAAGGTTGGGAGAGCATTAGAATTTCAAATCAAAATTTCAAGAGTTCACGGAACATAGAAATAACATTTATTAACGATAAACTTATATTACTTCCGCTTATAGCGGCCATGAAACATAATCAAGCATCAAATATATATGACATGCGTCATTCTTCATGTTCAAGCGTCAAGTGATATATTTTTCATCGGCGCGCATCAAGAGCGCCACCTATCTACCAAAAAGACGGAACAAAGGCCTTAACGAATAATTCATCCTATGAAAGCGTAATCTTGCAAACTTTAATTGTCAATGTTTACGGAGATGGTGAAAGCAATTTTATACGAATAATTCTGGATACCGGAAGTAGCAGATCATATATCAGCACATTTCTTGCGGAGAAATTAAAACTAAAATCTTTAGGTCAGGAAAGTGTGACTCATGGGCTTTTTGGAGGGATAGAAAAAAAGGAAAATCACAACAAGTATCTGATTAAGTTAAATAATCCAGAAACAGGATTCACATGCGAAATGGAAGTTTTAAGCCAAAAAACCATATGCTCACATATTCCAAAATTGGAGGATAGGGAATGCTTAAAGAAACTTAGAGGTTACAAAATTTTTCCCAGTGATGTAACTAATGAGAATTCTTGTTTATTTGAAAAACACCCTAATGAAATACACATGCTTGTAGGAGCAGATTATGCCGGAAAACTCTTTACAGGGGAAATAAAACACGTAACGGAGAGTTTAGTAGCGATGAATACACACCTTGGTTGGACAATATTAGGGAGAACAAAGGTAAAGGGAAAGAATGTTAATGAAGTTCTTTTATCACTACACATTAGTGACAGAAAAATTTGTGACTTGTGGTCTCTTGATTCTATCGGAATAACTGAACCAGCTCTTTCGCAAACAAAACAAGAAATAGAAAAAGGCTATAGAAAATTATTTTATCCGTACTTTAGAAAGAGATGACGCTGGAAGATATCAGGTGTCACTTCCATGGTTTCAAATTCATCCTGAGTTGCCAGATATCAGAATCCTTGCAGAAAAGCGTCTGAAATCTTGCGTGAAAACCCTTCAGACAAAGAATTCCTTAGAAGCTTACGAAACTGCTTTAAAGGATTGGGTAGAAGAGGGAATAATTGAACCTATCGATATTTCGGAGGCAGAAGAGATCAAAGGGCATTATCTGCCACATAGAGCAGTGTTTCGGGAAAATTCGACTACCAAAATTCGACCAGTGTTCGACGCATCTGCAAAGGAGAAAAATTCGGTATCTCTGAACGACTGCCTGGAAAAGGGTCCTAATTATCTTGAATTGATCCCCAAAATTTTGATAAAATTTCGAGAGGGGAAGTATGGAGTAATTTCGGATATAAAAAGAGCATTTCTTCAGATAGGTGTGAACCCAGCGGATCGAGATTTTCTCCGGTTCCTATGGTGGGAGAAAGGACAGCCTGAAAAACTGACTATATATCGGCACCGAAGGGTTGTATTCGGCGTAAACGCCAGCCCCTTTTTACTCGCTGCCACAATTAACTACCATTTGGAAAATGTACCAAAACTTCATCAGGAAATAGCTTCAAAGCTAAAGAAAGCCATGTATGTGGATAACTGCGTAGCGAGCGTGGAATCAATTGAAGAATTAAACTCATTTATCAAAGGATCTAGAGAAATCATGGCTACTGCAAAATTTGACCTAAGAGGTTGGAAACATAATAGACTTAAAATGAAACTTCAATTCTAAACCTTTCTGATAAAGATTGTGTGTGAACCCAGCGGATCGAAATTTTCTCCGGTTCCTATGGTGGGAGAAAGGACAGCCTGAAAAACTGACTATATATCGGCACCGAAGGGTTGTATTCGGCGTAAACGCCAGCCCCTTTTTACTCGCTGCCACAATTAACTACCATTTGGAAAATGTACCAAAACTTCATCAGGAAATAGCTTCAAAGCTAAAGAAAGCCATGTATGTGGATAACTGCGTAGCGAGCGTGGAATCAATTGAAGAATTAAACTCATTTATCAAAGGATCTAGAGAAATCATGGCTACTGCAAAATTTGACCTAAGAGGTTGGAAACATAATAGACTTAAAAATGAAACTTCAATTCTAAACCTTTCTGATAAAGATTATGAAGATGTTGTGTCAGTATTGGGATTGAAATGGGACTTGTTTGACGATACTTTGTCTTGTCACGTAAAATATGAAGAAAACTCTGTATCGAGCAAAAGATCTGTTCTTTCCGAATTGAGTAAAATCTTTGACCCAATTGGGTTTACTAGTCCAGTTACTCTCATGCCTAAATTGATTCTGCAAGAGTGCTGGAAACAGAAAATTAACTGGGATACTAATCTGCCGAAAGATCTAGCAAGGAAATTTTTCACATGGTCATCTCAGTTAAAATATTTGAAAGACATCAAAATTCCTAGATTGCTTCCCAAAATAGACGAAAGTACTGCATGTATTTTCGGACGCAAGCAAGGACGCGTATGCGACCTGCATTTTTCTTAGACACAGCGGTGAGAGTGGAGTCACTTGTCAATTGATACAATCTAAAGCAAGAGTTGCTCCGCTAAAAGCACTCACCATACCTCGACTAGAGATACTCGCTTGCACTATTGGAGCCAGGCTCTCTCATACAATAAGAGAAGACTTGGAATTAAAAGAGGTTCCAGTTTTTTACTGGACGGATTCCAAAAATACCCTCTTTTGGATAAAACAGAAAGAGAATTGGTCCACTTTTGTAGCCAATCGAGTAAATGAGATTCGAAAATTGAGTAACCCAGATCACTGGCATCACATTCCCGGAAAGTTTAATCCTTCGGATTTGCCATCACGCGGTTGTTGTGCAAAAGAATTGAAGAAATCCGAATGGTGGAAAGGACCAGATTGGATTTATGAACCTCCAGAAGAGAGGCCTATTGCAGATGGAGAACATCCTGACTTCGATATAGTAAATGGAGAGAGAAAACGAACTGTGGTTTCAGCCAGCAATAACACGAATACAGATAAATTTAACCTTTTTGACAATATTTCAAAATTCGAAAAGATCATAAAAGTCGTATCTTGGATCTTTAGATTCATTAAAAATGCTACAACACCACCATCTGAAAGAACTCATGGGAGAATTTCAGTCGAGGAACTAAAAGGAGCTGAAACAGTGGTTTTCCGACTCATCCAACGAGAATCTTTCGAAGGATTGAAAGATAAAAGAATACGTGCTCTAGAACCTATCATGGACTCCAATGGCCTTATAAAAGTGAAGACACGGATCTTTCAGAGAGATGATGATGCTGACTTTCGTTACCCAGTTTTACTTCCCTCAGAACATCCATTAGTATTAAAACTGATCAAATCTGAACATGAAAGGCTAAGTCACGCTGGAGTACAATTCGTTATGTGCGCTTTGCGTGAAAAATATTGGATCATAAAGAGTAGGAAGACCGTACGCAAGGTTATCCAAAACTGTGTACGATGTCGAAGGTTCGACTCTGATTCATATAAGATTCCTCAAGCGCCACTACCTGAAGACAGAATAAGAGATGCTTTAATTTTTGAGATTATTGGTGTTGATCTGACGGGTCCTTTAATTTTAAAAGGAGGCCAAAAAACATGGATCGTCATTTTTACTTGCGCAATATATAGAGCAGTTCACTTAGAGCTAGTCTCATCTCTATCAACCGAAAGTTTCCTGCACGCGTTCAGGCGATTCATCGCTCGAAGGGGTAGACCTGTCATTGTATACTCTGACAATGGAACCAATTTTGTTGGATCAAATAATTTGTTTAAGACCATAGATTGGAATTCTATCTTAGAAAATGCAACAGTTAAAAAAATTGAATGGAAATTTATTCCCCCTTCCTCGCCATGGTGAGGAGGGTGGTGGGAAAGATTAATTGGAGTACTAAAGAGAATTCTTCGAAAGGTACTAGGAAAATCTTCTCTGAACTACGAAGAATTGTTGACAATCATTTGTGATTGCGAGAGCATTATGAACAACCGTCCTCTCACGTATTTGTCAGAAGACGTAAAGGATTTAAGAGCTCTCACCCCAGCAATGTTTCTAACAGAAATTCCAGAGACTGGAGTTCCTGAATTAGATCTTTTGGATTCTAAATCCATCAATAAAAGATACCTTTACAGAGCCAAATTGAGAAAAGATTTACGAAAAAGATTTCGATCAGAATATTTAGGGCAACTAAAACAAAGCTCAAAATTCATCCGCGAATCATCTTCTGTGAAAGTTGGTGATCTTGTAATTGTGTCCAACAACGAAAAAAGGATAAACTGGCCCTTAGCTAGAATCGTGGAAATTTTTCCATCCCATGACGGACACATTAGATTAGTGAAACTGAAAACTGCACAAGGGGAGATTATAAGACCTACTAAGAACCTCATACCTCTTGAACTCAACTTTACACCTGAGTCGGATATGCAAGTGAGGTGCAGAACTCGACGTATGACGAAATCTCAAAAGACTTGAACTACAGGTCAGTTGAGGTCCATCCTCTGTTGATACTGGACCTCAAGGTGGGAGTGTCGCGTTTGTTTACTAGAACTCTACTTCCACGAACGCCCTCTGGCAAAAGAGACTAAAAGTAATCAGTTGAACGGCTGACGCGTCTAACAGATGTATAACGATAGACCGTCTCCGTATAAATTATGCTTGTAATCATTATAACTTGTAAATATTTTGTAGATATCTTTCATACGAATTAAAATTTCTTAAAACGTTTATAGCTGTGTTTCGAAGTGAATCGAAGTTCATCATAGAGACGGATACCTACAAGAAGGAAAAGCAGGCAGTTCAGGGCAGCCCTATTTAGAAGGTAAGTGAACTTTCACTTATCTATTTAATGATCAAAAAATTTTAATAGTACAAAGTTGATAAAATTTTTAACAGACTCTATAGCTACTATAATGGCCATCCCGTCTTCAAAAGATTAAAGAAAGTGTTCTTCACCGTTCCGGAATAGCTGTTACTTTAAAGCATTTTGAATGTTTCCACCTAAGATGTTAAGTTTTTTTTTATGATGTTAAGTTTTCATTATTTTTGAAGTTGCAGTTGAATAAACCTTTAAGTTCTAGACAAGGTTTTTGTGTTCCTCAGAAATTTTAGATTCGAAGTCAGATATATCACATAGGATTTAACAGAAAAATCAACATTTGGCGCCAAGCGACAGGACACTGTCTGCAAGGTAAGCTACTTTTTTATTTTTGAATCATGGAAACCTTAAAGTTAGCACGAACTCAATGTAGAAGACTATTTAGTAAAGCGTGTAATGAATTTGACAATGAAGAAACTAAATTTAATCAGGAAGAAAAATTAATTACAATAAAAGTTATTGCTGAGAAAGTTAAAGTTTTCTTTGATACTGAAATGAAAATACGAGAATTAATGTTTAAAGAAATTACAGATGAGACTTTACTTATTAAGGAAATAGATGAATCTGAATTATATTTTGATAGGTGGAGACTTATGGAAAGTAAACTAAAGGATCTCACTTCTGGTACCCCGAATGTTACTTTAATTGATCCGTCCTTTGTTCAGAATAAAATATTACATTATCCGAAGATTAAATTGCCTATCTTTGATGGTAACGTGAAAAAATGGCTAGGATTTTGGGGGCAATTCCAAAAGATTGATAAAGATCCTACATTAGATAATAATGATAAATTTGCTTACTTGGTACAGGCTATGGAGAAGAATTCTCCCGCAGGGGAAATAGTTAACTTTCCGCCAACTGGCGATAGTTACAAGAGCGCAACCGAATCATTGCAAACGCGTTTTGGTAACAAAGAATTACTAACGGAGATTTATATTCGTGATTTGTTAATCTTTGTTATTCAAAAACAAAATACACACTCTTTACGGAAATTATACGATGAACTTGAAACTTATCTAAGAGCCTTGGAGATATTGGGAATAAATAGAGGAAATATTGCGCGATATTATATCCATTGGCAGAATCAGCATTGCCGAATGAAGTTTTAAAAACGTGGGAGAGATTTAGGTTTTCGCGTAAAGGATCAGACAGTTTAACCGGCGAAAATGCCGAGTTAAGAGAAAGGGAATCTGACCTTGAGCGCCTTTTATGTTTCTTGCGCGGTGAAGTTGAAAGTGAGGAAAGAATTTCTTTAGCAGCTAAATCTTTCAATGTTTTTGTTTGATTGGCTCACGGTAATAAGAAAGGAAATTCGGCTTTAAAGATAAGAGAACCTCACTTAAAAACCTACGGCAGCTGAACTGTTTACTTCTTCTCATGAAGCTAGAAAAGGCTGCATATTTTGTTCCAGTATAAATCATGGTTTTGCAGAATGTTTTCAGGCGCGTAACTTATCGTTGTCGGAAAGAGAAGTTTTGGTCCAAAGGACACGCTGTTGTTACCTGTGTCTGAAATCTGGACATTCTGTCAGGAGGTGTAGATTAAAAACAGTTTGTTTTATATGTGGTAAAAGGCACCATATTTTTCTATGTAAGGGCCATTCACAAATGAGTGAGTCAAGGGCAACGGAACAGCCTCCAAATCAGGCTGACACACTCGCCAACATTTCTTCAAGGTCTCCTAAAGTTTTGCTCCAAACAGTAAGAGTAATAATTAAAGGAGATAAAAAATCTCGTTCGGCTCGAGCTATAATGGATACTGGTTCTCGAAGGTCATATATTCTGCAAAGCACAGCTCAAGATATAGGTTATAGGTATACGGTAAAGGAATACCTTAGCCACGCATTATTTGGCGGTACAACCAGTTTGTGTGAACATAATGTTTACAAAATTCATTTATCTAATACGTCTGGCTCGTACAGCTGTAATTTTGATACGTTAAGACAGCCTATTATTTGTAATAATATACCTTCTATTGGACAAGGAATATGGCTTAAAGAGCTTGCTGACTGTGGAATAAGTTTAACAGATCGCTTAGAAGGACCTATAGAAATTTTAATAGGAGCCGATGTTGCAGGACGATTATTAACGGGAAATCGTAAACAAATTTCAAACGGTCTTGTAGCTATTGAGACAAAGTTAGGATGGACGGTTATGGGAAAAACCGGGGAGTTGAATAGTGAAGGTTCAACATCCTTAGTTACTTCAATGTTGAATAAAGAGGCTTGTATTTCTGATTTATGGGCCCTCGACTCGCTTGGTATTATGGACCCATCCGAACAAAAGAGTAAATTGGAATTGTATGAGGCTAACAGGCAACATTTTCTTGATACTATAAAAATAGAAGATAACCGCTTTGTAGTGTCTTTGCCTTGGTTGGAAGGGAACCCTTCCCTGTTGGCTGTTGGATAATTTTGAGTTATCGCTCAAAAGGTTGCACGGTACGATTAGGCAACTTGAACTGGATAATCTTCGCCAAGAATATGAAAATATATTCCAAGAATGGCTCAAAGAGGGCATAATAGAGGAAGTACCCGTCAATGAATTAGATTTACACCATCATTATTTGCCACATAGACATGTTGTTAAAGAACATAGTACTACGAAGTTACGGCCAGTATTTGACGCTTCGTCTAAAGCAAAGGGTTCTCCGAGTCTCAACGATTGTCTTGAAAAGGGATTAAACCTTATTGTATTTATTCCTACAATCTTAAATAGATTTCGCCAAGAAAAAATATTCGTAAGGCCTTCCTCCGATTTCTTTGGATAAAGGGTGAAGACGGCTTGAAGCATTTTCGTCATTGTCGAGTCGTATTTGGTGTAACCAGTAGTCCATTTTTACTTGGAGCTGTTATTCAATATCACTTAAATTCAATTTTAGAGAAAAGTGATGCAGATGTAAAATATCCTTCAGACATTATTGTTAAATTAATGAATAGTTTCCATGTTGATAACTGTGTAAAAAGTGTCGGAAGTGAAGATGAATTACAGCGCTTCATGAAAGTATCTTCAGATGTTATGGCAGAACGAAAATTTGAATTACGGGTTGGGAATATACCGACTGTAGTTTAGAAACAGAAACTATTGCGAATGTGTTAGGTTTGTTATGGGAAAGACAAGGCGATACTCTTCAAATAAATATTGCTAATTTGCAAAATCTTTGTTTCGAGAAAGTCACGAAAAGAAGTATTTTCGCAATAGCCCATAAAGTATTTGATCCCATCGGTATAACATGTCCAGTCCTTATATTACCCAAGATGTTATTACAGCCTACATGGGAAACAAAAGTAAAATGGGACGAAGAAGTTAACACTGAAATTAAAAGTAAATTTTTGAAATGGGTAAAAGACATTTTTCTTCTGAAAAACATTAAAATTCCAAGGTGGATACGATATCAGCCAAAACAGTGTTCAATACATGTTTTCTGTGACGCCAGTCAAGCAGCGTATGCGGCAGTAGTTTCCATTCGTGTAGAAGAAACTGAATCAGTGTAGAACCCTGAATGCAGTTTCTAAACCTAATGTGGCGAGCGTTGTAGTCTCTACCTATAATAAATCTGTTGTTTATTTTTGCGAGAGCATTTAGATCATCAAATACACTTAATGCAGGTTTTAATGGTTGGATATAGATAGAGACAAAAGTGTTGGGAATGAGTGTAATAGCTAAAGCGTCAATAGCCGAAGCTCTGTTTCGTAAAAGATGGTTCGTCCTTGTGAGTCACGTGGGTGATCACCCACCCAAGTGCTGAGCAAGTCGAAGCTGCTGGAAAATGAGCCTGAATTTGAAGATTTAAGCTTAAAATGCAATTAAAAATTTACCATTTTGCATTGCGATGGAACGTTCTTCGCCTTTTGACGGTATGTTCAATAGTTGGGTCATAAATTACAAGGTCTCTTATATAGTGGTATTCTGAAATTTGTATTTTATGAAAAACGTTCCGACAAGTAGAAAATATTTCCTCATGTATGGAACCGATCTTCATTTCTTTAAGCATTTGCTTGTTCCGAACATACCACGGGGCGTTTAAAAATCATCCTTAGTAATTTATTTTTGAAAAACTTCTAATTTTTTAGATAGGTTTCTGAAATAATGCTCCAGGCAGGAATACCAAATAGTTAGATTGCTCGAATCTTAGTGAGATATAACATACGTTTTGTTTTTATATCAAGTTTCGAGTTTCTTCGTAAAAGAGGATAAAGGGCAATGACACCTGCATTAGCTTTGCGTAATGCATTCGTAGTCTGTTCTTTAAACAATAGCTGTTTATCAAAGCGTACATCTAGCTATTCTACAGAGAACTTATTTATATTTGATGTCATTAGTTATTTTTAGTTAAAAGCCTTTTATAATCAGTTTCAAAAGAAAACGAATTAAGAAAGATATGCATTACACAAAAATAAAAAAATAAAAAAAATGCAGTTTCTTAAAACCGGTAAGCCTTCAATGCTTTAAAAAAGAACGGAGGAAGATACAAGAAGTTTTTACTATAACAAGCTTTCGTGAAAAATGTGCATTTAAATCAATTTTCATGTAAGTTGCTGTCAAGACAAAAAATTTTTTGGGTGTTTCAGGAGGAAATAGGAATTTTTATAAAACCGAAAGAAAACCAAAAATTACTTTTGCGTCGAAAATGAATATGTAAAATACTTCTTTTATTGCTTTTCAAAGTATATGTTAAAACATTAAGTTAAATATTCTCTGAAAAATTGTTGGAATTAACAATTTGGGGACTACTCTTCTACAGGTCTTATACAGGTCGCTAAATTTCTCGCCAGACATTTCTGGCGAGAAACTCCATGCCGCCATATTACTACCTAAATGTTTTGTCTACACTTTGAATTTTAAGCCTAAAATGTCTCCAAAAGCGCGGTTTTCGCACATGCAAAAACCACGTTTTGAAGGCACTATTTAAGCTAAAAATCCGAAACAAAAACAAGAAATTTAGATAGCAAAAACGTAAAGTTTCTAACCAAAAATATTTGACAAGAATCTATGTACACAGCGATACGTTTTAACTTCCAAAAAAATCTACGAATTGCACATTCTAGGCAGCGAAGGAATCTACGAACTACGCACACTCACTATTGTTGTTATTAAGATAACAACAATAAATTTCAAAGAATACCATGTACACAGCATTCTGTTTAAACTTTAAAAAACATCTACGAATTGCACAATATAGACATTGCGGACAAATGAACCAAATAAACTAAACTAAATTACAAACAATTCGAAAACAACAATAGCAACAGAAATTCATAGGAACGAAACAATGAACATAACATTCTACAAAATAAAAACAGTAAAATAAAATGCACATACCATAATACATTCCTGAATAAAATTTCGCCAGTCACACAACGTCTCTGAACGAAAGTGCCACGATTTTGCTATATCACATGTCTTTCTGAGATTCAAAATTTCGAAAGTTTCGATAAAAACTTCCTCCAAAGTTAACATACTACATTTAAACCACAATCCAAATCTTAAACTCCGCTGACAGCCACAAACTTAACCAGCAACCATTTGACTGCATATCCACACAAGAACTATCAGAAACGCCTTTCTTCGTCCGAGTTTTCATAGCAGCTCCGCATTTCGGACTCCGCTTGAAAAGTTCCACAGAAATTCCAAAAACACACTTCAATCCTCATAAACACACCCGTGAACAAAAGACTCGTTAACAACTCCAACATCGTACCTTTTAATACTAAATTTTCTTTCCATACAATCTAACATACGCGACTCAAATCTTACCACCGCATCTATCATTGCAACATAGGCCATTTCAAAACACGCACGACACAAACAAACGAGCAATTAAACAATTCCAGAAAAAGATTTTTCAACGTCAACAATGTTGCCATAAAACACGCAATTGCGCTAAACCAGCGCAGAACACATATCGCCACATTTGGTGATATTAGGATGCATATAAGAGTAGAGCCCAGCTTGGGTTTTAAAACAAAAGCATTATCTGTGTAATATTTCATACTGTGATCTGTCAAGTAATTACTCTGAATAATACTTGACATTGCATGTCAAGTGGCTGACATTTAATTTCAACGGTTTCAAATAGAACTTGTTTGAACACTATAAAAATGTCTTACTATGTTAAGCGAAAATAACTTCGGCATTAATAATCAATGTAAAATGTAATTCAAATTTTTAAAAATGATAGTAAGAAAAAATAATAATTTAATAATTTTAAAATGAATAATTAATTAAAATGAATGGCTGACTAATGACAAAAACAGTTTCTGGCAACATAATAGACAAATATTGCATTGAAAAGCAAGAAAGTCCCTGATATTGAAATAATCATCTAACAAATCTTTAGAAATGGGTATAGAATTTAACGATACAGATAGTTACAGTTTTATGATGATTAATTAATAAGTGCTAGAAAGGACCATTATATATATATGCATTAATTCATCAAAGAAGACTCTAAGCAAAAGGAAGTGCAACTATTATGAAATAAATGCAAATTTTTTATGTTTAATGGGGTTAGAGCAGAGAGAAGAGTACCCCTTGTATTACCGCATTGTTGTTTCATTTATAGCCAAGTGGTGGTTTATTTATGGTAGCCTGAGTAGTTGAATGTTATGGAAACCATATCATGACGTAATCGGTTGCATGATTGCGATGAATTAAGTGTGTGTGGTATGTGTGTTGGTTAAGAAGTACACTGCTTGTTTTCTGGTTTATACGGTAAAATGGCTGAATGTGGTAAGATTAATTTGAAGTTTTTGTGCGATTTGGAGAGAAAAAGGAAAAGAGCATTACTTAACTGGTGTGTAAATGAAGGTTTACTTAATAGCCATTATTTAGTGTCCTGTTTGTAGGAAGTAAATGCGCATGGTCGGACGATACGGCACTACCGAGGATATTTTTGACTCTTATTTTGTGAATTTAGGTGGCGACGACAGTATACAGATTCTAGTTCAGATAATTTTAGAAAGTTTTTGGATGCTGTTAAGGAATTTTGTTTGACTGAAGACGTGTTAATTCGTAAATAAGATAAGTGGTTGTTTCATTCGTAGTGTGCAAAGATGAATTTCCTTTTTTATGTTATTTCATTGTTTGATTTAAAATGTAGTTTATTGAGATTATATATATATACATATACATTTTGTTGGCTGCTCCTTTGACTTTTTAAGTGAATATAGTTCGATGTGTACATGGACGAAATCTAGGGAATGCGCAATGTCTAATTTGTGCAATTCTCTGATGTTTTTTAAGTGAAAATAGGTCGATGAGTATATGGATACCGAGTTTGTGTAATTCTTTGTCTTATTATTTTGGCTTTGTGTACCGGCGGTTTTTGGCACAAAGATTAGAAATTCCATAACATTCAACTACTCAGGCTACCATAAACATTCTTTGACTTGTTTCTTTGGCAGCTAAACAAAGCCAAAGTAACAAGTCAGCAACCTCGTTATCGATGTACTGCCAAAAATCGACAAGTTTCGGGAAGGGGTAGCCGTAAATATACTTTAACTGTTTAGTGGTAACTACAATTTCTAATCCTGATAATTTTATACTTTGTCAAAACTCTGTATTATTAAATAATTCGTATTTATCCATCTATAAACCTAATTTACTTATTTATTTTAAATTTCCAATTCAGATAAATATAAACTTTATAAAAGCTATTTTAAAAGCTTAAAAGGTATCTATTTAAATATTTATCTTAAAATTTTCTTAGGACAAAAATTTTTAGCTTAGAATTTCACTTAATAGTTTAAGGAAAATATCTATGCTAAGGAAAAGATTTATTTGTATGCTTATACAGTCCTCCCAGGAAAAACTCATGAGAAATATTCTTCAGCCACAACGTATGGGAACAATCACTTGATCTAAAGGGAGTCATACAGGATACGAAATGTGGTGGATTTACCCGTCAAAATATGCCCTCTAGGTACTATCTATCATCTTCCTTGTTGAAATATCTTAAGCTATCTGTCATTTCTACAGACTTCTGAATCCATTTTCAGTAGATTTGTTAGTTTTGTGACATCCTGGTTCATCCGAGTTCGATAACAGGTCAGTCACTCGCTCATCTTTGGTAAAATAGTTTCGCTAGTGAAATAAATTTAAACTGCGTGCGTTCTAAAATCGCGAACAAGAAAAATTGGCATTTGTCTTGTGTTGGTAATTTTGTATAATTAATAAATTCCAGATATTTTCTAAACCGTTTTTCTTTAGATGACAGTCTAAGACTGTGTAATTATAAATAACCTCATTATCAAGAAAGATGAAAAGAACTCGTTTTAAGAGTGAGAGAATAAACGGAGAAACAAAAATTACCTCTTTGTAAACTTGAGTAGAATATTATAGGATATAGCAGATGAGTTACAGTTTAGCTAAGCAGCATGATTTTCGGTATTTCATGTTAAACTATAGCTTTATGTTATAAAGTTAGCGAGAAAGCAGGTTATGTATCTTGCTTTAAATATGCAACAGAGCGTTTAGTTCTCAAACTAATATGAAAACCTTTTTGAATCAAACTTGAGCTGAGAATATGGAATTGTATAATCATTGCTCGTATTTACGAATATTAATATGTAAGGTAATACATTTCATATATTTATATCTAAAATGTTATATCATTAAATAAAAAGAAATTATCTGTCTAACGAGAATGTGACTTGTAAATAACTCTAATGATGCAAACAATAAACGATAAAATGACAATAAACTTACTATATTTCAGATATGATCCAAAGTTCAGCTGCTTTGCCGATGTGTGATCAGCATTTGGTATCCAAAAATATTTATTTAAAAAGCAGTGGTTGAGCATTATTGTGAGACTGTGAACAATCAGAGGCATTGCTTTCGAATATTTTTGACTTACATAACATTTGCACAAGGTTTTCGGGTGGTTAGCATTGATTTGTCTTTTTTCCCAACTGCTGGGAAATGTTTTTTTCTGTAATGGAAATTATTAATTGAAATTGCTGCATATTGATGACTGGTATCATTGAAAAGCTCTATTTATTTTAAAAAATCAATTAATTTTGCTGATATGAACAGGAAATTTGAAAGAGGCAAGAAACAAAAAAGCAGAAATATTAAAATTATCAACTTTTGTATAAACTTGATGTACTTACTGTTTAGGAATATTTTTAATATATAAAATATAAAACAAAATCAGATATATAAAACAATATAGTACATCATTTTCTAGTGAACGAAATCGTGCATTTAAATAAAATTTATAATGAAACTTGATTTTTATATTACATTTTAATCTGCTTTTGTTTATTCCTGTTGCTTTAAGAACTGCTGAAATGCGTATTCTGATTTTCGTTAGTAGTAGTAGTAGTAGCTACTAAAATTTTTAATTCTTTCGTATCGATGTATGTGTTTCACACTGCAAAGAAAAACGAAAAGTAATTTAATTGTTATTTTTAATGCAATGGAAAAAACTGACCTCGTAATTCGTCCTTAAAATCCTGTCCTATCATATTTAACAACTACGCCGTATCTATGTTATTAAAATTGAGTGACACTTATTTTTAAATATCAAGCTTTGGAAATATCAAGCTCTACAAAGAGAATTCTCAAATTCTCTTTGTAGATCTTCTATTTGATATTGCTTCCTTGTGACATATATAAAATTGTAATTTTGAATGAGCCTGTATACCACTAAATTGGTATACTCCATTGGAGATGCTAACGTAACGAGAATCAAAGTAATATTCATAAATTTTCAGCACTAATATCGAAAGTTTAAATACAGAACCTTTTGTTTAGCTACAAAAGGGCAGATGATGAAAGAGAAGCCTGTGCTCAGGCGATAACAATGAAAGGAAGGGTAGCTACAAGCTCAATCTATTGATGAAAAATCAAAACAAGAACGAAATAATTTTCTTAAAAACTGATGCTGGAGATCAATGGTTATGAGGACGGTTAAATGGAACTGACATCCAATAATCGTTATTCGTTGTGTTATTTTAACTCAGATGTTATAATCCAATTAAATAATTGCATTATAATTTCACAGTATTTTATTACAGCGAAATCTGTGCATCTTCATTTATGTGAAGTAAAATTTTAATGAAAGAAGAAATAATTATTCAAATAACCACGATCCAAAGTTTTTATCCAGCAAAGAACACACTCATATTTTAAAATATTTTTCAATTATCGATTTTTATACTTACGTGCTTAAAATATTATGTGATTTATAATGAATTTTTTATTAGTTTTATCGTAAGATATATTTTTTCGTTTCGAAACTCACCTAATTAAATAATTTTCCTTATATGAAAGGTTTTCCAACCTTGATTAAATTTTCTCAAAACGTGCATACGAATCTAATCGCCTACATCTGCGAAGGTATAAAAATCGAATCTGCTAATAATCTATAGATAATCTAAAATAAATTATAAAGATGTAGTTATGATCACTAGTGGTGAACGTGATGATAGAAATTAAAGCATAAATAAGTAAAATAAATCTTTATATATATATAAGCGGCTAAAGTGTGTGTCGCCGATAGTTTATTGTTGTCACTCGGAAAAATGAGCGCGGAAATTAACGTTTCCTCAGTTTTTAATTAATATCTCGGGCGATTAAATTCGCACGAAGATGAGAAGGGTATCGATGGATTCGGAGAATTTTTTGGAATCCGAGAATATGCGTCTCGAATTTCAATTCGGCGCCGTTTCGTAGATATTCGAGAAAAAAGAATTTGGCACGTAGCCAAATCCCTTTAATAGGGAAAACCCAAGAAAGAAAGTAGAGAATGTAGGGAAAACGTAGGGGAAAATTAGTTTTTAATTAATATCTTGGCTAATTAAAGTCCCAAGAAGACGCGAATAATCAAAATGGCGTGCCACGGACTTTCAGAATCCAACGGTGTGCTTCGGTAAGCCCGGGAGCCATCCGTTTCGGAGAAGCTGATGTTACTTCACCCCATATATATATATATGCGGTTTAAGAGTCTGTTTGTCGCCGATAGTTTACTGGTTGCTTGCGTAACTGTACTAGCCACTGGGGTGAAGTTGCCACGGCACAGAGTCACCGTTTCAATTGAGACGTAGACAATTTTCTGTAAAACTTGCCTTTGGTATGACCATCTATAAGTCTCAGGGCCAAACGCTTAAGCGTGTTGGCATTTTTTTACCTGAGTCTGCATTTGAACACGGTTAACTTTATGTCGCCTGTTCAAGATTTCGTCAAAGAACGGATGCAAAATTAAAAATAATGGATGGTCCTCTGCAAGGCGAGCTTAAAAATGATGGCAAGATCTACAAAAGAAATGTTGTGTACAAAGAGATCTTTGACATGTGAATTAACATTTCATTATTTAAATCACCTTTATTGATTGAGCTAGCGGTGGCTCTTAAGAAATGTACCGCCAGTGGTTTCCTTCATTGCACTCTACTTTAAGCAATTAAGCAAGTAGGTGGGGAAAACCCCGTGGGGCAGTAAGCAAAGGGGCGTCCTCGCCGCCTGCCCTGGGTAATTCAGTTTAAATTAGCAGACACCTTTGCATAAATCATTTTAATTACAATTTATAATATCTAGAACAGCGGTCATTTCGTATGACCGCCGGACGTTCTAGTAAATAAATAAATAGAGGACTTATAAGGCAATACTAATTCATATTCTCATATTGATGAGAAAAAACATAAAAACATTGATTTAATCAGCTTGTTCATCAGTATTTAAATATGAATCGAATTAGCAGTTTAACATCTCATCCACATGCATTTGTGAAATTTGAATTTTGGTTCAGTTTGATAATTACAGCTGATGTATAACAAATTACTGTTTTGATTATTTCTTAAATTGTACCTCGTTTGAGCTATATATTCAAATCTCAGACAGCGTATTTGCATCATGCTACTAAAATGACTAAATTTTGAACTTATTTTATATCATTCTAAAAAGACTGAATTATAGCTAAGTTTTGGCCTTATTTTTCAAATATGAAATTACCATCAATTTTTCATTACCTATCCTTTTTTATTGTATAGTGGCAACCAAAAGATGTGTCTTTTCATTTTAGCTCTTCAGTATTATGCTATAGTTTCACTATCGAAATCGATTAACTTAGTACAGTCTAAATTTTTAAAGCTGCCATTCGGAAATTTGATCGCCAAATAACATTGTATAGCAAAGTACCGTTATTTTTACAATTTTCTTAACTGGTTTATTTTGGCATAATTGATTATAGCAAAGCACACTAGGGCTATCTGCATAAGGGGAGGGTTGCCTTTGTGAAGGACTTTCTAAGGATAGTTTAAAATTTAACCATGCCGTAATTACCAGTGTTTATCGATTTTAACACTAGGCAGCTGGTGGGAGCTTTTTTCAACTCCCTATTAATAGAATATTGGCGGGCAAATTATTCATTCTTATGTGTAAACATGAGCAAATTTATATGCATATTTTCTCAGAAAACTCACAGAGTTGAGAGATCTTCCTTAGGATATTAAATCACATTTTAATGTACTTGTATAATAAACGTCAAGAAATAACTAATGTAATTTAGGAAGAATTCTCAAAATTATTTGAGATATTAGCATTTATTTAAGCGTTTTCTCTCTCCCTCTTTCTTTTCAGATATATTACTCTAAAGATTAAGTTTCAAAATTAGGTTTCTGTTATTCTAATTAATACTAACAAAATGTTTTTTTCATTTATATATGGTGATGCATTAAATGTAATTGACTTAGCTTATTAAAAGAATAATTAATGACGTAAATTTGAATTCCTCAAACAAAGACTTTGTTGCCCTATAATATTACTTTGAAGACTCTCGTCAAAATGGCATACATCACCAAAGCACGTGGCTGTTGCGGAAATGAAATTTATTGTGCATCTTGCTGGATATCTAGTTTAGCTTTGTAAAGCTTTATTTATATTCTGAGCAAAGAAGATGCTAAAAGAAATTAATGAATTATTTGGTCTTACAAACTTGCTTATATGATCTTGTTTCACCCAATTTTTGACTATATCCACTACCAAAAAAAACATTTCCAGAATAGTTATTTTATATCTGTGCCAAGGCCGGCCACCGGGCGAAAGGTAAAGTCGCTGAATACTGGTAGTTCGGTCCGAGCTTCGAATCCCGTGAATGAGCTGTTTGTATGGGTGTTTTCGTGATTTTCCTCGTGTGTAACCTGCATACGAGCCAGTTTTCCGTAAAAAGTCACCCACGAAGGCATTCCAACCCTTAGGCAGACAGCTCTCGAGGCTTTGGCGTAATCCCATAAACCAAAACAAAATCTATCTGTGCCGGAAGTTCTGAGTCAGGGTCTGTTTTGATAAATGTACATTTATGCAGGGTGTATCAGTACAATGGTGACAAACTTTCAGGAGAGATAGAGTACACCTGGACAATAGGAAATTACAGAACAATTACATGGTCGGAAACACCATCCTAGCGCAATAGTGACAACAGAAAACCCAAAAAAGGAAGGACACAAACAGTGAGACAAAATACGTTTTATTATGTTTAGTACAGCAGAAACCTGCAAGTAAGGATATAAACAAACAACCATCGTTATTAAAGAAGGTGTTCAAAATTGCGATCCCGAACCGTGAAGCAGAACTCACTTCTCCTTCATCACGAATGGAAGATCGCATAGACGATGCATGGCACACGATTCCTGTATCACGGTCCTGGTTCAGTTTAATTGCGAATAACTTCTTTGATGATGATCGCTATATCTTTATGTTGTTTTTTCTTTGTTTTTGTTGTACTCTGAATAATAAAAATGTTTTCTCACCCCGTTCATGTCCATTCTTTCTTGACTTTTGTGTCGTCACTCCCAGGAAAGCGTTTCCGACCATGTAATTGTTTTATGATTTCCCGTCGTCCAGGACTACTCTACCTCTGCTGAAAGTCTGTCGCCGCTGTACTGATACACCCTGTATTTTTCACTTTGAAAATCAAAGAAATCATAAAATAGATCCCAAATTTTGAGTTTCAATATTTAAAGTAGAACTAGATTTCAAATAGTGGAGGAGTTGAATTTCTGGCCATTGCGGTGATAATTCAATGGTCGTAGGTCAGTACAAACTCACCACGTTTTACAGAACGTTTCAGCCAGCTGTTTGAAATTGTCGGTATACCACAACTACACTTTCATTGAAAAAACTTGCCTGAACATTTAACTCCCTGTTGATAAATTGGGAGTTTTAGCAGACCACCACTGCCCTTTAATTGAAAAAAGTATGAAATATTAAATTGCTGCTATTTAACTGAGAGGTTTTCCTATTCGTCATTAAAATTTTAAAGCGCAAAACTTTCATCGTATTCCTAACTAGTGTTAGTTTTGAAAAATTACAGTATTCAGTCTATAACCTAAATTAAATTTCATACGGGAGGTACTATTTACATTTTACAAAGTAAACGTAACTGCGTTTCAATAATAACAAAATAATACTAATATAGATGCAAATGCGAAATATCATACTCTTTTTTACTACACTTTTTCTTTAGCATGAAAGCTTATTTCACTGAAAAACGAGTGTAATTGATAATTTAATATTTTATCATTTGGTTCTGTTCTTTTTCCATAATTTTGCACTTTTATTTTCGTTTGTTAAGTTTTAAGCTCCTTTTATTCATCGGTATTTTTCACTTTGAATCATCAGATTTAATACTATATTTTCCTTTTTTAACAGTGCCTATGTATATACCTCTTTGTACCAGGTGTCTTACTGCCACATTTTAGAACTACTAAAAGGGGTAGGGTGCAACCCGACGACTCGAAATCATACAGTAATGCAAGATCGGATATCCTTTCCTGACGCAGTGGTGTACATAGAAATGTAAGAAATGAAAAGACCGCACTGAAGTTAATATTCATTTTAATAAAAAGTTTATATGAAGAAACGAAACGTGGGTCAAAGATAGTGTTCGAAGTTTCTTCCGCCGATTTCTGTGCAGACCTCATATCTATAGCATATGGGATTTCGAACATTCTGGAATATTTCAGCCACATGCCAATTTCTCCGGCAGCTACTACAATTCGTTCACCCAGCTCCTCGGCCTTGTCAACGGGGTGTCTTAAACCAGTGCTTTCATATGTCCCGATAAAAAGAAATCAAGATATGCTATGTCAGGTTTTTAAGCACTCCAACATACCCGACCATCGCGTCCAGTCTACTATTGGTAAAATATGATGTCTAGGTGGAACGAACGAACGTTACGAATGAATTTACTTCAGGAAACGTCACGTTACGTCTGATATGAGCAGGTTTCCCATCATGTTGGAACCATATTAACTGTCGCATCGATGAATCTATTCGTCACCCAAAAGTTGTAACAAGACTTTCTACAGAGAGATCAAGTTGTTAGAATCAGTTCAACGAAAAGACCAAATATAAGATCCGATGAGTTGATCCTTCACAAAGCAAGCCCAAACATTAATCAAAAACCGACTCTGTGCTGCACGGCGTTGTGTTGCATGAGGTTTCTGCACCACCCAGAAATGTGTGTTGTGTGTGTTAAATATTTCTTCCTTTGCGAAGAACGACTCATTGGTGAATAAACAAAATTAAGATACAATTATGCAAAAGCAATGCGAGGTGCATAATCAGACACATGAAGTGCCTGCACATGATGCGGATGCATTTCAGTTTCACTAAGAGTCTTCTAAAAAAGGGAAACCCCTACTACGTGCGCTACGTTCGACGTACTCAAACTTGAAGTCACCTGATGCAGCACATTCTCTTCGATGTCAGGGGTCTGCACTAATCGTTGTCATGGTTGCAGCTCTTTGAGGAACCTGTTTCAACTAACTAATGGTGCAGCCTTGTAAAGAAATTATGGCTGGGAGTATGCCTCATGGGATATCGTTCCGTGTCCATGAGCTATGTGCCTGGCTAATTATAATTTGCAGCCCCTCATGCCAAATGTATTTCTGGTAACTATATGTTCATATAAATATTCATCTTACTAACTCTGTATTCTTGTGCGAAATGCGAAATGACAATTTACTGCAGGAACTCTGCGAACTTTTCAACAACACGATCTACCGCGACAGGAATGCATTTTAGATCCTGCATTGTAATATGATTCCTAGTTGTTATAGGGATGAATCTTACCTTTCCTAGAAGTTCGAAACGTGATAATAAGGCCTGTTGTACAAAGCAGAGTTAATGTTCATTGATCACCTTTCATAAAAATACAAAATTTATAATTATAATTTATATATATATATATATATATATATACATACATACATGGGTGGTTAACACGGAAAACTCTATCTAAACTTGAATTTTATGAAAAGGATTCTTATGAATCTGTAATATTCTTATATAATTATTTATAGTAGTCCATTCGCTATCATGCGCCACTGAAATCTTTCTCCTCTTTTGTTCTACTTCGAAGATATGTTGTCCTTGAATTAGAATGATTTAGCTGTGTACTTTGTGTGTATTTTTTTTTTCTTTTGTGAATAACAGTAGTGTATGTTTTCTTATGTTGTGTCACATTTAAATTCCTGAAGGCATAAATTCTTTAGAAGAGTATGTATAAGATCTATCTTTTCAACAATAGTGTTATTTTTTAAGCGTAATTAGCCTACAAGTAAAAAAAAAAGCCCTTGTTAAAATATCTTGATCTATATTTTTGCTCTATAAATTCATGAAGAAGAATTATAAATTTCAATTTGATTTATTATTTTTACGTAAGATTAACTAAAAGAGTTAATTTAGTGTAAAAA
Organism: Stegodyphus dumicola; assembly: GCF_044657685.1. Taxonomy (NCBI): domain Eukaryota; kingdom Metazoa; phylum Arthropoda; class Arachnida; order Araneae; family Eresidae; genus Stegodyphus; species Stegodyphus dumicola. Next base: position 5,576,761 of record NC_140776.1, on the reverse strand, counting down.
TAATAAACTGAATCGAATATAATTCAGAAAGGGGCAAAATAGATGTATAATGAAAATCCTGATCTAGAGAATTTTATTAGAAAGTTGTATGCTCTACCGAAATGAACTGAAGCCAGATCTGAAATAAAAGCGGAATCTATGAAATAATTACGTTGTTCCTTTGCTTATGAAAAGTTCTCCATTACCTTCGTCTTTGATCTCATTTAATAAACGCTTTAAACTGTTATTATTATTACTATTAATGCATTAACTGCCAAACCTCAGAAAAATAAATTAACGTTAATTTAGTGCTTGTGTCATAGCGTAACCACTTTTAGATGTTTGATGAATTTTAAAAATATATTTATTGACGTAAACTAATTTTGACAATTGTTTTTATAAGATTGTCCAATTATAGCTATTAATCGTAAGTTGGCAGATATTATCAACACATCAAAAACGGATAAATATTATCAACATTTCAAAGACCTTTTAGTAATTTAAAATATTAATGTTTATTATTAAGTAAAGATTATATGATACATTTAGAAAATAAAATACGTTTTACGCGATTGCTTCTGTTACTGCTTTGGCCTGTTCTTCTCCCCATGTGTACAGAGATATGATTTCATTTAAAAATGTCACAGATCTGTACAATTTTAGCATTTCGGCGATTGTCTACCAAATGCATTTCATCACTGCTCATATAACATTCCACTACATTCTCAATTAAACCCATTCCCATGCACCACTGTGAAACAAACATTTCTTTCTTTCGTTTTAAATAAGTATAAAAAGCTACAGATATTATTCAAAAACAGACATATGGATGAGAGAAATATCCAATACCACCACTGATTTTGGATTATAGGGAAAGATTGTTGCGTATAATTACAGTGGTGTTCAAAATTGTGGACACTTTTGGAAATTTTTATGTTTTTGAACTTTGTATGCTTACAGAAAACGTTACGTTTCACAAAATGCAAACTTGTATATATCATTTTAAAGAGAATTTATTACTGAATTCAATAAAAAACACAAAATTCAATTATTTGAAATAAAAAAAAGTTAAACGATAATAGTTATCGATATACATTAGATAGTGATGATTGCAGTGAGTAATCAGTACTTAGTAGGGTACACTTTATTTTTGATTACAGCTTCACATCGACGTTTCATTGAACTGACAAGAGTTTTAAGCTCTTCTTTCGTTATTACATGATGCCAGGAAACAATTATAGCCTCAGTTAGATCCCTTTTATTTGATGGGCGCCTCATTCGGACAAGAGTTTTAAAACGGTGCCACAAATTTTCGATAGGATTGAGGTCAGGACTGTTTCCTGGCCATGACAACAATTTAATGCTCTTTGTACGAAACCACTCTTTCGATATTTTGGCCGCGTGGCAAGGAGCAGAAACCTGCTGAAAAATAAACGAAGCATTGTTGGGAAAGAGATCTCTGATGGAAGGTAGAAGTTTTGGTTCTAGAATAGTGTCAATGTATTTTCCGGCATTCAGTGTCCCATCGATGACATGAAGGCGACCAATACCATCTGCTGACATGCATGAGCAAATCATAGCACTAACTGGTTCTTCACAGTTGCTTGAATGCAATCAGGATGTAGCTCTTCTCCTATTCTACGTCTTACATATTTTCGCCCATCACTACCGAATAACGATATCTTAGATTCATCACTCCATATAACTTGTGACCACTGATCATCTGTAAAATTAATGTGTTCCTTTGCCCACTGTAGTCTTTGTTTTCGTTGCTGAAAATTAAGATAAGGCTTTTTTCGTGGAATTCTACATCTCAGTCCAACATCTGTTAATCTTCTCCTGGTTGTTCTTGAACTGACAGAAACACCAGCATCATTCAGATCACTTCTGATGGCCGCTGATGACATTTTTCTATCTTGGAGACATAGTCTTTTTATTCTTCTGTCATCAATAGGTGTGGTGCATCTTTTTCGGCCTTTTCCCTCTTTGTTTTTTATTGAATTTGTCTCCTGATATCGTAAACAAAACTTTCGGACTCCAGATGTAGTCACTGAACCACCCACCTGTCTTGCAATTTCAGCATGGGAAAGAACACTTTCTCGTAACACAATAATATTACATCTCTTTCTAGGTGTCCAATCTACTCTTCTATTTGATGTCATTGCTTCTTGACTAAATATAAAAAATTTTTACAAAAATTCCTACTTGTAATTGCAGTGTATAAGAAACAGGTCCTCCTTCTACAGAACAAAGCAAAATAATGAATTGTTTCAAGTGTAAACATGATGTCAGCTTCTACTGGCAGTTGCTAACATTTGATTGGTTCTCAGAACAAGAACAGTGATTGGCCAGGAAAGCTAGACATTACAAACCACTTTAACTGACATTTAAACTGACATTAAAAAACTGTGTTTTTTATTTAAAGTATATATAACTTTTTTGTATTGCAAATAACTGAATTTTATGCTTTGTATTGAATTCAGTAATAAATTATCTTTAAAATGATATATAAAAGTTTGCATTTTGCGAAACGTAACATTTTCTATAAGCATACATAGTTCAAAAACATGAAAAGTTCCAAAAGTGTCCACAATTTTGGCCACCACTGTATATGTAGATAAAAAAGTATTATGAAAAATTACATTTAATTGCTATAGGTTTAAACTTGTTTTACTGATTTCGTTCTTACTGTCTGCTCTGTTATACCTGTCAGTGCTTAGTATATGTTAAAAATATTCATCTGGTGAGTAAATTTTGAAATACTTAAGCATAACCATACTAAAAGATAAACCTTATATTCATGTCGTTAATATAAACGCATACAGAAATATTACTTAAATGTTATGTGCTAATATAACATTAAATTAATAGTATGCATTAAAGGGTCACAGTTTAAGTTTTATATTGAAAACAGCTGCCATTAAGTCTTTCAGAGTTATAAATATTCATATTTAAATCAAATAACTCTTAAAATTTTCTACAGTGCTTATTTCTGAAATGGTTGAACTTATCAAGATTCCTTTGTACAATTAAAATAATATGTATATTAATTTTAGCTTACTGTATTATTCAAGTGAAAGATTCAGTACTGTTACACTGTGAAACTAATTTCTGAATTCTGCTTTACACCGAAATTGTTTAATATTTAACACCTCACTAAATGGAAATCTGATGCAAATATATTTCAGATTTATGCCCAGAGAAATATTTGGAAACGATTTTGAAACTCTTAAAATATTATGATTTCACGGCAAATAGAATATTAGAACTTGATGTCATTACGAACATTAGCTGATTCATTAACGCTGATGCTATATTTTTAAAAATTCATTACTGAACGAAATTAATTTCAAAGAGAGAAAGAGAAATGAAAATACTTTATAAATATCAAAATTAGGGTTAGATATGCTCACTGCGCATTTTGGCAATAAATAGCTGCAACGTGGTTCCGAGAAAAGCTGAAAAACTTGAGAAGATATCTTAATGAATGAAAAATGATCTCAAGACTTAAGTTTTTGAAGATTAATAAACATATCTTCTTCATGCCATAGTACAAATTTTTTTAGAACGGATAGTTTATGTTTTATTATCTGCGAAGAGCATAATAATCCTTTTCTTAGTCCATCATCATAATAAACATATCTTCTTCATGCCATAGTACAAATTTTTTTAGAACGGATAGTTTCTGTTTATCTGCGAAGAGCATAATAATCCTTTTCTTAGTCCATCATTAACGCCAGGAAATGAGTATGAAGTAACAAGGTTCTTTCGTTTTTTTCATTTCACAGCAGAAAGGGAGTGAATATTGATTGAATTAGTACTTCCCTGCCAGCCTTGTTCATATAGATAACTTCTAATGATGCGTCTGAAAGTGGCATTTGATATATAGGCTTATGTTATTCCTTGGTTTCATTGCTTTTTCAACCTAAAGTTAATATGGAGAGTTTGCTATCGAAGTTAAGAAGTTGATCCGCGAGTATCTAAAGAATTATTCACTACTAAAAGATAATGTCTGCTCTTGATAACTGTCTACCGATTTCTGAATTTGAATGTTCTAGAGAAAGGGCTCTCAACCAGAGCGATAATTTCATCGCTGCAGGGGTGAATCGGTCAGCATTTATTTATTTTATTTTATTAATGTAAAAAACAATTTTTTTCACGTTTGGGTACTTACCAACCTTACTATAACTTTTAATGTTTAATTTATAAAATGCATTAAAAATACCAAAATGTAAACAAATGTATGTATGTATTTTTCAAGTTCCCGAAAGTAAAGGGGATTAATGATCTTCTAGCAAAGGTGAAAGGGATGCGAAAAAAGATTAGAAGCACTGTTCTAGAGAGATACCAAAATTACTTTTTAATCTTCCATGAAAATGCGAAACAAATCTGCAGATTTTGCTTAATACGTCTTTCGCTGCCAGTTCAAACAAACAGTTATTCTCCATTTAAAAATCTTTATCCATGACAATTAAGGTTTTTCCTTATATAAATTTATATTCGATGTTTTTTCTGTGATTTCTAATTAATATATTAAATATAATAAAGCAAATAAGTTCTTTTAAAATGTGAACGTGTCTTATGCCTTTGGAATAAAAACTGTAAACTGCATTTATAAAATTTCAGAACTGAATCCTTTTCTACCATTTTCTACAAATATGTCAAGTAATACCTAATATAATGATAACTAAGGTGTATTAACTTCTTTTCCTAAAACAACGTTTCCTTACCGAAAGAAAAATTGGAATACTTTGGTTAACATTATGCGAGTGACGTCTGCTGTTAAGAATTCAAAAGTGGAGTTGTAAGGAATTCTTTGAAAGAAAATCGTGCAATTCGTAACGATCTTTAAATAAATTGTATCTTAATCTACAATCGTTGCTGTAAATAATTTATTTCTATTGACGAAAGCTCATGTACTTCTTTCTCATAATAAAGGGATAAATGGCTGGGCCAGAGGGACTCCATTACAAATCATTATTAATCTGTGTTAACAAGGTAATGATTAGTTAATTAATTTATTTTTTAATTCAAATTGATGTTTCAACTAAAACGGAAGGAGACTGGATGGCTGAAGAGAAATTAATTTCACTATCTAAAAAAAAAAAAGCTCGATCAAATATCAGAAGTTTCTTACATCATCGCGCCATGAACGTCTACTTTTGAAGAGAATCTATTTAAAATCATTTAAAATTATCTATTTAAAATCATTCCCTTAATATTTTGCATCTCGAGAAAAGTGTTCTGCTTGCTAAAGGAAAATTCTTCTACAAAATGGCTCCACCAGCGCAGAGCGGTAAACTAGCTGAACACTGATAGTTCCGAACTGGGTTCTATTCCAAGCGACCGAGTTGGCTGCATAGTGGTTTTCCCCATGTGTAAAGTGTATACGAGACAGTTTTCCTGTTATGTATTAATTGCTATTATTTTCAAGCTTAAGTTTTGCTTACTAATTCAGTTTTGATCTGTAATTGAAGTTCTAATTTGTTTTTGCTTTAGTTATTTAAAGTTGGTTGTAAGTTTAAACTGTAACTTTTGTAAACTTTAAAATTAAGGTTTGGTTGCTTTAAAAGTTTTCTTGAGTTGAAGTTGTTTTGTTTTAATTTGAGTTTAGGGACTTAAGTTCACTTGTTTTGACCCTTAAGGTTGTTTAACTTTTAACTTTAATTATTTTAAAGTTTTGTTGCTGCACTTTTAGTGTGTTTATTTTTTTAACTTATGTTAACTTAATTTTTTTACCCCTCTTTCTGTTAAAGTTGTCGAATACATATTTTCTGACTCGCGGTAAGGTATATCAATAGTAATTGTAATTCAATCTGGGTTATTAGTGTTTATACTTAAAATTCTGCTGAATAAACAATTTATATAGTGCTAACATTTTTTTATGAATTATATTGTTATGTAATAGTTAATTTTTAATTTCCCAAAGTCATTTGTGTTGACTTGATTCTGAAAATTTTCACATCCCAACCGTGGGCTTCGAATTCATTCTCAGAATCCTTTATCAGAGGATTACTGCACCCCGAAATTCTTTCGCCCTAACATCATTCTGTGTGATTTCTATAATCAATGTTCATACCAAATTTTATGGTAGGTAAATGTATGTATATGGGTAACACAAACAAAACATTTCAACCAATACTGTATCAATCACATGACATAGGAGTTTGAGTATTTATCATAGTGTAACATAAAAAATAAACAATTCTAAATTTCAGGAAATTGCATTGTGAGACATAAAGTCGGGCAGTAACCCGTTCAAAAGCTATGGACCAGAGCAAAGTTAAATAATTAAAATAATTACAAAGCTAAGTAGGTAAAATCAATCTAACGTTTATTTATGGAGATAACAGTAAGAATACAGTTGCATTTTAAAATGGTGGTGACCGGTCATCCTTATATCTGATGAAACAAAAGAAGTTTACATACCTTCTTTACATATTTAACAATTCACCGTTCCCGTTTGGAAGGCATCATACAAAATTTTAGGTACTTGATACAAGCGAAAACTCAGACAGATGCTGTCACGATGCAGGTAATAATAATTAAACGTCTGAAGATACTTCTGCAAGAAAGAAACAAAAACAATATGATAATTAATAATGGACAACCGTTTCGGAGGCCAGGCTTCCCACCCCACAGTCGCTTCCAACCGGTAGGACTCCGGTCTTCGCCAAAACACCGGCCATACTGAAGTCAGTAATACTTGATTCAATACGCCTTCCTTCTGAGTAGGTTGTCTGATCGTTCATCACACCAGGGACTCCGGACTGCTGGTCTCCGCTCTGCATCTTAGAAGTCATCTCTCGTTCCTTTCTCCGTATCCTTGGCTCCGTTAGAAAAAAAAGGGTGTAATCGAAAATCATTTTCTCGTCTCCACTCTCGAAAACACTGCGCATCCACTTTAATAGCTGGCGCGTTTTTTGAAAATTTGGCGTAGAAGGTGAACAGCAACCAGCCAAGTCCTGCAACCCAAACAGAGAAATCTTCACGGGAGGGGTTTCCCGACTATCAGAAAAGCCAGTTAGCGCAGTTCAATCATTCGGCCTCCAAGGCCACACCAATGTGTCAACAATCTCCGCAGACGAAAACAAGGGGGGGGGATATCTAGCCTCGTAACGAGGTACAAGTCGACCATGTAGAGCTTGCTACCCAACGATTATTTCTCCCTCCTCAAAATACGCTGTAGAACCTTTCCCTACTCGCACTGTCCAGCAAAATGGGGTCCTCTTTAAAGGAAACTCCAGATGGTTTATACATCCAACACGTCATCCGCACATATGGTTTTTCGTTTGGGCGAAAGAATTTCAGGGTGCAGTAATCCTCTGATAAGGGATTCTGAGAATGAATTCCAAGCCGACGGTTGGGATGTGAAAATTTTCAGAACCAAGTCAACACAAATGACTTTGGGAAATTAAAAATTAACTATTACATAACAATATAATTCATAAAAAATGTTAGCACTATATAAATTGTTTCTTCAGCAGCATTTTAAGTATAAACACTCATAACCCAGATTGCATTACAATTACTATTGATTTACTTTACCGCCAGTCAGAAAATATGTATTCGACAACTTTAATAGAAAGAGGGGTAAAAAAATTAAGTTAACATAAGTTAAAAAAAAAATAAACACACTAAAAGTGCAGCAACAAAACTTTAAAATAATTAAAGTTAAAAGTTAAACAACCTTAAAAGTAAAAACAAGTATACTTAAGTCCCTAAACTCAAATTAAAACAAAGCAACTTCAACTCAAGAAAACTTTTAAAGCAACCAAACTTTAATTTTAAAGTTTACAAAAGTTACAGTTTAAACTTACAACCAACTTTAAACAACTAAAGCAAAAAAATTTAGAACTTCAATTACAACTCAAAACTGAATTAGTAAGCAAAACTTAAGCTTTAAAATATTAGCAATTAATACATCCCCCGTTCCGAAAAGAAAAATTTTGGTTCGAAAGCATCAATAGTCTCTGACTTTACAAACACACATATTGCAAGATACACGCTAAGTAGTGGTGACAGTGACAAAATTTTAGGAATTACTTGGAAACAAAATCAGCTCTTAAACTGGGCAAAATTTACAAAGCTCTAGCAAAACACTGAAATTAAAACACAATTAACTAACCTACCAATTCTATTGAGAATTAGAATCACCCAAAACTCCCAGCACAACAAAACACTCGAAAAGTAAACAACTCTAAGTACTACTGAAACAAACGGGAAACCAAGCTGACACAAAAAAAAAAAAAAAAAAAAAAACGCACAAGAATTCAACTTGTATACTTTAGTACACAACTAACTTCACCAAACCAAAACGGTGAACCGGACAAAACTTCAAAGATCAAAGAATCCAATACCAAAGACGAAATATAGTCGTCTTCCAAATTAAAATCAGTAAACTACAAAATAAAACACAAAGTTGCTCCTAAGTTGTTCAACAAAACCACCAAAACAGATACAAAAAGGTAGGCAAAAGTGAAATAACCCAAACTCAGCAGACACGTAAAAATAAGAAACGACAACCAACAAGTCAAACTAAGCCTAAAACCCTAAGTTGCAACTTAGAAAGAAAAAAAAATTCGATAACTTTAACTTGAAGAAGAAACCAAGTGGTCCAGCCACCAAGATCTCAAAATATATATATATATATATATATATATATATATTGAGACAAGAAGGTTGACAGTCCCGACAAAACGTGAGCTGGATAAGGCCAAAACAACCCTAAACAACTAACCAATCTCGCAGCACACACAATAACAAATACACTGGATCCAGTAAATCGTATACAAACAAAAACTTGAGGTTAAGAATAAATATCTTCCTACCCCTACCAATAAGTATAAAGTGTAAAGTTCAATTACTTCTTTACAAAACCATGAGTGTCTCTAGACCTTAAATTGTAAAGCACTTGTGTACTAGCGTCACTAGGTTGACCAGCAGAACTACGATCATAATCAGAGATTTCTAAAGTAGGAAATATAATTCTGGCACCTTGGTTAAACGATCAACATGTACTACCTGATGTGTATGTGGCTTAGAAACCAACTCTATCCTGAAGTTAACCTTTGATAACTTCTCTACTACTCGATAAGGTCCCTTGTTAAATTTACATAACTTCTTAGCCGTTCCTGGGTGTACCACAGGAGTATATAAGTACACAGTATCACCTAACTCTACGTTCTTGTGATAAGCTTTAGACTCTCTCGTATTTTCTTGTTTCTCAGCTGCAGCAGTTAAATTTGTCTTTACTACTTGAAAGGATTTTTACAGTCTTATGAGCAAATCCTTTGAATATGTCTTAGTATCTTTATTTGAATACGTCTTAAACTATGACTGTGTCAAACTGTCAACAGGTAACGTTAAATCTCGACCATACAAAAGAAAAGCCGGACAATCATCCAAAGCCTGATGCTTCCCAATTCTATGTGCTAACAAAGCAAATGGTAAATGCCTGTCCCAATCTTCTTGTGTTTCAGACACCAAATGACTTAAAGAATTGATGAGTGTATCATTTAACCTTTCCACAACACCATCTGATTGTGGGTGATAACTTGTAGTGGTGTGTTTACAAATTCCAAGTCTTTTATAAACATGAGTAATACCTTGTGAAATAAAATGAGTACTTCTGTCTGTAATTATATGCTGTGGCACTCCATGAGAAGCAATAAACAATTTCAATTTTTCAATTATAGTTTCAGACGAGCAATTTTCTAAAGCATAAGCCTCTGGCCATCTAGTGAAATAATCAGTAATAACCAAAATATATTTATGTCCAGAAACTGTCAAAGGCAGAGGGCCTACAATATCCATGGCAATACGTTCAATTGGTCTATTAACTATTGGAACTCTCATTAAAGAAGTTTTGTGTGAAGCTTTAAAACCCCGTTTCTGTATACATGAATGACAGGACTTTATGTAATTTAGAATTTGTTTATGCATGTTCTTCCAAAAGAAATCTTTCTGAATTCTGAAGTGTTCTATAAAAACCAGAATGAGCAGCTACAGGTGAATCATGTGTCTGTTGCAAAATTTTTGGAACTAATGTTTGTGGTACAACAATTCTATTTTCTTTTTGCCAACGTGCTTTAGGATTCTTAAATTTACAGTATAAGATATCATTTTCAATCGAAGAAGCTTGTGAAAGAGGTTTTGGAGTTTTATTGTTTAGTAATTCTTTTATTTGTTTACAATAAGGTTCTAGAGCTTGTTGTTCTTTAATGGTGTGTATAAGATCAGCTGTAGTAGAAGTTTGTATTTGTTCAGCTACATTTTAAAATCTGGATAAATAATCAGCAGTCGAATTTAATTTTCCAGGTTTATGGTCAATTTTATAATCATACTGAGACAACCCCATTATCCACCTGGCAATCTAGATGTTGGATCTTTTAGTTTTAACACATGGGAAAGAGAAGCCTGATCACAATAAACAGTAAAACTTTTGCCAAGACATATTGCCTAAAATGGGCAGTAGCCCAAACTACAGCTACAGCCTTTTTCTCAACTGTGCTATAATTAATATCAGGACCCTTCAGCTTTCTGCTAGCAAAACAAATAGGGCGTAAAAATCCATTCTTATCCTCTTGACCTAAAATGGCTCCTAGAGCAAAATTCGAGGCATAAGTACACGAAGCAAAAGGTTTCTTACAGTTAGGTAAAGCCAAAATAGGCTGAGTTAAAAGTTCAGTCTTTAAAGTGTCAAAAGCCTGTTGAGTTTCATCAGTCCAACTAAAAGTTACTTTATATTTAGTTAATTCAGTTAGTGGTAATGCTTTGCATGCGAAATTTTGAATAAATCTACGATAGAATCCTACAAGACCTAAAAATCTTCTCACTTCTTTCCTATTGTTAGGCCCACCAGCGGCCGAGCGGTAAAGTCGCTGAACACTGGTAGTTCGGTCCGAGGTTCGAATCCCGCGAACGGGCTGGCTGCATGGGTGTTTTCGTGGTTTTCCCCATGTGTAACGTGTATACAAGCCAGTTTCCCTTAGAAAGTCCTCCACGAAGGCATCCCTCCCCTTAGGCAGATAGCCCTAGTGTGCTTTGCCATAATTAAATATACCACACACCACCACCTATTGTTAGGCATTTGAAAGCTTTGATAACCTTAAGGTTTTTATCATCAGGCTTACCTTTACCTTTAGAAACTTTAAAGCCTAAATAAGTGATCTCATTTCTCAGAAATTGCATATAGAAGGTTTTAATTTGAGATTATGTGCATCAAGTCTATCAAAGACAATTTTTAATTTGTTTAAGTGTTCCTCAAATGTATTAGAAGCTATAACTATGTTGTCAATGTAAATACCTATCTGTAAAGGCGAAAGATTAGCCAACACTATTGACATAAGTCTCTGAAAGGAACTAGGAGCTTTTCTCAATCCAAATGGAACACGTGTCCAATGAAAATGACCAGAAAGTGTAGTGAAACCACTTTTGTATGTATCTTCAGGGTGTATTTTCATCTGAAAGAAACCTGAAATTAAATCCAACGTAGAAAAATAAGTAGCATTCCCTAAACCCTCAATAAACTCAAGCATGTTCGGCAGAGGAAATGAATCTTCAACAGTTTTTTCATTCAATTTTCTAAAATCTGTAACCGAACGATAACTACCATCTTGCTTCCTAACCAAAATAACAGGTGCAGAACACTAACACTTTCCTCTATTATTTTTGCCTCTAACAACTCAGCAATCTGTTTATCTAACTCTTGTCTTAAATGATAAGGAACTCTGTAAGGTTTCTGTCTGACAGGAATATTGTCCTTTAAATTGATATTATGCAAAATAGTATCACAACCAGTAAGTTCAGTAATTGAAGAAGCAAAAATATGCTTATACTTGTCTAAAAGACTCATAAGTTCATGTTTCTCTTGTTGAGGTAAATGACTTAAGTCAAACTGACCTCCCCAGGGTTCAAACTGAACACCAGTCTCAAGACTCGTTGAAAATACTGGCTGAATATCAGGTGTACTGGCATTAACAGGAGCCAAAGTGGCTAATTTCATACCTTTGTTGATGTGTATGAAGTCAGGAGAAAAATTTGCAATCTTAATGAAAAATTCATTGCTATCATGTTTACTATTGACTGAACGTGCTACAAAAAATTTAGAGTGCTGATGGTGATTGAGACGTTCAATAAATAGAGAAGACTGTGAAAAAGGTAAAAGAGGAGATGAAACTTTGAAAATATTCTCAGAGAAAGGAGGAAGTTTATGTTTTGTCACAGAGTAGCAAAAAATATCAATAGAGTAGGGTTAATAGTAGATGAAGTACAATTATTAGAAACACCGGCATTTGACGTAGACTTGTGAAGGTGCAAAGGCACTAAAATGTGTTGACCTAGCAAAATAGATGTATTAAAATCAATGCACAGTTTGTTTAAACTTAAAAATGTAGTTCCTAACAGTGCAGCATACTGATCAGACAAACTATCAATAATGAAATATTCAGTTTCAAAGATGTGATCTTGAAATTTGACAGGTAAAGTGGCTTTCTTGTTAACTAACACCTTGTTCCTTGAAATACCTTTTTTTTAAATAAGCTTCACAAGGTTAAACTTTAGTTTCTTCCCAAAACACTGACAGTATTTAGCATTTAACAAGTTAACAGTAGCTCCTGAATCTAAACGAAATTTGAGTTTATTGCCCAAAATTGAGCCCTTCACTATTGGAAGAGGTGCTTCACCTAAAGAAATTGAATACACTGAAGGTACCTTCTGAAGGGCTTCTTGGGATGAATTGAAGGTTTTGTTCTCCCTACCCCTACCTAGTTTAAAATTCTGGTAAAAGCATGAGGATTAAACTGAGGAGCCTGAGGAATTAACTGAGTCGTGTTGCTTGTATTAGCCTGTCCTTGAACCTTTTGTGTGTTAGGAGTCACTCTAGCATTATCTTGCTGGCTAGCAATGTTACGTGAAAACTGTCTCGCTCTGACATTGTTGTTAGGAACCTGAGATAAATTCAGCATACAATTTCTAGCTCTGTAACCTAACCTATTACATTTATAACAACGAGGACCTACTTGTCTACTATTAACTGTAGACTTAGACATCAACGACTGTACTTGTGTTTGCAAATTTCCTAACATGTTAGTCAAAGTAACAATGTTCTGTTGCTGTGCTTTGATAGTTGCAGTTAGTTCGTCTTTCGAACTATTAACCTTAGCTATGACACGAGGAGTGGAAACAGCAGTAAATTCAACAGTGTGCACATTGTTAAGCTCATCTGCATGAGTCTTAACCCAAACCTCTTCTTCAGCTATAGCATGTCTTTTAGCTGCTGCATAAGTTTTGTGGTTTTGAGGTAATAACAATCGCTTCAAATGTAATTGGAGACCTTCCAGAAAAACTGACAAAAGTAACTCAAGTCTCTGACTCTCCACAGTTGGATCTTCCATCTTATCCAATGGCACAGTTTTACACGAGAGTGCCTCTATTCTAGCAGCAAACTGCCTAACTGTCTCTCTAGCTTTCTGAAAAGCCTGAATCAATGCTCTAATATGAGCATGCAAATTGTGCACTATCGAAAATCTGTCCTTTAAGGCATCCACTACAGCAACCAAACTCCTCTCATTCTTGAGAAGAGGATTACTGCGAATAAACGCAGCCGCATCACCTTCCAATTTTACTTTAATGGCAGTCAGCTTATCGGAATCAGTCCAGCCAACATGCGCTGCAACTAAATTAACTCTGTCAATAAAATCACTAAGCTGTGTAGAAACTTCAGCTCCACTAAAACTGGGAATAGACACAAGAGGATCAGCCCCCAAAACAGAGATTCTACTAGTTGTAGTCTGTGTAGTCTGATTCCCAGTAGAATTGTTAGTCACCGCCATTCTGGTAAGTGCTCTGGTATTCTTCCTTACCATTTATGAATTACAGGCATTGTAAAAGTTAAACTGATAAACAATATAAAAGTGTAACAACAAAATAATATGTGTAACCTTAATTAAACACAAATTATCATCACAAAGCATAACAGTAATCAAAAAAGTAAACAAAAGCAATTATGAAAATCAAAACGTAACATATTAGGCATTCAATTAAGTTTACTGCCACCACTACTAGCACAGAAATTTTTAAGTATACTGTACAATTATTAGATATTAGCAGAATTAAATTATACGGCACCAAATAAGGAGAAGTCAGTTTTTAAAAGTTCAATTTGTATTGTTTTTTTCTACATAACATTCCTTAGGACGTCCTCTAAGCGGGCATTCATCCCCTTAGGCAGATAGCCTTCGTTTATTTTGCCATAATTAAATAAACAAAACCAAACTTCTATAAAATGGCTGAATTTTCACAAAATTTGAGAAATTCCGAAAATTTTAAGACTGGAATGAATTAGCATTCCAATAATTGGCTTCTTAAAAACACCTGTAAGTTTTATCAACATATTGAGGTATATAAGGTATTTGAAAGATGTATATATGTTCCGACAACATAATTTGAAAGATGCATGTAATAGTCTAAACATATGTGAAAAATCTCAGCTCTATCATGAAATATTGGACTTTTATGAATTCAATTTAGAAACGTTATAAGAGCTTTTCATTTAAGAACGATAATCATACGTATAAATTCTGGCGATGATATTATAAAGAAGTATATTAAATATAGCTTACGATACTCGATTTTTTCAGTGCCTTAAATATCTCATAAGTACAGGCATGATAAAAGAATAAGGAATGCTTTAAAAATAAAAGCACTGGAAAAGAATAAAGAAGTAAGAAGCGTTTTAAGTACAAAATGGAGACATTTGTGACGGTATAGTCGTGTACGTGTATGATGCAAAAAGAGAAAACGTAGTTACTTTTTTTGCAATCTGTTATAGAATTAAACTGTTGATGATAACTAGTGGAAAAAGGCTGAAGCTCCAAATTATTCAGTAGTGTAAATAAGTTATCTCCCAAAACAATAATGATGTATCTTTTCGGACATTTCTTTAACTTCATTTTATTTACATTTTTAAAACAAACACAAATTTTATAATTAAAATTAACTTACTTCTTAATTCATTCTTTTATAGAAAAGTAAGCCTTACTGTTGAATGCTGGCATGGAAGCCGGTTGCTGTAAACTTATTTTGGGTTCGAATCACGGAGAAGTAATGTATATTAGTAAGGG
Organism: Stegodyphus dumicola; assembly: GCF_044657685.1. Taxonomy (NCBI): domain Eukaryota; kingdom Metazoa; phylum Arthropoda; class Arachnida; order Araneae; family Eresidae; genus Stegodyphus; species Stegodyphus dumicola. The sequence continues at coordinate 5,561,657 of NC_140776.1, read as the reverse complement.
TACAGTGTTTTTGCGGCACAGGGTCTCTTGAGCTGAAAGCCTTTCAAAAAGTTGATTGAAGAAGAAGAAATGCGGAAAACCACTGGATCCATCCCCAGAGAGATTCTTCTTTAAGGCTGGGACGGAACTCGAACAAATCGTATAAAGGGCGCAAAACCTAATCCAAGACAGGCGCGATCCTTTTACTTTTGGGCACGATGAAGTCAAGGACTTTTATCTGAAGTAAACTATCAGAAAAGTGAGATAAGTCCCGACAACATAATAGCTATTAGCAATATGTTACAATGACAGGTATTCTACTCTGGCATAAATATATAAAATATTATTAACACTCACAATATATACAGTTGTAGGTTTTACGATATTTGGTAGCATAAAGTGGTATCTAGCACTTAACAGAATAGAAGCGAGTTATCGCTTAGTCCGAAGTTAACAACAAAGTCTGGAGCAGATTAACAAACATTTTATTAAATTAGAACTGTGAACATAAATGAATGTCTTGAGCTTAACAGGATCAGCTAAACGCTTCTCGCAATGTAATCTAAAGACATAGTCAAATTCAATATTTAAGACTGAATCTAGTAGCCAAAGGCTAGGCTATAGATTTAACGCGAAGTTGGCTCACGCTTCTCACGGATATTAGTTTAAATGTTAGCAACATTAAGCAAAGCTGAAGAATTTCAACTTATCTGAGCTAGGGAAACCTAGTAACGTGGCCTTGAAAGCCCAAAAACACGCTGTGTCTTATAATCCCAAAATCTCATCTTAAAAACTCTTGAACTATTAATTTGAATTCAAGTCGTGTAACGTTGAAGTCGTTGAAGTAAATAAGTAGTATTTGCATACTATGGAATTATTTACGTTAATATGTTTTGAATTTAGAATATGTTCTTCTGTGGCATTGTGTGTATGCATAATTTGTTAGATAGCACTATAATAAAATATATGACAGTATAATTATCTATCCTTTAATTAAAGATTGGTTTCTGAATTTTCCTGTAACTCTCTGAGTACCTAATTATTAAGGCTTCACTGATGCCTCTAGGTTCAAAATGAATTGCTGTTCAAAATTTAATTTAAATTACTTTTTTAATAAATCAACTTTCAATTTAATTTAAATTAATTTAACTAATTTTAAGTAACTTTTGATTTAATTTAAAATATGAAAAGGACACATAAATGCGACAATTTACATGTAATTAAAATATATAAATTTATAGAAAATTTAAATTTAGAACAGGAAGAATACGTTATTAAAGGATTTTTCTCCCTTATATTATTAAACACAATTTCAAGTAATTATAAATATTATCTCTCAAAACGCTCAAGTAAAGAATTTTAAAAACAATTCTAAATATTATCTCTCAAAACGCTCAAATAATTTTAAAAACATAAAAACTAATTTCCCCCTCCAAAAAAGGCAGAAAGGGACTGAGATTTATTTCTCCCAAAGCTGATAAAAGTATTAAAAAACTTTAAAGAGCAGCGAAAACAGAAATAAGGTTTAATTGTAATGGAAGTATGTTATATAAAGTAAACATCCATTCCATGTAAATTAAATTAAAAAATAAGATGATGATTTACATGAATAATAATAAAAAATTGTTAATGAAGTAAGACTTAAACAAGTAGAAGTAAAACTGAATTAATGCAGAAGAAATAGAAAATAACCAGAAATGTCATACATTTATGCATATATATGCGCAAAATTGAACAATGGTTGATAAAATTCTGCTAGTTTTGGGCATGTGATCGAAATTCTTCCCTATGTCGAATTGTAGTTATTAAATAATCGGAAATTCAAGTGCAGCGCGATATAGGTATTTCATTTCACCGGGATAAGTCGTTCATTAATCTGATGTTTAAGTCAATATTTATACGACTATATAAATTTCTTATATTCCTTTTTAAGTTTTGGAATCAATTTGAATCAAAGAAAATTAATTGCACTCTTGCTAATATTAATATATTTTAAATATATATGTAATGAAAAAGACTTTGCTATACTGGTGTTGCAGAAAAATTGGTTTTACGGATACATAGAAATGACGTAACAAGCAGATAGCATAGAACGTAAAATGTTGAACCGGTAATCAACAACAAGCTAGCAGCTAAGGCAGATTAAATATTTTTTTTTATTTCAGTAACATGTTGCAGCCACAAACAGCTTAGCGCAGTACATGTGGCTTTTTCAAAATATTTGCATTTTTGAATGTTTCGCAGTGAAAAGAAAGCAGCAGGCAGCATTCCCGCTAGGCCGAAGTGCAGAAAGCAACTGCGTAGTGTTCAAGATGAAATCTTAATTCAGACAGAGTTAGTTTTCGTTTTCAATGCATTTTCATTGAATGATTTATAACAGGTGAAAAGACATTGTTGACTGCTTGAGGTTTAGTTCTATTTACATCACCAGCATGTTATGCAAGAGTCATATGACATGGATTAGTCTCAAAATGACGCAGTACAGAAAAAGATTACTGTTTCTAGAATGAAGAGGGTAAATAAATTTAATTTAAGCAATAGGAGGCTATTGTTAACATAAATTATAAATTATCTTTTACAAATGTTGTTTGCAAATGTTGTTTAAAATGCACATTTGATTCTTTGTGTAATAACCTGTACTAAATTTACCAGTTTACATATTTATCGCATTCTAAATCCGATATTCATTTGGCTAATGAAAGATTAATAATAATCCTAGTTAAAAAATGCTAACCGTAAAGGAAATGAGATAAATTTAACTCGGTTGATCCATAAAATTTTAAACCTCAGATACATCAATAGCAAGTATTTAGGGTCGCTTGGATTAATCTACTTTGTCCAGTGGAAGAGAAGGTGTTTCTTTGATTGAGATAAGAGGATGAAGAGGAGCTTGAGATGCTCATACTTCACTAATGAGAGTCACGTATCTGAAGAAGAGGCGATAACACTCTGACCTAATTGACAGAAGGTGAGCAAGGGGTAAGAAGGCAAAAGGAGATAATTACGGGAACGGAAGGTAGATATAAAAAAAAGGCCAACATATCCTTAAGTAACTTAAAATATATGCTGACATTATTTTAATAAGATATCATTTCTGGTAATAAATAGCATTTCAATAACTTTTATTTCATACTCGTTTCTTTCTTTAAAATAATAATTAAGTATGCACAGCATCAGTTGCTTGGAAATTAATATGGGTAATTCTATCAACACAGGGTATTTTTGTTTCTTTCTTGTATTATTTTAACATTATCAGGACTTGTATGTATCTTGATCTGCTTTGGGAATATGACATGACCGGAATGGGAACAGGGGGCTTAGTCAAGCTATGTTCAAATATGTGTGGAACGGACGACACAAGCAGGAAGGGTTTACTTTACCCAAAATATTACAGGTGTTCCCGCACTTTAGGGATACAGAGACCATCCACTTGTGGCCTGAACGTAAAAATATAAGACTACTAGCTAACTAAAATTTAAACAAGAACTAACTATGAATAGTTTACACAAATGCCTAATACTAAGACTGGCCTTTTAAATTATTACGTATGTAGTACGCAAACTGCCGCAAATTACAATACGTTTTAAAATATCAAGAGGACTAAACCTCTGGCCTTAAGGCGGACAGCAGCTGATTGAAAACTCGTGTGTAATACAGTGGCAAGGCGGCTCACTTTCTCTCTATCTAACTCTGTTCTTGGCGCCGATTTACAACCCTAGATTTACAACGCCGAATGAGGACCGGTATTTCGCAGTTACTGCCAAAAGAAACAGGCGGAACACAGCTTCAGACCTGTCTCGTCTGCTCTCTTCAGCCACTGGTACGACAATTTCAAGGCAGACAGTGTATAGACGCTTAGGGCAGATTGGTCTATATGCTGGTAGACCTGACAGATGCGTTCCACTTACTGCAACTCACTGTCGCCTGTGGTTAGCCTGGAGTAGAGAGCATGCATTGCGGACACCGCAACACTGGGCTTGTGTGATGTTTTCCGACGAGTCCAGATTTAGCTTGCAGTCTGTTTCTCGCCGGACGTTCATATGGAGAGCTCCAGCTACCCGCTACCACCAAGAAAACATCATTGAACGACACCGTTACGGTGGTGCAGGAGTGCTCGTTTGGGGTGGAATTATTCTGGGTTCCAGAACTGACCTGCATGTTCATGCATTGGAACCATGACAAGCCAAATCTATCGGGAGTCATTCTGAACAACATGTACGTTTGTTTCGGGGCGCCATGGGCTCACAATTTGTGTTTATGGATGACAACGCCCGTCCTCACCGTGCAAACATCGTAAGCGAATGCCTTCAATCGGAGGATATCACCCGTATGGACTGGCCAGCATTCTCACCGGACATGAATCCAGTACAGCATGTGTGGGACATGCTTGGCCGACGATTTGCAGCCCGTCAACCTCCTCCTACACGTTTACCGGAACTTCGGAGAGCATTGCGTTTTGAGTGGTGAAATATCCCCCAAGATCAGATCGATAATTTGATACTCAGCATGCCTAGACGTTGTACGGACTGTATTGCATCGTCTGGGAGACATACAATGTATTAACAGTCATACAAACCATGTAATATTGTTTTTTTTTAAATAGTTTTTTTTGTGATTTGCTCCAGGGAGAAAAAATCGCTAATTTTTTTAATAATATCAAACATATAGCATCTTTCTTTGCTCTTTACCTTTTGTTTAATAAATAAGCTTTACAAATAAGTGAAATTTGTTTTGCTTCTAACTCTTCCTTTGCCTGATTTTGCATTATCCTTAATTTATGGACATGAGTGTAGAAGGAAGTAACGTTTTGGTGACTTCAGCATTACAACATGAAATGTATTCCTCATTCCACATAACTAAAAGCTTTTTATAATGAAAGGACTTCCAATATCTCTTTGGAATGCTAATGTTGATATCAATGGGTTAATTTAAAGCATCTTTAGCTAAGAAATCAGCTCTTTCATTTCCGTAGAAACCATGATGAGCACGCACATAAGCAAAGCAGATATCAATATCTCTAATTCTAAGTGAACTAACAGTTACTAGGGTTTAGATAACTAATTTATCGCAGCTGGTAATACTGTTCAAAAGTTGAAGAGAAGAAAGAGAATCAGAACAAATAAGGTACTTTGAGGATGTTGTCCCATGATCCTGGATGCATTTGACGGCAAGATAAATGCACAGAAGTTCTGCTTGAAAAACTGTACATTCATTCCGTATACGGTGTCTAAGAAAACAAATCTCGGAATGGCCTTCAGAAAGAACAAATGCAAGGCCAACCTTGTTGTTCATCTTGCTGCCATCGCTAAAGAAAACCATATGAAAACGTATTTCAGCAGTTTTTTTATAATCGCAGAAATTTATGGGTTCTAAAGAAGCGGGATGAGGCAGATCAGTGAAGGGGACAATTCCATTAATACAGTCTTCCGAAATATTATTCTTATATGCAATTTCAAAATCAATAGGCGGAACTCCTGCAAGAACAAAAGTAGCCTCATAGCTTAAGGTTCTATAACCACTAATAATACGAAGAAGAATTCTCCGTTGAAATTTTTCTTAAATTTCTTTTGTTAACCTTCTTGGCAAGAACAAATTTCACTATTTGAAAAGGTAAAAGTTACTTAGACTCAGCTTGGGGGTTTTGACGCCTTTTTTTAAAGGGTATCCATGTTATAAATATAATAAAACACATATATTTTTGGGCTGTTTTTCTCCCCATGTGTACTGCGGTCTCAGATTTTCGCTTAGCAAAAATCTGAGAATTGCAAAAACGCGAAATTGCATGCCGGCTATCAACCAGACGCATCTTTCTCCTCATTGCAGGTAGAATATTTAGCATTATTCACAGTTAAACCCATCCCCATGCACCACTGTGCAATAGACAGTGTATCAGACGAAAACATACAACTGCGTCTAGGCACCTGCTCAGTAGCTCTAACCTTGAGTAACCCAACAATTGCAACTTTCGGTCGGTAATATGCCAAATTAGGAAGGAGCCGTTTTAGAGAAAGTGAGTTTAAGAGTCTGTTGACTTTAACCATTACTTATCGTGATGTGCATAAGTTGGTATACATTGAAGCAAATATTTCGGTGGAATGTTAGCCGCTGCATAGGAAAAGGGCCATTTTGCTTGAGTGATCAACTTGTAATGTTGCGCGGCCCCCAACCTGCACGCAACAATAGTGGTGACTGCTATGAACTGGAAAGTACACAATGTCTTGAGAAGGGTTTAAATTTAAATCCCTTTTTATTCAACTTTAGAAATTACAGATGCGTGCTCTTGACATCACAAACTACGCCGACCCGGCGTTAAAATAAAAATAAGAAACTAAAAATGAATAATAACAAGTGACTACCTACGAGGCTCTCTAAACGTAACTAACCTAACCGCGTTCTAAGATACCGCTGATAATTCAGCAAACTTCTGAATATTACGTTGAAAGATTTAACTATCTGCTGAGGCAAGCACACAGGCCGAAATGCGTGGTTCTTCAATTTCTACCTGGCCACCTCCACGCTCGTGAACCAAGAAAGCACACTATCGAACTCGTTTCCCTTCTATTTAACTCGGATTACTTCCGCTGACAATTTGAATACTTTGCGCGTTCTACTAAAATTTACATACTCTGGCATTGGCAATTCTAGGGGAAAGTAAGGCTTGACAGGAAAGATAGTTTAAACTTAAAATAAATGTTAGTTAAAATAAATATAAATCCTACATTTGCCGCTGCCAAAATTTGGTAAACTTGGAAGCAGGTCCTAGAAACGACCTGTTGAAAAGTTTCCACAGTTCTGAACTAAAATTTAAGAGCCTCCTTTACATAAAAAAACTGTTTTCTCACAAAAGTTAGAATAAATTTCTGTAGACAATTATTTTACCCTCTCTTCTTACAGCAACCTTTCCTGAACTTCAGCAATCAATCTTTTCTCTTCCTTCCAGCGTCTGGAAGGAATAAGTATCAGTATCTTTCTAAATACATTATAATTTACACTTTCTTGACACTGAATAAGTTTTTGTTTTTGATCGATTTATTTTCCTTAGTTACTGCTTAATTCACATTCATTCAAGTATTCAAACATGAATTTAACTTTACCCTGGCTCTCCACCATGTGTGGTGTCAAACGGGAATATTCGTGTTTTAGTATTGCAACACTTCCCCTAACCAAAATGATTTGTTAGAATTCAACGACCAAATAGACACACCTTACTCGACATTCTAAAATTCTATGAGCTATTTTAACATTCTTAAAATTCAAGTGTAGGTGGAGAACCCTACAAAACACATTCATTCTAAATTCCCCCTCATTCATCTTTAGACATGCAGGCTTGCGCTCTAAAGCATGATTTTATCTACAGTTTAATACTTTAATTTGGATTCATTTCTTTTGAGCATTTACTTTTAGCATCTAAAATTTTATGCTTCTAGACTAAATTCTACTTTTACATAACTTTCAAGTATTTACGTATATTTTCAAAATTCTAATCTATATGAATTTTACAATTTACCATAAAATGAATAAGAGAAAAATAAATTTTTACTTCACGCATTCTTCGCCAAGCTTGCGGCACTGAAAGTAAGTTTCTTATTAATACAAGAATACGAAGTTATTTTTATCTTCGGCCAAATTTTGGCTTTAACCTAACAGAATTAGTCTTTCGACCAACAGAAACTGCTTGTTCTTAGATTTTGTACTTAAAGAAAATAACACTTTTGCCTTAGCTAAATAAAGTAAAACAAAACTAAGTCTCAACCGGGACAAATTGACTTCCGTCAAAACATAGAACTTCGTATTTACGCATAACATTTCGGAACAAAAGAAAAAAAAATTATAGAAGATTTTAACTTTTCTTTGAGTTTTCGATGATTGGAACTCCGACATCCTCTTCTGGCAGAACTGCTCCCATGATATGGAATTCATCGACGTCAGTCGTCTCCCTTGTGTCCTTCGAGTTTCGTCCATGTTGTTTTTTCTTTTTCGCCCTCTGTATGCTGGCCTCTTGGAGTGGTAGTCGTCGGGTTGCTGTCTTTTACGTTTACCGGACGGCTGGTCTTGGCGTCTTCCGGTCTGGAATCGTGCCTGAATTTCTTCTGTTGGTCGTGGTCTTTTCGTTCTCGGGAACGGCGGCCTTGTTTGCACCTGACTCTCTGGCCCTGGAAGCGTTTTCCTCGATGCAGAATTTCTACTGCAATATGTTGTAACTGGTCTTTTCCTCCTTACCAAAGCTTCTTTACGGGGCGGCGTTTCTTTCTTGTATTTCTTAAATGCTGGTGTTTGAACGTTTTCATTTCTTCTTTTCGGTACCGTCGCATGACTTGTAGCAGGGCTAGGTTTTTCTTCAGTTCCCTGCTTCTTGGGTGGTGGAGCGGATGACGTTACTTCTGGACCTTCTACTTCTTTTACGCTTGAGTCCTGCAAGAAAATTTTAAGGTTTTAAAAATCATTTGATTATAATATTTTTTCACCTGGTCGGGACTTGCTTTACAGATTTCCCCTCTCTTGTTCTTAAGATACAATACGACTCCCTTGATTTTCTGAATTACATAGGGGCTTTCAAATTTTGGAGCTAACTTTGCAGTAAAGTTGTCTGGGGCACCTGATAAAGAAAATTTCCGCTTCAACACTTTATCCCCAACTTTAAAATCTGCTTCACGGAGTTCTCTACCATAGTATAATTTTTGTCTATTTCTTGCCGTATCCGAGCTTTTAACCGCCTGGTCAATGAGTTTTTGCACATCTTTTTGTTTAAATTCTTGCTCTCTTTGTTGCACGAAAAATAATTTATCGAATGGCGTAATTAACTTCCGTTCAAGCAATGTGCTTGGGTTTCTAATTTCGAAGTAATCTTGAATACCAGGTAGCATTCTTGGTAAGATTATTTCAATAATCTCCGCGTCGGGTTTCTTCCCATACAGCATATCCGTCAGCTTAATTTTTCGCAGAATAAAGTCCGTCAACTCTTCTATATTCCGTTGATAAAAACTATATAGTTCGGCTTCTAGCCTTGCTCGGTCTTTCACTATGGGGAAGGCCTTTAATAACGATTTTTTGAAATTTTCAAATGTATATGTCTGGCCTCCGAATTCCCCTAATAAAAATTTGCCTATATTCTTCCACCATAGCGAGGCCTGTCCTCTTAGTGCAGATGTGGCGGTGGCAACATTTTGTCTTTCAGGCACAGGGTAGAGCTGGAAGTGATTTTCGAGGCCTTCTAGAAATATCGCCACCGAATATTTTCCGTCGAAATTGGCGTTTGGCTTGATTGCCGCTTTCATCGTCTGGACCAGGTATCCAAATCCTTCCAATTGGCTTTCCGTTTCTTGTTGTTGTCCAGCAGTTTCCATCCAGTTTTCGGAAATTTCTGTTCGACAAGTGTTCGGGCGCCAATGTAATGTTGCGCGGCCCCAACCTGCACGCAACAATAGTGGTGACTGCTATGAACTGGAAAGTACACAAAGTCTTGATAAGGGTTTAAATCCCTTTTTATTCAACTTTAGAAATTACAGATGCGTGCTCTTGATGCTCACAAACTACGCCGACCCGGCGGTAAAATAAAAATAAGAAACTAAAAATGAATAATAACAAGTGACTACCTACGAGGCTCTCTAAACGTAACTAACCTAACCGCGTTCTAAGATACCGCTGATAATTCAGCAAACTTCAGAATATTACGTTGAAAGGTTTAACTATCTGCCGAGGCAAGCACACAGGCCGAAACGCGTGGTTCTTCAATTTCTACCTGGCCACATCCACGCTCGTGAAGCAAGAAAGCACACTATCGAACTCGTTTCCCTTCTATTTAACTCAGATTACTTCCGCTGTCAATTTTGAATACTTTGCGCGTTCTACTAAAATTTACATACTCTGGCATTGGCAATTCCAGGAGAAAGTAAGGCTTGACAGGAAAGATAGTTTAAACTTAAAATAAATGTTAGATAAAATAAATATAAACCCTACAAACTTTTATGAGCATGGTTACTGAGGAATGGTTATACGCATGGTTATCACAATATGGAAAATTCTGAAAATTCATCAACCTGATCTAAGTGGTCGCAATAATACGTAAGTACCAGTAAAATTTAATGTAACACTTAGTTCAGCCCAATATGTGAATCTTATTCTTAAAATCACATAAAAGAAGTATTTCACTTCTTGTCGTCAGCTATTTGCGATAACTTCACAAGATGGCTGAGATATAACCGCAGTAACTCTGGGCGAAGCTATAACACACATTCGGCCAGAAAAATTTCTAACTTTTAAAATTTGCCAATCAGAACAATATCAGGCATTTATCTATACTCATATGCACGGCTCTGAACACACGTAGCAGCATCAGCAGCAAAAATTTCTACTCATTTTTTTTAGTCACAATGTAGGCAGAGTTGCCAACTCTCCCGATTTAGGCGGGAGACTCCCGATTTTCGACCGCTCTCCCGCCAACCCGATTTACAATATAGTTCTCCCGACTTTTTCTTATTCTTAAAATTTCTCACGATTTTTATGCAACTTGGCTTAATACTTTGTTATATGAATTAAAAAAAGTGCTTTTGGACGACTGAAAGCAATTGAATTTTCTCTACATTATATCTAAACCAAAACCTTGCGAATCAGATAGCTTCTGCTTTGTGAGTGAGAGCATTATACGTATCCAGAACATGGACATTATAAGAAATAGACTAACTCCATTGCGTTTTCTCCCTTGTCTAGCGCGTTCCCGGCTGTCACCTTGATCACATCCGGAGGAGTAGGGACGACTTCCAGAAATTAGCAATGGTTGGCTATTGCAGCGCGTAAATTGTCACGAAAAAGCTGGTGGGTAGTGTCTCATTTCACAAGTAAGAATTTTTAAATATTTTTATTTTTGACACTGAGATTGCTTTTTAAATACTTAGCATGTTTTTCAAGCATAATTAACTTTCTAAATAATTATAAAGCTGTTGCATGCTTTGAGGCTTGTATATATTTTTAGCTTTTTCTATGATGTAAGCGAATTTGTAACTTCTTCTTTTAGAAAATAATATTTTAAATCTGAACTAACAGAAAAATTCAAGTAATTTTCTCTTACAATTACTAAAACTGTAACTAATACTAAACTACAGCTAAGTACTAAAATGCCTAAAAATGAACCAAAAGTAGTTGGTCTCTGTATTCCGAAGTACGGAAATTATTGTAAAGAGTGAAAAATAAAGGGTTTTGTATACACTTCCTGTGTATCTTGTCTACTTCACACAGTTATTGAACATAGCTTTAGTAAGCTCCCTGTTCCGAGTCAGGTCTGTGCATGTTCCCAAAGAAAGTAAGACGGAACATTGAACCTGATATTATCATCTTTTGTTACGTCTGCGAAAAAGGTGAAATACTCGTGTACGTTTCAAAAATCGTACACAGTTTGACTTTCCTTCCATTATTTCCTCAAGGAAGTGTAATAAATTTGCGATGAGTACCGCCTGTCGTTGCGATTTTTCGATTTCGCATGGTAGAAGGGCGGATGTTCTCAAACATGTGCGTACACAAAAACACAAGGATAACATAAGTTGTTTTTAAAGAACGAAAAATTAAATTTTTCTTCGGAAACGAAGGACCAAAAAGTTATTAATGCAGAATGTCTGTTCTCTGCCTTTTTACTGGAGCACAACCTGCCACTGAATGCATCGGATCACGCTGCAGCTTTATTTAGAAAAATGTGTCCCGATAGTGAAATCGCTAAGAAATATTCAAGGTGTAAGAATCAAAACAGGTGCAATTGTTAAAGAAGTGGGTTTGAAAAATAAATCTTCAGTTATTGATTGCATTAAAACAGCTCCGTTCTACCTCTCTACGGATGGAAGCAATAATACCGATTCAAAACTGTATCCAATTGTAGTTTCTTTTTTTGATCCAGAGTCTTCAGAAATTGAGTGCAGTTTACTTTATGTTCCCCCTTTAGTAGGACATTTGACAGGCTTTAATATAGCACAGCTAATTATTAAAACTTTAAAAGAAAATGCAGGCCCTCTGGATAATTGCTTAGCACTTGGTGCCGATAATGCACCAGTATTGGTAGGCTTGGAAGACTGGTGTTGCAGGCATCTTAAGAAAGGAAAATTCAGATTTTCAGATTATGAGGTGCACCTGTCACCTCTTAAATTTAGCAGCTGAAAAAGGGGCAGCTTCTTTACCCATAAATGTGGATGAACACATTGTTGATATTTATTATTATCTTGAAAGGAGTTCTAAAAGGAAGGAAAAATTTAAACAATTCCAACAGCTGCATAACAGCAGTTTACAATTAGAAAACTTATATGAAGTTATAAAATCAGCTAGGATTGACACCCAGTGGAGTTTAATTGGAAAACTGAAAGATGCTGATGGAATGTTAAAATATAGTGAACTGTCTAGAATTGTGTTGGCCATCTTGACAGTTCCCATAGTAATGCAGAGTGTGAGAGGATTCTCAGTGTTGTTGAGAAAACAAGGACTAAATTTAGATCTAATATTAGTGATGACACATTAAAAAAACTTTTATTAGCGAAAGCAGGCCTACGTGGCAATTCAATTGCTGTGAACAAAATTATGAAGTTTCTTTCTTTCTTAAGAAAGGAAACTCTGCCACTTTTTATAACATTTTTACGAAAACTGATTAAAGTGTCTTTTTTTTTTTTTTTTTTTCCTTTCATAAACGATGCAAGTAATAAAAATGTTTTTTTATGTGTAAGGTATTTTTGTTTTGCTTGCATTTAAGAATTAGTTACTATTTAAAGTTAATTCATTACTAAAAACTATATTTTTATCATTTAAAAAGTCTTTTAAACATTGTGAAAAATCTCCTGATTTTTGAGTGTCATAGGTTGGCAAGTATGTGTAGGTCTTCCATCTTTGTTTTTTACGTTTTTATTAAAATATACATAAATATATGTATGAATCTACTCATCTAAAAATATGCAAACTTAAAAACTTTAGCTGCTACTATTCTATAAATAATTCAAAAATATATAAAGCGGATTTCTAAAAAAATTTGGCAGAATTTTAAAACTTTCTAAACTCACTAAAAGAATTTAAGAACCTCCTTAGCAGATATATAGTAAAATCTCTCATAACCGGCAGGCAATTAATCGTTCGTATCAAAATAATGGCACTTTTGAAGATCTAAATTTAAATTATAAATTTAGGCTTATGAAATAAATAATATATAATTTGGCTAAGTATCTGTCAACAATCTCGTATATAAAGCCGTGTCGCATGCCAACCCAACTCCAAAATATGACTTCTTCGTCAATAATACTCACAATATGTGAACATTGAAGGTAGTGTACCTAATTTTCAGTAACGATTTTCGAAAATGAAATTTCTGAAACAATTCCTTCAATGTTATCTTTCAAACTATTTTGAAAGATTTTGTTCTCTTTAACAATTTTTATCATGCCTGGAAAGATGCATAGAACGTCTCTTTTCGTCCCGATTTGCATGAGTTATAGCCTGTGATCATGTTTATAGATGACAAGTACCTTAAAGAAGATCCTCTTTGTTTTTTAAATATGTCCAGTGCCCGTGGTCGACATTTTGGAATAATGATGATGATGATGATGTTGAAGATGACGGAAAGCGGAGGTTGAAGATGATAAGGACACGAGGTCAGAGAGTTGCGTGGAAGGATGTTGATGATGGGTTAGAGACTTTTATTATGTTAATCATGTTGACGCATGATGTTATAAAGCTTCATTGCATACAAAATGAATTTTTAAAACTCTAGTGACCAAAGAGTAAGCAGGCACATATTCGAAATTACATGTCATCATAACAAGAAATTCGTAAAACTTGTGTGATAGCAAATGTGTAATTTTAAAAAAATGTTTAATTTTGCTATTCTGAAACATAAAACCACGAGTATGAATTTTAATTTTAAATAATTTATAAGATATTATTTATTTAATTGTGGTTGACAGTAACGATTTTCGACAGATAGATCGAAAAAGACGACCTACGTATTTTGGATGCTGCAATTTCTACCAATGGAATCATAAAACACGACCAGATGATTTTTAAAAATATGTTTCTTCTATTCTTCTATTCAGGAAAACTTCTTATCTGTAACTGACGAAATTCCGTTGTAAACCGGGTAAGAGAGACTCTTAATGTAGTTAGACTTGTGTATTTTAGTTTCTTATTTACTTCGATTAAAATAGTTATTTACTTAAACATTCTATGATTCTAAATGAGTAAGAATTATTTTCATTTTTCGGTGCATTGTGTTATTTCCAATGATTTTAAAATTTTATCGAAAATGCTTTTCTAGAATTTCAGCAAAACCTCAGTCTGCATTTATTTAGACTTTATATTTATTCGGAATAAAAAATACAGTGGATCCTACATACTCAAAAAAATTCTGTTCTTTGAGAATTTTATTTAATAATTCGGCCAAATATTAAGGAAATTACTTTCGCAAGTTTTGCGTTGTAAGACTTTGTAGTCTTTTCTTTGGTGTTTGTTTGAAGTTATTTAAAATTAATAGTAAATAATCAGATTCTTTACGTCTTAAGTTGCCATACTTATATATCGCCTTCTTGAAAGGGAATTGCAGTCATTTGTTTTTTTAAATATTTCTAATTTAGAAAACTGCAAATAGCTTGAATTTGGAATCTAGGTTTAACTTGCAGTCAAGTTTATTGCCACTATCCAAAAGTCTGGAAGACGTAGGCTTTAATTTTTAATCACAATTTGTGTCATTTTTTAATGTAAGTATATGCAGTAAGATCTGAGTATTATTTCAAGATTATGCAGTTAAACATTTGAAACTCACATAGTATACGGAAAAGAATATTAAATTTAAAAAAGTCTGATAATTTAAAATAGTGTAAAAATCTGAAGGACACTTGACAAAGAAGAAATCCTTCTGTCATCAGCTTAAGAGACTAATAATGAAAATAAATCAGTTAACACACTTGAATGGAAATTCATAGATGTTTTAGCAAGTAATGAATCAAGGAAAAAAGTCTCAATCATATAAGGCGGTAAAATTCTGACGTAATGTAAGACGGAGAAAGGAAAAAAAAAAAAAAAGAAAGAGAAGAAAATATGATTTGCAGTGGGTCCAAACTAAACGTAGGCAGGTTAAAAATTTGGGGATATTAAAACAAATTGCATAGAAACGGAAGGTGTTTTGAGGAAAAGTGTCTCTTTTTCTCATTCTATATGGCAGAACATAAACTTTTATGAAGCCATAGCTTTCGTTGGGAATTGTATTTCCGTGGTCTTAACGGTGTTCAGCAGTTATACCACTCACCACTGCTTGGCTTGCGTTTTGAAAAATTGTTCAATTCGTTGATTGCAGTCAGCGTAAACAGCTTACTCCTTTCGTACTTTTACTCTCCTTCAACCACGCTAAGCATTCTATTCGTAGTCAGCTCGTTTATTTAGCATATAAAGTGTCTACGACTTTGTAATCAACTAAAATGACTACAGTATACGATAGCTTTCTATACTAATATATATGATTTCCAAAATTTGCTTTATTTTGATCTAATGTTTCAGTGGTTAAACTTCCGTCACTATTCGCTCTCTTTTCATTTTAGGTTATTGTTTACTGATAGAAAAAATACACCTTTCACTTTTTATTTTTATTTATTATATTATATTCGTGAAGTGGGAATCGGTAATCTTAATGACGTTTTTCACTTCCAAAGCTGGACTTTGAACATTTGTAAAATCATCATTAGTGCTTTAATATCATTATTTTTACAGTTTTTTAATTGCGAATATAAAGAAAACTACCAACTAAATGTATAATTAATTGAGAAGATTCGTGTATATTTTTTTCAAAAAAATTGAGATTTTAACTTCAAAAGCCCATCTTTGTCAGAATCATATTTCTTCCTTTTTTCCCTTCCTATATCTTATTTCAGTTCCTATTTTCTTCTCATTTTAGCCTACGTCGCGTTCCATAATTGAATAGCCCGTATGAACGAAGTACATAATGAAAGAAGGCGTGGTGGAAAGAATCAATGTAAATTTAACTTATTAATTCAGAAGTCACACAACAAAAATTAGCGTTATTTACAAAATTTTCACAGGCCTAGTTTCGATGGTTTTACCGAACCACCATCCTCAGCTGCAAAACCGCAAATGAACAAGATAGGAAATAATGATTAGTTAAGATAAGAAAGCCTGGACAAGAATAAGCAAGTGGCGCTATCTGTTGGTGAAACCAGAACTAAAACATAATTTCTTTAAAGGCCGAAGGCAAAGTTGGATTGGAATTAGGATCGTTAACTAGAACAGAAAGATTTTTATGAATGTGAAATGCCTCTAGAAAATCCAGTTCTCCAATGGAAGATGTTTTTTGAATAATTTTGGCAGCTGAAAAATTGAAAGTGTGATTTTCGGACCAACAATTTTGAGCAACAGAAGACTTCTGTGTTTCTTTTTTCTAACATATGCCTCATGTTCCTTGACGCGAAATTTTAAGGCTCTCTTAGTTTGGCCAATGTAAATTAAACCACACTGGCAAGGAATCCTATAAATACCCCAGGAATTCATATCCGGAATGGGGTCCTTGAGTATGGAACTCGGAATTCTATTGATGGGAGAATAAACAACCGATTTGCAGTTTTGCAACTGAGGATGGGGGTTCGGTAAAACCATCGAAACTAGTCCTGGGAAAATTTTGTAAATAACGCTGATTTTTGTTGTGTGACTTCTGAATTACTATTTATTCGGCGTGTTATTGTGTCGTAAATTTAACTGTTATTTTCCTTACAGCGCTATGATAATGCCCTACATACTTGTTAACGTACTACTCTGCTAGTGAAATTTGCTGCACAGCCGCTATATATAAAAGCCGCTATGTTAGCGACACCAACTGCCGTATCAATGTCCTAGGGTTCGAATTCAGAAGAAGGAATGTATATGATGGAGTATTTAATTATGACAAAGCACACTAGGGCTATCTGCCTAAGGGGAGGGATGCCTTCGTGGAGGACTTTCTAAGGGAAACTGGCTCGTATACACGTTACAGATGGGAAAAACCACGAAAACACTCATGCAGCCAGCCCGTTTGCGGAATTCGAACCTCGGACCGAACTACCAGTGTTCAGCGACTTTACCGCTCGGCCGCTGGTGTGCCGAATGGATATGTGTAATGGATTAAAATATACGCAGAGATGAAAGCCCTTTCTAAAAGGCTTTGGTAAAGAAGGAGAAGACTTCAAACCACCCCCGGGATGTTTTCCTTCAAAATTGGAAAGGAAACTTAACAGTTACAAGGCTGGGGAATATGCCTAATGTCATATTAATGGGAATGCACAGCTAACGTCTTTTCTTCAACCCGTACCTGTTGCCTCCCAGAGGGTATAGTGGTGAGAGACGCTTACTGCCGTACCTACTGACTCGGGGTTCGAATCCTGGAGAATGTATAAGTGCTTGCAAGTGCATAATATCTGTGCTACAAGGAGTCCCTCAAAATATATGGCTACTGAAAAGTCTTCTTTTGTGCTTAATGGTAGCGGAAAAAGAGTGGGGGACCCTGGGACCGCGCTGCGGATATTCTGTATCAATTTGTGGGATAAGCTTAGCAATTAGCAAGGTCTCACATACGTAAATTTGCGAATTTTGTGTAATTTAACATGAACGCCTTCAAGAAAAGCTAAGCTCTGCCGGAAAAATAAGATTACAGGCACAAGTCTATCTGACATGGAGGTAAGTGGCTATCTCGTTAAACTGGCGAGATACGGCCAAAGTGGCTATGGTTATAGCGACTAATTTTGATTTCCAAAATCGACGAAAAATCTCCAAAAGTCGCCAAACATGGCGACTTTTGAAGAATAATTGTAATTCATTTTATATGTAATTTTTACCGTATACGGCCGTTATCTGTTACGTTTAACCGTACATGGCTTTCAGTAATTTCGGAAAATGGAAAGTACCGGAAATTTCGTGGCGGTCATATGAAAAATAAATAAAAACGGAGATGCCATTAGTTTTCTGTTTACAGTAATGTTGACTTCGGAGTATTGAGTGAACTCTGTGCCAGTTTCTCTCTTTAGATGTGCCTTGCATTGCGTTGTGTTTAACATTCTTAATACAGTAAAACTGTAGTTATCCGAACTCCGATCCCTTTCAGAATTTAAGAAAAAAATTAAGACAAAAGCGTTTCGTCGTTCACCACGGCTTCTAAAAGAAAACGTGTTGTGCTATCGTTAGCGGCTAAAGGAAAAATTACAGAGCAATTAGATAGAGGAGTTACGGGCAAACAGTTGGCTTAGATGTACGGTGTTGGAAAATCAACGATTTCAGACTTTAAAAGAAGCAAATGGTGTGTAGTTCGCCAGACTCTGGGTTTCAGTTTCTAAATGATGATGAACTTATTGCAAGTTTGACAGGAGAAAGTGTTGAGGAAGAAGATGACCTTAATGCCGAAGTTGAAGCAGATATATAGAGGAACCATCAGCTAGTGAAGCGTTTGCCGTCCGTGAAACTGCCTTGAAGTGGATGGAATGTCAGCCCGAGTGGGATCACATGCAACTTCTCCTTGTCAAGCAGATGCGCGACTTGGCTGCCCGAACAGGGATGAAGACAGTCAAACAGATTACTTTTCCGAGATGTTCAGCAAGCAGTGACTTTCGGTATTTATAAATACTGTACAGTACGCTATATAACATGAACGTAAAAGTGTTAACTTTTCATTTTAATTAATTAAAACCTTTTTTCTTTGAAAATAGTTTTTTCCTCCCATTCTCAACATACAATACATACAGTAATTCATTAAAGTGTATGTAAACCCTTTCTTTGGGAAAAATTCAATTATCCGAATTTTGGATTATGGGGGGCCCGGTCCCAATTGATTCGGATAACTGGAGTTCTACTGTCGTTTGAAGTGGTAATTATTGCCTGTGCTCTGCAATAAAGGGAAGAGTTAGAGGAGTACTTTTGTGGAAAGTTCCAGAACTGTAAAGGGTTTCTTTCGGTAAAATAAATTTTATCAAGCTGTCGTCAGTTGTGTGTGCATTCAATTCATTACGAGCTTGTACGCATGCAACATTTATTTAGGGAATTTACAGTTGCGGGTTTTGATCAACCTGTAAGCGTTAGTAAAACTTAAATTTAATGTCAGTATTTCATTTTTTTGTATTTCCTGTGTATAATATTCTATTTTAAACTTTCTTTTGCTGTCTGCGATCTTAGGTTATAACAGAATGTTTTTATTTCCTTGTAATTTGGATTCTTGCTATTTATACTTATACAATTAATTCAGTTACATTATAATTTTACATCGTCTGATCTCTAACTATTATCACAATTGCATTTTCAATGTTCTCTTGCGTATGACTTGAAGGACAATTCTTATTTAATTATGTCGCTTAATTGTATTTCATAGCTTCTAATGAAAATTCTGCATGTATTCATTTATGAAGTTTAATTTGTCATAGTCTTATAGTATATATTTCTATGAAATAATATTATATTCTTATAATGCAATTACTGCTTTAATATAATCACAATAATGATTATTTCTATGACATGCAATTATTACTATATAACATCTTAGGTTTCATGATAGTATTTCTGGACAGCGAGGCATTTCATTAAGCAGACTGCTACTACCAGACTGGTGAATCATAAAATATTCCAATACTTTACTGATAGTCTCGCTTATACGTTACGAATATCATTAAAGGTAATAGTCAGTTCAGTTCAGCATATTATATTCCATAATGCTGAGGATTAAATTTATTTGTTCTACAGCGGTAGGCCTTTCGTATCTCTCTGAGATAAGTAAGTTAGAGCTTAATGGGAAATGAAGTACCATGCAGGGTAATAAAAGCTGTAAATAAAATTTAAGGCTAGTGACACTAGCCTTAAATTATATAATAAAAAAAATATGGTGAAATGCTGGGTACTTAGAATTATAATTAAGTTTCAGATTTTATAATTAAGCTTTTAATAAGAAATTAGGTATGCATAGTTACGATAATTTCATGATTAATGTAAATCGTACGCATGTAGTTACTAACACTTGCCACTAAACGCAGTGTTAGGAATAATCAGTATTGGTCAGTATCAATACATTAAAGATTAACTATGAATATCAATACATGAAACAGTACGAGGAACCAATAATTTACATTTGAGGAAATGTAACTTCTGGAATATAAATTATTCATCTACGTAATGTAGTTATTGCTTAAATAAGAAGGCGATTAAGCAAGGGAAAATAATTAGTGGAGAACTATTGAAATGAGTCGCAAGGACAATACGGCGAAAAATAAACATGAAGTAAAATTTTGATGTGTTTCCCAAATGTATTAAAATTTAAATAACAAGGTTAGCTATTCTAACTACCTTTGATATTGTCATTCATTTTCAGTAATGAATTTAGATGTCATATCTACGGAAAAAATATCGAGCTTTGTTTTCTGATTTTATTTCGGAAGATTCATGTCCTTATCCATTTTATTTTTATTTTTCCGAAAAATCATAACAAAATTATTCATTATGTTAACGTAAATAGATGAAATAACTAAATATAAGCTTGAGTAAAAATAGTAAATAAAATTCATTATATGATTGATTTAAAATGTAAAGGCCAATGCCCTTTGAGAAAGAAACAAAACATATGCCTTATTCGGGTAAAAATCATTCCCATCAATTCTGTAGCAGCGTGTTATTTTAAGATCAAAGACATGCGTAATTGTATAGCTCTGACGGGAATGCTTGAAGTGCTAACTTTTATTGCCTAAGTGTTTTCTCCACATTATGATCTTCATTCTTTTTTTTCCGAATTTAAATTATTTTCCCCTTAAATGCACGATAATAGCGTTTATAACGATTTATAATGATTTAAATACATTTTGTTATTATTATAATTCATAATTATATTTAAAATATTTAAATTCGAATTAATCTTTTCTTGATTTAGTCTCACGAAATCATGAAAGATTAATTCAGGATGTAATAGGAGAAGAAAAATGTATAATAGATTAAAAGAGGAGAAAGTAAAGTGCAAATATTATTCTGTGTTGTTGTTTTATATGTATAAAACAAGATTCTACGTTGCTGCAGATCTTCTGGAGACTTGTAATTTTTTGACTTACATAATTCTCATATATGTCGATGGAATATCGTTCATTTTAATTGTTTAAGGGGTGTTGGAGCCCCAAAATCTTCAAAAAATTGTGATTTCGGATTTTTGCATTTTCAAATTCTCTACACTTTTATATTTCTAAAAATACCATTATTTAATCTCTATGAAAATTAGAACTGTAAAAAAAATCTAGTTTTAATTTTCCATCTACTGCTTTGATCAATGAGGATTTTTACATAAAAACGTGTTTTTCTCCAAACGTGATTTTTTTATACTCGATGAACCTGTTCTCAGGAACTACTGCTCACAGGTATCTAAACATTTTATGGCTTATTTATTAGGTTCCCTAATATTTACTGAAATGAGCTTTTTGTAATAAGAATTTTTTAAAAAATTTTCTGTGTGAGAAAAGTGTTAAATTTTACTATGCCTAATAAAATATTCTGTAATTTACACTAAAATTCAAAATGCTTCAAAAGCTCATTTCAGTATAATGAGATAGGTACAGAAAAAAATTCAGACTTGTATATACAGCAGATTTTGAGAAAAGGTACATCGAAAATGGCCAATTTAACATTGTTCGTATAGGGGTTTCTGATACCCCTTAAGGTTGAGAATTCTAGGACTTTCGAGTTATTTTTCTTACTTTATGCGCTTTATCTAGTCTGGTAATAATATTGTTGCGTGCGTACGGGATCGTAATAGAATCTGATCCATGTCTGATAACAAGTCAATAAAATTCATTCTTATCACAAGAAATAAAATAAATGCTGAAATTTATGTCCGAAGACATTCGTACGATATCACAGTGTCACTCAGTAGTTATATTTTAAATTACTAAAACTTTAAATAGAACGAAATCCAAAGTGCAGAGAAAGCTGATCCTTTCTCACCGCAAATTCGCTACAATCAACAACAAAAACTTAGAAAATAACTGAACTGAGATGTTTTTCTCCGGCTCCTATAAGCTTTTCAATCAGTCACTGGAAGCTTCTCATAATTTCTCGAGTTTTCTGTAAAGCAAAGGATTAGAATTACAATTACAGCTAACACACAACTGCATTGTTTCAATTTAAATATAAATTACGAGATATCTATTTATTAAATGCATGTGTTCCTGTATTTTTACTTTTTCGACGTAGTTTTCGCTTAAACTCGCTGTGTTACCCGGAAATAAAAAACATTTTAATTACAATTCTACCAAAAATAGCTAACTAAATACAAAATACGTAGTTGAATTTACCTAACATTATAATACATAACCAAATGCTATCGTTTCAAAAGGAAATTTGAGGACAAAAATAGCTAAAAAAAGCCAATGACTGTTCAGAAAAATTAGGAGGACGTTATTTCCATTACGGTTTTAGTTTACACGCGCGGAAACTGCCTTGAATTATGTACATATAATTCTCTAATTTTTTTCATTCTCCCGCACTGATTCCCATACAATTTATACCAAAGCGAGTGCCATACGTCCGCTTATTCGTTTATCAGAGAATCTAGGGCTTACTAGTTAATTATATTACTGCTATAGCGTTTTATGTGAAATTACTGATTTTCCTTTTAATCGGTGAAAATAATGTTAAGTTTTTCCAATTTAGTACATTGTTTTTTATATAATTTTTTAACAGTTTACAGCTATAACTTTGATTTTCCGTACCTATTCTTTGATACATCCCATTTGCAAATTTGATCAGTGTCTATTTAATTCCAAAGTACTCAAATGGAATTAAAATAAGTTCCATTCATTTCATTACCAGCCGCGTCTGGACAAAACTAATCGATGAATGGACTTGTGATCTATAGCATTCTGGCTCATTAATCCTCGAAAAGTAATTCATTTATACATGCTGTGCACAAAATGTCGGAAATGCACAACTCCAGATTAAGCAATTGTGTTCCGTCCTGCGTTGGAAAGCTAAAACTCATTTCTGATTTGAGGTGGTAAATTCTTAATCCTGTTTTAAAGTAATTCTGTAGTTACTAGATGGTATATTTAAAAATTACAGTGAAATATCATGATTCATTTAGCATGGTGGTAAACACCTAATCCTGCTTCAAAATAATTCTATAATTAATAGTTGCCATATTTTGAAACTATATTGAAACATCACAATTCATTTAGTAGCGGTAAATTCTTAACTCCAATTTAAAATAATTTTAAAATTACTAGATGGTATATTTTAAAATTATAGCGAAGTATAATAACTCATTTAGCATAGATTTGAATACACCTTTATATAATTAAGTTTCAAGTGTTTGCGAAATGTGTTGCGGTTAAGAATTGAGATTGAAAAATTAGTAGTAAGTCGGCGAATGATAAAAGGCAATAATGTAGTCCCATCATTAACAGCTATAAAATTAGTATTTACATACAAAACTAAATTCATATTCCATGCAAATACATATATTAATGACGTCATGATAAAGCAAAAACTAAATTTGAGGGTCTGATGTGGTCAGATCACCCGCTACTTACATTGTATGGTTTAATATTTATTTTAAATAACCAATTTTATTTAATTTTAAGTTCTTTCCTATAAGCTTCATTCTCCTAATTGCCAATGCCAGAATGTTTAAATTTGGCAGCGCGCGTGAAGGAATGAAATTTTCTTCCTTGAGGAGAAAAAGTTTAAATACCGAGTTTTAGAAGGATTCGATAGAGTTTAGGCTATTTGCTGTCATCTCTGTTGCGTGAGCTTCTACTTCCGCAGTTATTGCTGGTTTACGTGGCATAACAGATTTTGCTTTGCTGCCACTAATTTCGACGCGGTTTTAAGTAATAGAAGTTTTCTGAGCTCTGTAACGTGATTTCTATTACTTGTTAATATCTTCGACTTGTTTTATTTTAGTTCTTGTGACTTGAGCTACCACCCAAGTGAGGTGTAGTGTGTTAGCGTCAAATCGACGCGGTGTGAATTTTAAGGAGGGTACTTTTAACCTTACGCATGTGTAGTTCCTACACGAACTTACTACATGTACTGTTGTCCTTTAGAAAAGATAGAAAGTAGTTCTTACAACATGTTTTAAGTGAAAATCATTCCGAGTTGGTTATTTCTAAACAACACTTAAATTGCTATTCCATAAAATAGAAATATTTCTAATATAAAAATCTTTATTATATTTTAGTGGCAATATGTAAAAACTGGGTTTCTAAATTTGTACAAAAATAATCGAATATTTGCTTCCTTATTTCCTTTTATTAAAACTTTAATTTTATTGGATGCATAACTTTTTTTTAATTAAAGAACATTAAATGTTTACAATGCATTGCAAATAAATTACTTGTTCTCAATTTCCATAACGAATCTTTAACTGTCACGTTCGCTAGATTTTCAAGCTCTGCATGGTTTCATCTCTATCTTCCATTTCATCACACATCCCTTCTCTGCTCCACCAGCTTCTGCCACATCATGGTTTTAGTGATAGTCGCTATATGCAAGGACAGGTTTTTTTCGTTACTCCATAGAATAATGCCTTGAAGCATCTCCATTCGCTTCTGGAACTTTCTGTGCATAATAATAATTTAATGACATCTGTTGTAAGAAATAGAAGAATGTATTCCTCTCTCGGAGGACTGGTAACTTTTCTTGGTTGATGCTGTAAGCTAACAAATGTAGCGAGAATGTCTTATATTGGGGATAAGAAAGCTTTCCATTTCCATCATCGACATCGAAACAAATGTCGAATTCTAAGAGATATCCTTAGGGAGTTAACGACCTCTATCTGCTGTTATAAGTCCTTTCGTTAGTCAATGGGAAAATTTCTCCCATCAATGATAAAGGGCGCAAGCCCATTATGAGAAACATAGGCGAACAAAGTAAGAGCAATGGAATGAAATTAAATTGACAATGGAAGCAATGGAATTAAGTAATGAAAGTAAGAGCAATGGAATGAATAAAATTGAAATGTAGGTAGAAGCGGAAGAAAATTGTTGCAAGTTTATGAAAACGTTTGACTACGGACGAGTGCAACTGTAATCACTAAATACAATTGACTTAAATTGTTGACAGTTAGGGAAAACAATACGGAAATTTAACATATACAAAGGTGGAAAACAGAGAAATTTTTGAGATAATTTAAACTAAAAATATATAAATTTTTACTGAATTAATTACGATGATAGCAGTGATTATAAATTCTTTTATGAACATTCCAGTTGAAACAAAGCATTGACATATCTTGAATCCAGACTTGGACAATTCTATTCCTCATATTTTTAAATAAAGCAGTAATAGTTTCAACCCATTTTGTTTAACCTTTCTGTGCATTTTATCAGCAAGGTAAGACTCAGTGTAGTATTTTTGTATATGTTTTAAACATCTAGCGTTATTTTATGCTTAGCAAATTTTGCATACTTATATTGTTGTCAAATTGGAATATGTATTCAATAAATGTTTTATCTCTCTATCTCTCTCAGCTTTTCGTGATTTGAACATCTTATCACATTTCTTGATCTGAGACTTTAAATGTTTTGCATGGTATGCTATGCGAATCCGAAATGTACAGACACATTATGTTAATTAATAAAGTTTATTTATTTTGATATTGAGACATTATACTTTTTTGCAAGTAAATTTTATAAAGTAACATATTAATATTAGCATGAATGCAAGATGGAATGCTCACTATAGTTCAAATTTCATTCTCTCTTCGATCCTTATTTTGTATACTTCTTACATTTCATTCCATTGATATTTGCAAGCATTTAATTTTTCAAACTCGCAGTGTTTTCCTTAATTTTGCTACTTTTGATAGTATATTTGCAAATCTCGAAGAACATTCTGTTTCCCAAAATTTTTAGAGAAAAGGAAAAATGCTGCGATTTAAGCAGCTGGTTTTTCATTGAAGGAAAGAATTACATATGTTAAAAACAACAAAGCAATTTGTTGTTGCTAGGAAAGAAGGCCATTTTCTTGTTCCTTTGTTTCACGTGTAGATGACAAATTCTTTATTTTATGTTATGATTTACTACCTGTGTGAACAATTTACCGCAAAAATCTTCCAAAACTTTGGACTCGTTGTGCACAGCTGAAATTGGTATGCTTTCTTTCATACATATAAGAAAATCGCGTCGTTTACACCGTCAAATAAGTAATTACAGAAATGGCGATTACAAAAATGACGATGTAAAATGGCGATCTTAATAATCGGGCAAAAATGGCGATTACAAAAATGGCGATGTAAAATGGCGATATTAATAATCGGGATTTAGAATGCAATAAATAGTTTTCTTAGCACAGTTCTCACCGTATTTATTCAAGTGACCTCAAAAGCCTCCATACTGGTTGTAGTAAAATACTTCTTAGCTGATCGTTGTTCAGGCGACATTGCAGTAAACGTTTCGGAGGCACAAATGCAAGCTACTTTTACATGAGATAGAAACTGTCATTTCAACTTGTACTTATCCCTCGTAAATTTTATTTAAAGAAGCATTTACACGAAAGAAGAAACTATTCATCCATTGTGATGTTTTAATCATCGACAAAGTTAGTGACAACTGTAATAATAAACATCTAACAAAACAGTTTTATTGCAGACTCCTGATTCGGAGATTTTCTTGTGGATCGTTCACTGTATATAAATTTTACCCTATGTAATAATTTTTAAAATAATCATCATATTTTTTATAAAAGGTAATTTGATCCGTTGTGATACTATTTTGTTCCCAAAGGATTAAACTTAAGTGATCTGCAAAATTTTTATAAAATAAAGGTATATATTTCTTTCAAAATTACGTAAAGCAGCAGTTCTCAACCTTTTGACTAACGCGTACCTATCCAAAAAAATATTGGAAACGTTTAGTACCACCACTACAAAGTACTACTACCACCAAATTTCTTAAACAAAGCTCAGATCCCATAAATTTACGAGTGTTAGGGAGAAAACTCAGTCAGGATGTTGGGAATTTAATTTTTGAATTTAATGGTTAAAAATACTTTGCTTCTTTGCGTACCACCTGTTTTTGTCTTGCGAACCACCAATGGTACGCGTTGAGAAACCCGGTCCTAAAATATTATCCCTTTAGAGGTTCACAGTAATCCTTCTTTAGTTATGCGCCGGAAATTATAGAAATGCGTCAGTTTTAATTTGACAAAATAGAAAGTTTAAAGTGAATAAGCTTCATTTCCCAAAGTAAACTGCTGTCAATTCCTATTTACTTAGGGCAATTATTGTGTGTGACAATAATTTATCTACAGTACTTTATTTTCATGGCAGTTTTCATATTTTATATTCTGATCCATAATATGCACTATACATTCAATTCTAAAGTACAATATCAAAATTACTGACTGCAATGGACATATGAGACTGTACTGACTTTTGATGGTACTCTTTTGAATGCAATGGATATCTGAGACTGTACTGCTTTTGATGGTACTCTTTTGAATTATATAATTTTTCTTTGCATATAAACAGAATCTATTATTCTCATTGTTAAATATTTACCTCTTTATTTCCAGTATATTTTATTGGTATATTCTCGGTGTTATACATCTTCTGTATTTACATCTCTCGTCGTATGGGGCGGATTTTGAATACGGCATCTCTACTATTTATAGATTAATATTATTAATAACAATATCATATATGTATATGATTGTTCAATATATTTACGCTTGTTGTTATATAACCCTTAATTTATATTATATTACATGATCATTCTAATTTATTCCATGTAATACCATTTATTATTTAGTGTCTCTTTTTGTACGTATTATACTGGCCATATGCTGCAATTTATTCTGTCAAAAGTAGCAATTATAATTTACTTGTATTTTCCTTACTTCAGCCCCATTTAGACATTTTTCTTAAAGGCGTATTGTTCTTTTATTATTCTACTTTTATTTAGATTAATATACCATTTAATTATACCAATAGTATTAATAATTATCTTCTATTTGTATTGGTTGCCTGTATAGTTGGTTCTTTCTTGTATAACTCCATAGGGCCAATGTTAATTTTCTTATTTTAAACCTGTTGTTCTCAACAAGTTATAATTATTTTAATAAAATTATATTGTTCTACGGCCCTATATGTTCCTCTATGCATATTCAAATTTCTTTAAATTCTAATTGGTTTTTCATAATTTACAGATTTTTGTTTTTCTGATTCTTTTCAGTATATCATTATCTTAAATTCATTTTAACACTATCATATTGCTGTAATTTTTCTCCTCGAGATGTTTTATCCTTGCTTGTAAAACGATTTTGTCACATGCTGAGCTATGTTGCTCATATAATTCCATGTAATTCTTTCAAACTTTAATGGCTGTTACTCATTGTCTATTAAACTTCGTATTGTTTTGAAACATTTATTTTTCTAGTGGCATTCTTTCATAGACCTGAGGTTTTTATATGAATACTTCATGATGGAAAATATGATATTATTCGACTTTTAATAATTGCACCGTGTTATTTTCATATATAATATATTAATTCTTTCTCAATCCTCATGAATTTCATAATTTTATATTATTTATTGATATACCTGATTACTGTTATATAATGCATTGTATATTTAATGGTATCTTTTATTCATATATATAATGAAGAGCAATTGTGCATTGCGTATACAAACACTGATATTGTATTATATATTCTCACCAATGTCTTTGATTATATTTGGGTAGCTTTTATATAAGTTAATATTCCTTCATAATACTTTACTATGTCACTAATTTGCAGTTCCTATTGGCAGTGATTACAATTGACGACAGTACTATGTTAGTCCTTTACCTTGTGGTATTTACTAACTACATATTACTTTTTATCTGTTATGCTGGGACTGATTGTTATTTAGATATTTATATGATTGTTAACTTATACTAATTCTGGAATTTCTATATATTGTACGTTCCCAAATTTACTTTTGATATATTATACTTGCACTATTATGCTCTTCATTTCGTTTAGTTAAGATCATTACTTGACTACAGTAATTGAGTGCTTTAAGTATTCCTTATGTTGACCATTATATATGTATTATTCCTTTACATATTCTACTGCAATCTGGATAATCATTTTGATATATGTAGTCAGTCATTTTAAATCCTTCTGTCACGAATTCTTTTTATATCTGTTCTACATTGTGGCAGTATCTTTTTATCAATATTCTATATATTCTTATTTTTATCATTATTTTATCTTTTTATTTTATTTCTTCCTGTTTTAAATTGTTTGTTATTAGGTCATGCTTTTTTAATGCCTGCTGTGCAGTGTTTAGCCCTTGTATGGCACTGTATTCCTGTGTTTTTCTCAATAAACGCCCGGATTTTTGGCTTGGCTGTGTCTGGAGGGCGATATTGGTCTGGTGACTGCCCCCTTGATGGTCCGGGGACTGGGCTTCGGTTCCGGGTGCGGCTCGCCCATGGGATCTCATCTTAATGGCTCTAGATAGTGGGAGGCACGGTGAAAAACCGATTAACCATTATGGTAAAGCGACAGTGCCCGTGCCTTCCGTCACCTGTCACCTGTAAATTCCTATTATCATACAGAAAGATTTCAGTAGCATCGATATATCTGTGATTAAACGTTTCTAGAAAATAATATTTGTTGTTTTGTTTCTCGTTTGTTTTTCTTAAATAGAACTTTATACGTCATTATCTTTGCTCTTAAATTTCTTAATTCATATTATTTCCTTGAAATTTTAATTATTCGATATAAAATTTCCTTTTTCATTTTTCAATTCACAACATGTTAAAATTTCAAACCTATCCAAACATTTTCTATTTCTCATTTATACAACGCACTTTAAAAGACTTTCCAATACTTGATGTGCAATCTTGCGTGGATATTCTATTATTTATTATTTGCTGTTAAAGCAAGTGGTTTTCTTCTTTTACATTATTGATAAAGCTCTGTAAAATGCTTGTTTTACTTAAAGCGATAATTTTCCATTAAAATGAATAACAATAATTCTTTCGTATAGTTTTAAGATTCCAAAATAGATACTAATTCTAAAGAAATTAATGACATTTTTATTGGTTTTAACATAATTAATACCATTAAGAAGATAATGAAGTTACGCGTTAATAATATTAATTCTGTATCATAAGAAACCTCAGTTCTCATTATTAATATCTTGTTGACTTTGCAATCACTGTTTCAGTTTTTCATTCTCTAAACTGATCTAAATTCCTTTCTCAAACTACAAATTGCTTATTTCTGACGTTCGCCAAAGGCAAATAATGTTTTAGAGTCAATTTCATGAATTCTTTCTCATCTTTTGCTCAACAGCTGGCGTGTGTATTCGCTATGGGCAATTATGTTTCGAACAGAAGAAAGTCTCGGTTTTCCCTCATGAAAGAGTGCGCACTTTGTTTCAAAGAAAATAATGCTGAGAAACCACAATGTAAAAATTTTAAATTTTGACATTTACTTTTATAAAGGGGCATAAGACTAAAATTATAGCCATATATTGAAGAAACTTGGTCGTAATTTTAAAATTCATATAAATCAAGAATACTAAAAATTAGTGTACACTTCGCTAAGACAATCAGTTTCTTTAGATATTCATAAATAATTTTCATTTGGTTAGTAATTCTATTTCTAAAAGCTGGTAAAATACTTTGAAATATTTATAATGGCAAAAAATAAGTATTTATTTTTTTTCAAAGTTATGTACTGTCTTGTCAAGAATATGTTTAAAAGCAAAGCCCTAATAACTATCTAGGAAAGAAATTCCCAATTTAAATACCTAGGTTCTATCTAATGATATTTAAAAATAGTTTGATCTTGAAGCATGAAATTAAGTTTTGGAATATTAAAGAAATAAACACTTTGTGAAAATGCGATATTCTACATAAATCCGGCGGAAATAACAATTGATAATGAATGGTATAATATAATATAAGCATCTTTGTAAATATCGATTATATTCATTCTTAATAAAAACCATCATAAATGAAGTAAAGGTTTGATATCTTCTGAGAATTTCTCTTCTTTGGAGGCCAAATTGCATTAAAGTGATCTTTTCTTCTAAGATAAAGGAGTAAAGAGTCTCAACCGCAAATAGGACTGAAGAAAAAAAGCAAGGTAAGCCCCAGTTCTCGCAAAGAAAAGGTAATCCCCCAAAAATGAGAAAGAGGACCAGCCGAACCGAAACACAACATCTAGGAAAACAACTACAGAGTAAAACTTCTAAAATGAATGGAAAGCTAACACAAAAAAAAAGCAGGCAGATTACATTTGCGTATATTTTCGAGGGTAATCAAGCTAATAATCAAAGAAGCATACATATTATGTGAAAATATTTTGCACTCCAAAGTTTCAATTATTTTATTCTAAGTTTTGTTACTTAAAAGGAAGAAAGTTTTGAATTTTGGAATATAAGAATTATACTTGAGATTGATTTTATGTCGTCTTAATAATTCATTCACCAGTTTGCAAGTAATTTTTAAGGCTTCCTTTCTAATAGCAGAATTTAGTTTTCTGTGATACCGAATTCCAAAATATCTGGCAGAAATTAACTTGTTTTCTATAATACCATATCGACTATCAGCTTCAACAATTAAGTAGCATAAAGCTGATATATCTTAATCCATTCTGAATTTATTTATAATTATATATTATTAGTTCACTTAAATTTTGCTCAAAATTTCACTCTTTTCATTTATTTTATCTATAAACCTCTTCTTTGCTGCTCTTCAGTAAAAACGTATTGACATTGACTGAGTGAGTGTGTTTTGTATAAGTAGTGTACCGCTACCAACTAACGTACATCCTATATGTTAGAAAAGTGGACTCAGTAGACCTCAAAAACATCTTAATTTCAAAACTTTATCTATTGTATTAACAAGATAGTGAGTAAACGTTTCTATTGGCCGGAATGCCTAACCTTGAATTTCATGCAGAAAGCCAGCTTTTGCTTTTTAGGATACATTTTCTTTTAGTTATCTAAACATCGTATTCCCAATATAAGATTTTAATTCCTACAATTAGACAAACCTTTGATTTACGTTAACGCATATTTAAAATTTTTAACGTATACGATACGAAACAATTAGACGTACTACGTTGTATGAAAAATTTTCAGTACATTATATTAAGAATATTCAGCTTAAACTTTACATCAAGGCATATAAAATGATTATAAGTACTTCTCAATTATGTCCAATTCTCTTCACATCAGTCTCTCAGAATAAAATGAAATTCCTATTTCTAGACTAACATAAATCCAATGTAAATTCATATTTAAATTCAGAACTTCTTGCTATTTAAGAACAATTGAAAATGTGTGGCACTTGGGGCAAAATTAAAATAAGTTAGCAACTCTTATACTTTGCGATGTGAAATAAAAATGATTCTGATGAAGGAACAAAAATTATTCACTTATCCTTTTGTTTGTCAAGTCTCCTGCATCCAGTTGCAGACAAAATCCTACCAATGGTGTCCTATCTAAATGCTTCCTAATTGTTCCTAAATCCTACCTAAATGTTTGCTTGGTGCACTTAGCTCTTTTGCTGGACTATGTTTCCCCGTCTGGTTGAACCTTCCTCTTCTGGTCTCTTTCTCGGAATTTCCAACTTTTCCACGTCCTTAAATATTCGAAATATTCTCTGAGTCCGCTCCTCGTTTCGTCAGTCGAACATGTTTCGAATTTTCAGCTGGACATTTAGCAGTAACTGATGAGAACCGGATCGGTGGAACTTTTGCGGCCTCCTTTGCGGTGCTGCTCTTTCCTCCGTTGGTAGCTCATTGAGTAAAATTGAGGTTATTATTGAGACTTATTGAGGTTCCTCGATATACTTGGGCACAGGCGCTTTTACCTTTTTCCCTCACTCTGAGCGTTTGCTGGTTATCCTACCAGACGTTCGCATAAACTCATGGATACTTTTACTTTTGTCTGCTTCCTTGGCGTCTTGTTCCTCTTTGAATGTGTTTCAATTCTTATTCTCTTGGGATTTTCTTCAGCACTTGTGCTTCCTTGTCTCTTTTCTACAGGAATGGGGATTTCCGACGTCAGTGGTGCTGTGCTGTTGCTCTACGCTGGTTCAGTCTTTTCTCGTTGTGCGTTTTGTAAAACACCTTTCAATATTTATATCTCACTCGTATCAAAATATGGCTTTATTTGATCCTTGTTCACTACTGTGTGTTCCGTATTTCTACCTTTTACATACATTAGCTTCTCTCGAATTTTCACAAAATAGCGTGTCTTGGACTTTTTCAATCACATACGGTTCTTGAAATCCTGGACAAAATTTTCCCACTCTGTCTTCCCCAGCACATGTTAATAAATGCTCTTATTTTAGAATTTTGTCTCCACCTTGTAATCACCTTCTTTTTTGCCTTTTCCTGTCATAATATAACTTTTGTTTTCCCCATACAGTACCTGAGTTTCTTAAAAATGCATCTATTACTTTCTGTATATCACAATTTAAATTATGTTGCTCTTTGTTGGCAACCGCCGTTGATTCCCCTAGCGCATGCGCATGATAAACAAGTTCTCTGCTGCGTAATACTTTTCTAAGCAGTTAGCCAAAGTCAATGGTGAGTATTGCATGTAAGCGAGAAGTGCTAAGCGCTGTGTAATATTATGTTTCTACCCTGCTGTTCAACGTCTTCATATCTTAAATAAATGTTTGCCATGTATATGGAAGACGTCATTTTATTCTTCACAGGTTATAGGCCCAGATAGCGCTTAACTGTGCAGTCCAACCACCATTGTTAAATTCTTTCGGGAAGCCAAGCTGCGTCAACTGAAATGAAAATGACGACGACAAATACAGTGTCAATTGAAAAGCTAAACAAGGACAACTTTGATACGTGGAAGTTGCAAATGGAAGCAGTACTGATTAAAAATGATCATTGAGACTATGTAACTGGGAAAATTCCGAAACCAGTACCTGGTGATGAAGAATTTGCTAAATGGAAAACTACTGACCAAAAACCACGAGCGGCTATAATCCTATCTATCTTACCCAGTGAACTTCCACAAGTAAAGAATTGTGTAACATCTCACGAACTGTGGAGTAAATTGCATTATATTTACGAATCGAAGGGACCAGCTAGAAAAGCAACAATTCTAAAAAAATTGCTTTTCACAAAACTGAGTGATTCTAAACAAATGAATGATCATCTAAATGATTTTTTCATTCTTGTGGACAAACTAAAAGAAATGGAAATAAACATTGCGGATGATTTGCTTACAATATTGCTTTTATATAGCATACCGGACTCCTATGAAAGCTTTCGAATAGCCATCGAATCTCGTGATGAACTGCCTCCTCCAGAAATGCTGAAAATTAAACTGTTGGAAGAAGCTAACGCTCGCAAAAATAAAGATTCGTCGTTTTCTGAACCACAAGATGCGTTCTATTCAAAGGATCCGGAGTATACTCAAAGACCGGTTCCTAAACCGAAAGCAGATAAGTCTGAAAACCGAAGACAGTATTCAGTTAAGTACAGATGCAACTTCTGCAATCTATGGGCATAGAGCATCGGAATGTAGAAAGAAAAGTAAAGAAACTAAAAGGAAACGCCTCAGTGAAACTGCGATGTCTGCAGAAAATCAGAATTCCTTGGAGCAAGAAAAAGCCGTAGCATGCACTAATAGTAATTCTAAAGACATTTTTTGTCTGGATAGTGGTGCAACATCGCATATGTGTAGCAGCAAGGAACTGTTTCGGGAAATTCACGAGGTAGGTGATACTTATGTTAAATTAGCTGCTGATAAAATAGTTAAAGCTATTGGAAAAGGAACTGTGAAATTTAAAGTTCGGATAGGTTTTAAAACTGAAAATATCAAACTCAAAAATGTATTGTGTGTACCTGATTTGAAAAATAATTTAGTTTCATTGTCTAAAGTAACTGAAAATAATCTTTTAGTAATTTGCAAAGAAATATGTGCTCAAATAATTATTTCTGATAACGAAACAGTAATTTTAGCTAAACGTGAAAATGATCTTTATTTTGTCATGCCAATGTTTGAATCTGTATTAATTACTAAAGAAATAGATCAGTGGCATATAAGATTTGGCCATTTAAATGAAAATGATCTTAAAAAACTTCAAATAAATAACATGGTTAGAGGTCTTTCTTTTCTCAAAATGACTCTCTTTCTACTTGTAAGGTATGCATTCAGGGTAAACAAACCGCAACCCCCCTTCCCAAAGAATCTGAATATAGAAGTACTGAATTGTTGGATCTAATTCATTCTGATTTGTGTGGTCCCATCAGAACCGAATCAATAGGTGGATCATTTTATTTCGCAACATTTATCGATGATAAATCTCGATATGTTCGTGTTTATTTTCTGAAATCTAAGGATGAGGTCAAAGAAGCTTTCAGAAATTTTAAAGCATCTTTTGAAAATAAACCTAACTCTAAAATCAGAATCCTGCGAACCGATAACGGGCTAGAATATTTAGGGAAAGACTTTAATAAATTTCCTAATGATGCGGGAATAAAACACGAAATGAGCACTCCTTACACGCCAGCCCAGAATGGCGTCGCCGAAAGATTAAATCGCACTTTAGTTTCAATGGCGCGATGTTTGTTATTGCAATCTAATCTGCCTCAGAAATTCTGGGCGGAAGCCGTCAATACGGTTGCTTACATTCGAAATCGCTGCCCAACGCGAGGTTTAAACGTAATAAAAACACCTTACGAAGTGATGTTTGACAGAGTACCAGCTGTCTCTCACTTCAGAACCTTTGGCCAAAAAGCATTTTCGCTAAATAAAAGGCCAGGAATAGGCAAATTTGATATTCGATCTAAAGAATGTATTTTTATTGGCTATTCTGATGAATCAAAAGCGTATAGACTTTGAGATCCCGAGGCACGTAAAGTGATAATAAGCAGAGACGTAAAATTTATTAATGAGTTTGAAAACTGCTGTAGTTATGACTCAGAGCAAGAAATATATCTGCCTTTCGCTCCGGAGGAAAAAATTATAAATAAAACATGTTGTAATGAATCATCACCTCTGGACGGCAGCGAGTCGTCACTTGACTCTAAATCGAAAAAAAAAAGTGGAAGTGATTTAGATAGCGTATCAATGCTTCCTATCCTGATTAAAAGGGGGCCTGGTCGACCCAAGAAAATAAAAACAGGTTTGCCAGGAAAGCCTAAAACGGAATATCACTATACAGTTGTAAATAAAAATGAACAAATTCAAAATGTTGTTGAGGAAAGCATTAATCCTACGGTGCAAGAAGCATTAAATGGACCATATGCTGAAATTTGGCATAATGCCATGCTTAGTAAAAAGGCCTGAAAACAAGAAATTTATTAATTAAAGTAAATGGGTTCTTAAATTAAAATATAATCACGACGGCACTATCGAAAAATACAAAGCTAGGCTAGTTGCTAAAGGTGCAACTAGCCTAGCTTTGTATTTTTGAGACCAGGGATTTGTAGCAATCAAATCCCTGGTCTCGATTTCACTGAAAACTTTTCCCCTGTTGCTAGATTAAGTTCCATAAGAACAGTTTTAGCCTATCCAGTAGAACACAATCTCAAAGGTTACCAATTAGAGTTTGTAATGGCCTATGTAAATGGAAATTTAGATGAAGAAATCTACATGGAAATTCCCGAAGGTTTTCGCGATAAAACTAATTCAGATAAAGTATGTCTTTTAAAGAGATCATTATACGGTCTTAAACAGTCAGGACGTCAGTGGTACAAAAAGTTAGATGAAAAATTAAAATCTATGAAATTTAAATCTCTTAATTCAGATAATTGTGTTTATATTAAAAAGACGTCTAACAGTGAAACTATTATAATCGTTTATGTAGACGATCGTATCGTTTTTACCAATTCTAAGCAAACGTATGAAACAATTTGCGATAGTTTAGCTTCTGCTTTCAAAATGAAAGACTTGGGGAAATTACATTATTGCTTAGGCATAGAATTTTACCAAAATGAGAATTCAATTAAAATTTCTCAAATGAAATACGTTGATGATATTTTAAATCGGTATAATATGCAAAATGCTAAATCCGTGTCTTCACCTATAGATAACAACAAAAAATTATCAAAAGAGATGAGTACTGCAGATTGGGTGTCAAATGTCAATGATAGAAAATCTTACACAGGTTTCGTATATATATTAAGTGGTTTATCCATAACCTGGGAATCAAGAAAACAACGCAGTGTAGCTCTATCTTCAACGGAGGCAGAATATATGGCTCTGTCTGAGGCCGCCAAAGAAACCGTCTACCTACGTCGTTTCCTGAAGGAGCTGGGTTACAACATAGAACACCCAACAACAATATACTGCGACAATCAAGAAGTTCAGTAAATTACGAAGAACTCAGTGTTTCACTCCCGTACAAAGCACATAGACATTCGCCATCATTTTGCGCGTGACGTATATGAACGCGGTGAATTAGATGTGCAGTACATACCTAACAGTGGAATGGGAGCTGATGTGTTAAGCAAACCCCTGACTCCTGTTAAACATCAAAACTGTTGTACAATTGTAGGATTGAATACTGTTAAATATGTATTTTATTTTACTTTTCAGGAATAGGAGAATCGACGTCGAAAGGGGGTATGTTGGTAACCGCCTTTGATTCCCCTAGCGCATGCAC
Source organism: Stegodyphus dumicola (assembly GCF_044657685.1). Taxonomy (NCBI): domain Eukaryota; kingdom Metazoa; phylum Arthropoda; class Arachnida; order Araneae; family Eresidae; genus Stegodyphus; species Stegodyphus dumicola. Next base: position 5,524,086 of record NC_140776.1, on the reverse strand, counting down.
ATGATAAGCAAGTTCTCTGCTGCGTAATACTTTTCTAGGCAGTTAGCCAAAGTCAATGGTGAGTATTGCATGTAAGCGAGAAGTGCTAAGCGCTGTGTAATATTATGTTTCTACTCTGCTGTTCAACGTCTTTCATAGCTTAAATAAATGTTTGCCATGTATATGGAAGACGCCATTTTATTCTTCACTCTTTTTTGCACAAAACAATAGTTTATCCAACGGTGTAGTCTATTTTCTTCCTAAAATAATTCTGCTGAAAACTTCCCTGTCGTGTCATATTTAGCTGTCCTTAAGGAAAATGCTAATTCAAAGGTATCCAAGCGTTTATGTTAGCTTTACACATAGCAACGTATAGTTTTAATTCTAATAGACCCGTTCCTCTATGTTTGACTGAGACCGATAAGGCATCATTTTTAAATGTCGTATGCCAAGCCCTGCGCGTAGTCTCTCAAATATTTGACTAATAAACTGCTTCACATTTTCCGTAATTAATTTTAACGAAACTTCATGTTTTAAGATTTATTTCAGCAAGAATCTTAAACTATTCTAGCCGAGGCTCCGAGGCTTTTCTTATGGGGACTATTTCTGTCCTTAGAGCACTGATGTATGATAATGAGTAAATATCTATTTTTATTGACTTCTCTAAGTGAGTGTGGGTCTAATTAGTCTATTTCAACTAATTCTAAAGTAGACTTTATAATATTTAGATACTCGAGCTGTTATAATTAGCATCGAGATTAGCAGGTATGGCACAACCTGACATAGGCATTTACAAACTTTTGCAACTACAGAAAAATACCGCCTCGTGATCTTGTTGCACTCTTTTCCTTATTCCAAGGGGGCTGGAAATTGGGGAATGTTGCAACACGTGTAAGATGATTAAATTAACTGCGGTAAGCGGTCTGAATTCGTAATTATGATTACTAGTTTTTGCATAGAATAATAGAATTGTCTATAACTTCATAATTCGCGGCTCTATTTCTGATAGCCACTAGGTAACTGTACCCTTTTATCTTCAGTACCCCTGCCTAGCTAAAATTTTTCGTCTAACTTCCCCCCTGTTTTCTCTTTCGTCCTTCATTTCAGCGACCGACACATGCGGTTGAAATTTTTTTATTATTATCAAACTGTTTAATCCGGCCAAACAGTGGCCTTCGCTAAGTCGTGGGCCTAAAACTTTGTCCAGTTTGCCTCTTTGGATTTCTTAGTTTAAAAAAAACTTGCATCTGAGGCAGCAACATAGGCAAAAAGACTGTATAATTTCTTCGACAGGTCTCTTACCGCACAACAAACTACAAATTTGAATTTTCAGTAAAATAAAATCAGTTAAATTTTCAGTTTAAACTAAATTTGCTAAACAGCTCTAATTTTAGCTTAACCCTATCTTTCACGGTGGAAATTCTTTAATGTGTGCAGTCTTAAATCCTTCAATTGCGTAGGTATCGCTTCCTGGCTGAACACAAATTTGCCAATGCATTTATACCAGCTGGAAACGGTCCTCTAAGAGTGGCAGTTGCGATTGTAACCTTTTGTGCTTTTGGAACTGGATGCAGTTCATAATGGGAATTTAATCGTTCAAGGAAATTAGTTATTGAGGTTTCCCATCGAAAGTGACTGTGGGTTTGATAGCAGCCTGCATGATATCCATAATAAGTGTGTACAAATAATAATAGTGTACAAATAAAGAAATTTAAACTATAGTTGATCTGTAGCTATAATTTTTCCGTTGTGTGTGGGATGGGAATTTGTTCCCTGGGATTTTCTGTAAATTTCCCGAAGTATGCGTTTTGTTCTGGAGAATCAAGGAGTGTTACACTACTTTAAAAATCCGAACTGTAGACTTAAATGCTTAAAACTAAAGCTTCTAGTAAGGAATTATGTTTTGCCTTGTAGATGTTCTCCTGGTGTAAGAATAGTTAGCACATTCACCTTGCGAATTGGAAGACTGATGGTTTGAATTTTGGGGAAGCCTAGTTGAATTTTTATTTATTTTTTGTGTGTATGTTTATTGCTTGTACAACAGAAGCAGAACTAAAATTTGGCGGACGATAATACTACTCTTTGATCTTCTCTGTAGTCTTGTACCTCTCTTCACCTTAAATAGGCAGATAGCCCTAGTGTGCTTTGCCATAATTAAATACACCACACCACCACCACCTTAAATATCAAAACCCATAAGACCAACTTGTTTGGTTAGGTGGATTTGGCTGCGCTCGCTACTGATACTGATACAAGTTACATATTAGTTGGAGTTTAATCGTTTTTCAATTCACAGTTCAGCCCTTGTCATATTTTTGAACCTAATGCAAGCTTCTTTGCCACTTCTCTATTGAATTACATGGCCCAGAAGTTCCTAAAACGGGCCCCCTTGACCTAAATTAATTTCCTATATAGGTTTAAAAACTTTTAATTTGATTATGCATTTAAAATATCTTAAAGTCATTTAAATACTTAAAAAATTTACAATAAGTACTTATAAAAAAATTAAAACGATCTAGATAATCGGAGTTACAAAATCTGTCTTTGTAAATTTGTAATTGGAAATATATGGCATAAAAAATTCACATTTTTTATTGTAAAATAGAAAAGAAAAGAAGAAGGAAATATAAACATATTTTATGAATTAAAGGCTTGGCATGTCGATAAACGAAAATGCGTTTAGCGGCTTAAGATTGTAGTGAAAGCACAAATATTCCACAATGAATTCTACAATATATGGATCCTCTTTAGATAGAAATCGAGGGTAATCCTTTCAAGTAGTATATTAAAAAATTTATCTCTTGTATGCAATTGCGACATTTTTCAATTCAATAACAGAAAAAGGAAACAGAAAACTTTAAGTGAAACCGAAACTACTTCAGTTGTCGAAAGAATTTCGGGAAAGAACACAGCGAGTTGTTCGATTATATTTCTTTGTCCTTTTACCCCCAGGGACTTATCGAGTTTCTAGAAACAGCTGCTACCACCGCCTTGCATCAATAAATGCAAAATAATTCTGAAAATAAATTTATCTTTGTTATTCTTAAGTGTGTTATCAAAACAGAACAAAAGCGAGTCAAGTCCTTAAAAGTGTATTTTTCAAAGAAAGGGAAGCTTGTTATATTTTAATGCAGAGAATTCTGAATTGATGTTCACTTTAATTGCTCAACAAGAAAAGTTTGTCCATTAGAAATGCCGCCCATGAAATTTTAATGGTAAACAAGAAATTTGATAATAACTTATCCTCCTTTCTAGATGGCATATAGAATAAAGCTACCGAGAAGATATATTGCTTTTATAGATCTAATTAAACTGTATATAATTTGTTTATCATTTCTAGACCATTCAAGAATCCCCATGAAATGCATTTATTGTTGTTTTAGATTCTAAATGTTTCGAGATTTTACGTGTCAGGTAGTTGCACTATATTAAAACCGTATTTGGTTTATACCAACTATTTTGTTCAAATCATAAATATAGTTTAAGACTAGATTACTGTAATTATTAATTATAGCATACGCATATTATTCCCTCAATTAATAATTAGTGGAACTGAAATGTTTTAATAAATAACTGAGAACAACAAAAATTAAGCTCAATTCATAGCTTAGTTTACCTATAAGTTTACCCTTTTTTCGGATCAAATATCTTATTATGAGATTCCTTCTGTCAAAATAAATTTTGCTGTTATAAATAACCACAGGTTTAAAATATTAAATTTAAATTCTGAATGGGACCAAAAGAAAGGTTGGCGAAATTTACATTTTGATAAACATTATTATTTAAGGCCCACAATTTTAAATTATTATTTATTACTATTAAACACGAAAAGAATCACGCAAAGTACGTTTTACTGCAGAAAATAAGCTCATGTTTTAAAACAAGGCTGGGTAAAGTTACTTCTAAATTTTCTAAAAGTTTTCTCAACCGTTTTCAGGGACAAATTAATTTTGTAAGAAAATCACATTTGAAAATGAAAAATATTCTATATATTTGATTGATAAAAAAAATGAAACATATTTGTTTTGTTACCTGTATCACACTGTCACTTATCGTTACTATTACCTATTTGTACTCTCACCTGTATTGCGCTCAAGGCTCTTGCCAAAGACAGGCGCAATGTTGGCCTCCTTGTAAAGATGATTTTAGTGGGCTTAATCTGATTTGACTTTCAGACAAGTCAGATAAGTGACAAGAACGCAACAATAATCGTATTTGCTTCTCACATCTAGTATTCACTCCTTGCGCTTTATTTAGGAAATTAATTCCAACTTTGCTTGTGTCCGTCCAACTATTTTGTTCTCACTTGTTCTTTGTCACTTTGAACATACATGTGTTCTTCGGTCAAATATCTTGTGGAAATCCATGCTTGATATTTTTATTCTAATGTAAAAATGACGAAAATTACTAAGTATCCTGATAAAGAAAAAAATATACAATCAATACATTTATTTTTTGCTTAATAAATGTTCCAGTCACTCGCTACAGGTTGGTCATAATTGCAAGGAAACAACTGACTCTGTTAATACGCATTACGTTATTTCTAGAAATGTTTTCATCAATTTTTTTGATATAATTCTGCATAGGAGGAGATTATATTTATCTTGTTTTTTTTTTCTTTAACCTGTAGGGATATTAGGTATTTCTTAGAAGCAAGATTCATGAAAAATGAGCAACGCCTTCGCCGGGAATCGAACCACGGACCTCGAATACGCGCCCAGCATATAGACCACTACAACACGAAGGCACGCTAAGAAGGCGGGAGAAATACCTTATATACTGGCTCTTTTAAAGGGCGACTGGGGTTTTAGGAGACCCATTCGCCAAATCCTAAGTGTGGAGAATCATCAGCCACCCCCCCTCTTTTAGTTTGGGCGCTGCTGTAGAGACATTGGGTTATTTTTGAAACAGGAAGAAGTGAAAAATTAGCAACGCCTTCGCCGGGAATCGAACCACGGAACTCTGGAATTCGTACCCAGGATGCAGATCACTACACCGCGAAGGCAAGCTAAGAAGGCGGGAGAAATACCTTATAAACGTTTTACTCCTTTTTATTTTTTAACTGTTTTGAGATTTATGATAAGCATCACCACCTCTACATAAAGGTTACAGAGAAAAATTGTATTTACCTATTATTCGAATTGTTTTCTTTGAGAGGTTTTTTATTCAGAAATATGAATCTGTGAAATCTGAAATTTTCTGATTTGTTATTTGTAAGTTTCTTTCACTTATTTAATGATTGTAATTAAAAGATTTTATAACATTCTTGATAAAATAAAACTACATAAGATAGATCCGTGTCAAATGTGATATGATAGCAAGTTTTGAATTTACGAAAGAATAAAAAAATTTAGAGTGTTTTCTGCCTATTCTCTGAAACAGAACACGAAACAGAGTTGCATTTTCTATAGTAGAAAACGTTTACAGTATTCTCTTCTAGGCTATAACTAGGTGAATTTCTTTGATCCGAATGGTCCGCGATTTTATTGTCCATGTAAGGTAACATCGGTGGAGGGCATAACTATATGGGCAGTAAAATCCTTGACAAAAAATTTCGTCGAACGTAACTTTCTGGAGTAGTAAACATGGAACGCTCAACATGAGGAACTGATCTGTTGGTATCCGAAGTTTATAGTGAATGAAGTTGCATACTAAAATCTCTTTTTATAACAGCAGTAACTGATACTAATGCGTCACATACCGAAAGGTATTTTGTGATTTTTCCGCATTTTAACTTATTCTTATTAACTTAATTCCAGTAGATCGCTCGTTTGTAATCGCAATATTAATCTTTTGAAACAGCTATATATTACCTTATATTTATTACCTCATTCTTCTGATACATGATTAAAATGACATCTATTATTAACTCTACTTGCATTTCTTAGTATTCATTGTACAATTAAGGAGTCATACCTCCCTTAAAATGCTAAAACGTCGAGTAAATTGGACCATTTCAAACTACTGTATCTCATAATATATAAACAGGAAACAAATAAATTTTTTACAGAAGACACTTAAAATACTACTCTATCTGAAAATGTGACTAAGCTTATAAAATAGAAAAAAAATTATTTAATAATGCTGAAAACTATATGGCACTTTATGTAATCTGAAAATGTAATATCAGCTTGCGCGCAAGATTACTCTTAAATTATATGCTCTTTCAAAATATTTTCACCTGTAATATATTTATTATAGTCTTCTTATAATTTTGAACCTTTAAAATTTTAAATATATATAAATTTTATATTTTTTAAAAACAGTGGTTTTATGTTACTGAAAATAGCATACTTTTTATTACTTTGAGAACCCAGAAAAATAACAAAATATAAATGGAAATTGCAAATTTTAGGTTCAGGTTGTAGCAAATTACATATTGTATCTGTGATACAGCTTTCATTAGAATATATTGAATCTTTCAATTGTTATGATGCGCGAAATAATGAAAAATCATGTTTTGAGAAAAATGACTTTTTTGAGGAAAAAAAAGTTTTTTTCACCATATATTACCTAATAACCATTATTATTGCACCTTAATTTTATATAAAATGAAAAACTTATTACCTGATATTGTTTTCTTTACTTATTTTGTATTTGATAGAAATTTCAACTGTTTACACAACATTCACACTAACACGACAATTCATGTCGTGATGTGAAATTACACCGAATAGCAAAAATGCACAAAATATATCAATACAGATTCATCATATAATAATTATACACACACCATTAGCATTAAAATGCTCCTGAAAGGTATGTTACTCCTTCAGCTTTATGAGTCTTTTTAATTTCATGCAGTTTTGCATGACGCTTGGCGCGACGAGCATCAATCTTACGAGCTATTACTCGTTTCTTCGAAGAAGTTACACGTTTATAGTCACTCCTAAATTGTGCAGTTATGCAATTAATTCCAGGGTGTATATTCAGGTATCTCAGAGTAGATAATCTACCCTTTCTACCATCATTAAAAAGAGCTGCTTCATGAACTGCTATTTCTGAGATGATTCTGCCACTACCAGATGTCTTTGGACATATTTGCCAAATCACGGAGTTCAGTGACTCATTTGGATTTTGAGTATGAGCTCCAAGACAGCGTTTTAAGAGGTTTGGATGCGACAGTGAGTTGAAAACTGGTTTGATCACATCCATGACTGCCAGTGGTAAGGTTTCTTTATGGCGAAAATCATTCACAACCCCTTTCGCCGAAGCAATTTGGTACTTGCACCATGAGGACTCACCAGTTGGACAAAAAGTATGTAATGGGTCACTGTCTGTAGATCGAGTATGAAAATACAAAGCCCAGATAGCATTTCGCATATCTTTCAGTGAATCTGCATGTTGGCGAATTGCATTTCCATAATACAATGACAGTCGGCTGATTGCACTATCTGTAAGTCGACCTTTTCCAGATAGACTTTTGCCATTTGAAAGCTTTCGTCCTTTATAATCAGCTTTCAGTTTACGTAAGCGAGTGCCCATCCTCTTCTGGATGTGCCATACACACTCTAGTTTTGACACAGTCACACCTTCATATGGTTTGCCTTCTGTTATGGAAAGAAATGTTTTTGAATCACCATCACCAATATAATTGATGTATCTCACACCCCTTGCACTTTGAGACCTCTGAAATATTTTAACCATTCCGTCAGCTTCTATTTTGGCAAATGAACCGAAATTATTTCTCCTGCAAGTGCGAGAATGGGTTTTCTGCCACTCATCAAAGGCTTCACCAGATCGCTTCCACAATTCGCATCCTTTACATGCTACGGATAAAACCTCTACGTCGATAACTTTTCCACTCTCAGCACCAATAACCGCACATACATCAATCTGAGATGTATGGCCTCTTGTTTTCCAGGTGCCATCACCACTTATGTCTGTAGAATTACTGGGTGATATTTCTTCTGCTGCTGCATTTTTCATGCTTTCAATTACAGTCATTTTTGTTGCATTATTGATTAAGTTACAGATTCTGTCATAAGTTTTTTGCATCACAGGAGGATTTAAATCCATTATTCCACAAAATGTTTTCAATGGTTCAAGACCTTGACCAATACAACGCATTGCATAAATAATACGACGATTAATTTCTGCAATGTTCCTTTTCTCCCCAACAAGTTTACTGTTGCTTGTCATCACAACATTTTTGCATCCTTGACATGTCAAGATCATTCTGGAACACAGACCTACAGATCTTTCCGCAGTAAATTTTAATTTACCATGGCATACCTTAAACACAGTGTTTTTTTCCAAAAAAGAACACAGAATATTTTTATCGACAATCATGTTGCCATCAAATCGATTGCTTTCACTTGAAAAATCAATGTCTGTTACATTTAACTTTTTACAAGAAGCACTTGTATTTAGTTCATCTGAATTTCCAGGGAAAATATGTGCAGCTGTAGTTTCACAAATAAAAGCTTGGTTTGGGGAAGAAATAGAAAATCCATTATTTATTTCATTTGAAACTGTCGATTTACCAGTTCTGGTGAACTGGTTTCCATGAAATCGGCGCTTTTTTGAACGCTTTCCAGAAGCACGTTTATAAGCATTATCAGCCATTTTACGGAGCAGTGCACAGTAAGATAATAAAATGCTTTAAAAACTTACAATTATATTTAAATTCAACCACAAACTGTTGTAAAATCACAACTGAATGATCATAAGTGACGGAAATTACAAGTGGAGTGATATGAAACACTACTAAAATATAATGAAATGAAAGGAAAAAAGAGCAATAAAAATAAAACGCAAGAACGGTTAAGAATGTAAAAAAACTACCGAAGAGTTGAGAAATAACATTGCTACTCCATAAATAGATCATTAAAAAATAAATCATTAGGCTTGCCACATAACACTTTGAGTAGAAACTGCTAACGCTTTTCGCTTGGACCTTTAAACCTTGTTTACATTAGTTCAGCTGGTACATTTTCCTTCATAACTCATGAAATTGTACGAATTTTTGCTTGGGGTTTTTTTAAACTGCGCAGAAAGAATCAGGCTATAACATATATTTTTTTTTCAAAAAATCAAAAATTTTGATGGTTTAAGGGAAGTATGACCCCTTAATTTGTAAAATATACTGTATTAATTCATGTCAAATTTAATTTTATCTTCACATACAACAGCCTCAGAATTGTAAGAGCCAATTTCATTTTATCACTTTTTCCTGGCATTGGGTTATTTTATTATTAGTTTCCATTTATAAGTACATTCAATATAAAAATTTAAACATTACGTATTTCTTTTCATATATTCTTAGGTTTTCTATAACGTCATTTTATGAAACCTTACTGATTTTTAAATTGAGAATCGCATGATGATTTTTCTCTTTCTTCATAAGCTCGTTTGCTTTACGAGCCTATTAACTGCACCTTTTCTAATGAAAAAATGACTCAACTCCCTATTACCGCTTTTACTTAAACAATTTATAGCCAAATTTACATATATACGAAAAAAATATTCAGTATCACTAAAATTCAAAATTCCCAATAAATATGTAAAATAAATATCAATCAATTGTTACCACACCATTAGAATTCCGGAAAACTACAAACAGGTCAAATACAAAAAATAAGCAATCAAAATCTGATTCAACGTTCCTCTCAGAGGCTCACTCTTATGAGTACGGGTGTGGCAATCCCGAGGTATCCTAGCCATTCAGGGTATCATCTTCTTGGTGAAACGGTTGTCACGATCCTGGAGCCCCAGAGATCTATCCTCTTTTCCGTCTCCTCTTCTCTAAACTGATTTTTTTCCCTTCCTCTCTCCCTTGTGGGTTTCCTCTTCGGAGGTTGGTGCTCGTCATAAGCCCTTGTTTCTAGTTTTCGAGTGGCTAGAAAACTGCCTACGTGTTTGCCGTGCGTGGAGACCCGTGTCACTGAAAAGGACGGTTTTGGAGGTACTGTCCCAACACACTGCTTTGGTCTCTGCATCAGCTCAATGGGAGGCACCTTAGTCGTCCTCACTGGTGTCAATCGGCTGGTCACTAGTCCTTGTGTCAGTGGCTTGGGGATAAGCTCTCGGGAGTGCCTGCTTTCGGAAAAGCCAACTATGGGGCTTCAGTTTGCGTATACGTCCGGCTAGCCCTAACACAGGAATCTGTGTTACCTTGTTGGGCTCCGTGGTGGGCGGGGCCGTCGGACCCGAATTTTTTCTCTTTCAATTATGGCTTCTCTTTTTATTCTGAAAAAGCCTGAGTCAAATGGAACCAACCAAGATATTGAAATTGTAGACAAATTCATTAGCAAGAAGATCTGTACTGATGCAAATGCCAGAGATATTGAAATAATTGACAAATCCGTTAGCAAGAAGATCCGCATCGATGCAAATGCCAAAGAATCTACTGATTGTCAGCGCTTTGTTGTTGTTTCCAGTGCCTCAATTGCAAAAGATGTCTCTTTTCCTGGTCAGCAAATACATTCATTCATGCATAGGTGAGCTAAGGAACATAAAGCGTCTCCGTTCCGTTACAAAACACATAATTCCTGTAGAGGTATGATCTCGGAGATCGACCTTTTGTGTGTTTCAGAAAAAGAGTTCGCCTCCGAGCTAGCTGACCAAAATGTTTGCGGTGCTAGGCGGATCAAGATGCGAAAGAAAGGCCAGTTGATTGACACGAAACACATGATCCTGACCTACAACTCGCCTGATCTGCCGAAGAATATAAAGGCTGGGTATCTTAACTGTCCCATAAGACTAATATATTCCCAATCCAATGCGATGCTTCCAGTGCCAGCGGTTTGGTCACTCTAAGACGTCCTGTCGTGGCAACCTTACGTGCGCCAGATGCTCGTTGGTTGGCCACGATAGCGATAATTGCACCGTTGCGCCATTGTGTGTGAACTGCAAAGGTGAGCACCCAGCATTTTATCGCTCTTGTCCTAAATGGAAATGTGAAAAGGAAGTTCAGGCGACAAAAATAACTAGAAACGTATCTTATGCTGAAGCCTGGAAAATAGTAGAAAGCTCACAAGTCCGCCATATTTATCTTTTTCCAATGCTGTTAAGTCCACGAGATCAGTTGCCATCCAAACATCTTTCTTTTCACCAACAAAAAGCCAAGAGCCTCCAATTAATAACAAAAACAAGAAAGACCCACTTCACACAATCCAGAAAAAAGAAATAGTAATTAAGAAAAATCCAAAAACAAGCCTACAAAAAACAGCTAAAAACACCGAAATATGAGCAATAGCTCGATTGACGATTTTATCTCTGACACTACAGACTCGGATAATATGGGAGTAGAAGAGGGAATGGAAATCGCAAAACACCTGCTTCCTCGAAAGACAAAAAAGTAGCACCGAAAAAATAAACAGGAGACATAATGGCCACCCTTATCTCTTGGAATTGTCGCGGTTTCTACCGAAATTTTCTTGACATCAAAGCTATAATCAATACCTATAATCCTGTATACTTCGCAATACAGGAAACAAATCTGAAACCAGAAGAGCAGGCAAAACTTCGAAGGTTTTTCTTTCGCCAGGAAGGATAACCTTGCAGTTGAGCGTTCCAGTGGAGCTGTAGGTCTCCTCACCTTACTGGACTATCCATCAAGTTCCTTTCCTTTGACGACATCCCTCCAAGTTGTCGCTACTCAAACAAATTTTGATATTGTTGTTTCAGTTGTTTCTCTGTATTTGCCTCCAAATGAGCACATTGATCAGCAAGATTTAAATGGTCTTATAGAGCAGCTGCCTGATCCATTTATTATAATAGGAGATTTTAATGACCATAGTCCTCTCTGAGGTAGTAAAGATACGAATTGCCGAGGAAGACAAATTGCGCAGATGATTGAAGATAATAGCCTTTGTCTCCTGAATAATGGGCAGGATACTTACATTCATGAGCCTTCAAGGACATTCCACGTTCTCGACCTTGCCATCTGTTCACCATCTCTTCTGCCATTTTGCCCTTTTAGTGTGGGAAATGATCTTTACAACAGCAGTCACTGTCCCATTTTTATATCTCTTGCAGGAAGAGGAGCACACCCCATGTCGAGATCCCCTCGGTTCATACTCGATAGAGCAGACTGGGAACTCTTCTCTTCCACTGCAGAGCTCACAGAGAACATGGTAGAAGATGCGCATATCGATGACGCTGTTGAAGCTTTTACTAATACTATTATTGTGGCAGCTTTGCTTTCCATTCCTAGCACATCAGGAAAAATACTAAAATATACGAAACCATGGTGGAATAGTGACTGTCATGAAGCACGGAAAAAAGAGGAAAAAGTATAGGGAATTTTTCGTAGATATGCTACTCTGCGAAATCTCATAGCATATGAAAAAGCCAAAGCAAATGCACGAAAAGTAAGAAGGCAGAGCCAGAGGGATTCCTGGATTTCACATGTGTCACCAATAACATCGTCTACGCCTAGTAAACAGGGTTGGGAAAGAGTTAAAAAAGCATGCGGACTATATAGCGACCACTCACTATCCTTTCAGGAATAAGATGGCCGAGTGATTAGTTCCATAGAAGAAATTGCAAATACTATTGGTGAGACATTTGCTGCCGTTTCTTCCAGCAGAAATTACTCACCTGCATTTCTTTCTGTCAAGCAGCTCTCTGAGAGAAATCCCATCGCTTTCAACTCTTCCAACTTTGAGCCTTATAAAAGAGATTTTACTGTGCTAGAGTTAAATAGAGCTTTGTTACAGACTCGTAGGTCTTGTCCGGGTCTGGATGGCGTGTATTATGAAATGCTGAAGCATTTGTCCTATACTAAGTCACTGACTGCCCTTCTCACTCTTTACTATAGGGTGTGGAAGGAGCGTACTTTTCCCAGTGCATGGAGGAGAGCTGTTCTGATTCCTATTGTTAAGCCAGGGAAAGACCCAAGGAATCCCTGAACTATCGGCCAATTGCCCTTACCAGTTGTGTATACAAACTGTTTGAAAAGATGGTAAACAGCAGTGTAGTCCACTTCTTGGAAAAGAATAATATTATATCGCCTTATCAAAGCGGTTCTCGAAAGGGAAGAACGACCGCAGATAACATGCTCCTCCTAGAGACATCCATTCGAAAAGCTTTTGTAAGAAGAAGTCACCTTGTCTCAATATTCTTTGACATTGAGAAAGCTTATGATAAGGCATGGAGATACGGTGTACTTCGGGATCTTCACGACAGTGGCTTGCGCGGGAACCTACCAATTTTCATTCAGAATTTATTGAAATCTAGAACTTTTCAACTAAGGATTGGCTCTGTTTTGCCAAATGTTTTTGAACAGGAAGAGGGTGTGCCTCAAGGCTGTGTGCTTGGTGTAACACTGTTCAACTTAAAAATAAACTAAGTATTAAAAGAACTTCCTCCCACCATCTTGGGATCTCTTTATGTTGATGATCTGCAGATAAGCTGTCGAGGGGCAGACATGAGACACGTAGAGAGGCAATTGCAGATGGCTTTGGATAAGATAAAAGAATGGTCAGATAAACAGGGATTTAGATTTTCCAAACAGAAAAAAGTGCGTGCAGTTTTGTAGAAAGCGAGGTCTCCATCCTGAGCCTGAGTTATATCTGAATGGTACAATTATTCCAGTTGCGCCTGAAGTAAAATTTTTAGAAGTGACGTTGGACCGAAAATTGACTTTTCTCATGTTTTAAACCTGAGAAAGAAGTGTTTAAAAACACTAAATATTTTACAAGTGTTGGCGAATACCTCCTGGGGTGCAGAGCGTTGCTGTATGTTTCGCATTTACAGAGAGCTTGTCCGCTCTAGACGGCTCCGTTGTTTACGGATCTGTTCGGTCATCAATATCGTTAAAACTAGATCCTGTTCACCATCAGGCTCTGCGGTTTTCTTCTGAAGCTTTCGGGCCATCTCCTGTCCAAAGCCCTTATGTTGATTCTAACGAGCCATGACTTTATCTGAGGCGTGAGCAGTTGTCCTTTTTGCAGTATTTTAATATTTTAACGCAACCTGAACATCCTAATAAGCTGTGCTGACTTGATAATGTGTGTAGAATTTTATTTGAAACACGTTCATCCTGTGTGCCTACCTTTCCTTTAAGAGTTCGCCCTATCATTGAGGAACTCTCCCTCTCTGATATGTGCCCCCAAGCGGTGCAGAATTTATAAATCCCACCTTGGGAAAATGCACGGATCCAGCTTCTTAATGTTTACAACCATTACGTGAAGGCAAGCACTAACGACATCGTTTACAGACAACTCTTTGCTGAGCATAGGCATATAGCAGTTATCTTCCAGTATATACAGGTTGATCCATGTCAAATGATCATGTCAGGATGGCATTTGTAATTGAAGATCGCATGGAGGGCAGATGCTTGCACCATGCTTTCTCAGTCTTAATATCTGAACTAACTGCAATATATTATGGTCTTTTGTACATCTCAAAGCTCTGCCACAAAAATGTTCATAGTTTATACAGACTTGTATAGTGCTCTTAAATCTTTGGAAACTTTTCCCAACACTCAGAATCCTGTGGTAGTGGATGTTATCAAAATTCATATAAATTTAACGATTCGAGGATATGAAATCCTGTACTGCTGGGTTCCCGGGCATGCGGGAATAAAGGGAAACGAGCTTGCAGATATCGCATGAAAATCTGCTGAACTGTCCAGTCGCCTTATCCCTTTTAGAGACATCTGCTGTGTCATTAAGGGAAAGATCCGAAAAAAATGGCAGCAACTTTGGGACGTTCAGCTTCACAACAAGTTGAGAAATGTAAAGCCTAGAATTGAGCATTGGGATTTTGGTGGAAATCGTAAGGAGGAAGTTCTTTTGACTTGCCTCAGAATTGGTAACACTAGAGTGACACATAATATCCTCTGGAAGCAGAAAACGAGCATATTTGTTTAAATTGTTATGTTTGTGTATCTGTTCGTGATATTTGACGTCGTGAGTGTCCATGTTTTAATAGTCTTCGTCAGAAATATTTTAATAGCTGTGACTTACCTCTCGATCGTCTAATCGGAAGAGAGGTCAATTGTAATTTATTTTATTATTTAGAAGAGACTGGCTTTTATCACCTAATGTAATTTGTTTTGAAGATTGTGTTTTGGATTTTAATGTGTACTTTTACCTTGTTTTCATACGACTTCATCCTTTGGATTTGGTACATTTTTTCACTTGTTTTTATTTATTGTATTTTAATTTCATCAATTGTAATCATCCCATCTTGTGTTTGGCGCGTTTTAATCATCTTTGGTTTTGCGCCAATAACCTCTCAATCACTCTGATTCAACGTTATCAAGAGGAGATAGAACAAATTCAATTGAATTTTTCCTCCCAGAAAAACCACTGCGTGTATAAATTTATTTTATGTTTATACATATGAATTCAACAAGTTCTTAAAGCATCTAAAAAGGTACAGAAAATTTACTATGATTGAATTTGTCGGCTGTTACAGAGATTTAGCATATTTTTTTACCGAAGAAACATATTCATAACATTTGAAGCAATGATATTGGTAATGAATTTCAAATGATATCAAAGCATCTTCTGATCATTCAGCGCAATGGTGTGTTTTGCGGAAAGGCATTCGTGTACAGAAATTTTCATACGACTAGAAAGCTTCCTATCCTGGCATGACCATTTTATTTGCTAGATATCACACTCTCGTATATGGCTGCTTACTTCTATCAAGATGGTTTTATACAGTCAATATTTTCAGATAGTTTAAGGTATCTAAAACGCGGGGGAAGCAAAAGAGGCATTTTTACAAAGGTTTCAGAAATATTCAGAGCTTTGGAGCATGTATATATGTTATGGAGGATGCGTTTTGAAAGATGAGTGAGTAATAGCGTTTTACCTCCCGCTAACGTATGTACATAGGGAAGAACCCTGATGTTTTCGGTTTCGATAATTCGATAGTTAGTCTTCAGTGAATAAGCATAAACTAGGATACCACAATATGTTTTTGCTATTTTTACAATTATATTTTTTGTCTGTGTGCCTGTCTGTTTGTTTGTGCGTATGTGTGTAAAGAGTTTTTCGTCCACGATAACGTTTACATCAAACTTCCAAAAAATTACTTTTTTTTCATATTTAAATTTTCTGCATTCATATAAAGAGTTGATTAGCTTTGGGTAAGATTGGACAACAGAAAGTGGTATTTTACAGGAAGCCGATAGCAATTTTTAATGGATAAACAGAAGAGGTACTTAATTTGAAGTCCGCAATAATTTTTAGTGAAAACCTATATTAAAACAGAATCGAAAATCTTTCATCTTTAGAACTTAAAACTTTATATCAATGGGCACAACGTATTAAATTTTGGGTGAAATTAATAAACTGCAAGTGATTTTTACTTGAAGATCTAAACAGGCTTTCCTAAAATATATATTATGAGACAATCGAAAACTCTCTAATTTTGAATTTAAAATAGGTATGTGGAGAACAACAACATATTATAAACGTATTCTTGGAATTATTCTAAATGCAATGAGTATGAGCTCATTATGAAAACGAGCTTCTGTTATGAAGCAATTAAATAATACATTATCCTCAATCTTAATTTTGCGTTTGTTTCACTTTTGTGTGCAATCACGTTTCATTTAAAAGGATACTGCAGCCAAATATTATAATTACGTGTTATTTTTCCAGAAATAATACAGCACATATGAATAATATATAGAATGTAAAAAGAAATACATAGCAACACTAATATTCTATATGGACTTCTGCTCTTAAAAATTTCGTGCTTCTTAATTCATTTATTTATGAATCCGAAACTCTGACTGCAAGATACACATCGGTCGATGCGATATTTTCAAACACAATTATGAGAACTGATGTGTACGTGAATATGTATAAGTATCATTGCCCATTGTATTAAGGAGAACAGAATAATACGTAGCGTTTATTATTGATATTGAGAAGTAAAGTTTATAAAGAAATTATTTATTTATAAACATAATATTAGTTTACTGAATTTTCATTGTTATACCACCAGTTCCGTGTGTTAACATGAAACTGCAAAGATGTTTTTCAAATGATCTAAAAAATCTCTGATTTAAAACATAGGAATAAATTTCATTATTTAAAAGAAATCTGGGTGCTTTATTTAAAAGACATTAAGAATCTTATTAAGCCATCGAACCTTATATTCAGTACTTTCCTAAAATATATATATATAGCATAATTCAAAAAGCGTGGCAGCAAATCAACGAATCTGAGCATGGTGAGCTACAATTGTAATAGTAATAAGAGAGTTCAAGTACCAAACATCTGTATCTCGACAGATACATGAATGACTTTCTTGGCCAAAGGAAAAAATAGTACCTTCTATTGTTATCTATGTATCTTTTTGTTTATCAGAATAAACGAAAGCACAATTCGCAAAAAAGAGTTCATGATAAAGGACAATAATTACAGACCTGAATTCCTCAGCTATTTATAGCTCCGTTAGCGTTTTCCCTACATCCCATATCAGTTGAAGATTAATTGCTTAAACATCAATTATGGGGAGAAAAGTTTTAATTAATAGCATCGGTGGCTCAGTGAGGTTACAATGTTTAGTAGAAGGTGGATGTCAGTCGCCTTCTTTATAAGAGAGAAATTCATTAAGCCATTATTCAGTCTTCGAAATAACAAAGCATTTACTTCAATGGTAGAAATAAAGACTCAGACTGGACTTCTAAAAGAGACTGCAAAACCCAGAGAGAGAAATCATTTATTACTTAGTTATTAGTATAAGTTTAAAAGCTGCAAGAGGAAATTCATTGGCGCCTTCTTCCTTTAACTGTAGGTGAACTTTTAATAAAAATAGCAGGAAACAGTAAATATGTTCTAATTCAGAATTTCGATCACAGAGAAACATTTCAGATGTTAAAATATGGCAATGCATTTTACTAGAACACATATGATACTAAGAAAACGTAAGTTTTAGATTAGGTAATTCACAAAACTATGATTTTATGATCTATCAAAGAATGTATATTCGAACATATATTAAAAACTGGCAAGAACCAGAAACATGATGTATTTTAGAAGTTAAAATAGGAAAAACGAAATAGTAAAACATTGAAATTGATGGCACCGGAATGCTTGAATTTATTGAAATTGATGGTATATGAATTGTTTGAACATACTTACAATTTGTTTATATATATAGTAAGACAAAGGATTCTTTTCTTGTTCCAAACGTTGAGGAAAAAACACATAAAGTTTGATTCGAAACTATGCGGACACTGAAATAATAAGTCATTATAAATTAGAAAAATAAATATATACTTAATCTCTGACTAGATTACTTTGGATCCGAAAAAGCGATTACCTCTGTTTCGAGTGGGAAAGAAAAAATATGAACTAAATAAAAACATTTGGCACTTTGGATGAGTCAAAGTATTTTTCTGTAGTTATGATATAGATGCTTTTATTTGTAAATCTAAATGCAATTCGGATATCTTCGATATTTTTTTCAATGGCGGACAATAGCCATTATAGGATTTGGCCAGTACTAAGGCCAGAAGCGGTGGTCACTTTATTATGAAAGCACATAACAAGTGATCCATCGTTGCCTCCTATGAAGGAACAGACAATTTACATCCATGTCCTATTGGGGATTCGAACCCGGGTCCTTTGTACAGCAGTCAGAGACACTAACCACTTTTCCTTACTTGAATATAATGATTAAATAAGTTTTGTTAACTTTGAGTAATATTATTTTAATAATAACGTTCCTAAAAACACTGATTTCAAAATACAATTTGAAGGACATGAAAGGTTTCCAACGCATTACCAAAGATTGGGACATTCATTTATCAATATAGCAATTCCACCTCATCCATTCTTTCAGAAACAACGTTGGATGCTAAAGTTTAGAAGAAATATTATTTAATTATTGAAAAATTTAGGTCATACATTTAGTTAAAATATGCATAGTGCTTTACATACCTTAAGTCCTTGAGTAGCATTTATTTCACAGTTGCAGTTACTCACAAACATATTCCTCTAATTATAAAAATATTTTAAATAATACTCATTTTGTGATATTTTAAAATTAAAGCAAAGTCGTTTTTGTTTTTACGCAATTTAACTTTTTGTATGGTTAAATTACTGGACCTAAAACAAATACGTAATGTAACTTTTTGTATAGTATTTTTGTCCCTACGGACCATAGTGTCTTCTTTAATATCATAGTTGACGCTGATAATTCGTCTTTTTCGTAAACGCCTTAGCCCAAATTAAAGGGCTCTGAGACCTTTAAAGTTCTATCCCTATGTAATAGAATTTTGAAAGATCATGCCATTCTTAATAGTTTGCGAAGGGCATAACAAGCTAATAGGGAGGCCTGTTGAGAGGGCGACGTTTTACATCACCTCTTATCCGTTCTCTGTACAACGCGCCATTAGTAGCCTTATCAAAAGCTCCTTTTAATATCCTCGATTTAACAATACAAAGATTGGCAGCCCCAGCTTTGTTGTTTAACATCTACTACAAGTAGTATTTGGTTACTTACGCTCTGCTAGTACTAACTCTTCGAAAGTCGAATTGAATTTTGTCTACCCAGAAAACGTTTGCAGCTAAATTGTACCTTCAATTTGATCGCTAGACCTTCAACGAACAATTGAAGTTTGTTCGTAACATCATCATGCCTAAATTGCTATTATCTACATTATCATGAACGTTTATTTCCGTATTCTATGCTATGCTCCTCAGCTCTGTACAACCTAGACATGTTACATACAGGATAGGGTGATCACCCGGGAGCCTGGAGGTACGACTTCATCGCTTAATGAGACAAGTACTATTCACCATAATGTTCGTATTTCTAGAATACGTCTCAAGGTTCCATAACACTACTGCTGTGCAAAAATCTAGGTACATTATTTCTATGTTTTAAATTAAAATTCTATACGTGTATATTTTTTCGCAATTTAGTACACATTAAAGGGAACACTGAGCCACCCCCGAGACAAAAATGAGACACTTATAATTCTCATGAGCAGAAGGAACTTGATTACTTTCTTACAATGATGATAACACGTGTTGCTTAATGTAATGCTTCCATAGCTTTTACTAAAACACTAATGTAAAAAGGAACTTTTATACTTTAATAAAAAAATCAAGCAGCATATCCATAAAATAGTGATTTGAAAAAGGTAAGGTTAGGGAAATTTAAGATCAATTAAGAGCTCAACAAAATATTATTAAAAAGTGTATATTGAAATCGTGCGCTGTGATTATTGCAACATTCATTGCAAGCCGAATTTTAGCAACAACAATAACAACAAAAAAAGGTGACAGGGAATTTATGAAAGATAATGTCTTGACAATATCAAATTTGCTTTTTAGTTATTTGAAAAAAAGTTTAAAATTATCGTTACTGTTAAAGATCTACAGTTGTCTCAAAATATTGTGAAACGGTAGATTGTGAAAATATAAAAAGAACAGTCAAGTTAGGATACGAAATTAATATATAGTCTTTAATCTTGTTTTCCGCTTCAATTTGATGAATTTGACAGATAAACATAATGCATAACAGTTGTTTATTTTTATTCGTTTGCATTTAAAAATTATACATTTAAAGAAGAATTATTAATCTAAATTAAATGATTTAAGTTTAAAATTTAAAGGATAAAACAAGAAAATAATTGAAATGATAAGAAGTCTTAATATTTTTTAAATAATAATAGTTTAATAATTTTTTAATTATTAAACAAAATTTTTAAGCTAATGGAAGTACACGAACAATTTGAAACCATAACCGCATTGAACAAACTATCTTCAAAATTATCAAAAATTGCAATAACAGCCTTCGAAAATTATATTGCAAAAATTAAAAAAAAGGTGATTGAAGACTTTTAAGTAACATTTCATGATGATTAAAAAATCAAACTTTCGGCTTTTTCATACCTAATGTTCACGAAAACTAAACTTCTTTCCCGACTTACTGATTCCCACACTGAAGATTAAGTATCATTCTCTTTGTCTGTATACACAATAAATTATGAACGCTTGGTTGGGGATATATTGAAGCAAAATTCCTATTAATGATAAGATGACGAAATAAAATATAATCTACAATTTTTTGCTGCTAATTTAAAATTAATAAATGTTATTAATAAAATATCACGTTAGTTTATTACCTTCTCCAACACTGTTATTTATTAGGGTACAAGACCCAAATACGGATATGCTAAATATCAATATTTTAGTAGGTAGATCGCGAGATAATTTTTTTAAAAAGTCAGTCACATATATATATATATATATATAAAATCGTTATCCACCCCTGATATAAATTTACTGATAAAAGTTTATACATAAGAATCTAATTAAATTAAAGTTACATTGTTGGCTAGATCTTTACTTGGTCTGTGAAACGACTATTCGCTAATTTCAACTGTGTCAATTGCAAAGCATCCGAAGGGTGAAAAGACACTTTTACTCAACTCAAGAAAGAATTTACAGTTGGCAGTCCTGGTGCTTATAAAACTCAGTCAACACTATTATTGACTAGGACCTAAAATAAAAATATAAAATTAAAACCAAGCCTAAGTTAAATAATCAACCAAAGCTATGCAGAAGTAATTAACGCAAGATGGCTGTTAGCCCTATCATCGACGTGGACAAACTGGCAGTTAATATGCACGGTCAGCAAACTTAAATATCATAGAAACAACGAGGCTGAAAGCCAGAACACTCTCTGTCTGAAGTAACTAATTCATTGAAGAATGAAATATTTAAATCTGTACGTCGATAAAGGTTAAATATAAATTTAAAAAATATTTCTGATGTTAACTAATTAAATGACGAGCTGATATGTGGACCATCGGGAAAAATTTTGAGGAATGCAAATTTTTCTCAAAAAAGAGATTTTATTCACAAACTTTTGGAAAACTCGTTTCTTAGAAATCATTGGCAGAATTCAAGTATTCGCACATAACCAACTCATAACATTCGTTACGCATAATTTAAAAATGAAAGAAGTTTTGAATTAAATTAATTTTTTTTCATATTTCTTATATTATAATTCTAAAGTAATAAAATTAACTGAATGTGTATATTATCGATACATCGATACATTTTCAGCATTATAAACTGCGTGAGTGGAAATGCTTTCGGCGTACCAAAAGTAATAAAATTGCAAAATGAGTAATGGTACACACTAGTAAATCACAAAAGAACTATCACTGAATACGGAGCGGTAAGCGGAGAAAAATCAGCAATGAATTATCCTAATTTATATTTCAGCGAATTATCTCATCTTAGCATATGACATATATCAGATATCACGACTTGAAAACAATTGGGAGTTTTGAGTTCTTAAACAACTTTTAAAAATAGACATTTTATTAAGCTGATTAAATATTTTTTATATTCTGATTATATATTTATATATTATATGACACATATTTCAAAAATTACTTTTCCTTGTCAAATAGGTGTGGAAACCATGTTCATTCTCTGTATTATTATTGTCTTCTAATATCTAAACACACAAGTTGGCCATAAACATGACACTCAAGTTTACCTTGGCAAGAAGGTCGGAGATAAATTTCGCGAATTTAATGTTAATTTCATATATTTCACGAGAAACAATATGTTTCGAGAATGATAAATAAATCGCGAATTTTATATGATTTATTATTAATTTCTATTTTTGTTAAAATTGCTAGACTCTTTTTCATATTTAAATTATTATTATATTAACACTATAATGAATTTATGCGAAAAATACACTGCAAAGTGATCCTTTTCCAAAATCTATAGCAGACATTAAAACTTTTATAAGATACGATATATGTTTCAAGAAATATGAGAAAATCGCATTAATGACATTAAGTCTTCTCTTGATTTTTTATCAAACATTAAGACTTTTAAAACGCGCTATGATCTTTATACATTAGATCCCATTTAATGTTATCGCATTTGCCCACGCTGTTTTCATAACATTAAACGATGAAAGAAAATAGTAGCTAATTATAAGCAATGCAATATTACCAATTTAATATAACTAGAAATATGTAAATAGTAACTTTAATAGCATTTTAATTAGGAATGCAAAAATTTGTTTATGAACTATTCATAACATTTCTGGAAATAACTTGACCAATGCTTTACCACTAAGCTTAATATTCGAAATTTATCTTACCTTAGTAAAATCTAAAACTAGACCCCCCCAAAAAAAACGCTGCTTTAATTTAGCGCAGATGCTTTCAAGGGAAAAAAATCTGCAGACTTCTTTTTTTTTTAACTTTTGAAGAAGAGGGACCTGTGTATGATATTCTCAAATTTGAACAGATTTATTGAAAATCTACATCGAGTTAAGATGCTTTTCTGCCTAATTTTGACCTTTTGACTAAAGTCGAAACCAAGATGTTTGGCGATTTAATTCCTTACTTGGCGACATCGCTATGTAAGATAACAATTTTTTAATGCTCTTTAAACTTATTTGGCAACTTTACATCAGTTTAAAAAATATATTACAGAACAGCTGATCACAGTATACGATGTATTTTTGCTTTTTCGTAACAGTTTAATTGGCTTAAAAACTATCGGTACAAACCCAGATTCACAAATCTATGTTTTTGTAGTTTGTATTTATGTCTTTGTTATTTTTTATATTTAATACTGTGTTAAAATAAGTACGCTGTGAGAAGAATATATCAAAATTATTGTGCAGAAGACAGAAGTTGAGTTTTTGAAAATTAAACGCATACCAAACCTCTAACTTATTTTCTATCAATAACACGTTTGAAAATTCTTGATTTTGACATGGAGATCCCGAAATACGAATTTTAGTTGAAACAAAAGGCATAATACAATGTTTACGTAGCTAGGATTACGTTTGATTTCTTACGTTACTTCGTATCTGGTAAGATTTAATTTCCTTGAAATATTAAAATAAATCTTCGACAGAGAAATATTCAGCTAAATGTTTCTTATTTATTTATTATTAAATCTGAAAGTTATTCATCTTCACTAAAGCCATATAGAAGAAAATAATCATTTGAAATGCTATATATCATCATCTAAGTGACAGAGCTTCACATGCAACATTAAACCCCTCGACTTCAGAACTCGATCTCCCAATATGTACTAACTTCTGGTAACAAATAATTAACATTATATGTCATATGCAATTAATCTTATATGTCACTAGTTATAATTCAATTAGAAAATATTTTCAAAAGGTCTTATTGCGGTTTTTTTTATCATGTCTTTATACATTATTAGCATTATTCTTTCATATGTGAAGGATGCATGCTTATCACAGCCTTCATCCTTTGTCTCTTTGGTCGTGCTTGTAATGGTATATTATAAAATAAAGCCTCAGATATGTTTCGGTTACTTGGAACGTTTAAAATCAAGTTATTGATTCTAGGTAGTTCGTCTCTCTTAAGCGAAGAGATATGTTTTATGTTTTGGATGTTAATCACAGGAAAATTGATTGTATATTGCATAGACGTAATGTAGCACTGCAATTAGACTTGCTATAAAATCTTGTTTCACAAATTTGAAACGGATGAACAGCAAGCCATCTGAAGCCTACGAATTATTTACATAACCCCTCTTTCATTCGCTCTGCTTCAACTCACACATGGTAATAGTAATGCTCTCGATTCGTGGAGTATAGTGACTGTACAAGCTCAGTGTTTCACTTCGATAAGAATGAGAAGAAAGAAGCACCCACCTCAAAGAATGCTGCGTATTTTGAACATGAATAAAATTCATTATATGTGACAATATATCATCAATGTTACAGTAATTTATCTGAATCAGAATTGGTATTGAAGCAAGCCATTCTACAACAGAATTACATATGGTGATGCGCAAGTGGTTAATTTCTGAGAGTTAGTATGTGTTCTGAATTTCGATTTGTAGTGTTTGAATGACAGCGTGTTTCGTTTTCTTGTTACTTTGCACAATTACATTTGAAAAATTGTCCTAATTCTTCAATAGTTGTTGGTGCTATAATTTAGATTAATGAATTTTATTTTATCAGATAGGGGCCTAACGTGTATAATACAGAAATTTGCATTCCGAAATAAAAAGGAGCGCATACTGATGTTCCTTTTGACCTACCAGTACAACTGATTTTTCGAAATTTAAATGAGCTGCACCTTGTCTTTGAATTATATTCGCTAAAAGTGTTAAAATATTTCGATCACGTATTACGTTATAATGCTTTACATATGTATACTAAAGCAAAAATCAAGCTTAATATTTTATTTAAACGGTGAAACTCTTCACTAAGAAAAAATTCCTAATTGATGAAATTTCTAAGAAAACAAAAATATCCGTCCATTGTATGAAAACGCCTGAAGAGAGCTAAATTGTTATTGAATAAAAATAATGCGAAATAATAGCTAAGCCATAAATGTAGTCATTTAATTACAGCGAGGGAGTGTAACAATTTAAATAATTAATGCATCGTAAAAACATTTCTTTGATTAAATTATTTCTTTTTTATTTAAAATAAACAGTATTTGTTTCCTTAATCGAAGGAATTGCAAAGTCCTCAGTTTAATTTATTGCACAAAATTAATTTATTTGAAAGCTGTTATGTTCATAAACACTTTAAATTAATTATTTATAGCAGCAAATCAGCGATTAATTTGTTTCAATAAAAATATAAGATATTCATTACATTAAATTTGCTTTAGATGTATCCATTTATTTTCCCAAATTTCCGCATTTACTTTCATCATAAATTCAATTCAATTATGAATGCAGAAGACATATAGATTTTTATAAGTGTATTAAAGTTACATGTATATGGAGAAAAAAGAATTCTGTGAGGCAAAAGTATCCAAAGTTGCGTTGTTTTGTTTGATTGAGAATCATCAACATACGAAAATAACTTTCTTGGTGAGGTCTATTACTGTGCAGTGTTATTAAAGTGCAGAGAAATGTCTAAGTAAGAGTGGAAAAAGAATATACTGTACAGCCTGGCTTTGTATAACTTCGAATAATCATCCATTAATGTTTGCTAATTCTTTTTCCTACTGTTTATATGGATAGTTTTCCAGTATTCGTGAAGCACTGCGCTGCAATATTTTAATTGGAATTTGCTGCTGATAACATTTATGACTTACAAATACTTTCCAAATCTGTGAACCCCAACAAAATGCCTTCTCTGCTTTTATCATCACTTATATTAGGAAATTTATTTACAAGGAAATTTTTAATTAGGTAATTTATTTCTCAGACATGTGAATACTAATCTTTATGGTAACAACGTTTTTAATAAACTTAATATACAGTGCAGGCGGGTTACTTATCTAGAATATTGTAATATTCTGATAACAATTAATATTTCTTTGGTTAGTGCTGCTTGGTTTAACTAGCAGTTACTGTTTTTACCATTTTCCTTGTCTTTGTTGTTCCATTTATAAAAAATTAACAGTATTTCATATAGTACAGCTCAAATCTACTATAAGAATAGCAATCACTTTTAAATCCTTGTCGTATTCCAGTTATACCAAAAAGTTGCACCGGTATCTTTTGTGTCATATGCTCGAGATTTTCGATACTTAAAGTATTATCCCGTCGACCCTGAAAATTTCGTCAAGTAGCTAGACTTAGCGATAATTACGGATACGTGTAACATAAGCGCGCGTTCATAATTACCACTGTGCTTTCATTTGATGGAATCCCGATTGATTCTTGATAAGCCCTTTTTGTTTTTATGAATAAGGATATCAATTAATTGTTATTTCTACATTTTTTCTTTCATTTTGAGTAAAATGGTTAAATGTTTGCAACGGATTCCTTCCTTATAGTAAGCAGGAGATTATTTTCAATGTTAGCGGATACTACTTAAGAAATGTCATTAATGGATACTATATGGTCAGCTCAACGTAGCCTACGAAGCAGTAATAGAATGGAACGAATATCCGCGGAAAGTTCGTACTCATAACATTCTACAAAGAGCTTCCGGTAAAACTGTTGAGCTTAGTCAAATGGCAGAAATTGATGAAAGTCCTTTTACGAAGACAGAAAAGGCAAGGTCTCAAATAGTGGTTGCTTATTAGAGAGTTCTAAGTTCCTTCAGAATTTTGCAGGAACAATTGGCGCAACTTTGGAAGTATCTTCACCAAATTTCATGGTTCGATGATAGCCAACATTTACGGTAGAGGGACTAATACGTAAGTATCAGAGTTTCGTTGGTTTGATTCACATGCCAGAGTGAAATAATAGTAACGAAGTGAAATTGTTTATTGTTAACAAATACAGCCGGATTCGTCGATTTGAAAATGGAAGTATAATAAAAAAGTATGAAAGGAGTTCGCAGACATAAATGGAAAAGTACTGATGATTTGAATTTAAATTTACTCTAATAAATATTTTGAGTTCCAGTGCAATCAGTGCTGAAGCTTAAATTATACTATACCGGTTTACAACATTAAAAGTAACAAAAATCAACAAAATGGAGGTAACATCGACACAGGTTTAAAAGTAAAGCTCTGGTTAACATCAGATTGCCCCTGATGGGAGCATATGTGACATGCATGAAAGAAAACAAAGATATATAAATGTAAAAACAATATTACATGATGACGCCACATTTATGTCATTAATAAACGGATGTTTAAAGCTAAAAGCAAACAAAACGTACATAATGTGTGACCCGGAACTTCACACTAATTTTCCAGCTATAGCCCATGCTTTCAATGAGGTGATCAAGCATCGATGAGGCAAGCAATGGTCACTCCCTCATTTTAGTAGTTTCCAGTTGACTGCGATTGACTGGGGAAAGTAAGCATGCAGAGACATGAAGTCCGAGGACAAGATTCTCAAAGGGAGATGAAATACGGCGGCCCCTCAATACAAGAAATGTTCTCACATTCCATGCACTAATGAACGATGTTGGCTCGATGTGAACGATCATTATCATTCATAAGAGAAACTAAGACCAATTCTTACAACGCAGAGATTTACAGTGTGGTGTAGGACTTAATATAGACACCGCGCAACAGTCATAAAACCTTACGTAAAGAACTGCAGCTTATGATCTGATTTTAAAGCAAATCCAGACTTGTCTGTAAACAAGACGTTGCAACAATCTGAAATAGTTCAGTTGAGATGTCGATGACATCACTTTAATCTTGCCCTTCGAATTGAGGTTTTTAGTGAAATATAAATATTTTATCCTGGGTCGTACAGCCCTTTCATTGCTGGAACATGCGGGTCAATTCTGCTTGGCTACTGCAGCAATACGCGGATCTTCAGAAAGTGTGATAACCCTTGGTAGAATGGGCACAGGTCCGTGGACAAATGTATGAATTGTGTGGAATTGCGTCCACTTTCGAGAAATTATTGAATGATCAGTGGCAGAAAAACAGTGACATATTTAATTGACTTGTAATTAATCAATGTATCCGCAGCAAGCCGGTGTTTACTATCTGTTACTCGTCTTCTTTCAACCTTCAAATACGAATGTCATCAGAAATTATGCTACGAAAGCTACAAAAACTTCGTATCATCATTTAAATGAACCTTTTCATACCCTTTAGAATGTTGGTGTCTTCTGTAATTGTCTACTTAGCATACGTCTGGAAATCGTGCTTGGTTGTAATATATGATATTTGCATACTCCGACTTGTAGCAATTTTCAGCCACTCAAATTCATATATGCTTTCGTAAACTGCACATTTGCATTGTGCGTTTAACTTTTGGAAATTACTCACATAATTTAATATTCTCACGTGTAAAGTTTAAATTTTAACATACTTAGGAAGTATTTATGTACTATCAAGTAAACCTAAGAAATGAGATCTATCTAAAGCTATGTCATTTATAGCCCACATCTAAAATATATTTCAATTTGTTAATTAATGCTGTGGCGAATTTTTTTATCAATGTAGTTAAACATTTTTGACATTGTAATGTAGCGTATGCATTAAATTATTTAAATCTGTTTAAGACTCAGAGATTTAAAAAAATCTTAGAAATACATGGATAATACAGTGGATGGACAAAAATATGGAAACACCATGTGAAATGCATGTTTGAAAAGAAAGAGTGATTTTAATGAAATATGTAGGTGGCGCTGGCGTTTTTGACTACTGACGCCACCTATACAACTTCGTAAATGTGCTAAACAGTTCAGTTGCTGTCGGAGTACTGTTATGTGAGGTTGTTATTGCATTATGTCAGAGTTAACAGACTTCGAACGTGGGCAAATTGTTGGAGCACGTATGGTAGGTGCTTCCGTAAGCAAGGTAGCCGAGGTGTTTAGTGTTTCAAGAGGTACTGTATCGAAGATTTATTCCGCATATTTGAAAAGCGGAAAAACATCATCTGCTAAATCACAGCGCGGACGAAAGTGTGTCCTGAGTGATCGTGACAGACGATCATTAAGGGCAATTGTGACGAAAAATAAGACCACAGCTGCAAAAGTTACTGCTGAAATGAATGTTGTGTTACCGAACCCTGTGAGTACCAAAGCAATTAGAAGGGAGCTTCATAAACAGGGAATTGCTGGCCGTGCTGCGATTGAGAAGCCACTCATCAGTGATGCTAATGCCCGTAACAGGAAAAGGTGGTGTTTAAGTCATAAAGCCTGGACTATAGAGCAGTGGAAGCGAGTAATATGGTCTGACGAGTCTTCTTTCACATTGTTTCCCACTTCTGGCCGAGTTTACGTCTGGAGAACGCCATCTCAAGCCTATAATACAGACTGCTTGTTGCCAAGAGTGAAACATGGCGGGGGTTCTGTTATGGTTTGGGGTAGCCATATCGTGGTTCTCTGCTAGCCCCATGATAACTGTGTCAGGGCACATGACTGCCAAGACTTATGTGAACATTTTGGCCGATCAAGTTCATCCCATGGT
Organism: Stegodyphus dumicola; assembly: GCF_044657685.1. Classification (NCBI taxonomy): domain Eukaryota; kingdom Metazoa; phylum Arthropoda; class Arachnida; order Araneae; family Eresidae; genus Stegodyphus; species Stegodyphus dumicola. Next base: position 5,494,355 of record NC_140776.1, on the reverse strand, counting down.
ACAAACTTTGTTCCCCGATGGTGATGGTGTCTTCCAAGACGACTAAGCCCCTGTTCACACAGCTCACATTGTCCAGGACTGATTTTCTGAGCACGAGGATGAGTTGCCCCATCTTCCCTGGCCACCACAGTCATCAGACCTGAATATTATCGAACCTTTGTGGTCTACATTGGAACGGAAAGTGCGTTCTCGTTATCCACCGCCAACATCGTTATCTAAACTTGCCACCGTTTTGCAGGAAGAATGGTATAATATTCCCTTGGCAAACATACAGGAACTGTATTTATCCATTCCGAGAAGACTGCAAGCTGTTTTGGATGCCAACGGGTTTCCTACACCATATTAAGCAAAGAAACATGTTTTTTTAAAGGTGTTTCCATATTTTTGTCCAACCCCTGTAATTGTTGCCATGAAATGAATTTTAACTGAAAAATACCTTTGTAGAATCATTAAGAAGATAAAAGGAACCTAAAAAATAATTTGTCAATTATTTAGTTTGAATATAAATCAGGTATGATTAATTACATAAATTGTAGTTTAACATGGGTATGAAAAGAAGAAACAAAAGTATAATCTATGTTGAAATAGAGGGTAATACATTAAATAAAAAAGTACGAAAAAGCGACGTTAATTCCACAAAATATTAAACGAAATAAAGAAAATGAAGAAACTGTCTGTTATCAGAAAAAGAAAAATATAATGAATCAATATAAATAGATAGACGTATGAAATTTCAAAATCACAGGAACGAAAAAAGAAACGTGAGCAAAGCATTTTGCTTTTATATTACAAAAAAATACTCTTTGCATGCTCAAAAAATGACAAAAAATATTGGTAATGCACTTAGAATAAATGGTGAATGCAAAATGGATAACCAAGCTGCACATTTTTGAATCAAATTGTGGGATAAGACCATTTTCAACTTACTGAAGATGTAAATATTGTTTGCTAATATTGTCGAATAGAAAATGATGAGTTGAAACCAGCTATATGTTTCAAAAAATCAATGATTTGCTCAGTTATATAGCTTAATTAGAAATAGGAAGGAAAGTATTTCTGTTTTTTTAAAAAGGAATAGTATCAGGATTTTTAAATATTTCAATCATTTTGCATCTCTAACGAGCCGCCCATACGGTATAATGGTTAGAGGAGCCGACTGCAATACCATAGGGCCCGGGTTCGAACTCTGGAGAAGGCATGGTTGTATGTCTCCTCACAGGAGGCAAAGGTGGCCCACCCATTAGGTGCCTCCATAATTAAAGTGTCCACCGCTTCTAGCCTTCTTCTGGCCTGGTAAAGGCCAGCATCTGTGGATAGTTTAGGCCCGCCATTGGAAAAAAATGATGCCACGTATAACATATTAGGTATGGTTTTCTTTGATACAATTATCATTTTTAGTTCAATTATAATAATCTTCTATAAACCTAAAATACTGTTGCGTGCGTACGGTTTCGTAATAGATTGAATGCATAAGTCTGATAAAGGTTAATAAAATTTATTCTTATCAAAAGAAATGTAACTTAACGTTGGAATGTTCCTCAGTATTCGTACAAGTGTCCAAAATATCAGATATTCGTACAAGTGTCCAAAATATCAGATATTCGTACAAGTGTCCAAAATATCACGTAATATAATCAGCAGTTCTGTTTTAAACAACTAAAAACATTAAATTACAAAGCAGTGAAAAGCGTTATCTAAAGAAAAAGCGGTACTTTTCCGTTTCGCCGGCGCAAATCTCGCCAAGCAGACTTTGTACATACAGTATAAGACAGACAACATACAGTATACACATAAAAAATGTTAATTCTAAGAATTTTTTTTTTATTTTGAAGGAATAAACATTTTAATATGGTTTAAAATTTTGTAAAAAGCCAATAAATAAAGACAATAAATTTGTAAAAAGACATTAATTTAAGAATTTACTATGATTTCATGGTTCAAAATCCTGATTCGCCGGTTCGTATCACGTGACCCCAAGTGATCTCATCTCACGTAAACTACGCTACTAAAATCTAATTCGCTCAGTAATTATCTACATTAATTTCAAGTTAAATCTTAATTTGGAATACAAGTTTAAATGCAAGAATTATTTCAATTCATACGAATAGCTTACTCAGAAATTATGTAAAACCGCAGTGCTTTACTTCGCTTTAACTTTTGGAAATTACTCACATAATTTAATATTCTCATGTGTAAAGTTTAAATTTTAACATACTTAGGAAGTATTTATGTACTATCAAGTAAACCTAAGAAATGAGATCTATCTAAAGCTATGTCATTGTTTAGTTAGTTGCTTAGTTACTGTTGTTGGGATTTGTAGTTCCTCCTGAACTGAGATAAACCGGAGTTAGCTTTTTCGGTTTAAATTTTAAATTTTAACATACTTAGGAAGTATTTATGTACTATCAAGTAAACCTAAGAAATGAGATCTATCTAAAGCTATGTCATTGTTTAGTTAGTTGCTTAGTTAGTGCATTCTCATTAGAATTGATGAATTTAACACTTGATTTCGCCTTCGGATGAGCGGTGTAATTGCATTCTAATTGACTTAATTACCATGAATTGTCTTAGGGGATAAAATTTAAATATCGTGTAAAAATTCTATATTATTGTATGCCAGTATTGAAAGAAACAATCTGATAAGAAATGGCTTCAACGTGTTTTGAAACTGAGGCGTAAAAGGTTACCAGCGAAGATATTCCGTCTGGCATCAGTTAAACCATTATTGGCGACTTTATCGTTTGCGCCGGCAAAACGGAAAAGTACCGAAAAAGCTAACTCCGGTTTATCTCAGTTCAGGAGGAACTACAAATCCCAACAACAGTAACTAAGCAACTAACTAAACAACTGAGCTGAGATGCTGTCTCTCTCTGGTCTTTATAGCGTTTTAAGCGGCCGCGCGAGATTTTTCTAGCATTTTCTGCTTATCGAGATTTCTGGAAAGCAATAAAAGATGAAATGATGGTCACCGGGTAATACAGTAGTGGATTAAATTTATTCAATTTTATTATAAATTACCGAGATAAACTTTTACTCAATGTTAAATGCAAGTGCTCCTGTATTTTTACTTTTCCAATATAGCTTTCTCTCAAAATTTGTCTCGCTCTGCGTTGCGTGGAGTAATTCTACAATTTTAATTATAATTCTATCAAAATTATCTATGCAAATAACAAAATTCATAACAATACGTATAATATCGATTAAAAATAGTATTTAATGATTTTCTGTGCTGGTACTAATATATCTTCATTTAAAACGATTGATTAAAATTTAAGAAGAAAACTGCAAGAAATATTTTGCAATGTAAACAAAATTTCGAAATTTAAAGCTATATTTTGATCCTAAAATTAATACCATATTTGGTTGAAAACACCTTTTTAAATTTTGAACTTTGTCTTTATTACATAACGTGTTTCTAATAACGAAATGCTTTTGATAGGTAATGGTAAATTTATGCTCCAGCAAATTGTTTGTAAAGTATAAATAATTACGGTTTGAAACACTTTTTCTAAAATATGATACGTATTTCAGCGAGTTTAGATTACTTTAGTAAACCGTGTTGTCTCCAAAGCAGACTAAGTGAAATTAATAGAAAAGAATGATGCGAGGTTTCGATCTAAATTTATTTCCAAGTATTTTTGAACATTAAGATAAAAAAAGCATTCAGTTTTGATTTAGGGAAGTGTTACAACAAAAGTGATAATAAATTAGGTACATTTTCAAAGCCATTATACAGCACTTTTAAACATTGTTTTGTAATAATTTTATACAATTACTTTTGAAGATTTGGTTGGTTCAAGATAATATAATATTCACCTAATACAGCTGGTTGTTCTTTAATAAAACTGCATCTTCAGAAGCAAATAAAATATTGATCTGAATTATATAAGGAATAATTCTAATTATTAAGATATAACTCATGTGAAGAAACTACGCATACTTATTTTAGAATTTTTAATAATTGATACTAAATTGTCTGTGAGAAAGTTCGGTAAATGAATTTAATAATATTTACGTATTTTATCACTTCTATTGTCCCTGAAATTATGTTGATGCCATTTTACAGTTCGTTTTGGGATCCTCACGATTGGGTGATGTAGGCGAGGGGAGGAATTTTATCCTTTCGAAGTTGCACTTATTTTAGGCATAAAAGTTTGAGACGTTACTCAGATTCCTCTCTAAATCATTCAATTATAAAGCTACGAGAATTTTATAAATAAAATAAATTAAATCAATCAATAAAAAATAAATGAAAATCAATGAAAACGTACAGGTTGTTATTTGTGATAAAAACTTTGCTAAATTTTTTAACAAGTTTCTCAATTCCAGGAGGAATAAAAATGAAGGCATCTTCACCAGTGAAACTTTCATACAAAGATCCATTGCCACATTTAATTTTTATTATTTTGACAGCGACAGTCTTTCATCAAGACAATTGTAATACAAAGTTAAGATTGATTGAATAAGAGAATTAATTAACTTTAGATCTGCGTGATTGGAAACCGACAATATAAAAATTCTCAAGTATTCACAACATAATACAGTTAATTTCACTCTCGTTTTGTATTTAAACCTCAAGCAATTCTTTGGGATCAAAAGAAATTGATGTTTCTTTAGTAGTGAGTAATCATGTTCACGTAGAAATGAAAAAAGCAATAGAATAATTTTAAGCAGTAATTTCGAAAGTGAAAACTAATAAAGAAAAATTTTCACTGGTAATTACTGTGAGACGTTTTTCAGTGCTGAAATTATGCTACTTATCCCTAATGATTTTGGGAGATTTGAAAGCTGCCTTTTAAAAATTCATGTCATGGTTTATGTTAAAAGGAAAATTAAGTTACTAGGAAAAGGTTAGTATGCTTTGCTTTCATACTGTTATTTACGAGGATAGTAGTTTGCACTCTTTTTATGTTACGTAATCGTCTTCGAGGCTAGTTAATGTTTCCAGCAAAGCCCACAAGGATTTGTTTCGAATTAAGTAAGCGAGAAAATGTTTTTATACTCTTCTCTTCTCATTTTTATTACTACATAACTCACTTCTGAAATATGCAAATCGAATGTGTTTAAGGGAAGAGAAGCAGTTCATCTAAAAGAATATCAGTAAGAATAACTGTTACCTGTATAGAGTTCAGCTGTTTGCATCATTAGTTAATGTCTTGTTTTTGGTAAGTACTCTGGAGTTTAGCTTGAGTAATTCGAGAAAAGCCTGCAGAATCTTGATCGGTATGTGGATTCAAATGAATAGTTTACCGAGAAAGCTTGATAAGAAAGAAATTAGCATGATAAATAGCAAGATATAAAGATAGAGAATTAAAAATTAATAAACTTATTACTTAGTGATCAATAGCTGTCTGACTGAGTACAATTTTGCGTTTTCTTTTAAGTAACAGAAATTATTAATTACAATTATTTTAAAGTATATTATTAGTGTGTGACCTAACGACGGTTACATTTACAGAATTTTCTAATAATTATTTGCTTTAGTAGCAACGTTAAACTTATTTCATAAAAACAATTTCAGTGTTTCACATTATTTATTTATCAGTTTATAACTTTCATAATGCGGTATACAGAATAAATTTTCTATTACCTCAATAAATTTCCAAAGATTGAGCTGTATAATTGTACTTATCGCGAAATAGAATTCATTACATTTCTCGCATCAAACAAACTATAAATCTTTAAGTCATCAACATCAATCATGCAAACTCTGTAATAAAATATTCTTAAATTTTTTTCTTTGAATAAATAAATTGCTCTTAAATAGTTGGTCACATTATATTTTAAAAATCAAGAAAAATACCTGAAGCTTAGTTAATTTTAAAAACAACTATTCATTTTGGAGAAATTTGAGAATTTTTTCTGAAGTTTTTAAAAAAGTGATTAAAAGCTTAAATTAACTAAATAAATGAATGAATTACGTTTGTCTTCCTGATAGTTTGCTCTTTTGTACAAAGAAAAATCACCATCTATTGATTTCTCATTCATGCCCTCTGGGAAATGTATTACCGAATAGTTAAAAATCACACTAAAGTGTTTCAAGATGACAAACTACACTACTTTCAACATGAAAGACATTGATTTAACGTAATAATAACTACAAAAAATCAGTTTTATTGATCTATGGAAAAGAAATGAATACGTATGCAATTTCTCCATTTAAAATAATTTATTTATGTACATGTATTTTAGCATTTTCATATTAAATCACCTTTCATAATTTTCTTATTAAGAAATTGTATTTAATGAAACAAGAGGACAAATGTAATATTGCGTAATATTTTGTCTTTGGACTTGTTAATGCTTTTTTAAACAATCAATCCAAATAATGAAGCAGAAATAGACAAGTTTTATAAATATTCTCGAAACGGAGTACAAGAAACAACTGGAAATAGCTTAGATATATTAAAAAGTTCCTCATTACCGCAAGAGAAATATTATCAATTAATAAAATCACTTGCACATTAAACTATAAATCGTAATTCAGCTGCTAAATCTCATGCATTTATATCGTGTAGCAGGGACTTCTGGAGGCTTCCTGAAGAATAGGTCCCAGAGTTTCAAAATGTATTTTGTCCAAATATTCTTGAAAGTCATCACGTTGGCGAGAAATCACCAAATTTCGCTAAATCGGCATGGCACAGCCAAGTTAGTTGACGTCCTCAATTTTTAGAATGTGCAAAATTCTAGAAACAATTCCTCAGGCAACCATATTCATAGCAATTTTTTCAATCAAGCAAAGTCCCAATTTTTTTTTTGTTCTGTTTCTATTCTAGCAATTTTTATCAAGAAACTGCTGTATTTTTTGTCATAAACTCAATTTTAAACTCTGGGCTAGTGATTTGCTGGCAATGGAGAAAACAGCCATCAAATTTCTGCGGGAATACTGTGTTTTGCCATAAAATTGCTGAAGGCAACAATTGTTTTGAATCCTGTTACAGCCCCGAAATGCCCACCAGAAATAAAGAAATAATAGGTAGCTTGTAATTAGATTTTTAAATTTATTTTGGGGATAACTATCTAATTAGAATGTAAAATATATTAATAATTATATATTAAATATATATATAAATGCGTACTGACGCATATATATATATATATATGTATGTATAATTATTATATGTAAAATATAAAAAATACGGTGGCTTTGCTCTATGCAAACAGGAACCTCTAATTAACTTTCCGCAGTTTCAGGATCTTGCTCTTAGAATTCGAAAACATTCTGGCATGTTATGTAATTCCTGCTATAAATGAAGAGTTCGCGCCATTTTCGTCAGACCGCTTTCTCCAGACCTATGCTGACACGCTTCCCATCTGCTTCCCTTTGTTTGAAAAGTATGTCGACGTAAATTTAAGGTTAATAGTATTTAGTTCAAATTACTATCGCATATGTAATCTCGGAGAATCAAAAAGAATAATGATTTGCCATTTAAATTGGCAAATTGGCAAATTGAGTAAAGATGTGGAATCAAAACAGCTAACTTCTGTGTCATCATTTCTGCTGTAAGCCACTCAGCCACAACAAAGTCCGGGTTATGATGCCAAGCTTCATTTTTATATGTGTGCCCGACTGCCAAAATATGACATATATATGTGGACATTCGCTCCTACAACTCAACCGCCTTTTCCTAAATCTGGCAACAGCTACAGCAGCAAGATACTTCTTCAAGCTTCGTGAGGAAAAGAGACTTCCATTCCGATGAGGTTATGACGTGGCGATGGATGTAACTGAACTATCCCGCTCGACAATGTTGCTTGATGATGTAATTCCGTTTCATGATGAATCAAACTTTTTATCTTACTTCCTTTCACTATGCACATACCATAATCATGTTTAGTCTTTCATTATTAAATACCCTTAAAACGCCACTGCCTTCCTCTATTTGAATCCTAACCTCATCCCACATGGGGCCTCGACCCCTGGAACTCTTCCACCTTTTAAACTAAACCCCCCTAGACACCACTATATAACTATAAATGATGGAACGCTGTGGAATAATATCGCAAGATCCCCGTTGTTGTTATTCATCAGCACGTAAGTAGAGCTAATTTTATTTTATGAAGTAATACTAATGAGGAAGTAATATTCTTTCAAATTATTATGAATATTTGACGACGCCTTTTTATGAAGTTTATTTGAAGAATCGAAAGACATTTCGAAGGATTTCCGTTCACTCTGTACATACCATAATCATGTTTATTCTTTCATTATTAAATACCCTTAAAATTCCACTGCCTTCCTCTATTTGAATCCTAACCTCATCCCACATATATGTATTAAATAAATTTTTGCATTTGAACTGAATGATGGCAAAAGTCATCATTTTCTTTTATCTATGAACAATCGCCAAATTGTGGTAATGCGTTGGCTGTAATGCGTCAGTACCCATTTATAGCATGCAAAAACATATGGCCATAAATTCAGACACATGCAAAATAAATTCTACAGCTTTTATCCGGGAAATAAAAATATACAAATAAAACTAAGTAAACCAGACACTATATAGGATAAAAACAATGCAATAAAAATAATTTAAACATTTACAGATATTTACAACAATATTAATATTACATTTTCCATTTATACTGACATATTTCACTTTTTTCCTGACTTAGTATGCTCCAGTCAAAATTTAATATTAAGTTATCGTTTTTCACACTTATTGCTTGCTGTCTAGTAGGAATAAATTTTATGATAAGTGAAAAATAGGTTATTTAAAAGCACGTAAACCTAGGTATTTTTATAAAAACACCAATACAAAAATTACTTTAAGATGGAATCTTTTTTTTTTTTTTTCCAGTTTTCTATAAATTTTTTTGTCTTGAAAGAGGATTAGTAACTGCGTTTGGGAAATTCGTTTTAAGCTTTTCAGAATTCTCAAAGTTTCAGTCCTTTCACAAAGAGAGCTAAGTTGTTACACTACATCTTTAGGAATTTTTACTTTTAACGGGCATCGCCTGCGTAATTTAGATATGTATTACTGATGGTTAGAGGTATGATATAACGTAAAGCTGTTAATGTTTGCGAAATTTAAGGAAAGGTGCTATTTAACTAACAACAATGAAATGCATCATTTGCAATAAGGAATCATTTGTTTTCTAATTTTATGAAAGTTTCTTAGTTCTCATAAACATACTTACAATGCTACTAAATAGATAAATTATAATTTTATGTTTATCAATGACAGTTTCACTAAGCAGTAAAATTTGCACAACAGAATTAATTAAAAGAGTCAAAATGCATAAAATATTCTTGGTATGACCTCTCAAAAAACAAATAAATCCAGTACAATATCATGGCATGGCTCCTTAAATCATACTTGAAATTTCTCCTGTTTGAAAGCTAGATATGGTGTTCTTCCCATGTAAACTCAATAGCAAACTAAAACTGTACGTCGGTTCATCAAACAAGCAGTCTTACACTAATTCCAGTTTTATGAAAGTTTTATTATTGTTTCCTCAATTCATTAATCAATAATTTCACGGTTAAACTTCGACCATAAATCTCCTACTTGTGGAGATACGTTTTTGCCAGTATATATTCAGGGGTTTTTGAAACATATTTTGCCTTTCAGCAGTTATTTTTTGCAACCGTTGATTTCTTATTTTTGTCAAAATTCTCAGGTATGCTTTTGTCAAACAATGCGCCTTCTCTATATTTAACCAATGATTCATTTTCAGTGCTGCTCTATATCGGATGATATTCTTCGAGATACACAATATGCACCATGACTCTAGATATAGTAGTTCGAGGTGCACCAACTAAATTTGCTACTTGGGTCAAAGAAACTCGGTGAAATGAAATAGCATGTTGGCTCCAGAATTTGTCTTCTTTAAAATTATGAAAGATCGATATAATTTCTTTGCAAACTGCCCAGAACGATGTTAAAAGGCAAACTTTACTTAGACTTGGTTTTGACAGGTTTCCTACCAGATAAGCAATATAATACATTCGCAAGCAGAAAAAGTTTTTCATTTCACGCATTCCTTTTATAAAGTAATTTCACACTTTTCCAAACCGGTGGACTAAATATGTTATTATTAATTTAATAATTATTAAAATGTTTTATTATTAATTTGTGGACTAAATATGTTATTATTATTAATTATTTATGTTATTATTAATTTATTCACAGAAGTAGTGCTCGTTAAATATGTTAATAATGAGTGAATAACACTTAGTGCTTATTCCATATTTGCAAGGTTATGCAGTGTTTTCATCAGCAAATATTTTATGTTAAACATTTTATATTTATTTGATTCATTAAAATTATTTTAGACCAGAAATACTTTCAGCAAAAAGCATCCAGCCATATTTTATTTATGTACAGATATATAAGTTAACTTAATGTAAAAGTTTACTATTGTAAATGAAATTTCCCTGCAAAATTTCTGGTAAATTAATAACAATCGTTTCGGGTAACGATTATTTTCAATTTTAAATACAAGATAAATTTCCTAATCATGCCTAGCTAGAACACTTAGAACGTTTACTGTGTGCAAATATCGTAGAAGATGTGGGGATCAGGACTATGTGTCACATTTGATTAAAAAATTATTTGATTTGAATGAAATTGCTATGCGGTTTTCTAATAGTATTCGGTCTTTTACTATATTTAATAGTTGTATGGCTTCAGCGTCTTTATACCTCATGCTCAAATTTAGTGCTTATGTTGACACATACATCTATACAGGCTTTACTCTGGTCTTTGACTCACTCTTTCGTTCACAGGATCACACTTATAAGAAGATTTATATGCAGTAAATATTTATTTAATTTAACTAACAAATATAGAAATGAAAGAAATTAATGAAATGCATGTTTTTGATTAGTATAGCTATGAGCAGAGAAAAGGTCTAGGAAATGATTAAAAATATTTCAACGCGTCATTGTAATCATAGCAGTTCTTTGTGGGTATATCTTTTGTATAGAGAAATCTTTTATATATACTTTACACTGCTCTACATATTTCTAGGTATGGCAATGGGGCCGATGTTTCGTTCAGATACAAGAATAAAATATGTAGCTTTGTCCTGGTGTATATCAAGCGGAATTTGATCTGATTAGAAGACAGGACTCATGCTTTATCTCATGGTAAGCTGATATCGAAAAGAAAGTGCACAGATCTATGAAAAGAAAATAATGGAATTTAGCATCATTGAGTTGTCGCAGAGAAAATAATAAGACGTGCATCTTATGGACACTTGGTTTTATTTCATTTTCTTCTTAGTGCAAAAAGCAATCTGTTTGAAGATCATGTAAACTGAGAAAAAAAAAAAAAAAAAAAAAGACAGTTCTATATCTCTTGTTCTACTGGTCCGATTGGCGAAATTCAAACTGCGTTTTTCATGTTTCTAAAGCGTGACTTAGGATATGTATTAGATTTATATATAGCATTGTTCTAATATGGGAATTTTGACACAAAATCGGACATTTTCTGAACTGCCATGCCAAATGTTTTCCACATTTCGATTCTGTGAAGTTCCTTCCCCTGATGAAAGAGGAAGAACGGAAGTGACTTACCCCGGAAAAACCGGTCGAGGCAGGCTGGTGGGGGGAAGAAAGACTGGAATGAGAGGGCACTGGGAGTTGGACCGGCGAGCATGCCGTGTGAGAACGTAGAGAAAAGAAATATGTTTTAATTTCTTTTGCGCGCCTTGTATATATATATTGTATATAGTTTATGTTACAGTGTACTCGTTGTATGGTGTATCCATAGTGCAGTTTGTGTAATAAATTAGTGAAGAAAATGTCAAAGCAGACAACTGTTATTTTCCCACTATGGTAAGTTTACACAGAAGAACCCACCTCGTGTTTGAACGAGCGCGAGGCATGACAGATTCTACGACTCAATTATGCCAAATTGCCAAGGTTTGTAAAGCTCGCACAAGTAGTTTTTAAAATATTAGCTACTCAATACTAATTGATTTTGTATATATTAGTTAATATCTCTTTTTTAAACTTATTTTATTCTTTCTTTCACATTTCGAAATTTAGGCTCATTCCAAGTAAAATTCGCCCATTTTTTATAATTTATTTTTTAAATTTGTATTTTTAAATAAAGTTTATAAACTTTTCGAAAATATTTTGTGTTATAACCTATGACATGTTTAACATCATCTTAAAGTAAATGTCTTTCTAGGCACTTCTGCCAAAAATAGAGTTTTTTTATTCAAAATTTTCTAAGATATACATGAATTTACATATTGGCGTGTTTTAAATTTGGCATATTTGTTATAAGTGATAATAATGCCAAATGTGGCTTACGGCCTTTGTTAAAATTATTTGAAAGTATGAACGATGACTTTTTTCACCACGTCTGCAATGAAAAAAGGTAAGGAAAATAGAATGCTAAAAATTAAGAAGTTCGCAAAATGAATTATTCTTAGCGCAAACTGAAAAAAATTTGCCGAGATAAATTTTTAAATTTTTCCATAAATTTCACACCAAATTTTATAAAATCTAATATTTAGGCATAATGTGAGGCGTAGAATTGAAATATGAAAAAAAAATTGGCATATCATTTCAGAAAAAAAACCGAATTTTTGTCAAAATACCTGTATTAGAACAAAGCTCTCTCTCTATATATATGTAATATATATCCTAAGTCGCACTTTCGAGGCATGTAAAAAGCAATTTGAATTTCGTCAATCGACCGAAAGTAGAACGGGAGATATAGAACTGTCCTTTTCTTTCTCTTTGCCAGCAATGAAAATAAAACTGTATTCTAGGGGGATACTGGTAATATATTTGATATTATTAAGCTTTGCATCAAGATTAATTTATTTAAGTAGATATATTTTCGAAAATTATTATAAAATAAATATTATATTAATTTCATTTATATGCAGCAATTTTCAAAATCACGAAACTTTGAAAGAAGAAATGACTCTCAACTAGAATCAGGCAAATAGAATCTGCGACGCCTAGAACAGCTATGTGCTGTATTTTGGATTTAACCAAATAATAAGGACGATTTACATATAATAATGTAATGAGAGTGCCATTATTATAATGGCAAATTCTAATATTGATTAGTGCTCAAGGATTTCACTTGCCTGGTTGCTATTATTGGGTATGTAATCGTGTTGATGAAACTAGGATGAAAATAAATACATTGCCGAACTAAGCATTATTTATAACTAAAAATCAAGTAAAAATATTTCGCCAAAAATTACTTTTAATTAAATTAAAAAAAAATATTTATCTAGTAATTGTGATATAAATGCATAATTCGTAAATTTAGCATGATTTGTTATGTCACTGATAATATAAAACTTGATCTCAGATAAAAATGAAAAATTGGCTTTCAAGATTGGTATTTGCTTGACTTGAAAAATTGGACAGGATTTCCCTTGACTCATTAAATTTGTAAATGGGAATATAAACATCACCTAAAATATGAACATTATGAACGAAAAACAGATTGATACATTAGAATAGTTGTACTAATGTATACTATCTACTATTTTTAGTTTTCGTTATTTATTTCTTAGATGATGCTTCTAAAACGCTATTTTTACATATGAAAATAATTAAGAATGCGTAAATGAAAATGATTAACTAATTCAAAAACTCTTAAGACTGTGTTCTATTATATTTAAATTCTTTACAATTTTACAAAACTAAAGCAGAAGTGGAACGTAAAAAAGCCATTTTTATGAGTCGTTCTGCCATACACATTGCAATAATCGCACAGCATGGAAAAAAATTCTTTTTCATTAACATATTTCCACATGTTTCTGCGAATAATTTTCAGTGTTTCTAAAGACTGTATAGTGTTTAATACTCCAAATATCAACGCGTATTCTGAAAGTCCGGATTAGAAACCTGGAGAAGGAATTGCGGATATCTTCAGTTTCAAGACACTAAAAAATTCGGAAAGATTTTAAAAGTGGTGTCCGCAACTAAAAATGGTAGTGGACGATAATTCGTCACCACCAGGATTTGGCAAGTGGATCCTCTCATCCCCAATTGCATTTTAAAAGGGGAAATGTACCCATAAAGTATTTTCTTCCTCTTTTCCGGCTGCCTTCACGATGTAACTAGAAGCACATTCGAAGCCTATTCAGAACGTCCGGAGTCCCAAGCCCGGTGAGAGCAGTGAAGATTTCTTCTGTTTCTTGACATCGAAATATTTTACAAGACTCTACAAGAGGTGCCGGAACTAAAAAATGGCGGACGATAATTCGTCACCAACAAGATTTGGCGATTTCCCCCCAATCCCCTGTCGTCCTTTAAAAAAGGGAATATTTAAGGTATTTCTCTCTCCTTTCCGCATGCCTTCTTAGTGTATCTGCAAGCACGCTCAAAGCCTATTCGAGAGGACCGGAGTTTGAATCATGCCGAGAGAACCGCTAATTTCTTTCAGTTCATGAGATTAAAAAAATTCCACAAGGTTATAAAAGCTGCATAATTAAATAATTATCGTTTCTTAAAATAAATCATTAAACAGTTTTCATACAGTGTTGGATAAAATGGCGGGATAAAAAGAAATTTTTGAAGCAACAATCAATTTTCCAACGCAGGCTACACAGTAAATTATTTACTAAAAGTGGTAATTCCGCACTACTTCATTATTTATCACAAATAATATTTATGCTACATGTATTCAGTATCAAGAACAAGATCAGAAGATTCAGAGTTATAAAAATCAATTATTTCAAGATTCAAAATCAGAAATTAGGGACATTTTATAACTATGTATCTGGACAAATGCATTTAAAAAGGCCCACCATAATTCACATATACATTCAGCGTGTAAGAAAAGCTTATGCTTAAGTAAGCATTTGTATGCTGCTAAACATTACGCCTCAGAAATTTACATAGAACTAGAAGATATGGCATGTGGTTAGCATGGAAGTTAGTTGTCACTGTACATCTCCATAGATTTAAATATTCCTCCAAACGCCAAGACAAGATACGAAGGGTGCCGTCTATTTATAATCTTTGCTGCCCTTTTGCACATTTAGCGCGGAAGATCATCCTTATATACTGATTAATTTCTTCTAGCGAATTCCATCTTAAGACCTTCACGTTTTGCTCTTGATAGACTGTAATACTGAGATTGGAAATGGAAGAAACGGTGGTAGATAACATCACCAAAGCATCCGAAATAGTCAAAGCCACTGTGGAACCAAGAATGACAAGCACCTCTGAGACAAAAAAGAGAATGTCGAGGACGTTTGCAAAGCTATCTCACTTTGTCTAACAGTATAACCTTTAAAAAGCAAGAATACAAGTGCGATGACGAAGTCAGAGGAATTCCTGGATACCCTATGTGTTTGGAATAATATCCTGAACGACAAGTAAATATACATGGGGAAAATTTTTAAAAAGCACGTGGAATGTACAAGAGCTACTCACTTACAAATCTAGAAAAAGAAGACCGACTGATCAGCGTTACAAAAAATTGCGAATACATTTGCCGATCTATTTCCTATTATTTCCTGTGGTAACAATTATTCTCCATTATTTCAATTTAACAAACTAAGAGCTGAAACTGTTCCCATTGAATTTAACTATACCAACGGAGTCTCATAATACCGGACGTAACTGCAGAAACAAAACAGAGCTTTGTTAGAGACACAGACTAGGTCTAGCCCGCATCCAGATGGTATAAGTAATGACATGCTGAGGCATCTCTATTTAAGTTTCTGAGTATCCTTCTCGCTCTTTAAATCATACATGGGAGAAGCATAAATTTCCGAATGCATGAAAGAAATTGTTGCCATTCCCCACAGCTAAGCGAAAGAAAGACAAAATACCAATATCATCACACCTAGTCTAGTCTACCCAGTCTATTGCTTGAAAAAGACTGCTTCAAACAGTCTTATTTTGTAATCGACATGAGATATTTAGATGAAATCCTGTACTCCCAATTAATGCATTTTAGGAATGAGTACAGAGCTCATTTTGGAGACGAATATTTTGAAAGGGAAGAGAACATTATATTATTAATTCTAACCTTTCCTGGAATTATGTATTATTGTGTAAGAACTGATTGATTGATGCTATAGAACTGCATCTCTCTGTCACCGTCTGGGGAACCAATCTGTTTTTTTTTTCAAGTTAACGAATGTTAATATTTGATGATTTACATCACACGTTGATTAATTCCGTATACAGGGAATGTGATGCCTAAGTCGTGTTATGTAAACATGTACATTTTAAAACATTTTGTTCAGAATAATCGAAAGACAGTGATTTGCCTTTTATGTAGTCTTATAACTGCTCTAAAATTCTTAATATGGCTCTATAATGTGTTATATTCCTCTTTCCAACATATCTTCGTGATGTAACAGTAGCATACCGACGTGTATTTGAGAAGGCGAAGTTTCAACTCGAGGACATTGCATATTTTTCACGTCTCCTGCTTCAAAAAACCTAAAGACTGCTAAAAGGTAGTGGATGATAATTCGTCACCACCAGGATTTGCTGATTGGGTTCCCTGATCCTCAGTCCCCCTTTAAAAAGGGGAGAACATAAGGTATTTTCTCTCTCCTTCCAACAAGTCTTCGTGCTCTAACGGTAAGACAATGGTATTCGAGAGGTCCAGGTTCGAGTCCCTACGAATGCAGTGCACATTGTTCACCTCTACTGCACCAATGATTCTCACAACTCATGTAACATAATTTAATAAAAGAGGAAGTAAATTTACAGAACGTTTCGTTGTGTACTACATTATAATTAAAACTTTTAGGTTTTCGTTTAATATTATAGAAATTTGGGCAAATTAATAAATGTATTGTGGTATCATACTCTAGATTTTGTTTTAATAGATTCTGCAAGCCCGTTTTATTTTAAACATAAATTTATGACTATGAAAAGAAAATAATGTACTACATAACTAAATAAATTTTCTGAGATAACAGGATTTCGGCTGCTTAGTAGCTGAGGTCCTATTAAAAATATCTTCAAAACTGCATAAAACATTTTTATTTTGGTTTTAAACCAATTTTCCAAACTAAACTAAGAATAACTTAGACCTTTTTTAACTTTCTTGTTTGTGTGTGCTTTATTGAGACAATACATTTTATTTTCCACTCTACACAGTTCATACTGTGCTTGATGCGCAACTAGATTACTAGTGTAACACTTTTCCCTTTTCTGAGGATAAGCTAGGTCCTCCGGCTTGTAGTTTAGCGTGATAAACTTTAATAAATGTTCAGAGCTTCCTGTTTTTTAATATTTCAACTTTGCGGATGTTACGCGAATCCCGAGGAATTTAGAATTATGAAGTTCTAGAGCAATTTATGTCTATAATTTCCAAGGTGTAATATATAGCCTCTTATAATTATACAAGTATAAAAGTTCGCCTAAACATAACTCCTTTGATAATTACAGGACTAGTAATATATTAGTTATGAAATGTATCTAATTACTTCTCAACATACAGCTACTGGATTATAGGTTTAGAAACTGAAAGCCGATTTCATGAATATTTGCAATAAATTCATTTATTATACAAATTATTGTCATGAACTCCTTTGCTAGAAGAGCTTCCAACTATTTATTGCTTGCTCTTTTGGTTGGCACGATATTACGTATACCTTCAGCTCTAAAATTAAACACGGAGTTTAACTACAGCTGTTTAAACAAAGTTGCAGTTTTAAGAAGAAACATTTATTATTTTAGTAATACAGTTAATTACAATTAATTATCCTAAGCTGAATATAATATGGGTAATGGATGATAATAATCTTTTCTTAGAAGTTCACGCCAAGTGCTCTTTTCGTACATTCTTTCTTTTACACTGTTTAAGAAAGAAATATAATTTATATGTTTAATCCTAAAAGTTCTTTCTTTTCGGTTAGGGTGTAGCCTCGAAAGTTTGCACTTAGTCAGAAAGTTTCTAGCTTTGATTAGAATACATTTATTAGCTGTAATTTATTTATTGTTCACAAAGTGCTTAAATAAAAATACTAATTACTAATCATTAAAAGTCTAATTATTATTTGCTTGGTAAATTAATCATCTTAACTATCGTGATGATCTTATTTTCAGTCCTTAAAAATTTTTGTATCACCTTACTGTTACATAATACAGACTAAATGGAAGAGGTGATTTATTTATTAATCTACTTGCTTACGTAAGTTTACAGAGAATTCAAATGTGCATTATTTCAAATTAACACTAATGACGTCCTGAATAGTTCTATAGTAAAAAATAGATAATCACTTTTCATATAGTTGTTCACTCATTTTGATATTCGAATTCATAGAGCATAGATTTATTCACGTATTTATTTATAAAACTTCACAAATATTATTTTGGTATAAAATGTGATAACATGTCACTTATAGGTTTTTGTCCTTATCATTCGGATCTCTCGTCATTGTCATTTATCTGTAATTAAATTTCATTTCTTGTTTAAATGATCTGGAATACTTGAAGGCGTCTAATTGAGTGTCCGGTTCTCATATTCAAAGAATGTTTCATTAATTTACTTTTATATTTTAGCTTAGTTCAAGCTACTTCCAAATGATATTTTAGGAAAAACGTACACCTTATGAAATTATGTTGGAAGTTTCACATAAAATCATAACGGGAATCCAATTTTATATATTATCAGAATGAAATTTACTGTTACGTAAAAACATATATTTAAAACGTATTTAAACACTTCCGATGGTTTGCTGTTCATTGCTTATTATTGTTAGCTAGTCTAATGCTATTTTTAAAAGGTTAGTAGCACTGATAAAGATCACTTATTTTTGTGATATACAATGGGATACAAAAGATCTGTAAATAAAAATTCCAAAAACTGCGGAAATTCCAAAATGGATATTAACGGAATTTTGTTCCAATTGATGATGCCGTTATACTGATGCAAGTAATATATTATTTAAAATTCCTTTTGCAGTTTATGTTGTTAGTCTTAAAACAGTTGCTTTTTTACAAGACGAACTTGAGTTTTCCCAAGTAGAACGAAATTTTATGATTAAACATCATTTCAGAACGCATAAATGTAATTGCCATGCTATCTATTTCATATTCTTTGTTAACGTTGGAACATTTTATGCCTACCTTCGTTTATTTTATCCGAAATTAGAAGTGACTGCAGTTTTCCTCAGATTACCAGGGCTAAAGCCACTATTATGCTGGGTACACGAAAATTTGTTAAGATTTCTTTAAACACTTCAAAATCTTTTCGTAAGAATGAGCTGAGAATTAACGCTCGAACATAAAAATTCATTCTGATTGGGAAAATCTCATCTCCATCTTGCACCAATCAAACGGTCTTTAAAGTTAACAACATAAACTGCAACTGAAATTTTAAGTGATGTCTTACCTGTAACAAGTAGTATATAGGCGAAACGCATTGGATCAATTTGCCATTAATGCCCATTTTGAAATTTCCAAAATTTTAAAAGTTTGATAAGCCCAGTTTTTCAATTTCCTATCATTTATCATCGTGAGGATTGTATCTGATTTCCAGCATAAAATTTGAGAGCTTAAAAATCTGCAGTACATTTAGTTTTTTTAATAATATCATAAAACGTATGAAAAAAGAAGGTACATCTGAAAATTCTCGATGTGGTTTATTAGCCCAAAAGGGGAATTTGACCAGAAGGCCTATTAATTTCATTTCGGCTTTTGCACTGGTTCGCTATAAACGGCGTTTCACTTTTCAAATTGTTGCCACCAAATATTAGAGCGCAGTGTGCTGTACAACTTGCTCTACTTCTATACAGCTCTCTCCTTAATATTGCGCTAAGGCCCTTAGGATTATACGTGATGAAACAGGTTTCTGAAGATGCATAGCATATTAAGCTCGGCAGTCGCTGCTTTCGCAGTAACTCTTCTCTTTGATGTACCAGTACTCATTTACTACGTCCGTCTACCAGCAACTGAGCGGTAAAGTCGCTGAACGCAAGTGGTTCTGATTTGGGTTCGATTCCAGGCGAACGTACCTGTTTCATGGGCGTTTTCGTGGTTTTCCTTATGTGTAACGTATATATAAGCCAGTTTCCTTTAAAAAGTCCTCCACGAAGGTATCTTTTCCCTTAGACAGATAGCCCTTGGGTGCTTGGCTATAATTAAAACACCAAAAACAGTGTTACCTTCTTGTTCTGCCAGTAACTTACGTATTTAATTTTCCTTCCATAACAATGCCTTGCACGCTGTGTCTTGAAAATAATATTTTAGGCTCTCATTACTTTAAAATGTGATATAAATGCACCAACATGCCAGGATGCAGATTCTTTACGTTTTCAAGATGTACTAGATTCTTGAAGATTTAGCTGTCGTCATTACCGTGAAACAATCCCAAGATTTTCAGTGTGTTACTTGCATATGCCTACTACTGCATAATAGTGACATTCCAGGAAAACGCCTTTAACTTTTAAATGTACCATCTTCTCCACGCATGAATGTCCATACACTCCATACAGTAATGTGTTTATAATCATAGCATATATAAGCTGCTGACCATCGCAGTACCAGATGTTATTTTGAAGTACTTGTTTCGTATTCTTGAGTCACGTATACTTGAAAAATAATGTATATTATGAATAATATCTAATACAAATATTAAGAAGTGTAATATGGCGTAGAGACAAAGTCAAACAAAAGTAAAATTAGCATAAATGATATTTCGGACGCATATAAGAAGATTTGTACTAAATAGACCATGTAACATGAGTTACATGATGTATAGTAGTATGTTTAATTTCATTCAATATAAATAATTACCATTTGCTGGATATGCGCTATTTGCGTTCTGCAGAAATTTACGCTTCGAAATTGGGTAGCAGCCCGTGTGTTGAGATGATAATTGGAATGGGTTTTTTTTGGGATTCAGCACAACAAGGCTGCTGAATCCCTACAAATGAGGCTATAGTTGCGCAGTCAAAAGTAACGTTCAGGTGCGTCCCGTTTTTGTTGACCAGACCTGTAAACACACGAAAAAGGGGGCCAGGGAAAGAAAAAAGAAACGTGTTTTCTCTGGTCAAACGTCACAAAAGAATTTGCTACGACCAAATATCACATGGCTTGAACTCAGAATGAGGTTATGTTCGCAATGGCGAAAAACTGTTAAATATTTTTAGTTCTCATTTTAGAAATCGTCAGTACGACTTTAGGAACAGAGTTTTATTTATTTGTTTGTTTATTAATTTATTTTGTTTCGGATGTTTTCTCAGGCAAGTCTAGTGCGACATTTAATTTCCTGATGTAAAATATTGTTAAAAGAGACCTTTATAGCTGCTGAAGATGAAGTTTGTGAGATATATATTCAACTGAGGCTGGTATCTGGAGTGAAATCCCTCTCTTTTGAGGTAAAGTTAGTATGAACACCTTTGCTGTTTACAATATAATCTATCTGATTTAAAATAACAGCTCACTCCGAGGCTCACTAAGAATAGAATAGAAACTATGTTATCATTTAAACCCGGAAAAAGATTTTATGAACAGAAAATGTTGAAACTGTTATGTTTCTTTTATTAAAGGTAAGCACCATAAATGCTAAAGAAATTCAACTTTCAAATTCCCAACATTTTTGATCATGTTGTTTTATTTTTTCCATTCTCTGTGCTCCATGTGAAACACGACAGGATACATTGTGAGATATGTAAGGAATATATTAGTTTGGAATTCGAAAAGAATTAGTCTGGAAATTTGAATCAATATTGACAACAAGAACTTTTTTTATTTCTGACATTTACTTAAGAGAGCAGATTAGTTTATTCTACGCAAGTTTAGGAAGAACGAAAGCGTTAACGTTTGCATTGTTGCTTGTCTATGGGTTCGCGGATTTGGCGTGATTGACGACAACATTTAATGAAGAATAAAACACAATTTATTAGCCAGTATTACCCAGGACAGTTCCAAAATCAAGTTTACACTGCTACTCCGCGTACAAGCAGGGTTTATATAGCTTCTGGACTGCTTTCAGGAAAATTCTGCGCCAAACCAGTAAGAATTCGTTTTAGAAGGTTCTCCGTCTATGGCATATCGCCAAGTTTTTCACCAAATGGCGATTCCTCGCCAAATATGACAAAACTACCTTCCCTTGCTATTGGCTCTAAACGCCTCTCAACCCTCCTCCCCACAACAAAACTAGGCCTCTCAAGCTTAAACCCGCCTTGCGGGGAAGCTATCTTACTGCAGCTGGGCGTTTCGTAACAGTCTGCATGTTTTTTAATCTTCTGTTCAAAGCGAGAAAATTACAGAGAAAAGCTCAAGGCTAAGATAATCAAAATGTACGTATTTCGAGTTTTGACTCTAAAAAATTAAATGCTACGTGCATCTGCAAAAAATAATAAAATATAATAAATTAGTAGTTAGTTAAAAATTACTTCATTCTGTAAAAAAGATAAAAAATTAAAGTTATAACACCAAATAATTTAACTGTTGATATGAAACAGTCTCCACTTTAGTGTAGAAATATTCTTTGAGAAACTAGAAACTATAATTTTTTTTTTTTTTTTTTTTTTTTTTTTGAAAGATAAACACAAGTCTAAGAGAAAAGCAACAAAAATAACATTCTGATCAAATACAAACCAAAACCTCGTGCTGCAGACATGCAGACAAATACATCATTTTATCATGGAAGAATATATTGACTCGCATAAAATTATGCAAATTTAAAACAAAATGCTAAAGAGTTTTTTTCAATACTTTTTTCCAATCTGAAATTCCACTACTAAACGCAATCAAACTGGGAAAAATGTTCACCAGTAAATATCTTTCGAAAGAAAAAAAAAATTACATGTTACTAAAAGGGTTAAAAAAAGCATTTTTGTCTTCGTCTAGTGAAACATTATTTTCTAAACCCACGAAGTACTGTTTTATTTCTACATTTTTTATTTCAAAATTAGGTCAAAATAATAAGAGGGAGAAAGATACATAGTTAAGACATTATTTCTCACATTTTGTTTTTAATATGTTGATATTCTCAAATGTTTTTATAAAATAAGTGTATCTTTTACTTATTTAGAAACTATTTTCGTTCATAATCGCATGCAGTTTTGTATGATAAATTTAAAGCCTAAAGGAAACATACAGTTAAAGAAAACTGAGAATTCCATATTTGTTGATATACAATTTTATTTTGGTCTTCCATTAAAGTAAGAAGTTTGTAAAATTTATCGTATTCCTGTGATGTATACCTGTGATGCAATTTGTTACCACGTCCACCTGACAAATGAAAAGATTCGTGGATAGATTCTCACTGAAGCGAAAGTACGATTTTCCTGTTTTCTGCTGTGAAAATCGCATAGAAGTTAGTATAATAAAGCTTTAAAAATTAATGTGAAGAGCATTTTTAGACTTAGATTTTGTTATATATTTTTCATGTTTTGTTATCCAAAGCTTGTTCTGAAGACATATTAGATGAAAAAATCTTATGCTTGAATTTTAACTCACAAAATATTTGGAAATTTTGCTGGAAACCTTAGCAGATTTGTTTATAGTGAAAAAAAAATTAATGTAAAGATATTTCATTTGCATTACAGTGTCATTAAGTTCTTTAGGCGAATATTTATACATTCTTCAGCATTCTGTACTTTTATAATAAATTTTGTTAGCATAATATTTTTCAAAAAGAGGGCAAAATACTCCATAAAAATTATGTACACATAATTAGTGCTCATATTACGCGCACCTAACCGTATGAAAATAATGCTTCAAATTAATAGCAATATTTAAATATTACTTTTGTTAGAATATGATATACTGCAATCTTCTCAGCAAATTACTGAAACTTATCAAGCCTAAATTCTCAATAGGTGTTTTATGCTAAAGCATATGCTTTTAAATTGAGGGAGAAATTACAATAAAATTATAAAGTATTAAGACAGATAATAGTAAATAATGACAAATATTAATAAAACGCAAATCAATCGTCTTTGCGTTATGTATGCAGCTGATTTTCAAAAGAACTTTTATGTTCATGTTGAACCAGTGATAAATAAGCAGTTTTAGTTAGATCTATCAATTTAGTGGATAAGTTCTACTGATTATTTAAGAAATAATTCTGCTTAATTGGTACTTAAATCACAGCTCTGTGTTAAACTCAGTGAACTTCTGTTCTACGACAATGAACTAGCTAGTCTGTAAATTAGCTGTTGTTCTACCAGAAAATGTACATTTTTCAAATTTAAATTAGCAAAAATATTTATTTAATTACAATTTAGGGTATAGAGTTTCATATTTAATATAAAAAGTAAAACTGTGCTCTGGCGTCTCTAAATTTACAATTACTTTTTTCGCGTAGAAGCAACATAAAAATTCATGATTGTATTTAATTTACTGAATAACATGAGTTAGAAAATAAAATATTTATGCATGAGAATCTTAGAAATATTTAAATTAAGTAGAATCTGTAATTGTGGTTTCGGAAAGAAATGAATACGAGGCTTCCAGCTTACCAGATGGTTGTAACATTATAAATTCTCTAAAGATTATGCAGAATTTTTTCGGTTTCTTTGATCTTACTTAAAAAAATGTCTTATTACAATTCTCGGCCTTCGTTCACTTAACTTTCTTTAAAAGCATGTCAGATTATTTTTTCTATAAACACGAACTCATTCTTTTTTTTAAATTCTGTCAGACGATGCAGACGATATATTATGTACCAGTTCTCGTTAAACGTTTCTTCAGTTTATTTATTTTTATTTTAGATGTGAATTATTAAAACCTAGAAGATAACTTTTTTTCTCCTCACGTTCTATTCCTATAACTTCCTTCATCATTTATATTATTTTGCCATGGAAAACTAGAATTCTAAGTTATGGAACGCAAAATTGCATTTCTATTGATTTTTTTCCATTTTGGAGATAGAAGTATTTATGAATACTTTTTCACTGAAATTAGGAAAGAGAAAATTTGTCTTATTGCTTTACAAAATCTTTAATGTTTTTCTTGGAAACCGTGTTAAATTAATATTTAATTACAGAAGTAAATTTTACTGCTATTTTGAATTTCAGTTGTCTTTTCTTTCTTCTGGACTTATCATTCAAAACATGATAAAAACTCATATCCTTTCCTTTTGTGTTCCTAATTTCCTTTTGTACTCGTTATTTATTAGTTACTGTAATGGATAAACCTCTAAAACATAAGTTTCTTTATTAATAGACAAATTGGTAGGAATCATATATCTGATTTAGAATATATAAGAATATATAATGATTGAAACAATAATATGAAAGTTCATTCTTTAAGGTCTCTTAAAGTAATTATAAAATATTTAAATTTGTAATAGTCTGGTGACATCTAGGTTTGAAAGCCTAGATGTCACCAGACTACTAAAAAGAGCGTAGTGGTATTTAAAAATCGAGATATTGAAAACTTTTTGAAAATTAAATCGATGGGTATTCCGAAATCCAATCCCCAGAAAACAATTCCGATTATACAACTGACGTGGATCCCGAAAACAACATTAGCTCATAGCCTAGCACAATCTGCTACGCAGCTCATATGGTGAACCAATATTGCACCTATTAAAGGAAAGATGGCAACACAAATATTCAACCATTACAAAGCCCAACCCATCAAAATTTGGCCAGTTTCTGATTGCAAATATTATAATGATTGAAGAGGTGCAGGTAAAATTGATCTGCATTCACTGCGAAAGTTGTTGGGAAAAAAATTTGAAACTTATTATTATTGTTTGTATTTTAAATATGTGTTTTTATTTCTGTGGACGTCTTGTAAGAATGATTTACGTGAAAACGCCATATATTGGAATAAAACATTTTTTATCGTTAAATTTCTAGCAAAAGCAAATTTTTATGTCCATTCACTTTAGAAAAAATAATTACTCAATATAATATCTTTCAACATCTGCTTACTCAAACATTTTACGCTTTTTTAAGAATTTTATTAAATGCGACTACTACAGCTGCTCACAAGATTCCAGAATGATTTCCACTTCACGACGCGTGGACAGAAATCGATCCAAAATCTTTCCACATTTAGCACTTCTACCGATTAATCCAAGGAGGCTTATCTGCCGCCGCTTTGAACCATTCCGCAAACAAAGAGGAGAGCAAATGAGACAAAAAAGACAGAAATAAAGGACAACGGCATTAATTCGATCAAAGAAATGACACGAATAAGGCAAAGGAATTTCTTGAACGTTTTCCAGACCCATTAACGGATCTCTTTGCAATACTCGACCCAGGAGAACTGTACTCAATATTTGTGAAAGGCTTCTGCCTTTCAGACTGCAGCCTGAAATGCCTGAAGAAATCAAGAGGTATACCTCTGAGGTTAACGAGAAAGACATTAAGATATTATTTCTTTCAATCTTATTAATAACTATTATTGGTAAGAGAAGCTATCCATTTAAAAATGTAGAATATATATTTTGGTTTTATTATTAAACAATATTGAAAGTACTATTTCCTTTTGTGTTTGGTATGAAAAGAAGTTTGAAAAGCTTATTCTTTCCTTCGTTATCATATTTAAACATAAGACTAAATATGGATTTCATCAGCCTCTTAAAAACCGTTGTTGCCTATTTTTAATTTTTTTTTGAAATAAAGTTTTATTGTTCTAAAATAAAAATACGAAAATTATTTACTGCTTGTTATTTACTTTTTGATTATTTTGTTTATCAGACGAAAAATATGTTTGTAATATTTTTTTAAATGTTGTAAATTTATGTTATCACGGAATTTCAACGAAAGAAAAGGGAGTTTTGAATAATTTTTCTTACAACTTGATATCAGTTTTTGTGATTGATGGAACATATTTAGTAAAATCAATAGCATAAATTGTTACTCATAATTTACTCTCGGCATTTTTTAAAGTCAAAAGAAGCCCGTTTTAGGCGAAAATACAATGGCTCTAGTAAATCTTTTTTGGTTATATTTGCATTTTTCATTAAATATTAAAATGAAAACTAGGAGCATTAATGACTGTTTTGTAAACAATCATCAGTATTATGATTATACTTACATAAAAAGCAACCAGTTGGATTACCGATCGAGTCATTTTTAAGGCAGAATGGCAACATCTGATAGGAAACTAATCGTACGATTCAGTAATTATAAAAGAAACATCTTCCTTACAAAGCTTTTGCAAATCAGTTATTCTAATATTTGCCTATTTCAGACAAATAAATTAAAATAAAGTTAAATGTTTTAGAAATTCCTCTGTACTTTTATACCTGGGTTCTAAATGCTGGAATATTCTTATACATTTTTCAAAGTGTGTTCACTTTTCTAAATTCCTAACCCTTTATTAGACATTCATTGACAACGTAAGTAGTACAGAGCATGTTTACCCAATTTTAGAACGATTTCTATGATTAATTAAGAAAAGTAATTGTTGTGGAATAAAAATTTCTGACACCAACTTATTGCTTGAAATACGAAATGTCGTCTGCCGTTTTAAATTTATTTTCTTTCGAAATGTTGCATATAAACAACTGTGGATTGAAGGATATGATTTGGCGCATTCCGAAGAGAAATATTCCTATTTCATAATTCCCTGGGACTTGAGTGACAACTAGATGCGCCAGCAGGTGGTGAACGGTCCTGTATTATATGGCAGCATAGCTTCAAATAATAAACAAGAAGCCGCGAATCCCCTTCCATAACCCTGGTATTATGCGACCCGTACCTAGGGTGAATGGCGCTGCAGTTATAATGTTCTAACGGAGCCTCTAGAATGCCTGACAACTTCTAGAGTATTTTGCCTCACTCAGCAACAGGCAATACTGGGTGGACTTTTTATACTGTATTTTCTTTTCTAGTTTATATATGTTTGAACATGACAATATAATTAGAAATTCGTCTTTTGCAGGCAAAACCTCTGAGGTAGATCTTTCTTCTCAAGACAAGGAAAACCAAAAGAAATCAGTCAAAGGAGCAGAAATGAATTCTTCATCGAGTGAGTTAGAAATGACCTCTACTCAAGTTATTCAAACCACATCTGTAGAAGGGCAGGAAGCTGTTAAAAACATGACTGCCTCTCTAGATAAAATCAAATTGAAAAGAGAATGTCCAGAGCACAGAAATGAAAAAAGAAAGAATGAAATGTGCCCGAGAATTTAAAATTGATAAAGGTACTTGGGTTGAAAACCCAAAGGGAAAGGTAGAAAAAGGCAATCTCAAAGGATGGAGCTCAATACAACCCCAAAGACTGTCAAAAGAGACAGACTTGAAGGTCATACCTTCAGGAAGGCTCTTACGTTAGTCAAGATGGCTGTACTCATTGAGGGATATCCTGAAAAACATTTATTGGAGGAGCAGGGTACTGAGCTTGAACTTCTGATAACGTCGACTACTTGAGTATTTTCAGCACTAAAGAGTTACATCTGAACTGTATTAAGAGACTGTTAGACATTGTATACAAAGGGGACGATCGAAGCAATTGGAGCTTGAAGCAATGGGTTTGATGCTTTTGGCAAAAAATGTTATTTAAAAGCAGAGGCGTGTGATATCTGGCAAACACAACCATGAAGAAAAGAAGAAGAATATTCCTTAATTCTAAAACGTTATGAAATTAATGATATTAAAAATTTCTAAGAGCAAAATAAGCAACCTTATTAATCATACAGAAAAAATCATCAATCACTAAATCTATATGGAAAGAAAACTTCAAACCAATATCCGATAACCTTACAAAAACGTACTGTTTTTAAATTTCTAATGTTTTTTAATTTCTTTTATCCAACATGACGAGTTTCTCAGATCGAAGATATTGGATTAAAGAAAATGTTGGTTAAATTAGAAAAGGAAGCTATTGCTGCATCTTACACTCGCAAGCCGACACATTGGGTAGGAATTCCTATATTGTCAGAAAGATGAACAGAAATTTTAGGTTATGTCTTGAACTTCAGGATATGAACCAAATAATTTAGATACAGCATTGTAAAAATCTTTCTACATATAATATAGTAAAGGAGTTTCAAATTAAAGTTTTTTAACCTGTATTAAATTTGAATAAACGAGTGTTGGCATATGACGTTAGATGAATGAAGTTTTGAAATTTGTTTTTAATGCACTATTTAGCACGTACAAATTTAATAAGATGCTTTTCTTTTGATCTTCTGCGGGCCTAAAACATTCCGAAAAGGAGGAAAAGATATTTTTGATTAGCAACTCTACCTCAGAAAGGTGCAAGTATGGAATAATTTATTTAACAACCATAATTTAATATTGAAAATCTTCAAGACTGACTTTGGTAACTTTTCCTTTTGACTTAAAATTAAGCACAGTGACGCGTCGAAATACGGATAAGGCTGAATCAAGTAAAGTGTATTATTTACAGGAAAATAATAATAAAAACGGTACACATACATACCTCAAGTAACATTTGTAAAGATTATGTTAATTTTATTAACAGTTAAATTTTAAGTTAAAGTTCCTTTCCTGTCAAATTCTTAACTTCAGCTTACTACTTCCGGCCAGAACGTAGTTTTGGAATCTTGCTGAATATTTAATGAGGAGGAGCGGTATTTAAACCACGAAGTTACTTACTGAGTCAGAGATAATCAGAGTTTCTGATTTACGCGCGTCTGCTTTTTTTGGCCACTCTCTCTCTCAAAGCTGTTATTACGCTCGGCCGTACTCAATCCCTTGCTAAGCTTCGTAGTCAAATAAGTTAAGGGGCTAACTCGATTTGAACCTTGATAGCTTCGGCTATAGTTCTTTAGTTAATTTTAGTTTTAGTTTAATTCTTAGTCTTTTAAGTTCAAGTCCAAGTACGGGCTTTGTTTGTACCCTCCCAGGCGGAGTTTTGTTAAATCTTATTGAAATAATAAAGAGTTAGTTACCCTTCTATCTTGTTGTTTCTTGTCACCGAACTCAAGCGATTATTCTCTTATCAGTTCTTAGATTCTTCACTTCCAAAATTAACTTAGAATTCCAAAGTGAGGAACTCTACATATTAATATTTATCGTTTATTAATAAGTCATCCGATTCCAGCACTTGGTACACCGTGATTAGCATAGCAGTCCCCATAGAAACAAAGCATGTATTTTCTACTCTAACTACGGTTATCCTGATAGGTAATTTTGTGTTAAACTTTCAACTGTAAATATGTATGCTACACGGGAACGTAAACTCACCGCTAACTAATATCATCGATCATTCTGCTTTTAACTGCTGAAATTAACAGAACCTGAGATTTTATGCGTTTCAAGACATGAGAGTAATTTTCCTCTTGACCTTCATTTTAACTATGATCGTGTGAGAATAATATAGAAATATTTACAGATGATTCTCTATTCGTTATTACTTTAGAAGCATCCGTGTCCTATGAAAGACTGCTTTAGAGCTTAAAATCTCTTGTATTTTGCAATTTAAATGCGTTATATAATTATTTACCAAATGGACACATATTATTCTCTGTTTTATTCCTAGAAATGTAAATTAATTGCTAAAAACTGCGTGTAAAGTGCTTGAATTTTTTTTAATATAACCATTTATTACTATATATTATTATTATTTCTTTATAAGAATTATATTCTTTAAAAAATTGAATTTTATTAAAGAAACACTTATTTCAGTATAAAGCATTACAACAAGTAGAAAATTTATACTGAAGCTTTTTTTAAGCGGTGAGATCTTAATCAATAAGGAAGAGTTGTCTGATCATTTTATTACTCTTTAAAACATTCATTTCTTATCGGAATAGCGTTTAAATTCATCGCAGTTTCTTGTATAATATTTAAATATAAATTAAGGTTTGGTAAATTATAAGGTAAATTAAACTAAAGCGAAGGATCACATTTGCACATAAACGGCATAACTCCTTTGAAATCGATTTCAAAAATTAGTGATTTATTCTTCCTAGAATGGAGAATTAGCAGTCATGTGACTAAAACTAATAATCATTGGTAGTTAAACATGGATTCGAAACTTGACAAACAAACATATTACAGATATATTTCCAATTAGTTTCTATACGCAGTTTTAATATGGGTCAGTTTCTCTTAGAAAACCCTCCACGAACGTAAAACTTCTCTTAAGCAAAAATGCCTTACCATATTTGAGAAAACATTATTAACATCTTCAAAAACTTAGGGTAAGATTCTTAAAATGAATAAATAATTGTGGAAAAAAAACCGAAAATCTCTTTAAATGAAAAATAAATATCCTAAGATTAGCATCAATTGTTGCAGCATTTAATGAAACTTGTGTAAATATTATACACACAAATCCTTAAAGTGCAAGAAAGAAGGAAAAAAGTGTGCTTGTCTATAGGTTTTAGTTTGCCAAAACACGGAAGTATTAATTTTTATTTAATTTAAATTTGAGCTGTATAAGCAACTATGAGCTACATTGGCGAAAGCTGGCTTCAAACCCCTAAGAAACAAAGAAGAATTTATTCAGAAACCAAGAAGTTTTTGTACAAGATATTTTTTATGCTTGATATATATTTTCACAGTTCGTTGTTTTTGATTGGAAGAACAGACTCAAGGGGAATCATACTGGCTCGATCAAAATCCCAGCATTCTCTGAGGCAGCAGAAAGGAATAGGAACGGCATGCGGATTAAGTCTAGAGAGACAGAAAATATGAAGGAAAAAAAAAAGAAATATTTTATGCTTCTTGAAAATAGATCATTTTTGGGTGCTTCCATTTGTTTCTGAGATTGGTCATGTAGCTGAGAAATTCCAAGTGTGCGTGTGCTAAGAATCATGTTTTGGAGATATGAAGTTAGAAAAATTCTTTTTATAAAATTTCATGTCGAAACCATTTGTCTTTCCGCAATGATACATTTGTTCATATTTCTCCACTACTGTTTTAGTTTCTTCCGATGAGTTTCCGATGTTTTAGTTTGTTTACATTTCTTCCGATGGGAAACGAACTTTCATCCTTGTGATGGTGCTTTTTCAGAAACATAAGTATTAGCCTAGGATATATATCATAGTTATATATTTGTAGATGTTTGTATAAGTTTTTCAGAATTCAGAGTATTTAAGAAGATGAATTTTGTATTTGATTTACTGTGTTAATATTATATATTTTTTTTATAATTAGAAAATTTGCCTTAAATAAACTTTATTAATTGTGAGTTTGGCGTAGGTTCTGCTAAATGTATTCCTAAATTGATAATTAACTTATCTCTTTCATTTTCTGACAATTAATAAAGAACAAAGGCTCAAATTTAGGACTTCATATTACTAAAATTTATTTCATCTTTTTTAATCCCGTTTGTCAAAATTAATTTTTGCATGCTGTTTTGCTTATGTTTATATGGTTATTTTTTATAATTTACTGAAAATCACTCTTTTTACTAAAATTTCCAAAACCCTTATCCTCTACAGTGATTCTTTATTGAAATCAAGCAACCTTCTTGGACTAGATGAAAAATTATCCTGGACATGTTCTTCGGTTAATGCCCATTCTTCGGTTAATGTCCATTCTTCGGTTAATGCTAATTTCTCTATCATTAATAAAATTCGAAATTTAATTTAAAGGCCTTATACGTGACTCTCAAATCATTGAGTAATTTACAGATTTTCGAACTGTGTTTTATATATAAAACTAAAAGAAATATGAATATATGAACTAAAAGAAATATGAATATATGAACTAAAAGAAATATGAATTTAGTACTAAAACACGAGTTTGAATAGAATTTGCTAATGTAGGAGCATGAATTTACTAATGTAGAATTTGCTCTTTGAAGGGCAGGAAAAGGCAGTTAACTTCGCCCACAGAACACATCCCTACAAATCAGTCTCTATGGTACTCATGAAAACTGTTTTTCTTTTTCAAACAGAGTGCAACTTGTGATTGCAGAGTGCATGTGCTGCATTGCCACTCTGTTCTTACAGGCTTTTCTTGGTGCTGCGGAGTGCAGATGTCTTCAATGGCTGATGCTTATTTTCTTGAAGACGAATTGCTGCATCAACTACTGGCTTATGTTTCTTGATTGCCATGTAATGAGTTACAAGGGAACTTCAGAAGCGGTCAGTCTGGAAAACCACTCACTGTAGAAAGAAAAGAAGAGCCAGGGTGGTTACTCTATGTAACCACCGCCCTGGCTCTTTCTTCTTTTGTAACGAATTCTAGACAGTTTTCCATAACTCTCGATGGCAACCGGCTTTTCCCGGTATTACGCTGAACGAGCAGAACAGCAGAATATTCCACGTTGGGACTTTGAGAAGAGAGTTTGAGCTCCACTAGTTTGAGTTATAGAGATAGAGAATTTGTCTAATGATGACAGGTATGATGGATGTCATCCTGGATCTTCTTGTGGTATCTGAACATTCCACTGGCTTGAGATTTCAGCAATATATTTCGATGTTTGTGATTTAAAATTTATATGTGTATGAACATGTGTCGTGAGAGTGTTTCGAATAAAGAATGAGGCATCACTGCTGACTCATCTGTCCGTTATCCAAAATACGTTACACTTTCCATGCTTTCTTTTAAATGGTTTGATTAAGAGCGTAGGTGATTTACATGTCTTCTGTAAGATATTTTATTTGAAAACAAAGTTCAATACCATGATTGACGTTCAGAACGAATTTAGTCGCGTTTCATAATATATCACTTCTAAAATAAAGAAAGAATTACTTTAGTTGAATGTACCGTTGTGGTTTGTCCCTTTTTGTAATGAGTTTCTGTGAATATTTCTGTGCACGAAGACAGAAAACTACTATAATAAAACATAACATGTATGTAAGAATGTATGTATATAGTAAAAAAAACTGACAGGTCTAAGAAAGCGGACTATTCTTCACTGATAACCGTTGTTTAAATCGCTTTCCTTAAAACAATAAAATCAAGGGCAAAGATTTTAGTACGAGAAAAGTTATGGAAAACAGACATTAAAGAAAGTGGTATTTTCGCCGATGTCTTTAACTGTTAGACCTTCAGGTGGAGTGTCCTCGTAAACTCATTCTAGGAAGCGATATAAAAATTTTCTAATTGGGAAGTAAATATTAGTGTTATACGAGTTTGAACTGCAGCCCGTTCTTAAATTAGAGTCGCAAACATATCCTAATGTATAAAATAAATTTCTGTATTTACCTGTGTTACTGACGGTAAGTCTCAGAGCATACTGTAGTATATCCGAGTAATTGCCCCCTTTTATTATTACTTGAATCTTTTGAAAATCGAGAGGGAAAACTTATGCGAATAATTTAATATCCTAAGGGCGAATTACAGTAAAATCTGAACAAATGGAAACTCGTCGTGGATAAATTACAAGTAATTATCACGATAATATTTCTTCAAAGAAACATACGTTCCAATAAAATACATAGTAATATTAACATTACAATATCTGATAAGATACCTTTGTTCATTTTCCCTGTAACTTACACTTCCTTCGCAGGTTTCTATTGTTGTCTCTGCTACTTCTTAGGCTCCAAATCATTCGTAAACATTTAGAGAGGGTGAACATATAG
This sequence comes from Stegodyphus dumicola, assembly GCF_044657685.1. NCBI lineage: Eukaryota > Metazoa > Arthropoda > Arachnida > Araneae > Eresidae > Stegodyphus > Stegodyphus dumicola. The sequence continues at coordinate 5,460,030 of NC_140776.1, read as the reverse complement.
CTGACTCAGCGAAATAGTTGACTGAATATCAGTTCGTATTTGCTTCGCTCTGATGGAGATCGCTCTCTGAACGCTTTGAAGAAGGGCAAAATTGCGAGAATATTTTTTTTAATTTTCAGAATCTGAACTAAAACTTATGTGGAAAATTGCGCCAGAAAATACGGTGTTTACGAAAACGAGAAAACTTTTGTATGTAGCTATAACATGAAAGTCTATTAACAGTAACAAAATTTTTATTTGAAGTTACCTAAAGAAACGTATGTACAAATTTGGATCAGAGGAAGGTACGATTCTGGCTGTGGATTAGACTAGTAAGCTACATAATTTTCTCCTAGTGCAAAGTTTAGAAGTTGATACTCCTGGCAACAAGAACTTCATAGCTGCTGTGGGGATGCTCGCCTCCGCCGTAAGGAATGTAAAGGACTCCATGACTAGGATGTACCTTTCCACTGCACATAGCTCCTTCATGATTTGCACGGCCAATATACAAAGGTTCCCCATCTACAGTGCTTCCACCTTGCACGGCACCGGGTGGAAGATCTGATCCAGCTGCATATCTCCACTCCAGATTTACTCCATAGGGAGCAACCAAGACCTGTTGAAACACAGGAATTATAAAAATTGAAACACATGATCATTCAGATTAAGCTTCTAAGTAAGATTTGTGTTATAAAATTGATATTCTTTACGATTCATATTACTAGTTAATTATTAGATTTTATTTTTCTGAATCAATGTTATATCTAGCAGTTTCTGAAACAATAAAATTTGCAATAAGGTAATTAACAAAAATTAAGCATAAATAAAAGATAATTATGAAAATAATTTAAAAACATTATCTGCACATTAACTATTGTGAACAAGGAATTTTTCCAATCAACACTAAAACAAATGATCTAACTTCATAAAAAAAATAGCAATGGCATTAAAGGCATATTAATGTTTTGTTGGTTAACATTATTACTTTTCTCATTACCTGAATATATATATATATATATATATATATATATATATATATATTCAGGTAATGAGACATTTTTATATTTTTTATAATGATAACATTTTTATATTTTTAGTGATATAAAAATGTTATCATTGTAAAATCATTTTTTCAATCTGGCTGATTGCATACAAACTAGTATAATATTTAAAACTTAGAGATTGCAAATTGATTATGAGAAAATAAGTAGCAATCAGTGGCCTAGTTCAACCATTAAAAGGGAGTTGGCATATAATTTTTAGTTTATCGGTCACGCAAACTGCAATTCTCATAGGTATAGCATATATGTTTAATTTATCAATAAAATTGAGTGATTGAAAGCACCAAAAGAATGTACTTCTTACCATTCCTTTATTTTACTTTTCTAACTGAAATAATGAATGCAATTTTTAGTACATCTAATTCTTATATGTAACAGATGACTTTTATAAGAATTTGCACCGTTATTATAAGTGATTAAGACGATTTTAATGCCGCAAGTTATGTAATATGGGAAAGGAAATGTACGTTCTGCTTAACAGGAGGATTGTAATCCATTATACTTGAAGAACGACTCCCACGCGCTACTCAGTATTTTAGCTTAGTCCGAGGGGCAACAAAGAGTCAGCATTAACAATTTGTTAGTATTTTTTGACTATGAGTCATACACGCTTAAGTGAGTACTACCTTTTCAAGGGGAAAATTATAAAACATTATTTTATTTGATTAAGTTTGCAAGTCAAAAATAATATGGTACAATGACTCCGCAATTTCTAATATTCTGTTTGAAGAAGTTTACTAAATAGAATTCGTATCAAATAGATACAAGGAAAACGTTTCAAACAAATTCTTTCTGTTTTTTTTTTATTTCCATTAGTGAAGAATACTTTCAGGATACTATTTTAATATACAGATACTATATGAAGACTGAATAATGTCCATGAGAAACATTCTCATAAATCGATATAATAGCGTAGCGTACTAAACTGTTAGCATTCTTACTTCATATTCATGATGGCCGTGTTCTTCGCCACCCCAGGCAACATAGCATGACCCATGAGCTGGTACGAGTTTCCCTGGAATACTATCTCCCTGGTGATGTGCACGAGCAACATAGACGACATTGCCACCATCATAACCAACTTCAATGGCATTTGGTGGTACGCTTCCTCCGGATGAAGGTACCCAATGAGCAACGGGTTTGTAAGTAGTTGCTGAAATATAATTAAAAGATTAGTGTTTACAAATAAAGGCACATTGTATTTAAAGTTATATGAAAAGAAAACATTCCTATATTTTGTTGCTTTTAAGCAAGTTTGTGCTGTTAGGGCATCTAGCATTAAAAAAGGAAATAATTTAAATAAATAACAGAGAATGTCTTACGTAGATCAATGATCATAGTACTTGTAATCTAACGTACTTAATTAAAAAGATATATATTATTCCAAAAATTTCTATTCAGTTCAAAGCAAAAGATATTTAGCGATAGACCGTTTGATGACGTTTTTATGCATGTGTAATATTAACTAATCTAGAAAATTATCAGATCTTCTATGATTTTTAATGGCATGACATAAAATGTACGGTCTTATGTTAACGTTTTTGGACAGACTGACTCGTTAGTTTACCACACGACGGTTATCTGATTAAGGGAGATTGCTTTCATAGAAGAATTTTAAAGAAACTTTGGCTCGTATTACCCATGGAGAAAACAATTTTACATTCTCGGCAGTCGGTCTGTTAGCCGCTCTCTGAACCTAGGTCAAACTATCAGTATTTAGTGATTGTTCTGCTTGGCGGTTTGTGGGCATTTTGTGGATACATTTTTGCAGATAAAACGGCAGTATTTAGACTTAAGAAAAGTCAAAGCAGTATATACTCTAACAGTTTCATTTGGTAGTGCCAAATTATTTTTCTTTTTCAGTTTACTGAAGCTGCAAAAATTAGTTAATTAATTAATTAAAGAAGCTGAGAACTTCCTGTTTAAACGTGAAACAAAGCTTGGTTCAAGTTAGTCTGAATGATTATGTTTTTCAGAGTGCGAGACTATTGTTTAATAATATGTTGCTTATTGCACTAAAGCTATAAAGTTCGAAGCACTAAAAACTGAAGAATTCGAAGAAATACATTTGAATTTTGGTTAAAAATTTCCTCTATGCTATTAATAATATGTTTCAAGTTGTAACTGCAATAAGCTATGTGTGTTCGCTTCGCTTTGAAGTAGGTGTTTGAAACACATATATAATTAAAGTACATATAATCAATCAAAAGAGTTTTGGAAACACAAATTTGCTGTTTTATTTATTTCGAAGAGCATAAATTTTTGAAACATTTTATTTAAAGTAAATAGTCTCAGAGTGTAATATCCTTTAAAAACTGCTGACTCTGTTCTTTTGAAACAAAAAAATCAAAGAAATATTTGAAAAAATTTAACTATTGTGTTGCTATCTTAAAATAATACGTAGTTTTTAACTTATTATAAATTTTTTATATCGGAGGATCTCATTTCCTTTTAATGTAATTCATAATACCCATTTTTGATTCATAATACCATTTTCGGTGTTTTAAGGCAAGGCTGAGTAAATAAATTACGAGAAGCATCTAAGTTAAAATTTCACACCATTTAAAAAACAATTTTAATTTGTGTTGTTATTTTGGGACTGCTTCTATGGTGAAAGCATGGTATTTTGACTACGTTGACTAAAGGTTCAAATCCCGTGTCTTTATTTTCTTTCGAACTACATCATATACTTGGTGAATAAACATGTTCATCCTTGAATAAACATCCGCTTTAGCCGACATAGACACACGAGGCTAAAGGAGCTCATTTGTAAGGTATGGGGGAAATCTTGCATTACTTGACACTTAACGATTTAATCTGTCATTTAAATAGTAACTCTTCCCAAAAGGTTTATGACTTACTTGTTGCCCAGCTAAATGTTTTTCTTATTAAGAAAAAATATTAAAACAATAAAAATTTGACCAGATAATCTAAACATTTGCTTAGTATGTATACCAATTTGGTATTTTCTGACTCTCTGCTCCCGAAAAATCGCCAACTGAATTTAACACATTGAGCGCGACGCCGGGCCGTGGGGACAGGCAGTGAACTTTCCGTGTGGCCAGCGTCAGTCCCTAGGGACCGGCAGGAACACATTGAGCCCGGCGCCTGGCCCTGGGGACCGGCACTGGAATTTGGCTGTCGTCGGTCCGCGTGACCGACAGTATTAACATTGGCGATCACGAGCTTTGTCACGCACAGGCTGGGCTTGTATGTCGGTAGCCGACAAAGCTCAGCAACAAATAAGCAAAATCAGAGCATGAAGTCGCGGAACACCCTGCAGCATTGCACCGCTTGATGGTTCGCGCCGGCTGAACGGAAAGGACAGCAAATTCGGCGCCGCGCTCAACGTGTTAAGACCATGTGAACTGGCGAAAAACGTTTTTTCGGCTATTTTTGTGGTTCACGAATATTGTTCTTTTGACAAATAATAGAAAAGAAAGAAGTTCAGTGAAATTACGTTATATATAAAACGGATAAATCATCGTATACTGAATCACGTGCATATGGTATGCGATTGTATAGATTAGCTCTTACAGCACGTATACTCAAATGCCGTACGTTGAAATAGGAGGTGCGAGTAATCAGAAAGTATCCCAATGTACAAGATGTATGTAATTCTTAAATCACTTTCTGATATCTAATTAAATGTTATCTTCCATCCAAAAGACTTAATAATTGCAAGTCTACTTTCACAGAAAGAGCTCAGTAAAACAGAAATGAAAACTTACAGTTCCATGCTAACTAAGAAATCTTGATAGAGACCGACATATATTCTGCTTCATTTCTTTTTGTGCATATATTTCTGCTTTATATTTAAATTTATTGAAAATCACGACTAAAATTTCAGATAAAAATCGCCATATAGAGCTAAAACGTTGAATGGAATTAATAGCTTCAGCGTTAACTTACAACTTTTAAGAATTTCCGTTTTACTGAATACCATAATTTTGGTATCGCTATGGAAATAGGTTTCTCTTTTAGTTGAGAGTCTGAAAGGATTTCTTTTAGTTGCTCCTCTTTTATAGCATAAAATTAAATATATGTATAATTAAGGAAGTAACCTGAAATTCCCTTAAATATGTTACAGATTTAACAAATGTACGTGTGGAAGAAATATTTGGGTTATAAAATACCCGAATAACAAAACAATGTCTAGTTGTTTAAATAATAAAATTTATTAGTTGCACATAAGAAATGTTGTAGAATTAGAAAAAAAGTTTATTTTTCCGATTTCAACTTATTTCTCCCAAAGAAATTAACTTTTAAAAGCCCAGAATTTAGCAAAATAAACGGTTCAAAATAAATAAAATTCAATGGAACCAGGGACATTAAAACGTTCATCTTTCGAAAGTCTTACGAAGCTACGGAAATTTTTATATTAAGTTTCCTTCTAGAAGGCTGTCATTGTTGATACACACATTTTTAACAGTAATTGTAGAATCTTTGCCTAAGTTGAAAGATGCGGTACTTTTCCGTTTCGCCGGCGCAAATCTCGCCAAGCAGACTTTATTGGCGACAACATACAGTATACACGTAAAAAATATTAAAAAAATGTTAGTTCTAAGAATTCTTTTTAAAAAAGAAGGCATAAACATTTTAATGTCGCTTAAAATTTTATAAAAAGCCAATAAATAAAGACAACAAATTTGTAAAAAGACATTAAGAATTTACTATGCTTTCATGGTTCAACATCCTGATTCGCCGGTTCATATCACGTGACCCCAAGCGATCTCATCTCACGTAAACTACTCTACAAAAATCTAATGCTCTCAGTAATTATCCACATTAATTTCAAGTTAAATCTTAATTTGGAACACAAGTTTAAATGCAAGAAATATTTCAATTCGTACGAATAGCTTACTCAGAAATTATGTAAAACTGCAGTGCTTTACTTCGCTAATGCATTCTCATTAGAATTGATGAATTTAACCCTTGACTTTACCTTTTCTATATTTTTCGGCTTCGAGTAAGTGCTGTGATTGCATCCTAATTAACTTAATTACCGAAAATTGCCTTAAACATAAAACTGAACTATCTGATAAAAATTATATGTAATGATATGCCAGTATTGAAAGAAACAATCAATCTGATAAGAAAAAGCTGCGACTTGTTTTGAAAATGAGGCGTAAAAGGTTACCAGCGAGAATATTTCGTTTGGCATGGGTTGTACCATTATTGGCGACTTTATCGCTTGCACCGGCAAAACGGAAAAGTACCAAAGATGCAATGCATTTCAAATTCACCGTTACCTTCCACAAAGGCCTCAAGTACTTGAGAAAAATAACCAAATGCTCAGTCCTCATAATTTTGACGTTTAATAAAAATCAAACTGACATATTTTTAATGGCTAATATAATAGATAAATAAAGCGGCCTAGTGATAAACACTTATTATTTATCTCAGGTTGAAATCCCTGCAAATGGGGTGGCTATATTAAGAATTTTGTGGCTTCACTCTTGTGTAATGTGAATAGAAACCAGTTTCTTCCAAAATGTATTTTCAGGAAGTCATGCTTTTCTCTTACTGAATACTCCTGCCTATATTGCCATAATCCAAATTTAAAAACAAAAAATACGTCTGTATAAGAAAATTCGTAAGGAAAAGTGTTTTGGGGCGATTATAACAAGCTTTGGACAAGCACCGTTGAGGTTTTCAACAAGCTCAGGCTATTTGCTTTAAATTAGCCTCTTTTGTTTATCTCCCTGTTGTCTATAGCTTTAAATAAAGCAATTTGCCGTATTTTAATGTATGCCCTTATAAAACTTAATAAAGTTTAGTCACTAGTGTTCGAATGATAAGATTGCTAGACACTGGTACTCCGATCCTCGGTGAAATTGTGGCGAAAAAAACTGGATGAATGGAAGTTTTGGGTTTTCCTTTAGTTACTGCAAATGCCAGTCAATCTTCCATAGAAAACTCTACAAAGTCATCCTTTCCCAGAGACAGCTAACTCTAGAGTACATTGCCTGATCAAATAGTCTAATCCAGTCAAATAGAAAGGTAATCTAGAAATTACGTTGAAAAGTGCGCGTATTTTTGTTATCGTGCATTTTGTTGAAAATAAAATTCACGACACAAATTTCGATGTTCAAATGTTCGTTAAATTTCGAAAACTTTCACAATATGAATTGCATCCCTGCACAAAATGTTTATTAACCGCTACATGTGATAAATGGAAAGCATGTTATTCTTTTATTTACTAAAATAAATTCTTGTGTCATTTATAAACTTTATTTCAGTGAGTTATTCTTGGATGACTCTGGGTTACAATTCTCATGTTCAAGGGAAAGATGCAGTTTATATTTAGTGCTTCTTTCTAAGGTGAAAGATACGAATAAAAGATATGCATTATGATACAGCACGTGCACTACTTGGAAACAGTAAAATACATTGTCCCTAATCAGACGCTAGAAGATACAATATTTGCTCTTCATTTTTATCGCAGGTAAAGAGGGATGTGCCAGAAGGGTATAAGGCTGTAATCATGACCGAATAAACCACTTTATCATGCTGATAAGAACATTTGGGTGTTTCATGAGATAAATTTTACACAAGGTCTTTATTAAACTACTCGATAAATTTCAAGACTTTGGTATGTCAGATAAATATTTCTTTATCTCATATAAGTCACACTTTTCTCATGAAATCTATTCTTCTCAAAACCGAAGATTAAAGGAAAAGACAAAAGAATATACAAAACATAAATCTTGTTACTAAAGTCCTTAGTTAATAATGCGATAAAGAATTAATGTAGGAGTTTCTTCTGATCCAAAGTATTCTCTCAGAACAATATCAAATTGCTTTCAAAGCTCTTACATATAGCTTAAATTCTTTAAACTGAGAAACTGGTTTAAAATGAAATGCCATTGTCTGCCATTTGCAATGCCTTGCCATTCGCTCCAAAATACATATCAAAGCGCAAATGCCAAAAAATTAATTTTCCTAGCGAACCTGTATTTTCAAAAATTCTTCATTTTGGAATATCCGTCAACTATGACATTACCCAGTTTTCAATTCGAACTAAATTTAAGTCCATTTAATAATAAATGAACTGAAATTTAATAATAAATGAAATTAAATAAATTTAATAATAAATTAACAATTTATACTCTACTAGAAACACTACAGTAAAAAAGCTCATATTTATTCTATGGGTAGATTTAAGAAATTAAGAAAAGTAGTTAATTTCATTCCTGCTAAATATAATATGACATGTACATACGCAAAAAATATATGATTTTGCCTAATTATATAACAAATTAAATACAGGAATATAGCAATCTTGTTAGTATTAATATTTTAAGGGTACTAACATAATTTCATAATGCTTAGTTTTAATTAGTACTTAATTTTTAAAACTTCAGAAAAAATAACTTGATTATTAAAATGCTGACAAAAGTGTCCAAAAAATAAGTTAAACCTGAACTATTACTTTATATATTCTGTGTAGCGTAATAAATTACCTTAGTATATAGAAGAACAAAATTACTGCAAGACAACTCTGCATATGAATATCTGTTTCACAAAATTGCGATGCTTATTATGTTATTTAAAACGGAATTTGATGCTTGATTCAAAATGCTTAGTTCCATTAATATATTGCAAATTATAATAATTATATATATTTGTCTGTTTTTACAAATGTTACCAAAACAAACTTTATCAGTAAAAAAATTCATTTAGGTTAGGAAGCATTTGACTGGCGTTTATATTAACAATAAAAATTCTGTAGGTTTTCTTTCTGCTAATTGATATAAACAATGCATTTGAAAATACAATGAAATATTACACCATGTCATTATATCGACGCCTTTTATTCTACGATTCTATACTGTCTTAGCCAAACTGTCCTACAAATATACCTCTTAATCTATATTAATACCGATATGGAAATTTGCTCGAAATTCGAAAATGGTAAATAAATCAAGAAAAGACTATACTTAAGTAAACCATATACATTTAATTTCGAAATTTTCGTGATATGACATGAGTAAGATGCATTCTATACACAGCACTGATAACATCAATTGAACAATAAATGCAACATTGGAAATAAATTAACAATTATGTCATCTATCATGTATGGATATTACAGTTGATGAGTAAAACGTGGTTATTATTTAATTATTATACAAATAAAATGCAAGAGAAAAAGATATGTTACAGTATATCACTTATAGAACTATTGTTATAAGGCTATACAAATGCTTGGATGGAACTACTTTTCGTAAAGAAAAGCAAACAGCGGCTAATAATATAAATGATTGGCTAATAGTATAAATGATTTTTTTAGCACGATTTCAGCCTTTTGTATTCTAAAGGGGAAGGTATGAAAAATTGTTTAAATACTATTTAACGTTTCAGATGTGCTTCATCTCCAAAATATACTCATGTTTATGAAACTGAAGCATCTTGAATGAATCATCGGATAAAAAGCAATTTGTGCCACGTATTGCTATTGGTAACACAAATAAACGATTAATGTTTCAGGCCAAACTTATTGGCAGAAAATTAAGATTTGTTAAGCTGCTTTTGAGCAACAATAAGAATTTCCGAGCTTCTTAGTAGTCAATCAAAGTTTGTTTCCATGTGTTCTTGGGATACTGTTTACATGTGGATTCGAATCGACAGTTAGTTCATCATCGCAACCGACTATTGAAGGAGAGGAATAATCTGATCTATGCACGACCATTCTCATGCATGCTTAATTGGTGACTTCTCTGGCGAATGGTTAGGTAAGGCAAGAAATAATAATTGCTGTTATGAAAGGAGCTGTGTATGCCCGATATGCCGTCGTATGGCTATTTGCTAGGAATATAATACAAGGAGTGTGATAAACGAAATATATGACCATAGTTTTCAAAGCCTCGCTAAGTTTACCGTTTTTGTTAGAAGTATCCGCAATTATATAGAGTGCGGCAGCATTCATAGTAGGATATTAAAAGCACACCATAAGGCAGTAACCGTAACTTATTGATTTCCTCTTATGTCAATTAATAGTTAAAGGTATGCCATTTACTAATGCGATCCTTCAACTCAGGAATGGCGGCACAACGTGTTCGGAAATCTTCTTGCTTCAGATGCCTTCAAAGTCGGCACATGAAAGATCAGGTGAGCGAGGCGGCAAGGAAATGTCACCAAAACGGGAAATTACTCTACCTGGAAATGTCTGTGGCAATGGTCCGTCCATCTGGAATTTTCGCATAATGTCCCAAGTTGTAATGTTGCCGAAATATACGCTGGGTAGCAATAATAGAGTAGTTATTCTTGAAATAACTTTCAACAGCAAAGGCACGATGCTGTGCACTCCAACGATTCATATCACCGTCATTCTCGAAATGGCAGCTCATTAGCAGACGAATGCGGCACGAGCTGGCGCGCATTCATGCAGTACGTCATTGTGCTACACAAGTAAAATTACGCTAAGAACGCTACCGCACCCTGTACTAAACTAGACAGTTGACTGCATTTATTAAATTAATGTTTATTAAGTGATAATAAATCACGTATGTTATGTAACTGTAAACAGCACTAATACCGAACAACCAATCCACCTTTAGTTTAGGTATTTAATAGTTTTATAACAATGCGAAGTAATTCGTTTTGTCATATTCGAACATAACTGTTTAAATGAAACAATGTTAAAAGACCAAGTAAGAGTAACAAATATCTGTTCTGATTGCTTTTGAGTACACTGATTGGTTGATTAATTGGCTAAACAAGGCAGAAAATGTTACCCTGTTTAAGGTAAACATTTCTTGGAAGACCCATAGAAAACTCGCTCATAGTTCGGAATACATGACTAAAACACGAAACCCTAATTTAATAAATGCAGACTAAACGCAATTAATAATTAATCTAATATATTTTAATAGTTAATTTCTTGATGTAACTTCCACTATTCATTACATGGATTAAGGCAAGGCGTTACCAGCCTAGGGAAAGGTGTATTCATACAAAAATGCATTATAGAATCGTATTTGTTTTGTACGTGATAAATATCACAATAGCATCTACACAGAGCCGACTGAACTCGCCGGTGAACAAAATCCAGAGAAGAACTACATGTTAGTAAATCTATTGCTAACCCACATACGTACTTTACAATAAAAATACAGAAAATGTTACGTTTCATATAGCCTTACAAGATTTTACTTAACTTGTAAAATACAAAATTCATATCCTAAAATACTAATTATTCATAATGTGAGTAATACATAATTAATTTATGTTAAATAATTTTCAGAAAGAAAACATGCATTATCTGTGAAATGTTGGGGATGATTATATCACTCGTGGAACGAAATTTTTGAATTTATTTCATTGTTGTACTTATCTAAATCATATAACAATTCCCATTTACAGTCTAAGAGCATTTATTTTTAGCTTCAGATTCAATTTTTAGACAGGCTGAAATTTTGCGTTTTTATACATAAATACATATAGAAGTGTAAAATAAAGTTAAGTGAAGAATGTGAAACTAATAGTGTTTTTTTTTATAAATTATCTGAATCTGGATATCAAAGTAGGGGAAAAAGCTTACTAATTATTGTCTTGATGCCACAAATACTAAATTATTCATAGGAAAAAAAAAGAGTTAAATTTTATTCCCTTACTTTTGATAACTTCTAAATAAAAAAATATTATTTTTATATTTAGTTTTATTAATCATTTAAACAATATACATAATTATCTAGCTTCATTTATCATTTTAATTAAGGTACACAATTAACTACATTTCTTTTCATTTTAATTAATCCTGCGTTAGGCGCGTACACTTGTGTTGCACAATTAGACGCGTGGGTAATAGGTGTCACACATCTGGTTAAAATGCACCTAGAATAAAAAGAATAATTTAAAAATGATGATTCCTTCATTTATTTGACGAAATGTTAAGTACAGGTTTTACGTATGACTGTACACAGTGCTCTACTGAACATAACGGGCTTTCTTTCATTCATCGTTCGTTATCTTCAACAAAAACATTCGTAACGTTCGTTGAACTGCATTCGAATATTTTGTTCAGTCATTTTGACGTTTTAGTTGTTACGTATATACATGCGTTGTTGCCATATGTTGCACACGCACTTAATCTAGGGTTAACTCAAGTCATGCACAAATTATCTAAACCCTTTTTGGTTAGCAAAATAACAGATCTGCGCCAAAGGTGAGACATATAAGGTGGATAAAAAATGGGAATAGATAAGGAATTAAAACCCAAAATTTTAAATTTTGTTGAAAAACTATTTAGAGAGAAAGAGACACTGAGAGATGCGTCTGTTTAAAATCTGTCGGCATGTCTCTGACAGCTGTCAGACAATGCACAATGAGCAACTGCTACGGATTTACCTGTTTCACGTAACTGTAATGACGCTGTATATAGATGACGTAATGCAAAGAATTACTTCTATATCATATATTTGATTTATTTTCAGATAAAATAATTTATATCACTATAGTTATATGTCACTGGTTTATGAAAAGTCATAAAAATTGTTTGCATTATTGTAAACCGTTAAATCAATTTTAATTCGAGGTCTGAATCGAACTGATGAAAAGTTTAACAGCGAAAAGATATTATCAAAAACATTGCATCAAATTCTTTGAATAAACAGGTTTAATATCTTAAGATATTCTAAGATTACAATTAAATATGCATAAATAAATCATAGTTAAATAATATTTCAAATGTAGTGTTATAGAAATCTTATTTTTGAAATGTTCTATAACATAAATCAGAACTGTAGAAAAATTTTAAAATGTAGAATGGCATCATAATATCAGAACATTTCTAAAATTCTTCGTAAGTGATGATTTGTCATAAAAAACTCAGATTCAAATTTTTTCATAATTACCATATTTAAATATCGTACACTACAATGCAAATACAAAGCTGATGTCTAATATGTTTTTCAGACTACGTAACACTTTACATCGTAAATTTAGAATGATAATTTAAAATGCAGATCTATTCGAAAAATTTGATAACTATTTAAGAAAATTACTGCATTGAGAAAAGTAATATTTTCGCATTAGTTATAATAGAGTACTAGAACTTCAGCTAAAATTCTTATAATTCAGTTATTCGTTAAGCTGTGTCATATAATTTCATGATCAACTCAAAAACGAACTTACGTCCACAGTAAGCCATTTTCCAAACGCCTGATGTAGATGTAAAATGTAGTTATTCAAAGCAAACAAGTGCTCAAAATCACACCAGCTGAAGGAGAATTTTTATCGCTTACAACTGGCATATATAGTGTTTGATTTTATCGCGCCGAACTTTGTACTTCACAGGTGCGGAATATGAGCATGCGTATCTTAGTAGGTGGTTACTTCTAACGTCCTCTTGACTTTTTGAGTTGTCTTTAATGGAGACAGTTGACTAAGCTAACATTTACATCAAAGTAAGATAGATAACAAATGAATATTTTTCAATTGACGATGTTGAACTCTCTGTTGCTAGTAAGTGCTTACTTAAAGAAATTGGAACCGTTAAAATCGCAGGCACTTAATGTAAATTCGTTGTTGTTGACCATCTGTGCATCTTAGCAAAAGTTTTATATTAATCTCTTTAACGCTACAATTTTTTTACGCTGAGAATAAAAAGTTAACATTACAATGAGAATGTGCAGCAAAATTATTTGTGTAATTTTGCTATATAATCAGAATATCGTTAACGTCATGTTATTTTAAAGTATAGAAATGCAATGAAAAAATGCTATGTTTTGTTAGAAAATCATCTACTCCATAAAGTAAAACATATATTGCAAAATAATATTTAATCAAATTATTTTCAGAAGTATTATTCAGTAAGTGAAAAATACAAATATACTGTTACTTTCTTGTTAGAATAGTCATGTTCTTAGTAGCCAAATTTGGCAAACTTAATTACCTAATGTGTAATGTGAAAATTTTATATGCCGCCAAAGGCTTGTGCGGTGGTTGCTGTAAAAAAAGAAGAATCATAATGAATTATATAATTACCGCATATGTGTACAAATAGATATTCAATAATTGGGAATATTCGCAGGTCAGTTATAATAAATTTATGTATTTATATAAAATATGTCATTATTTCATTTGATCTAATATATTGGCATATTTTAATTGGTTAAAAGATTTTTCTAAATAAAATGCAAGCTACTGGCCCACCAGCGGCCGAGCGGTAAAAGCCGCTAACACTGGTAGTTCGGTCCAGGGTTCGAGCCCCATCGAACGGGCTGGCTGCATGGGCGTTTTCGTGGTTTTCCCCATGTGTAACGTGAATACGAGCCAGTTTTCCTTAAAAAGACCTCCACGGAGCGTTCCTCACTTTCCGTGTAGTGCCTAAGAGCGGAGCACGTAAAGAAAGCACGTAAAGAAAATCACGTAGCACGTAAAGAAAAGAAAAAAAATGCAAGCTATTTTGGGCCTACAAATGGTTATAGGTGTATAAGTTTGGTCGTAGGTCCCTGATTGTAAGTCTTGTTTACGAATAGGTTGGCTGTATGAGTAATTTGGAATTTTACAATCATTACGAGTAATTTCTATTTGTAAATCTCCCCATAAAGAAAAATCAAAGATTGCTATCGTTTATGACCGGTCACTAGCGAATAAAAGGAGACCGACTAAACCAGTCACTAGTAAAACATAAAAATTATTTTAGAGATCAAATCTTTCGCCCTTATAATAAGCAAGAAGCTAGCTGGATTCTGTACCTTACGCACATTAAACAATGCATGTTAAAAATAGCCAATAATGTTTAAAAAAATGCGGTTTAATCCTAGAATACGGTGAACGCGGGATTTGGCGTTTTTTGGTAACATGATGATGAGCAGTAAACGAGTTATTTAGGTGCTTGCGACAATTTTCAAAATCGCACCATGGCCGAACCGTATACTAGAATTTTACCCAAAATGCGAGGCTCGAAATCTGCATTTGAATACAAAGAATACTTTATAGCTGTGGTCTAACTGGAAGCCCCCAAAGCACTTTCATGCAGCCCGCAAAAGAAATTTCGGTTATGTCTTTGCAAAAAAATACATAACCTTAAAGTTTGAGTTTACATTATTTTCATAGCCATTAAAAACGAACTTGATTAACGCCTATTGAATTAATTAATTAAGAGTGTGATATAAATCTTGTTCTAAGAGTCGAAGATACAGATATTGTTAACTTTTATTCCTACATGTCAAAAAATAAATAAACTCAACTACGAATTTTTGCAGCACCAATATTCGTTTTGTTTGAGAATACCTTTTATATGCGAAACGTTTTCTTTTTTTCGCAGTTAAAATTGATCAGAAATCAACCCGACTGACCTGTGAACACATATAAACCGTGAAGAAGATAATTTCTAGTAACGTTTCTCCAACGCTGCAAAATTTGTTAGAAAAGAAACGCCACCATGTGGTCAACCTGTAGTAAGAAATAAAGATGTTTATAATTATTTACATAAAAACATATATTTTTACGTATGCGTTGAAGGTAAAAAAACAACAAATAAGGGAAAAGTTGTAATTTGTAAAAGTTTTATTCTCAAATTTTGTCCCACTAGGAAAATTTTGAACGTTTCCCAGTGTAGACGTAGTTCACTATGACGCTTGGTCAACAGAGGCAAACGAGTGGGACGTCTGCTGCGCAGTCCCATATCCAACAGTGTTCGCTGAACAGTGTGTTCCGAAACATTTTTATTGCGGCTTGTATTGTACTGACCACTCGTTGCTTGTCAGCTGAGCCACTATCTGGCGCCAATTTTGCTGTACTAAGAGGGACAGTCTTTGAACGTCCTTTTTCTGTGACGTCCAACACGTTGGCGTCTACTGTTGGTTTCACCGTTATTTATCCCTGTGCATAAATACTAACAGTCGCAGGTCGTGAACAACCTACCAATCATGAAGTTTTGGAGATACTCGTTCCGAATCTTCGGGTGAACTACGTTTACACTGGGACCAGGAACATCAATAACTGGATCGTGGATAAGTGGCAGACAGTTGTCTGGTCGGAATCACTGTTTATTGTTTATCATGTCGATGGTCGTGTTAGAGTACTCCATCTTCCAGACACACAGTTGCTCCCCCGTATACAGCAGCTCATACACAGGTATACACAGGTTGGTGGTGGCGGTATTATGCTTTGGGGGACGTTCTGATGGGCTCCTTCGGGACCCTTAGTTGTGGTAGAATATATCATGAAAGCTGCGGATTGTCGGCAAATAACTGCGTATCAGTTGCACCCTTACATGACGTTTGTCTTCCTAAATAGAAATGGAATTTTCCAGCAGAACAAAGCCCCATTGTGCTGGAGCGGTTCGAGGAGCATAAGGATAAATTCCAGTTAATGTCCTGGCCACCTAATTCTCCAGATCTTAACAAGATATAGCACATTTGCGATGTCAATGGACGGTATCTCAAAGCTCAAACACCACGATGTCGGAATATCTCGACTTTGCGTGACCGATGCTTGAATATTTGGTGCAACCTGTTTCTAGTCATATACCAAGAAATTTTGGCATTCATGCTACAGTGAGTTGCTTTAGCCCAAAGGTCGCGTAAAACGTTATTGAGTAAGTAGTCATAATGTTTTGGATCATCAAAGTAGGTAGTGAAAGGAGTTATCCTATGAACCACATCTTAAAGTGTCCATCTTAAAGAACAAATACAGCATTGAAAGTTCCTAGTTCTTTAATATATGCTATTACTCAACTCATGCTAAATAGAAAGCAAATTCGAGACACAAATTATTAAAATCATAACAGAAGTTATCCAGAATTTTTAAGTCTGTCATAAAATCTAAACACATTATTAATACAGATTTATTTCATTTTTATAGTTAATATCAATTAAATTCACTTATTAATATTACGGCAAATGAATCTCTCTCTCTATATTTTTATGCAGTTCGGTTTCAGTTTATGTGATTACGGCAAAGCCTCGAGGGCTATTTGCCTAAGGGAAGTGATGTCTTCGTGGAAGACGTTCTAAGGGAAACTGGCCCGTATACACGTTTCACATGGGAAAAACTGAGAAAACACTAATGCAGCTAGCCCGTTCGCGGGATTCGTGCCTCGAACCGAGCTACCAGTGTTCAACAACTTTACAGCTCGGCAGGTGGTGAACCATATATTTGTGTAACGTATAGTAATACACCCAATGTTGTGTTGTTATAAAGTAATAGCAAAGATTTCGTTTTTATTGGGGTGTTAAATTAGAACCCAGCTGCTTAAAAATTGTTTAGCTGGTACGGTAGTGCTATAGGATTAGATCTGTATACTTTATTGTGCAGTGCTGTTGTCCGTACACTTATTCGTGTCCTCCGGTAAACTATCTAAGCATCAGGAAAGGTATGTTTCAAAAGTACATAGAGGTATTTTCATTTCGAAGTCGAAAGTGTTTGTTGCCCATACAAAACTAACGGAAGTCTCGACCCTCTTGTCCCAATCATTCCTGCAGAATTTCGAAGAACCAGAGGGCTCTGTATTTAATTAGATACTAACAGATCATTCTTTATTTAGTTACATTACAAATTACAAATACAGAATATAAAAATATAAATAAACACTTATTGAAGCTTTGTTATTATCTAACAAACGAATTCATTAAAATTTAGGTATAGCGTATAAGTAGATTGAGCAGAAGTAAAAAAAAAAAAAAAAAAAAAATGGAACCTAGTGAGATCTCGTGAAAACGGAACCTAATAGAAGCATGATTTCATGATTAGAAAAAGAGTAGCCCACTCATACAGAAATTGTACTTTCAACTTGGTATTCATGAATAGCGTTTTTAATGAACTAACACATTCTGATGAGAAATTAGAATTCTACAGAAATTTTACCGAAGCATATTGTCTGTTCATCAGGTAAGTTTTCCAAGTACTGAATAAGCCTGTCGTAGATAACTTTTCAAGAATCTTTCGCATGCTGTGGATAGGCTAGCTTCTCAGAATGGCTCTGATCCTTGTTCAGTTTGGTAATGAGAACAATACTTGCATTTTACCACAGGTTTAAAAAACAGGAAACAAATAAACGTGCACTGTAAATGGATGCAAGTTTTGTGATAGATTTCCGTGGCAGACTTTCAAGCATTTTATTAGGAACACTATTCGAACATGGCGATTCGCTGTTTTTAAAGTTTATGATGTTATTGCTTTCGAGAAAAGAGGTAAATTTACACAGTGGAGAGATTGCAGGAGAGTACGGCCACACACAATTTCGCTCAAATACAAATCTAAATGATGTCGCTTTCTTCCGCAGTATTTTCACGGCGTCATTTTGCCGAAACCAAAGGTCTGTTACTGTTTTGAGTATGTGCACTGATATTAGGATCTATAGAGATATTTTGGATATTAACTTTAAGGAGTGAGAGTTTTCGAGAAAATACTTTAAGGTACATTATTTTTTATTCAATAATTTTAATAAAAAAGGAAGCTATACTTTTGTAATTAATAAAAAAGGCAGTTTTTTTAAATGCAGCCTAGAAAAAAAATGTATTTAAGACTTTTAAAGGCAAATATATTTACAACTGAACATCTATTATGAAGATAAAATTAAGTAAAATATATTATAAAATTGAAAGTCTAATCTATTTTGAAACTGTATGACTAACTCTTTCACACAGGCTTCTGAATCACAAGGCTCAAAGAACAAGGTGTTAAATTAGATAAATAAGGAATTTCCTATCATCACTGGTAGTAACAGTACACTGTAAACGCATTTTCATTCTATCAACTTGTAAATCGCAGGTTTCACGCAAGATTATCTAAAATATCCGATGAGGTTTTAAGTAATTTTGATAGCTTTTCCCTAAGATATTAAAAGCTCAGAGCTGCATGTTAATTATGAAAAATATGTATACTAATTTTGATTTTATTTCTGAACTGGAAACAGTTATCTTTCTATAAATATTATCTCTACAGGAAGGCGATAATTCGTTTCATTGTTCACCCATTTAAAAACGGTACGGGGAGAGGCACGAAAATTCATCTACCGAATATGTCTCGTCCTATTCATCAATAAGCAGGAATTGTTTTTATTTAAATTTTTTTCGAAATGTTTATTTCTTACAAACAATAAATATCTTTCTCTTGTTTTCTTTGTTCATTTAACATCAAATGTAAAATATCAAAACGAGTTTTGAAAGAAAAACGAAAATCCTTTTGTTCTATTTCGTTTCATGTACTTTTAAATTCAGCCTTAATATTTAATTTTTTAAAGGTTTTTCTCAATCACTCGCAATTGAAGAATACCATCTGACTATTCGAAAAGATGTTTATTTAAATAGTAAAGTGAATAACCAAGTAGTTGGAAATTAACTACGCCAATTTATTATCTGACTGTGAAAGCATTTGTGAAGCAGTATTTAAAAAACATTAGTTATCTTGGCCTTTGATGTTAGACTTCATCTCATTTATATATATTTTATTTCTTTAATTTTTACCGAAATATTAAAAATAACTTGTGCATTTCGAATTAAAAAAGTAATTCATATTACTCCTTTCTGTTATGACTTCCTCTTGGAATTGGCTCATAGTACGTTTCGTTTCGATTGCCACTTTAGAAATGGGCATTAATTTCAGTTTTGAATGTAAGTAAACAATCAATATTTTTGAAATAACAAAATAACAAAATTAAAACACAGAAATCCAAATTAAATAACAAAATTTTTGATTCAAAGGGGCTTTGTCCCTGAAGGATTATTGTTTCGATTTTGCGATTTTTCGTTGGTTCACTATTAATGTCCGTTTCGCTTTTCAAACTGTTGCCACCAGATGTTAGAGTCCTGCATTATATTTGAAGAAATTAAATAATGAACAATCTCCATAAATGTATGTATATTTATCGCATTGTGATAAGACAACGGTACATAGAGACATCGAATTTTGAATGACGTAAACCTACTGCGAATGTGGGCATGTGGAAGCGCAAATTTGAAATTTGGAATTTGTTTTATTATCGATTACATATTTTATAAACCTTTAACGAATTTTTGATCAACAAACTCAAAGATTTCAAAGCGAGCAATGGCAACGTTGTACCCCAAAAAAATATTTTTGTCCCTGAAATTTCTTTTTTACTTATATTTTCAGTTTTGTAATAAATGTATATTAAATGAAGAGTCCTTCAGAATGGATTTCCTCCAGCAGCTGTGTTATTAAGGTAGCTCAGCATTAATGCCAAACGAGTTTCAAATCCAGGCGAATGGGATTTGATTCCAACACGGAAGATTTTCATAACTGTTCCTATACGAAAGGCAAAAACATACCCGTTTACTTAATAAAATTCCCCACTAAGGCCCCCTTCCCTTAGATAGATAGCCCTCCTGTGACTTACCCCATTCAGAACTTAACCTAACCTACAAAATGATTTATCTGGTTGTGATTAGTCGGCGAACAACTGTCTTGAGAACAGTACTTGAGTATATACATTTAAAAAAAAATGTCATCATGGAGCCTAAAATCAAAGAGCTTGCTGGTACTACAATACATTTGCAGCTCCAACAAGATATATACGATGAACACGGAAAAGTATTAAGGCAGTTCGGTAAAATCCTAGTATACGGTGTAGCCTTGGCGCGACTTTGAAAATTATCGCCAACACCCAAAATGATCCAAAGAACGTCTATATATATATTATACACACATAGTATATGTATATATATTATATACATAGTATATACTATGTTTAACTACATATTTTCTTTGAATGACCCGTTAACTACTCATCGTATATGTCCCGTTTTTACTGCTCATCATAACGTCGCCAAAAGTAGTCAAATCCCGTGTGCACCGGATACTAGGATTAAACCGGCAGTTCTGCCAGGCATGTTTCCAGATCGCTCGATGGTTACATTGCGCGGCTCGTTCACCAAATCTGCTTTCTTACAATTATTTGCATTCACGACATTCTGAAACCTTGAAACATGAGCCTTAAGAAATGCAAACTAAAAATATGAATGGTGCTGCTCTTACAGGGAATATTATAATTCCGGAAACAATAGCTGGGTGTGCACTGCCGAATATGTGACTGAGGCTTCAGAAGTACAGCATGTCACAGTAGGGATTTCGGTGATACTACATTTAAAAAATCTGATGTGTACACCACATGACTTACTTGTACTGAATATTAAATTATACGCATTTTTTCTTGCGTTTCATTTAAACTTATTAGATTGAATTAAACCTACTTCGCCAACAGCGCATAAACCACAATAGAATAAATACATTCTTTAAAATTCACTTTGTTTACCATAGCGACACTCTGGCGCTAGGTTTACTTAACAGTATTATATTTCGTTCATATTATAACTCAGAATGCACAAAATTGATATCATTTAAAGAATTATCGAATCGTTGCCACATGTTCTATTCAAATACCATAATAAAGCTAGAACTATGTATAAAAGAAATTAAGCAAAACAACAAAAAAGAAACAGTTTTTCCCAGACGATTCAGTATTTCTCATTTATTTATTCAGTTTTCACTTCGCGACAAGGCAAAAAATACATCAAAACTCAAAATATCTGTGTTAAAAATTACGAATTAAATCTTAAACGCTTATTTCCTCGAAAAAATTCCAGAAAGGATTAAGCATGATTTAAATAATAAATGAAGGCGTTATCTTTGTTGTTGCGAAGCTAAGTTTCTCTAGATTGGCAACAAATCCGCTACTCAGCTGTTTCAAATGTAAACAAGAGCAATGACCGCCATCAAATTAGGCTTAGCGGCACTTAAACAATTTTAAAATTGTTGATAATTCTAAACATATTGCATACAGGTTTACTAAAGGCATAAAACCCTTAACCGGAAGATAAAAACAACATAATTCAATCATTTTTAAAGCAAAAAATGTACAATTTACAAACATATAAGAGTAAAGAAACTGCGATCACTGAACCGGGTAACAGAGTGAATATATTTATAAATATATTTATATACGTTTGGCGCGGCCGATTGCAACCAAAATACGAGGTGCACATCTACATGTTATAGTAGTCTTATATACAAAATTTCAACGTTCTGAGGCTACTCTTTTTTCTGTTATGCGAGATACGTACGTACGTACGTTCGTACAGACGCCACGAAAAATTCTCTTCAGAATTTATTTTAAAGCAGTTTTTTAGTTTTTTTGGAGGAAAAGAGTCTTTTATTCTGTCCTTACGTACAGATATCACGCAAAAACATCGTTAAATTGCATTCGAAAGCGGTCAAAGTGGATATTTTCGTTGAAATATGCTGCCTGAAGCTTTTCGCGATTACAATACTTCCTTTTTACTTCGTACAAGGAAGTAAAAAGTGATGAGGAAAGGTCCGTTTGTATGATAGGAAATTACGAAATGGTTGCTCTTTATATTAGCTCAAAAGAAACTTTAGTCCTGAATGAGATATTGGTCTCGAAATGGCATTTTGTCTTGAATCACTTTACACGGCACATCATTTTTCAAACTGTTGCCACCAAATATTATCGCCCTGTATTATATTTAAAATATTAAATATTGAAGGATACTCTTGAATGTTTGCATGTTTCTGTCATTGCGGAAAAACAACAGTAACTAGATGCATCAAATTTTGAACAACGTGGTCCTCCACCCGAACACAGGCACCTTGAAGTACGAATTTTGAATTTCGTATTTTGTAAAACTTGAACGAATTTTTGATTAACAAAATGAACAATTTCAAAACGAGCCAAGGCAAAATTGCACGAAAAACAAAGTTTTATACTCCAGAGCACGAGATTGCCTGTCGGAAAATCTAACGATATACTCTTTTTAAACATTCTGTGATTGTGCTGTTGAATCGATATTTAGGTCTCATAAGCGTGATATATAATGCATTCAGTAAACACACAAAAAGTTAATAATAAGAAGAGAAAAAAAAAGTTTTGTAAAGTTATCCAAGTAAGAAAACATGAATATGCTAAACTGAGAAAAGACTGAAAAAAAACAGAAAAAATATACGCCAACAGTTAACGCAGCATCAAGATTTCTAAACGTATACTGCTCAGCAGCTTTTGAAATTTTTATGATTTTGCTGTTGAATTGCTTACGGTATAAGTGCGAAAAAAATTATGCTTAACAATAAAGCTAAAAAGGAAACAAAATGGGTTAGTAGGAGTGAGTATAGCAGCAGACTTTTAGATTGCGTGCTCAACGAGAACGTAGAAAACCTTAATTTTGTCCCAACATGTCTTCATGGTGTAACAGTAACACACTCGGCGCGTATTTGAGAGGTCCAAGTTCCAGTCCCGGCGAGAACATTAAACTTTTTTCACATGTCCTACTTCAAAACTACCTAATGCCTGTACAAATATTTTAAGCGCATTAAAGGTTTACACATATCATAGTTATTCTAATATTCGTATTAATGCATGTACAGTAAGTGCATCGTAACGCATATCTAAAATTGTATCATATAAAACTATGTGTAGTAATTTAAACATGGTTAAAATATGAACGTATGTTACAAAATAAGAGACCGAATATTATAAAATTTTCTGACTTATATGAAACAAATGCATACATCCTATCGCATACCTTTCATAACTACTGGAATACTCTGTCTAGTAACTAAGACTTGTTTCATGGATTCAAACTAGCCAAAGCCTAATCTTTGCAAAAAATTACACTCTTAGACAAAAAAAAAAAAAAAAAAAAAGACGCACCACCAAGCACCGAGAAGATTGCAAATTGGACACAAACTGATATGCATACAAGTTTCGACAGGCATATAGGTGCCGTATCGTTGAGACTGGGTGTGGAACGCGGAGAAGGTTTGGACGTTTCTAAGATTATAATGTCTGCGCAGCATGAAGCATTGAAAATACTGACAAGTGAAAAATCTTCGTAGTGTTTTGGTAGCAGGAGAAGAGGGGTGGGAAACACTTAGATTAGTCCCCCGGTGATGTGCATTATCAACTTTATCACTGGTGTAATCCGATCGCATCCCTGTGAAGCACCCTAAGCAAGTATTTGAGATGATATTGACTAAATCAACCATGAGTTACTGGCCAATCCCAACGAACGCTTTGCGTTGCAAATGCAGCATTATTCGGTCACCTGGCACAACAATAGCAACATTTCTTCAGGGTCAATCGCAGGGCTTCGAAATAGCCACTGGGTAACGCTGTTAAACTCTACTGTTAGCAATATGGAAATTTCAGTTCCCAAGTATTCCTAAGGCAATAAGTTTTTATTATTTTAGTTCATGTCACCTAGTACAAATCCCTTTCTTTAGAATGCATGAAGGACTGCTAATTTAGTTAGAATGTATTAGAGAACTTTGTCGTAATTATCTCAGTCACTAGGAGGAAGATCTAAGACATATGTTTTCAGATATTAAATATATACGAACGGTTGTCAAAATACTAAGTTCATGCGTAATAAGTTTGATTACTTAAATGCGTTTCCCATATATTCGCTAGAAATAAATGTTCCTCAAAAATAAATTACAAAACTCAGGCATGCGGAATAGAGAATATAAACATCTGTCGTTACCACTTAGAATTATACTCCGTTCTCTACACAGGGCAAAAGAATTAATTCGTTGCTCCAGCCTTCTTGCTATCAAGCAGTGTTTGTTTGAAGACACAACGTGCTTATGAAATCAATGGTGCATCATTTCATTGATCAAGTATCCGTATTTAAGTTAAGGGAAAGTAATTATTTTATTTGCAGTGCTTCACCGTCACGAGTGAACAGTTCATTAACCTTAAATGCGTGAGGCTAAGGAATTATTCTCGCCAGATAACGGATTTAATAGAGATTCCAGCAATGAGTAAAATACTTTATCTCAAAGAAAGTTCGCTTCGCCACCAAGATGGCTTAAGTGACGTTTACGGTCAACGGCATGCTCAGTATGTGCGATGTATCAACTGCATCGATGCATTATTTCAAATATATACTAAAAGAACTGCATGGAGTCATAGAAATAAAATTTTGAATTTCTGGTTTCCGCAGATATTTTACTTCTGTTATTTCATTTAACAATAAATAATTTAATTACTTTTGTTAATAACATTTACGGTTATATTGCCATAAAATACAATAAGAAAGTAAAACATTGTGCATTTGTATTACATTAATGTAAAACTCCCTTAAATATTAATTATTCTACCAGTAAAATTAATCTACAATTCATGTTCTAATTAAGTTAGCTCTCTTTTTTTCAATTGCGAGTTCTGTGTGATGCACTGAAAATCATTAAGCTCTGAGCTCATTACGATGGTTTCAAATGTAGCCCATTGCTAACATTACAAAATAGCACTCATTTGAAGAAAGAATTTTACCAAAAGCAAAACATTTATTAGTATCCAACATTTGTTTTTTAAATTTTAACAAAACTATTAATAAGTTATTATTCCATAATCAACTTATATGTTCATCGTATTTTTCATATTTTTATAAAGTAATATCTGCAGTTAAGATTTAACGTGAAAGTCTGCTTTTTGAGGGTGAGAAATGATATCATTATAAAACTTAGAAAGAAACAAAAGGAAAAAAGTATTTACATTGTTTCCGTCATTTCGTAGACTTTTTTGTAAATCCTATTAGCTGCGATGTTATATACTGAAATTCATTGCTGTATTTCCAGGAGTTTTCACAGTTTCGTGAATATCCTTGAATTTGTAATCTTATTGACTTTTAAGCCATTGATATATGAATGTTACGGGGTGGTTAAGGCATATGAGTAAAATGATCTCGAGTTCAATTTCCTGTGAGTTTCGTGGCTGAGAATTTTATTTCTTTTCTCAAGGTGATGCGAACATTAGCCTGTATATTGGCTACTTAGATAATTCCTTACGAGTTTCCTTGAAGATTCGCTTCTTAAGGCAGGTAGACCTAACATGCTGTGCCATAATCACCTAAAAAATTTTGAAGGTAAATTATTCACATTCCGTTTCTTATCACTTAAGCAAATTTTCGCAAATAGTGCATGCATCTAATTGAGTCAGTTAGCAGTTAATCAATGGCTAGAGATAAATGAGATGACTGACTTATAAGAAGAAAAAATACAATTGGAAGACATCTTATGCCATCAAGCAATATAAGTTAGACTCTTTGATATTAGGCAAAACAGAGTGCTATTTGGATAGAGAAAAAAAACTGAGCACTGCTTTGTAAAGTCGGGGTAAAAATATAAGACAAATAGAAGTTTATAAGTATAATTTTCTTTTAAAATACATATTACCGGCTATACATGTAATTATGTGTAACGAAGATCTAGTTTTTCTAAATGATTTTATAGTGCCATAGTATGAAAATATTTTCAGATTAAATATTGATCAGATGTTGCACCGAAGGTATTGTTGAGATACTTAATATCTCTATTTATGAATAAACTCCTTTTACATTTCGCTGTTTCTCTAAACGTAAAACATAGGTGCAGCATTTATAAAAATAGCCATTTTTCTCTAAACTCCAACTTTTTAAACAGTAGAAATCAATGGTGCATCATTTCATTGTTCAAGTATCCGTATTTAAGTTTTAAAAAAGGAATTTCAAAGAATAATATCATAATAATTGAAAATAATGAAATAGATAATTTAGTAACAGATGCAAAGGGTACGAGAGTCATCCACGTCATCTTCAGTGTACTTCATACAACACTCATTACTAAAAGTATCCATCACAGAAAGGTGGAAAGGTTCTAGAATCATTAGGTTATTTTGAAACAAAAGACGTGAAAAATGTGCAGTACCCTCGCCGGAACTCGAATCCTGGACCTTTCGAATACGCGTCGAGGAAGCTTCCACTTACACAGAAGGCGTGCGAAAAGGAGGGAGAAAATACCTTATACACTTACGCTTTTAAAAAGGAGACTGGGGATAAGGGGCCCAATCGTCAAACCCTGGTGGTGGAGAATTATCGTCCACCACCAGGATTCAGGAGCCAGAGTCATTAGGGTATTTTGATGCTGTAGTGCCAGACTCGAACCCTGTGCTTCTCGAATACGTGTCAACTATGCTTCCAGTTACACGATAAAGACGTACCTAACGGAGAAGAAAATACTTTTTTATGAACATACAGGCAGTAATGCCCCTAGCAGGGTGTTCAGTCAACAAAAATATTTCTCATGAACATACCTGTAATTCTACTCAAGCTGTAAAACAAAATACAACATTTATAATTATTTTTTTTCCTTTTTAGGGCATTCTATGACATTATGCTTGTGATTATTATCGCCAATGAAATTAAATATCAAACTGCTAAATTCGATTAATGTTGAAAGAAAAAGTCAACATTCTTCTCACTATAAATATCTGTGATGCAAGTTTTAGTTCCTTAATCATATGTAGGGTTATATCGATATAGGAACATGAAAAATGCGCAATACCTTCGTCGGTATTTGAAATTCAGACCTCCCGAATAAGCGTTAAGTACGCATACTTCCAGTTACTCTACGGAGGCACGCTTAAAGTAGGGAAAAGGGATTAGTGAACCCAGACCTGGTTCTGACGAATTATCGTCCACCACCTTTTAGGTCATATGCCAATGTAGAGTCTTTTAGAATTTCGATGTTAGAAAACTGAAGGCAACTACTATTCCCTCTACGGGATTCAAACGCCGAAAATCCTGAATACTGAATAAGGTGCTTCCTATTACAGCACGAAGGCTTGTGGAAACGAGGGATAAAATACCTTACACATAGCCCACTCTTAGTTATTTTATTATTTTTATTTACGCATAAATATTTTAAATGTTCATATGCTATTTAAAAATACATATTTATTATGCTAATTAAACTTAGTCTTACATCAGAAAAACATATGAAGTATGCATTCATTATTCTAGCAGATATTTTGATAAATTAACTAATTCTTAGGTAACAGTTGAATCTGTGGCTTATGAATGTTTTAGATTCTCTTTGCGAAAAAAATTCGTCCTTCGCAGGCGATAGCTTAGTTTATTCTTATTCATTATCTCTGCCAAAAAAAAATGTTTTCATTAGATTCTTCTGCTGATGAATGAGGGAGATGCAAGTTAGATTTGATTAAATTATGACCCATTTCCGCCCCTACAGCATCATTCTTCATTTTAAAAAACTTTAATTCCTGATCTTTTGTTTGTGCTTCTAGAATACTTAATAAATGAAGTTATATATCAAGATAATCTTAGCCCATCGTATGAGTCCGGATCATAAATTCTTAGCGGAATACAATGGAACGATGGAAGCATGGTTCACAGTAATCCCGGTTTTCTAAAATAAAGTCAAAATTTCTCTACTGCCAACAGTACTGCTAAAGGTTCGACAATAGTATTATGTTTTTGGGCTGTATTAAGTATTTAACTGAAATATGTAACGTAACCGCCTATTCATCTTGTGTAAGCACAGCTGCCGCAAAATTTGATGTATCTGGGGATATGTCTAATTGTCAGTCCGGGTCTCGGACATGTGAGTAAAATCTTTAATGAATGTACTATCGCTGGAGCACAGGCCCGAAAATGAGGACAACTTCATTGTCGCAATGAGTGGTGGGCAATTTCTTTATCTCGACAGTTTTAAATTATTCCGTTTTAATTAACTTTTAATATTCCTTATAGCCCAGGTATCTTAGTGCTTTGACCGCGAATTTACAGTTGGTAGAACTCTTTTTTAAACCTGCTTCCTCTGGAAGTGAGAAAACTTAATGTAAGTCTCATATGTGTTATCAACTATATGCTTAGTGACTAGGTATTTTCTCTTCCCTCCAGCATGCTTTCGTGGTGTAAACGTAAGCACACTCGGCGCGTATTCGTGAAGTCCAGGTTAGAGTCCCGGCGAGGGCATTGCTCATTTTTCGTGTCTACTGCTTCAAGATAACCTACAAATGGCGCCCGAAATAAAAGTGGACAATAATTCGTCACCACCAAAATTTTGAAGGTTTTGTTCCCTAATCCGTCGTCATCCTTTAAAAGGGGAAGTACATAAAATATTTTCTTCCTCCTTCCAGGATGCCTTCGTGGTATAACTATAGCAGATTCGTCTCGTATTCGAGAGGTCCAGGTTGGAGTCCCTGTGAGGGCATTGATTATTTTTCCTCTTTCCTCCTTCAAAATAACCTAATACCTCCATTAAATATATTACGTATAGAAACCAGAACTCATAAATTTAATCATTTGCATGGCTACATTGCTTGATATTGTTTCCTTACCTTTTAGAATATCATGATTGCGTTTTTACACTTCGCTATTGAAAAATTCCATACTAATGAGCAGTATATATCTATTCGATAAGTAAAGTTTATGAAGTTATATTTAAAAATTATAATTTCCTGAATACAAAAATTGCTTTAAATGCAGTATAGTTACATTTTTAATTCATTTATTGAAGAATACATTTATTATTCTGAATGTTGACAAATGCACATGCATATTAAAATGTCTGAGAAATGTATTACGAGTCATTGCACAGATATTATTTGCTATATCTGAAGGAGATAAAAGAATTATAAATAATTTGCTGACAAAAGTACTTACGCATCAGAAACACAGTTATTTAATATCAGGAAAAGAAAATGTCAATCAAAATAACGCAGAAAACCCACCCTAGTTTGACCTAGATTTGCAACAAATCTCTATCAACTTCGAAGGCATCTTCTTCTTACGAAGCGAAAAACCATGCTCCACAATAAACAAAAAATAGCATAATTCTTAATGGTGTACAAAATATGAACAAAGGCTTAGGAAACATGAACGAAGGGAAAGTAAAAAAAAAAATCTGATTTTAAATCAATGTATTTTACTTTTTGATAAATGAGCGTTCTTTGTTTTTATATCACCGTAATCAGAAAATGTCTACGTTTTGATTGAAGTGACGGGTAAATTGCATTTATATATCCAGAAACTATGCTCAGAAGTAATGATTTACAACATTACCACTAGACATGATCTAGTTTACGTTGACGAATACAGAATACGTCTTTGAAATAAGACAGGCAATAAATGCAGATCACAACTGAAATAAACTCATCATGTGGTAAAGACATTTGGCCTTTCATGTTTATTTCTCAATACAAACTTTCAGCAGTCTCAAATATTTTTATTCTTAAAACTGTTTATAAACAAATCCATTTTTTTATGATACCGTACATTGAGACGCGAATAAATCGTATTAAATCTGTACTTTTTGTAATTAAATTCAAAGTATTTGTTTTCATTTTCAATTTAATGAATATTAGAAGAGATAGCAGACATTACATTATTCCTCTTGGAGTTAAAAAAAGGTGTTCCTGGAAATAGGATTAGCTGCACTGCGCTGAGACTTCTTTTACTAGAATTTCGATAGTTATTTCAAAATGTCCAAACTAAATACCTCAGTATAATATTAGATAACAGACTATAATAGATACTATACATCTGGCATATTAATCACTATACCAGGCTGCTGTCTAGCAAGTATAATGCAAAGAATGTTATTCAATAATTGGGGCATTTCATCACATCGCTGTTCTAAAAACTTGGTGACAAGTTTATTACTGAACGTTCTGTGTGGAGCATGAATATGGTGAGCCTGTCTCACCTCCTGTTTTAAATGGAGTCATCTGTCCATTCTGTCCCCACCTTCTGACGATATGCCGAGTTGATCGCTCTTGTTCCAAAGCTGCGTTTTAATTTTGAGTTGTCCTGATTTACTATATTTGTCTAAAGAGAAACTATAATCTGTGCGACTAGACTGCATGTGATTGCCAACCTCTGGGACACAACTAATTACCATTCGAACAATCGAAAGTACAGAGCTCTTACACAATTTCATCTAACACAATTAGCTTTGTGTTTAAAATCCCTTTAGTCTCTCTATCAGTGCGACACAGCAATGTTGAAGTATTTACGGATGGCTCTGAAACATAACTGTGCATCTAGCAGTGGATTCTGTCACTTTGAAGCAAGTACCACTTCATATAGCTAGAAAAGCAGATTCAGTGGCCATAATTCCTTTTTCAAGTAGTGATTACAGCTTTGTCAAACCACAGCTTAAATGCCGCTATCACATACACACAGCAACATCCACGAAGCAGTGTCACCATAATATTCACCGGGCGTGCAATCTAACGTAAATTTCCAGTGAAGGCTTTCATAACCTACTAATACAGCGTATATGACAAACGATACTGTATTTACCTAGCGAGAAAAGATCCAGCATTTGTTGGGTTCCAGTTCACAAGGAAGTAGAGCCAAAAGAGATAGGAGTTTCATATGGAAAAGGAGCTGCAAATAACATCAGATCTCATTGAACAACCAGCTCAGTTACCTGTCGTTTATATCTAAGATTCATTTTGCAGGCATGGCTTGTAAATGGCGGGAATACTACGAAAGGGAAAACAGAAATCAGCACATTCAACTATTCATACCAAATGTCAGCACAGAAGTTCGAAGCAGCGGCAAGTCATTCCGTCGATTTGTAGCAGACATTGATACTCGTACAAATTTGAAATTGCGGATAAATGCGGCCAGAAGGTTACGTAGACTTCGTCCTTTGAATCAACACTCAGCAGCAGCATTTGTGGAAACGAAGCCTTATGTACAGGCCTGCATGGGCCAGTAATATTGTTGAAAACTCAAAGGAAAATTTTGCTTGTATAGTGCTCTACCAACACTGCCTTAAACAACAACCGATTTCATCAAGTGGTTAGATAGTTAGTCACTGTTTTTGAAGACGCCATCTACTACTATCTGCATTCCTCAGTCAAGAGCCAGCAGGCAGATAGCGATCGGTAATCTTTTAAGTATTGTGGTGTATGGTTTAGCTCTTGTATAACACTGTAGAGACATTAGGTATATTTTTGGAAGCGGGCAAGATGAAAAATTAGCAAAGGCCTTTTTCCGGGAATCGAACCACGGACCTCTGGAATACCGGCCCAGCGTGCAGAACCACTACACCAAGAAGGCACACTAGGAAGGCGGGAGAAATACCTTATAATACTAGCAACGTAATGTATTGTGTGGGTAGTGTATTGTAGTGTCAGACAGAACTAATTACCCCATCGGTTTAATTATTTAGACAGATGTATCCTTCTAACTATATGGAACAGGGACCCATGGGAAAAAAAGGAGTTTCAAAATTTTCTTTTTTACACTATTTTTAAATATTTTATTCTCAAAATTTATGGATAAAAAACACTGACAAATAGCTTCTACAGTCGATAAATTTTCAAAAAATCTTGATCGAAAGAGAAAGAAGTAGTTTCCAAAGTTTGATATTATCTCGATCTCCAATTCGAGTATATTGAATTAAATCATCTGCAGATAGAATGAATTCCAATAATGAATCAGATAGGAATGTTCAACGAACTGATGAATAAAATATTTAAACATTTTCATAGGTAATATTAATGCACGTGTTCTTATTTATATAGAAAATTTGTAGCGAAAGTATGAAAGACATATAATATTAATTGAAAACATACGTTATAAGTTTTAAGACGTCAATTTATTACAATTTAAAATAACTACACCCATGTATTGTTTTTCTCCCTCAGCCTATCTCATAACAACAAGCTCTTTTATACAAATTTCAGATATTACATGAGAATGCGACTATGCTTTATTGAATGAAATACGGTTGAATGCTATATATATGTATGGAAAATTCCAATTCAGCTTTCTTTGTGAAATATGGAAATGTGTAGTTTCCGCACAGTATACAGCTTATATAGACAATAAAAGTGAAAAAATATATAAGATGAATTTTGTTTTGCTTTGCATAATAACTTCAGAGCATAGCAAATTTTTTTCTATTTAAATGTTGTTTAAATGCTTTGAAATTAACAAATTTATCTGCATACGCATATGATCATATTTTATATTCTAAGCGAATACTTTTGGAAGAAACAAGTACAAAATTTATTTGTTTATTACGAATTAAAAGTCAATAGTAGCATACTCCAATAAGGTAAATCTCTCTTATCTCAATGTGACATTACTCCAGATACTGGCATTGTGTAGGTATCGGAAACTGTACGCCCACCGGATCTTAATTTTAGAATTTATCTTCGCGTAAATAACTTTTATGTCTACCCATGATGAGGAATTGCTTCTGTAGGTGCACTGGATTATATTCTAAGCAACATTCTTATCTTACTCAGAATTTTGTCATTGTTCTAGAGTAGTGGCAAGAATTACACATCATTAAACACTTGATATGAAATATCATTGGCGTCATTGTTAACCAAGCAAGTGCATCACTTTGATTACTAAAATTTCTAGAGGATCTACTGTTATCAGTTCCTTAATACAGTTGGAACTCTGTAACGTAGAAATAATAATGAGATAAATTTGAGCTTATCTGCTAGTACTATTACAAATGATAAGCGAGAAGTTACTAAATAATCATTGATGTAAAACGTATGATAATGAAACCGAGTTTATCAATAATCTATAGTAAATGAAACGTAAAGTCACTAAATAATCAGCAACATCGAATGTGACGTGATTGCATGATTATTAAAGTCCCGGAAGAAATTTCCTCTCCTCGCCCTATGCTGCATTTTCATGTTGGTGTGTAGGCGTGCGTTATATCGGTATAATCAAATGTGAAGGAAGTCCTATTATTTACTAAAATGTAATTAGAAAGGCGATATGTTTTGAAATTAAACATACGTTTTTGCTACTATAAACGGTAAAGAAAATATTTCTGACTGTTTAAATGCAACGTTTTATATTGTCCATTAATTTGCTTCAGAAATTCAATAGATACCAAAATTCATGACTACCACTCTTGTAATTTTTAGCACACAGTCTTTAAAGGAATTAAAATTCAAGAAACAAATTCTACTGGCGGTGAAAAATATTGGTTTTCACAGTAGATTAATTTGTGCATAGCAATAGTTTCGCATTGTTACATTAGCAACAACGTATATCTATAAATTTTAAATCTCTACATGTTTTACTTCCTGGTCTTCTTAAAAATGTTCTCAAAATAAAAATTTTTATTAATTTTAATTGTAAGTGGAACTACAGTTTTACTCTATCCTCTCAAGCTACTAAAACTAAGATAAAATAACTTTGATCTTTTCGATGGGCATAATAAACAGAAAGCCAAATCGAAAGGAAATTCAAACATAAAATATTTTATAAAATGTTATAATAGTGTCATGTATAATATTTAAAATATAGTTTCAGGCTTTGTTATCTCAAACATTAATCTTTAATCCATATCTTAAAATTATTCAAAGTATTGTAAGTAATTTTATGAAAATAATTCAGACTTTAGGAATGAGAATATTATAAGTAGAAAAACATTAACATTGAAATGAATATGTCTTCTTTGTTAGCAACAACTTGAAACTACAGCAAGTCATACCTATATGTTAAAATTAGGCTTTGGCATAAGAAGCGGCAATGTTCACACATTTATTTTTACAGCCTCAATAATACGTTATTTTCATCAGAAAAGTATTTGCCAGGCTTGTCTTTCGCAGTTTAAAAGTGTCGTTGACTGAGATGTTTTGTCATAGGCCCAAAGTAAAAGTAAACTCTGACCATATCCCTGCTATAAACTAGTGTTTCAAAATTTGAGGGCGTTGAAAATGTGCAGTGTGCGAATAGGCGAGTTAAGTGTCGTACGGTTTCGCAATAACAAGCAAAAACAATTCTGTAACATCAATCTTACCCTCTTCACATAGATAGCATGTAGGGTTTTCCTTATTTTGCATACCAAATAAGTTTGATTTCCTGTTCTCAACTTCCCTTCACGTTCTCTCGCCAGAATTTAAAGTTAAATGAAGTGCTATTTAAACGTGTAAATATCTCAGTTTATTCAGAGCGTGTTTAGCGAACGGGCTGGCTACATGGGTGTTTTCGTGGTTTTCCCCATGTGTAACGTGTATACGAGCCAGTTTCCCTTAGAAAGTCCTCCACGAAGGCATCCCTCCTCTTAGGCAGATAGCCCTAGTGTGCTTTGCCATAATTAAATACTCCACTCCACTCCACTCAGAGCGTGTTTCGCTAGCCAAGCTCACGTTTCGTTGTTATTTCGCGGTTACGCTAGTAATCCTATTGGCCTTATCAGATTAGTATCACGCCAGAATATTTCTGTGAGTCCACCTCTTAGGCGTAAACTTAAGTGCGCTCTTGCACTATTTATTTCAGGTTTTACTTGTATAATATTCTACGTTTTAATTCCCCAGCAAGTGGACGGTGTATTTGTAACGCACGAAATGCGTGCCTTTCTGATAAATTAGTTTGAATTAATTAAAGGGTTATTTTCACTCTTCTTCTGTGCTGGTAGTTAATTCATGCCTGTGCGAGAATTCGCCAGGTTCATTGTAGGATCTAATTTAGTTTATGTGGAATAACTGAGATAGGTCTTACAAGCAAATCTCGAAATCCCGTGAGGAATCATTCATGAGTGATTCACAAATATCTCATTCTGCGTAATTTTGTGGAGTCCCTGTGAAACATACACTCTTTTGCAAAAAAGTCGAAGCACTATGAAGGAAGTGGTTGTTTTTGATGACCACTCTCTTGCAAAAAAATCGGAGCACCATGAAGGAATTGGTTGTTTTTTACGAAATTGAATATGTGTATAGCTCATAGACAGATAATAAAATGATTAAAAAATAAAGGACATAGTACCTGTTCAGGGCTCAAAATCACCCACTGAATGTTCAAATTAGTAGTTGGTCGAATGTGCCCCTGGCTGCAATGTATGCTTGAATTCGTCGAGGCAAGGAGTGGTAGAGGTTCCTAATTTCATCCTGCGACACATTCTGACAGGCATTCATCAGTTGTCGCTCCAGATCTGCGATATTTTCTGGTGCCCGAATCTGGCGGTCTACCATGTCCCAGACATGCTCGATTGGTGAAAGGTCTGGTGAACGTGCTGGCCAAGGAAGAGTATCAACCGCAACGAGACAGTCCAGAGATATGCGACCGGTAAGTGGCCTGGCATTACCTTGTTGGAAAATGGCCCAGGATGACGTGCCATGAAGGGTAATGCACCAGGTCGTAGAATGGTATCTACATATCGTTGAGCTGTTAAAGATGTACGGAGGGTGACTAAAGATCACTTGCTGTCATATAAAATAGCGTCCCCCACGATCACACCAGGGGTTATGGCTGTATGCCTTTGTAAAACAAAGGCTGATAAGGACTGCTAACCCTGTCCTTTCCAGACACGAACACGGTGGTCATCTGCTTCAAGAGTGAAGCGGGATTCATCTCTGAACACTATACGATACCAGTCTGATAGTAGCTACGATTATCGGCTGCGACACCACCCCAGACGACTCCGCCGATGTTGTGGGGTCAAAGGCAAACGTTTTAAAAGCTTCTGTGAGCGTAAACCCGCCGCAGATCAGCGCCGTGAGATGATGAACGGTACCACGGGAGGTATAGACGTGGCTGTAGTGCGTTGAATAGATGGCAATGATACCGTTCGGGCGGTTCGGGCCTAGCGAACAATCATCCTCTCTTGCCTCGCATTTGTGCTTTTTGGCCTTCCAGAGCCTTCATTTCGTCGGCAATTTCCTTGTAATAACCATTGCTGCCAACATATTTGCACAGCAGTGTCTGTACGCTGCAAGCTGCAGCCTACTGCTCGGTATGACCACCCAGCTTCACGCAACCCTACAGTGAGACCACGTTCGAAGTCGTTTAGTTGTCTGTAAGGTCTTCGATATCATCGTAATGACATCTTTAGTTGCTTCTTTACGGAATTACAATGGCAGCAACAAAAAAAGATAATTTTTCTGCCTCTGTGACAGGTTTCATACTTTG
This sequence comes from Stegodyphus dumicola, assembly GCF_044657685.1. Classification (NCBI taxonomy): domain Eukaryota; kingdom Metazoa; phylum Arthropoda; class Arachnida; order Araneae; family Eresidae; genus Stegodyphus; species Stegodyphus dumicola. The sequence continues at coordinate 5,423,318 of NC_140776.1, read as the reverse complement.
TCAGTTGCGTGCTATGATCACAATTCCTGTTCATTTGCCTTGAAACTTTGATTATTTGTCGGTTCGATCAAGATGTTTTTGCATACGAAATTTTGTGACGATAGCAAAAGTCCTTCTTGGTGCTTAATGTTTTTTGCAAAAGAGTGTATGATTGAAAATTTGTACAATTACTGGTAAACACAGCATTTATACCCAAATATGTCCCACAACATTTTATCAATTCTACTGAAATTATGTGAACAGAATCTCATTTATTATCGTATTTATTGGTTTTCTTTTGTATAAGTAACCTAAAATAATTATTTAAGCCATTCGTGTAATATTTAATTTTACATTGCCCGTAATGAAAATGTCAAGATCCTGGTCAGAGAAAGGACCGCACTTTAAGGTACTTAAGTTCGAATTGAAAGCAAGGTATAGGCGTTTATTTTCTTCATTCCTAATGCATGTGCAATCTATTCATCTTGTTAATTTTGAATCTGAATAACTATATGACTTACTAAGAAGTCGAAGTTTGCGATAAATCACTGAATACACTGGCGAATACTTAATTCAGTAATAATGTGCTTAGTGGTAAAGGAAGTCAAAATGCAGGAAAATGAACTGATAACTTTATTTGAATATTACTTGCCGTTACTCACACATTTTCACCAAATGTAATGAAGAAACTAGTATACATTTTAATAAACTGAAATCATTTTAAAGACACAATAAATTATTGAAGTGAATCGTAAGTGTGAATTTTTATTATAATTAAATGTTAAGCTTTTCATACGCGAAAGCTTTTACGGAGAGAACATTGAATCATTGTTTAAATAGGACATATATTTAATTTTTCCTATCGACATTTATTTGCTTAGTTCTTTGGTCGATGCTAGGTAGTAATGAAACGAATCAGTTAACAAAAAAGCGCACAGCCATTACTATAATATATTATAAGTTTTGGAGAATTTTCTATTAGCAAAAACTGATATCTTTAATTTCATTGAATTACTAAATGAATTTTAAAGCGATTAAAAAATTTAATTTGCAAACGAATATTTAAAAAAAAAAACGAACTTGATTTGCTTGAATTAAGAAATGGTTTCTAATAGAATTCTTGAATGAAAATGCATAAAACTATTAACATCATTTCAAGAAAATAATAAATGGAGAAATAAAAATACATACATATGGAAATAATGAAGCTAATTTTTGATTTTTCAGACTACTGAGCGAATACATGGCATGCATTTTATTGATTAAAATTCAAACAAGAAAAATATTTGTGTTCTAAAATAAAGTAACATTACCATTTGCAAGATATAATAGGCCCTGGTACTAGAAACGTAGTTTCAATTCTCATGGTAATTTTTTTACTTGATGTAGGTGTTTTTATCTGTATTCTTCAAGCAAGAATTTATACTGTCTTTGAATTAGGAATTTCACAATAGCTATGGTTCTTAATCTTGAATGTAAGGATTGAGCTGATATAATTTTCTGACAAGAATGTTTTGCATGCATTCAGAATACTTTAATTAGCTTCATTTTGTTTTATTAATTAATTTGCGTAAAATGTGAATACTTATTTTCAAGTGTGTATAAATATAATATTTCGATAAAGAATGAAAGCAAATGCACTAAGCAACGCAAAATATTATTCAAGTGCAATTCCCCCCCTTTTTTTTTTTTTTTTGCATTTACGAGATGCTATATGACCTAAAAAGTAATTGTTTTACATGCAATATTTTTATATTCATTTAGGCTATTATATGCATATGAGGCAGTTCTAACTAATGAAAATTAATGTAAAGCAAAATATTTAGGTAATGCTATAAAAGTAAATGTTTAGACGTTATATTTCAGGTTCCCTGACAAATATTCACCTTTTATTTATTTGTTTGTTTATTTATTTATAATTTAAATTTATCAAACAAATGAAAATTGCAGTAATATCTTCGAAAGAAACTTTTATTTCCAGGACAATATCTGGGATAAATATGTTTAAGTTGTGACATTTCTGTATAAAAGAATTTAAAAGTGAAATTTTGAACGCATTCTTGGTGATAATGTTGACATTTAAGAGAATCAGATGGATACTGATAGTAAGTACGAATGGAGCCAAACATAACATTATGATCTCTCTCGGTTTAATTCCATTCTCAGAATAAATAAGTTAATTTTTTTAATTAAAATTGAGACGTTGAAATCAAATGATTACTTCATTCGTTTTAAAACCAATTTTCCATTTTGGGGACAGGATTAATAAGAAAACTATTATACGTTATTTCTAAGAACAACAATGGCAACTGCATCTATCAAATACCATTCTGATATATTCTTCATGTTGAATAATTGATAGGTAGTATAAAGAATAATAATATGATAAAAAACAGCCAGCATACCATTATGAAGCTCAAACAAAAATTCATTACATTCAACTTTTGTTTGAGCTTCATAATGCTCCTAATTTTATTGTTCCACTGTAAAATAAGAAGCACCATATCACCTTATATCCCCAGATAGTTTGAATTTTAGATTTTTGTTTCCTATTTCCAGACAAATGCTTGATAAATTGTTCTGTGAGTGCGGTAATTCTTGGATCAAAGTTTCCAGTGAAAATTCAGTTATGAGTGCATTTAGGAGACCAATAACAATATGTCTGTGATATCATCCCTCTCTTCATCCACCGCCTCATAGAGAAATAACTCCAACTTTTTGCATTTTGAACTTTTATTGCACAAACACAAAGCTAATACTAAACTACAATACTAATAACTGAAATATATATAAAGTAATAAAAGTTAATTTCGGTTTCATTAATGACTCCCACGAGCCTTCCCTATGACCTCTCTGTCGGGAACCCATTAGGAGACTAAAACTTTTGCCGCCTTCAGATTAAGAACTAGCGCCCTCTATACATCTTGTTGGTTGGCGTCACCCATACATCACATCTCACAGCCAAGATCGAAATAGGGTGAAAGCCTATTGAAATATGACAAATTATGGTGACGTCGAACAAAAGAGTTACTTACCTACTAAAGTCTACAAATTAATCAATACTGAAGTATATAACAATATATAACACAATACCTTTACAAGTTACTTCTAAACCTACTACAAGACTTCTTCGAAATCTGTAACATATAAATGATTAAAAATTAATAATCAAACAATTCTAATGCAATAGGATACTTAAAGTTTCTATGATATACTTAAAAGTCTCTAGGAGAGTAGCTGAAAAAGAAACACACACATAAAATAAATAATAATCTTAAGAGTTCATAAATGTTTATAAAAAATTATTTCTTTGACACAAGTCACTCAATAGTCTCTAGCCTGGACAACGCATGAGCATTGCTTAACTTAGCACCTGGGCAATGTGAAATTGTAGTATCATACTTTTGTTATGCTAAAGCCCATCTCTGTAACTTAGAAGATTGTGGTGCGTTCCTTGTGATGAAACGTAACGGATTATGATCAGTTATCAGTTCCACAGGTGATCCAAAAATCCAAGTTTCAAACTTTTGCAAGCTCCAAATAACAGCATAAGCTTCCCTGTCAATAGTTGGCCATGCTTGTTGTGTTTTTGTTAGTTTCTGGCTGGCGTAACTAATCGAGTACAACTTTCCGTTGAGATAAGCAGGCTCCAACACCTGTTGAAGATGCATCACATTGAATTATAAAAGGTAACCCTGGAACAGGGGTATAAGGACTAGGTGCTTCCATTAGGCATTTCTTTAATTTATCGAATTTTTTGTCATCCAGCACAGCTCTTCAGGACTTCTTCTTTTGGTGAGCTTGGTTAATGGATAAGCTGTTTCGGCGTAATGTTGAATGTAATCCCTGTAATAATTAAATAGGCCTAGAATGCTTTTCAGTTGTTTCTTTGTTTGAGGTCTAGTTAATTTCTGGATAGCCTCCACTTTCTCTGGATCAGTACGATGACTGCCGGAACCGATGATATGTCCTAGATACTTAATGTGAGTTTTAGCGAAGGAACATTTCTTGAGATTTACGGAAAACTGTAGTTCTAACAGTTTTGAAAAAATAGTGTCGAAATGTACTAAATGTTCATTTCAACTATTTGAATAAACTGCTATGTCGTTGACGTAGGCTCGAGCAAAATCTTTGTATTTAGCAAGAGTCTGGTTCATCACTCTCTGAAATGTTGCAGCGGTGTTGTGTAGCCCAAAAGGCACGACTTTAAATTGATACTGAGCTCGTTGTGTCTTGAAACATGCTAATTCTTGACCTTCTCTTTCCAATGGTATGGCCCAATAGCCTTTGAGTAAATCAATGCTGGATATCACTTTGGCTTTTCCAATGTGGAATAAGAGCTCTTTAGGATTTTCCATAGGGAAGTCATCTGGTTCCATTACTGCATTAAGGGATTTGTAATCTAAAATACAATACTAATAACTGAAATATATATAAAGTAATAAAAGTTAATTTCGGTTTCATTAATGACTCCCACGAGTCAAAGGCGAAGATTACCGTCTTCATAACGCATACAATAGGGTATAAAATTTCAGCGTTGGTTTCTTCAATCAATCCCAATGACAACATTTCTTCGATTTGTTTATCTGCTTGCGGCTTCAATGCTTCTGGAATTCGATATATGGCTTCTTTCTTTCAGTGTCATTTAATCTTATTTTATGTTCTCCTACTTTGGCAATTTGTACCTTATTTATAAATCAGTTTTCATATTTTCTTAACAAGTTCATCATGTCATTCCTTTTATCATCATCTAAATGGCTTAAGTCTACTTCGTTAAGATGAAAATGATCGAACTTGTCACTCACACTGGGTGTGGGATGGATTTCTCCTAGTTCTTCGTTCTCAAATATTACACCTACTGCCTGTACCTTTGGATTAAATTTTCTAATTTTATTTACGTGTACTCTTCTTATTGTACCATCTGTCAGTTTGACTCTGTAAGAATCTGGATTACAACGAGATACTATTTCTGCAGGTCCTATCCATCTGGCATATAATTTATTACTGGAATCTGGAATCAGCAGGTACACTGGATTTCCAGGATTGAATTCTTTTATATATAGCCCTTCGATTAGCATATCTTGAATATGCATCTTGTTTCAATTCTGCAATTATAGATGCTTGCTCTGCTGCTATTTCTAAATTCATTTTTAGCTCCTGTAGATAATCAACAGCACTTTTAGCCAATTTTATTGGTAATGGAATTTCTCCTGCTCATGACGATTTTAATACTGACAACGGACCTCTGGCCTCTCTTCCATACATTAATTTAAATGGGGATACTCCGGTAGTACAATTTGGAATTTCGTGGTAAGCGAATAACAGATATGATATGTGTTGCAACAATTTTTAGAGTCGTTTCTTATGATATCATGAAGAATACGTTTTAGAACTCGGTTATATCGTTCAACTAATCCCGAACTTTGTGGATGTCCTAGTGTTGCAAATCTAGGACTTGCTCCCAATCTGGCATGAAATTGTGTTAATCCTGCAACAAAATTGGTACCTTGATCGCTAGATATTACCCGAGGTATGCCCGTTCTCATAAAGATTTCTAATAATGCGCCGTATGTTGATTTTGCTGTAATTGTTCTCAAAGAAACAGCTTATGGCCACCTAGAATGTTGGTCGACTAAACATAGTACATATTTGTGTTTACGAGCTGATGGAGGATCAATTGGACCGATCATATCTACATTTACTGTGTCGAATGGAAATTCAGGTCGCTGAACTGGAACTATGGGTATACGATCGCTGGTTCTTTCTCTACTTCGTAATTGACATTCCTTACAAGTTTTACAATATTCTTCAATATCTCGTGACATGTTCAGCCAAGAAAATGAATAACGAATCCTTTCTTTTTGTTTTTCTCATCCCTAAATGATTTGCAAAAATAGATTCGTGAGCTAATTTTAAAATTTGTTCCCTTCTAACTTTAGGACCAATTGACCAATTGACTAACTTGTTCTCCAGAAATTCTTTCGGTATGATAAATCAAATCATCGATTAAAAATAATTATTTTTATTTCTTTGCGCGTCTTTATAGATACTGTGTGATGTCTCACATTCCCTTTGCTGCTGTTTAAAATACTGGCATCTGAATGTTGACTCACGTTTAATTTATCCTCACTTTCGTTTCGCCCTGAATGCAACTTATGACTAAATTTTGCTCTCCTCCTGTCATAAATAAATCAGCACGTTTTTCGCCTTCGAATTGTTTTGACTGATGACTCCTCACTTCCGGTATCTGCGTTGGAGACACTGTGTCACAATCACGATTCGCGCTAAACATATGTGATTCAGAGGTCAATAAATCATAAACATTTGGAGTAATTACGCAGGGAATATGAAGTTTTTCTGTTAAAGCTACTAATATTTTGATAGGTTTCAATAAATTAGGATTATCAGCATTTCTGATGGATATAGGAAATCTAACCACTTTAGCTGATATGGTGTCTCCGAATGCAGAAATTAAGTCAATATTACAGTTGTTCTCAATAGAGAAATTTAATATGTGTTTCGGATTTATAACAGAAATCTCGGCCCCGAATTAATTATGGCTTGGATTTCGTTACCTGTAACGCAAATATTTACCTTTTGCAATGGTTGCGTAAAAATTTCATTTGACAAGCATGAAGATCCGATTTTTGCTATTACTTTCTCACTAGTATTTTTCTCTGGTGTTTCTTTCTTTAAAGGACGGTTTTGTGCTACCGATTTGTTTGTGGACAAGATTTAGCGAGATGCTTTAATTTTCCACATATGTAATAGTCTTTGGGTGGATATTTATTTTTATTTCTGTTGCTTCTCATATGAGGCGAAATATATTTCGATTCTCTTGAAGAGTGGGACGATTAAGCTATGTTTTCGTTAGTGTTAAAAGTGGTTTCGTTTAACGAATTGCCTTTGTTTACAAAATATAGGTCAACTTCTTTAGCTAAATCCTTAGGTTTATAACAAATTTTCTCCTGTTTTAATATTAATGTAAGTTGCCGTTTTTTTATCTAACGTTTGGAAAAGTTTGTTGGAAATCATTAGTTGACAAAGTGTATCAGTCATTAACTTCACGTAATTGACAGTAATACTGGAAATAGGCAGACAGTATAGAAGCGAACTGAACATGTGACTCTTTAGGATCGCGTCGTGCTCCTTGGAACTTCATTAAATATTCATAAGCAGTTGTTTGATATTCTCTTAATGCTAGTTTTTAATGGTTTCATTACATTTTAGTTCTTCATCATTAGTGTAAAATAATATATTAGTTGCCTTATCCCCTAAAACGTTAATCAAAATTTCGGATTTGAGCTCCTGTGGTACATTTTTAGTTATGAATGCTCTCTCTAATGTTTGAAAAAACAAATTGAAGTTTTCAGATCTTCCCGGAACAGGAATAGTTAATGTTTTAACACTCTTTATCAAATTTTCTAAATAACTTCCCGAACCTGTAATCATGTCTTTATCTGCGCGAGATCCATCTTTAGCTGTGTTCTGACTTCTAACTTTTCCAATTCTAATTCTTTCTCTAGCTGCGCTAATTTTAATTTCTCAAGTTCAACTTTTTGAGCTTCTAAGGCTAACTGTGTAAACCTAGCTTTTACTTCATTTTCAATTTTTTGAGCTTCTATGGCTAACTGTGTATCCCTAGCTTTTATTTCATTTTCTTCTCTAATTTTTCTTTCCTCAACTATTGAGTTTAATAATCCAATTACAAATTCTGGATCATCTTTAAATATTTTAATGTCCTCAATTTTACGTTTTAATTGAACTACTGTTAAACCAAAAGTTTGTATAGCTTCAATTTCACCAAGAAGGTTTACTGAATATTCTTTCTTAGTATTCTTATACATTTTCATTTATATATATCTTACATATATATACATATATATCTTCAATATATCTATACTTTGAGTAAATAAAATCAAAAACTTCCTACCTGCTTCTCTTGAAGTTTCTCTACCGTCATCTAAAGCTCTGGTTCTTGAAAGAGAACGTGTGATATCATCCCTCTCTTCATCCACCTTCTCATAGACAAATAACTCCAACTTTTTGTATTTTGAACTTTTATTGCACAAACATAAAACTAATACCTGATAACTGAAATATATCTAATGATAACTGAAATATATCTAAAGTAATAAAAGTTAATTTCGGTTTCATTAATGGCTCCCACGAGCCTTCCCTATGACTTCTCTGTCAGGAACCCTCTTGGAGACTAAAACTTTTGGCGCCTTCAGATTAACAGCCAGCGCCCTCTGTAGATCTTGTTGGTTGGCGTCACCCATAACATCACAATGTCTAATAAAAATCTATGATGGCCTTGTATATTAAGAAAATATTTTTCAAATTTGACTAAATATTGTATGTGATATGCGCATAGTTCGCATGCATTTTCATTAAAGTTACACGCGTGTTAACGAAAGTATAATTGCTTATTTTAAAACTGCCAATATATATTCACTTGAGTTTTGCTTATAACAGGCTGAGTTTTAAAGTACATTTAACGAAACTTGATAGCGTTCAAGAGAAACATTAAATTATATAAGTGTGCAATGTTCAAGAGAAACACTAAACGTTTAGACAAAAAGAGCGAATTTTCGACGAGATACAAGTGTATAAAGAAAGTACACTTTTAACACAGCATGCTCGAAATATAACAACTTTCTTCCTTCATAATCTGGTAGCTGATTACATAAAAGGCAGGCAAATTACATAAAAGTTTCAGGCAAATATATTCTAAATTCAGAAAGATATCGGTTGTATAATGAGATATCTTGTAAATACTCTTAAAAGCTATCTGAATGATAACAGACTTTGCAAAATTTATTATTACTTAACAACTGTTATTTCTTATTTTGTTGTTACTTAATAAATTGTTATTACTTAACTTGTTATTAATAAACATTTCTGTTACTTAACTTGTTTATTTAACGCTTAATAAATTTGACAGTAAATACGGGCCTCGTATGTGTTTTATGCTGAAGCATTTTCCCCATCGCGTATACGACTCGTACAGTAAAGTGATAGCATAATTTGTAATGAAGTGATTTTTATCGATGAAATAGTTTGTATAGCGAAACATTAAGGTTTATCTGTGTTAATTGTTTACCTATATTAGACATCAGTTGTCTCCGCCCTCTGCCACAAGTCATCACCAGTACAACATTAAGAAAGGAAAATTAAGAAAGTTATCATTAAGGAAGTTATCAAATCTAATTCATCAACAAAGAAAGAAAGAATAAAGTTAATCAATACAAAATGGTACATAATCTAACTATTTTAAGAAATCTATTAAAAGCAAAATGAATCCATCATATTGTGAAGAGAGTTAGGTTTTCGAAACAAACATAAAAATTAATTAAGCTCGTGCTTGGAATCAAATCACAGTCTTTTAGTTTTTAGCTTATTTCCTTACAATGAAATACACTTGAAAATCTCTTTCAGAGTGCTATACTTTGGCACAAGCTTGGTTACTGACACATTTTTAAAATGCTTCCATAGCCTTTCTGTAATTAATACTAGTCTTGCTTAAAGTATGCCATATGCAAAGAAGGGTAATCCACTTTTATCGTTTATTGTCACTGTGCTAATACTTGAAATGGCAAAGATATAATCGAGGCCAGCTTCCGCAATCACATAAACTAAATTTGGCAAATAGATGGAGTCGTCACTTTGGAACGGCTAACTTTGTTGGAAATTATTTTGCCAATTAAATAAGACCGGGTGTGTGTTGGTAAGTGTTCGCAATACCAATCAGCATCTCTTGCATTAAGATCACTTTTATCATAAAATATTACCTCACAGTTCTGATGGGTCGAGTAGTTCACAGTCAAAATCTTTCAGATGATTTGTATATTTCAAACGCAACTGCTTAGTTTCAAGATATTCGAGGCTCATAACGCTCTCGATTTAACAAAATAATAGGTTCGAATATCTGTGAGTTTTACTAATTTGTCTTAAAATATGCCTATGCGTGAGCATGAAAGCTGTAAGGAAGGACATGATTTAATACTCCAGCTCTTCGTGGAAAATTTTGATGATGCGTTCTATCTTATAGTATATTAGAAATGTTATTAATCATAACAGAAATTCTTCTATGATGATAATTTTGTGAAAACAATGCATTATGTAATGGATTTACATTAGAAGGTGCATAACTGGTTATTATTCAATATTAGCGGATTATGAGATTTTAATTAATAATTATTAAATGATAATGTCAAACGTCTAAAACATATTCTGTTATAATAATGCTATTATTCTGTCATGATAATGTCTGTTATAATTCAGTTATGATAATAATGATAATGTCATACTTCTAACAAAATATTCTGTTAAATTTAACTTAATTTCAGATTTATATTTGTTAGTTATTCGTTAAAAGAGCGTTATATTCGTCTTTATTTTTTTTCTAGAAACAGATGTAACGAAATGCGCAATTTAGGATTTTGTCTTTTAAATTAAAAAATTATTACAAACGTTTTGTTTCGGAATATAAACTCAGGAAATTAGAAGAAGGTGCATTTTCATGTGCAGCAGAAAATGCACAAAACACCAACCATGAAAAAGAAAAGCATAAGAATTAATTTTTTATTATGATCACTTTATTGCAGTGGATTATAACGAGATACAACGCATCTCTTGTATACCTATGTAAGATAAAAAAATATGAAACTCAAAATTACTAACTTTAATTTGGTCACGTCTCCTTTATGTAATGTAAATTGCATCGCTTGATAAACTCACCCGTATTATGTCATCTGCGATGTCATTATCTCTTGTCTGTTCAAAACTTGAATGATTTAACTTTATAAATACGCTTTGCTGAAATGCGCGGGTTTTCTATTCTTTTTTTTTCCTGCTAGGGCGTATTTCATTGCTTCATTGAATCACTAATTTTCTCGAAATATGGTAAGATGTATATAAAATTGTGGGGTGTTTGTCACAACTTTAGTGATGTGTAGATCAAGAATATATATCCTAAGAAATTATTCATCAAGAAATGAAATTATGTGGTAAATATCCAGCTATCTGTGGTTTCTAAATTCCGTCTATATGTTACATATCTTATTTGTGGGTGAGCAACATCTCTACATATCCCCGGCCATGACTGAAAAATGATTGGTGTCTTCTCTCCTCAAGACATCTTTAACAGAAATATCATATATATATATATTATATATATATAATTGAAAAAGAAAATGTAAAGCGAACTGGTAATTAGACGAAAGACCTATCTGGTCTCAATATCTCAATATATATATATATATATTGCAATGGATTTTACTTTTTTAAACATTTTACATATTAATTTTTTTTTCTAAAATTCATTTAAAATCATTTCGACCCAAGACGTTACAAAAATAACTCTTTTCACTGCCACAAATAAATACTTTGCCGGCTAAATATTACTGGGTATTTTATTACAATAGAACCTATGCTTTTCCTGAAAAAAGAAAGAGTAGATTCATATTGATATTAGTCAAAAATACTAAATACCTTAAGCAGCCAGCTTTTCCCAGAGATTAAAACTATTCCGAAATTCCCATAAACGTTTTATCATCGTCAGATTCTTAATATTATTTATTATTTTTGTATTTATATTTGTGGGGGGGATCTTAATATTCGTTAGCTTATTTATTTTTTTTGCATTATACAAACGTGCTTGCATTTTCTTTATGTAAATAGCATAGTGGCGTAAAACATAACGTTGAGAATAAAAGAAAAGCAGTTTGAAATACCAAAATAATTTAAATCGTCGATTAGTTAGTTTTAAATATTAGAGCAATTAGTTGGGCTCTTGCTAGTATACTTTATGTGAATGTGATATATATAATTACAGTTTGCCATGCCAAAACCTATTGTTAGAATAGGTTTTGGTTAGCTTAATGCACTTATGATACTCGGCGTATACTTAGGTAATTAAAGTATATACTCTCATAAAAACAGCGTACATTTTGCCAATGAAAATGCAAATATTGTTCACGCAATTTGTTTCCCACAACGGTATACATACTTCAACTATAAAGTATTTCTAAGATATGTTTTTAATGTACGAAGTTACTGGAGGCATTCGTGAGTTTCGTATTAGGTACAAAAGCATTCATTTTTGAATTTACAATTACAACCAGAAAAATATTAATTATCTTCTATTTATAGTTTTTGTCTATCTGTATCTTATAGTTTTTGTTCTTTGTTATTTTTGCGCCAATAGAAGATGTTCTGGCAAAATTAAAGTAAAAAGTCCAATCTCTGGATTTAGTGCATGCATTCGACAAGCTGCTTTCCTTAAAATGCATCAATCATTAATGAGATATTCCCATACTGAAAGTCGAATTTTGTATTACTATAAAACCTTTCTACTTTTAATTATAAAACGGCTTTATAAACATTCTTAATCTCAGTTTTAAAATACTTGTAGGATCAAACAAGTATTAGTACCTGCCGGTTCTGAATGAGTTGTACAACAACAAAAACCTTTCTACCTCTAATTATAAAACACCTTACCTCATTTTGAAAATATTTCTAACTGGAAGTATATTTGTAGGATCAAACAAATATTAGTAGCTGCCGGTTTCGAACGAGTTGTACAACAACAGTAAGTTTTGGCTAAGAGTGAATAATGCAAAAGCTCTAAAAAGCTTTTAATATTTTCTCAATAAAATCATTTTGTCAGTGGAAATTCGTGCCGATTGATTAGTGCAAATGATGCACTTGGGCATAATGAATCAAAATTGAATGAACCAGCTCGAAGCGCATTTCACTGAAAAAAATCAAGGCTGCATTTTAATCTTCTTAACCAATGCACGTCCCTATATAAACTAGGTATATAAACTAGAACCATTTCAGCAAATGGATGGACGCTACTCTGAAAAATGTATCTTCCGTCTCCGTTGTTGTTATTAACGACAAATTCTAAATTTTTTTGTGGCGAATAGAAATGACTTATTCGAATGTAATAGAAGATAAGAATGCTGTATTTGTTGAAATGAGTAATGAGGTTTCCGACTTTAGATAACAATTTTTGCAACAGATAAGTATGCAAAGAATGTTGCATTGAGCGCATGAAATTTTCTTGTAGGTTTTATAGCAACTTTATAAAAACTAGACTAAAATATCTTCAGTAACATTCAAAAACACCTATGCATTACTGGCAGGGAAGTGAGTTTTAATATATTCTTATGTAGATACAAATATTGATGCAACGAAAAATTAAATTTTCTCATCAAAAAATATGTAGAAAACTTAGAACTTCGTGCATCTCATTTGTAATTGAATTCCTTTGCTTTTGTAAAATGATAGCAGAAATGTTCATTTATTTTACGAGATACTGAATAATAGCAACAAAAAAATAAGAATATATTCGTTTTCAATATATTTAATCCTACGACAGGGTTTGTTTTATAGTGAAATCCTACTTACGAATGCATGGGTTATCTAAAAATGACATTTTAAAATTGTCATTTATTGATGGACACCTAAACATTGAGGTTATCAAATATTTTAGATGAACGACATCGAAAGTGCTACTGCTAAAAATGAAGCTTAATTAAGATAATAAATTTACCCATATTTCCAAATTTTATGTAGAGAATAGTACTCATATGTCATATTTGAAGTCATGTTATAATTCCTTAAAATAATGCTGCAAACACCTGCTCAAAGTTATGATGCTTTAAGTTAGTACTTAGTTAAGCTAACCATAAAATCTAACAACATGTCAATGCATTGTATTACACCTCCGAGTCCAAATTTGCTGTTTTATTTTGATCTCCGTGTTCTCTTTGGGTCCTTCTGTAACTCGTTTTGAGCGTCTAGTCTATCAAATCCTTTAAATTTTTGTCCACGCTTTTGTTTATCGTTTTTTAATATTTCTGATCTTTTAAATTACAGAAATACATAAAACGAAAGTCTATGATGTTACCTCTTCAACTACATAATCCTTTTACCAAACGAAACTAAGTATCAGTTTTCCTACTTGCAAATAAGTCTTAACTTCAGTCCATGCCTTAGCAATGATACACACTGCAGTAGAAAGCATAAGTTTCTTTACAGATGTCAGGATTTTATTTTGCGTTTAACTAGTAACTTTTTAATAGATAATCTGCAAGCAGAATATCGAAAGGTTAATGTATTTCTCATGTGCGAAAAGTAATTTCAGAAACTGCACTTTCTGAGTTTAGGGTTAATAATTACTTATTCAATAATCGATCACTTGCTTCTGAAGTTTTACTGTTTAATTTATTATTGTTCCTTTTTATATAATAAAGGGGATGTAATTTACTTAGCTCTGTAAGTGGTTCAGCTTTCAATAAACTTCTCTACATTTCGCTATAGTTACAAAATCAGCACTGTCTCTCTAGTATAGTGACGTCACGTCACTGGACCTTGTGAAGTTTTATAAAACATTCTGTCTTATAAAACTTTCAGAATTGTGTACAAAGGGTTTTTTCTGTTAACTCTAATTGTAACTCCTCCTATTACACAGTACGAGGGAAAAGGTACAACGTTTTGAGAAATATAATATATCAATGTTTGAATAAGTGTATTCTAACGTCCGTAAGAAATATAGACCAAACAGACTAAAATTTATAGTAATGTAATTTACGCACCTTGGTTTCTACCTCTGTGTACGATTATTCCCACATATTATCAAAATGCGTGCAATATTTCTGTAGTTTATCATTTTATTACCAAAAGAACCTAAAACCAGTTCTAAGGTCGTTATGAGTTTTGGAGTAAATTAGCGACATCAGAAATTAGGTATTTTTTGTGCACCATTCACACACATGTTTTATTTAAGATAAAAAATATGAAGGCAAATAAATGAAAGGGAATTTTTGAATCTATACCACGCAGTATAAATTTCAAATTTTTATTTTTTTGATGTATTATTAAAATAAATAGATATCATTTTTATTTGTTACATTTTATTTTCCATTTTAATTCTTTAAAAACATGATAATTATACTTTTTAAATAAACAAGATATCAAATTTTAACTAAACATAAAAGTTTAAGTATGATTATGTAGACATTCATTTGCAATCAAGTTGAAATGAATTTATTTATGGATAATATTATCAAAAATTTATTGTCAAATCCCGATATACCCAAAGTAAAGTCCTTTCTTCCGAAAAATTTGAAACACTACTAACTTACTTTGTATATTTACTTTGAAAGATCTACAACCTATATTATCGGTTTCCAGATTTTCAAGAATGCTTCTAAAATATTTATAGTTTAATGTCATATTTACGAAGGTTAGTTTGGATTTTTCCTTTCCATAAAATATCTTTGCTTGCAAGCTTTCACTAAAATTTTAAATAAAATAGTTCTATTCCATAATCATTCTGAAACATTATGTAGTTAAATATGTATTATTTAAGCAACTTAAGTATAATTAAAGATATTAATAACAAGTCGATTATCTCTAATTTCTTAAATCTTCTATTCAGCTGACTGAAGAAAACCTTTGAATGGGAAACTTGAATTAAATTTTTGCTTTATGAAATTTAATTACATCGCCTCAATCATTGTGATATTTGAATAGGAGTAACATTTAAACTGAAATAATTAAAATTCCTAAATTTTGAATGTCTTATTCATTTATTAAATGCAATTTTAAGGAATTTATTCATTCTTATTCTTTTATGACATTTCGAAGAGTAAAACTGTGAACAGGTACAAGAAATTTTAGAAGCTGTGCGTGTAAAAAAGAAAACAACCGCACGTGGAAAGTAAATATAATCAATTATATTATATAAGTCATCATGTATTAAGTCATGGAATTCGGCAAAGAGTATGGAGGCAGTAATTCAATTCCACTTCTTTCGAGACGTCTTACAAATCAAATGCTGGATTTATATTATACATATAAATATATCGAAATTTTCACTTTTTAATTTATTTGTCCATAGTAACTTCTCAAATACACTACCCGACGTTGAAAATGCAACACCAAGAAGGAGTGGCCAGAAAGTGATGAAACTCGGCAAACAGAGAGAGTAAGCAACGAATAATAAGAGATCTTTATTTCGAAATGATATGCATAATACATAGCGAAAACAGCGTCGGCTCAGTAGGTTGTAAGAACACCTTAGATGGCGATACACGAAGCAACGTGTCAAGATACAGAGTCAAATGAGACTACGGATGATGTCCTGAGGAACATCTCTTCATTCCATACCAACCATTTGCCACAATTCGTCTTCTGAACGCAGCGATAATTAATTCTGATTTTCCTGTATACCAAATCTGTGCAAATAAAACGGGAAACGACAATGTCACATTAATCAGTTGAATAAAATGAATGTCATTAATAAGTCGCATTTTTTATTTAAAAAAATTGAAAAATTCCTTGTTTCTATCCGAATAATTCCAGATATTGTTCCAACTATTAATTATTATATCTTCTAGAACAGTAAATGCCTTCCGCGTTGAGCTGATACGAGCAGTGTGTGGTCGGGCGCTATGGAGCTGATAAAGGGCACTAGGCACTGCCTGAAGGTAGGGGAGTGTCACCACTCTTAGCACATCATCCACGGATTATTAGCCATTATAGTGTCCTGAATACGAACTACAGATGACCTGCAACCGTAGAGTTAATAAGAGTTCGGATTGTGTCCTGAGGGATGGCTCCTTATTCCCTTTCGACCATTTGCCACAGTTCGTCTTCTGAACGAGGCAGGGGCAGAGTCTACAAACGGCGTCCAATCACATCTCACACATGTTCGATTGATGACAGGTCAGGAGAGTACGGTGGCCAGGAAAGCATCTGTATACCTTGCAGAACATGTTGGCAGATGCGAGCACTGTGTGGTCGGGAGTTATCCTGCTGAAAAATTGCATTAAGCAGCCCCTGAAGTTAGGAGATTGCCACCGACCGCAGTACATTATCCAAGTATCGTCGGGCCGTCATAGTGTCCTGAATACGAACTAGAGGTTACCTGGAAACGTAGGCAATAGAGCCCCAAACCACCATGATGTTGCGTTGTCGCGCAATGGGACGTTCCGCAATTGCTGCCAGATTGAATCTGTCTCCAGATCGACACCACATTTGTACACGGCGAAAATGGAGAAACAGAAACATGACTCATCTGAGAACACGACTCTGTGCTATACTGTCGTCCCCATTGCTCGAGTCCGGCGTCATTGCAGACGTTGGCGTCTATAATGTGGAGTCAATGGCAGTCTTCTTAACGGGCACCACGAGGACAAACCACTAGCCACCAACCGACGGCAAATGGTTCTGGTCGATATAGAAACATCCAGGGAGTCTTCAACATGCTGCAGATACAGGTAGAAGTGGCTTGCAGGTGTGCCACCTCTTGTCGGCAGATGCGTCGATCCACGCGTACAGATGTCACTCTGGCTGCACCGACACCTCTCGAGCTTGCTACATTTCCTCGTTCCAACCATTGTCGCCACAGCCGGTGCACTATGGACACATGCAGGTGCGTATAAGCTGAGATTTACTGGATGTACCAACCTGCCGTTCTTAATCCGAATACGATATCCCTCGTAAAACCGTCTGTCTCTTGGAACTGCCTCCGTTGACGACGGCCTGGCACTCTCTGATATCACACTCTCCCTCTGAGACAAGAACAAATTTTATACGATGATTTCCCTAGCAGAAATAACGGCACGAAAATTGAGCATGCTGGAGTTCCCTTATATCTCGAACGTGCGCCGGAGAGCTCCTCATTTCACATCATTTGCATAACACTGTGACGTGGGTCTACCCTGATAATTGCAAAATTTTTCTGGCTGTTCCTTCTTGGTGTTACATTTTCAGTGTCGGGTAGTGTTCATAAATTTTAAAATTTATGAATATAAATTAGAGTATAAGTAATTCATAACAGCTATTTTGCAAAAGAAGCAATACAGTCCGTTTCTGCTTCTTTTAATGAAGCCATTATTTTTTTTGTTTTCTGTATTTTATTTATACCGATAGCATACAGTTTCCTTTGGTTTATTTGATTACGGCAAAGCACACGAGAGCTATCTGACGAGAGGAAGGATGCCATAGGGGAGGACTTTCATAGGGAAACTGGCTCGTATACACATTACGCATGGGGATAACCACGAAAACACCTATGCAGCAAGACCTTCCGCAGAGACTCGCACCTCGGACCGAACTACGAGTGATCAGCGACTTTACTGCTCGGCCGTTGGTTGGCCTAAATGCATATGAAAATCAAATCTTGTGACTTGAAGAAAATAATGCAGCAATCAGCATTCAAAAAAAATTCTAGTACTTAATAACATTTATCCAGTTATAATAATTGCGTACCATTACATCTTCTTGTTATTAGAATGCGATAATAATGTGTTTAATCATAATCAATAATTTTCCTTTTATGCAGCTTTATATCGAATATTAGTAAATATTAACAAACGCTATATTTAAATAGTACCCTTATATACAATTTACATTTTCTAAATTTATTCTACTACATTAAAGACGTATGCATACGTATTCATTTTTGCGAAAATATTTATAGGTAAGTTATTTTTCGAAGCAATCAATAACTTATAATAAGTTATCAATAACTCTATGTT
Organism: Stegodyphus dumicola; assembly: GCF_044657685.1. Classification (NCBI taxonomy): domain Eukaryota; kingdom Metazoa; phylum Arthropoda; class Arachnida; order Araneae; family Eresidae; genus Stegodyphus; species Stegodyphus dumicola. The sequence continues at coordinate 5,404,779 of NC_140776.1, read as the reverse complement.
AAATCTAAATTAAATCAATAATCTAAAAAAACACTATTAACTATTTCGTGAGTTACCAGTACCTTCTGTCCAACTCACTTTCGAGACTCGAGCCTCGAGCCATGTATGTTTCTGAAAACGTCTCGAACCATAAAGAAAACAAAACTAATATCTTTAGTTGCTAGAAAATTGCAGAAAAGTATAATATTTTGTTTTTTGTGTTCATTATCTGGCAAAAAATGTATATGTTCCTTGTTAAAATACAAGTTTACAAATATCTAACGTGTGCTAAAATGATATGATGTACAAAGTAATAGGGATATCAACTTGTATTTAAATCATTATTTCGCATGCTAGTAGTTTAGGTTGCGTAGCAGCAACAAACAAAGCAACTAAGAAGTGTAATCGCCTGAATATCTGGCAAATACATGTAGCATATTATCTCAAAGAACTTTGCCTTTTATTTTTCCATTCACTTTTAGCTCTCACCTTATAATTCATACTTTTAAACTAAAAATATTTCAAAATGCAGCATATTTTTAAAACGCTGCTAAGTAACTCAAAGTTTGTAATGTAGTTTAGTTTATTTCAAATTAATCTCAAGAAAACATGCAAATTAAGGAATGATTAATATACATATTATTGCATTGAAATTACTTTTAAGTTTATCGAAATGCTTATCTTTGAACTAGTGTTAATGAGAATATGCATTTCATGCGCCATTAATTCCATCGTTCTTCGATTTTTTTTTTCCGTGTTGAGAAACAGATAATGTATGTAATTAACCTTGGTAATACTCTTGAAGGTTACATGACTTTTGGGGGAAAGTACGATATTGTGAGGTAATTTTCCTGTTTGTTTACTTACCTATTTACGTTCATCATGCTTACTAAACAGCATATATCTCGATAAAGAGAAACATTGATTTTAAAAATCTTCATGCAAATATGCAATTAAAACGCACATTCTTGAAGAACTGAATATCAAAATTTAATTAATAATAATAAATTTAATAATTGTAGAGACATTAGGTTAATTGGAAAAGCCGGAGATATGAAAAATAAAAACCGCCTTCGTCGGGAATCCAACCACGGACCTCTGAAATACCGGTCCAGAGTGCAGAACCACTACACCACGAAGGCACGCTAGGAAGCAGGGATAAATACCTTATATATTCCCCCTTTTTAAAGGGCGACTGGGGTTTTCAGGGGACCCAATTGCCGAATCCTGGGTGTGGAGAAAAATCATCCAACACCCTTTTAGTTCGGGCGCTAATTTAGAGACATTAGGTTAATTGGAAAAGCCGGAGAGATGAAAAATAGCAACCGCCTTCGCCGGGAAAACCACGGACCTCTGGAATACCGGCTCAGCGTGCAGAACCACTACACCATGAAGACGCGTTAGGAGGGCCGGTGAAATACCTTTAATAATAAATTATTAATAATATAATGCTAAATTAAATAATAATTAATAATAAAAATAAACTAAATGATAAATATAAAAACAGTACTCCGGAGTAGATCCTTGTCTTGCTGTTAACTGTACGAGTATGGTTATCAATCCTATGGATGTATTCTACATCTTACTACATCAGTATTAGAATAATATTAGAATCCTCTAATCAGAAAAGCCACCTATTATACACTGTCCAGAATAGATTTTGTGACGTGTTTAAGAAAGTATACGTAAGTGCATCTTGAAATATGTCTTAGAACTTAAGGCAATATATTAAAAGCTCATAAACACGTATACATTACCAGGTATATTTTGGCGCAAACTTCAAGAAATACCTCTTTCTCATAGAATGTTTGGGAAGTTTGGCCTCTTTTAGCAAAATTTAGTGCTGGTCAGAGGGTTACATTGCATGAAATTTTGAAACATTATTGTACAAAATTATGAGAACTTTCCAGTTATATTTATTTTTACGACAGGTATTGAATCAAAGAAACTAGTTAGGTTACCAAGTAACTTTGCAGATATTTAGAACTGAATACTTAAGTATACACTTGCATGCTTAAGTATACTTAAGTATACGCCTGCAAGTGTATACGTAAGTATTCACTTGCATGTGGAAGTGATATAAGCGCACGAGGGGTTTTCGGTGATTTGTGTGCTTGTACTCCTTCATGACATTCGCCATGTTTCTCCCAAGAGTTGGGTAAATTTTATAAGGTATCAAATAAAATGAGTAGCCTCGAACGTATGGACGACGGAATGACGGTAGATTGGATGTAGGCCAATGACAACCGCAGGTGGGGATACAGAACTCAGTGTGCGCCCAGTGTCGTTTGCAATTTGTAGAAATAGTTTCAGGATACTGGATTCGTATCGAGAAGATCTGGAAACGATCGATCCAGATCTACAACTGAGTATCGTTATTTGGCACGTTCTGAGTGACGACGCAGGGTTTCTAGAGCTTCACAGCTCTCACGTGACCTATATGCTGAAAACTGTTCCCGAGTATCACGGTCCACAGTTGCCCGAAATCTTCATGAGATAGGATTGATACACAACTCACAGTTTGTGCACACAAAAGAGTGCCTTTAGCATGCTTAAGACCGTATAAACCTTGGACCAAACTTTAGTGGAACACCATACTTTTAACAGACGAGTCAATATTCAGTCTGGATACTTATTCTCGGCGTACCTCTATGTGGATTGAGCCTGGATCATGATACTATCCTTTCCTCATCAGAGAAAAGGAACCTTACGGTGAAGGGGTAATGGCCGCACGCCCCTGTATATATTTGTCAAAAGCACTTAACTACTATGAGTCATAGAGAAGAGATTTTATAGCCCTATGTTCGACATTTCAGGGGAGTGTATGGTCCTGGCTTTCTGCTAATGAACTACAACGCTGACAAGTACAGGACTCAGTTGGTCGACGATGTTCGATGTTATGCAAATTGTATTTCTTTCTTTGTACCGAGGAGCGGGGCAGACGCAAATTTGTTAGGTTTTTAAAGCTCGCGTTTAGAGCTTTGAGGTTGCTGTGAATTACTGGAGTTTCAACTAGGCAGAGATTCTTCTGAGTTTGTGTTGGTAAGCCGCCACTGAAGTCGGAGTTTGTGTGGTCTTCGCCGTTCCTCAACTAACTTACTCTTTGAAAGTCAATAAAGAAGTTTCGGTCAACGTTATGAGTCTGAGGTTTTTTGGGTTCTATACTGAAGTAATATCAAGTCAATTTACAGTCCACTATTTTTAACAACGGAACGTACATGTTTATGGTCCGCCAGCTACAGAGTCGCAGTAAATTTGGTGAGTAAGTGTGTTTTTTTATCTTTCTTATTAGATAATGGAATTTACAACGCTTAAGACTAAAAAGCGTGTAGCTAAAGCTAAGTTAAGTAAACTGAAAGAGAAAATTGCAGTGACTTACGATTCTGCTGATGTTGATCAGTTGGAACTTTTTAAATCTGGATTAAATGACTTAATGACCGAACTTTCGGATATTTTTAGTAACATATTTGTAGTGTGTGAAGAAAAAGATATTGATGTATTTATAGAAGAACAACAGGTCATACAAGATACTGTTGATGAGTTAATTTTAATGCTAACCAGAGTTAAGAATGTTAAAGACATAAGTGTGGAAACTAAATCTTGTGAAATAGCGAGTATACGCTTACCTAAGCTAACTCTTTCTGTATTTAGTGGCAGTACTGAAGAATGGTTATCATTTTTTGATTTATTTAAAACGGCGATAGTGGATAATGACCGTTTATCAGGTGCACAAAAGCTACAATATTTAAAGGGTTCTTTAAAAGGAGATGCTTTGCGGATTGTTCAAGCTTTAACTATTTGTGACAGGAATTTCGAAATAGCGTGGCATTTATTGTGTCAAAGATTTTCACATAAGAGAGAATTACTTTCATCGTTATTAAAGAAAATCTTGTATTTATCAAATTTACAGTCTGAAATTCCTAGTCAGATATTAGCGTTAGTAGACACTGTAAGAGAGTGTGTATGTTCGTTTGAAAATCTAGGATTCAAAGTGGAGCAATTCGCGGATACTATTTTAATGTTAATAGTACAGTTTAAATTGGATTCTTCGACGAGAGGATGGTGGGAAAGAACATTAAAGAGTGAGAAAATACCAACACTTAATAATCTGCTAGAGTTCTTGAAATCTCATGCCAGAACCTTGCAAGCAGGTAAAACGCAAGGTGTTAAAAACAAGTTACAAAAGACAAATTAACTTCATTGGCTTCAGAGATTCGCGCGCAGTGTACGTATTGTAAAGCCGGTCATTCAGTTTTTAAATGTAATAAGTTTTTTAAATCTGAATGTTCAGGAACGCGTTTAATTTTGTCAAGAGAAATAATGTTTGTTTTAATTGTTTGGTTTCAAACCATAAAGCTTTCGAGTGTAGAAGTACACATAAATGTAAAAAGTGCTTTAAAAATCATCACACACTACTGCATTTCGAAAGAATTCAAAATGAACCAAAGGCACTTAAAGGAGTTTCGAACAGTTCGAATGAATTATCAGTGACGGCTAAGCCATTTTTCCCTGGGCCAGAACCTCGCGCTCAATCGGCTGGGTCAGGGGAGAATATCGCAAGTTCTAGTCCAGTAATTAAATCTTGTGTTTCAGACTTTAATTTTCAGAGTGAAGTTTTATTATGTACGGCTGTTATTAAAGTGTTAGATTCATCGGGTGAATACCAATTGTGTAGAGCCCTCCTTGACCCTGGCAGTCAAGCAAGCCTGATTTCAGAAGATTGTGTACAAAGGCTAGGGTTAGCAAGAAGAAATGCCAAAGTTTTTATTTCATGTTTAGGGTCTTTGGATACGAAAACTAATGGAATTACGGAAATAAACTTCGTTCCGCATTTTCCGGCGAAAGTGTCATTTAAAGCACCAGTATTTATCATCAATAGAATTATTGGAACTTTGCCGCATTTTACATTGGATAAGAAGTACGTTGAGGAATATAATGATTTAATGTTAGCAGATCCAACATTTTACAAAAGTGGGCCTGTTGATATACTTTTAGGCGTAGATATTGCCTTACCTCTTACTAGGGAGAAATCATTAAATGCGAAGAAGGTAAACCGGTAGCTTCTCGTTCTGAACTAGGATGGATTATTTCAGGTAGTGTGAATAATTCAACAGAAATTAATCCTACTATCTAGGTTAATAATATACAAGTGGAAACTGATCAGATGCTGTCTGACTTTTGGAAATTGGATGCTGTACCTACGTTTGACATGCTTACTAAATCGGAGAGAGCATGTGAAGATTATTTCAAATCTACATATACGAGAGAGGAAAGTGGGGTATATACTGTGAAATTACCGTTTCACTCTCCGCCTTCTCAGCTTAGAGATTCCAGACAATTAGCTATGCGTAGATTCCAATCTTTAGAAAATTCACTTCTAAAAAGGCCTCAGATATATGAACAGTATAAGGATTTCATGAGGGAATAACTTGAGCTGAGACATATGGAGGGAGTGCCTGAGGGAGAGATTCTTATTGACTCTACGTATTACATGCCTCATCATGCCGTATTAAAGGAATCAAGTACTACGACTAAACTGAGAGTTGTTTTCGATGCTTCAGCTAAAACGACATCGGGTCTTTCATTGAATGATATTTTGATGGTTGGGCCAAGAGTTCAGCAAGAGCTGTTTCCAATTCTTCTACGGTTTAGAACTCACAAAATTGCAGTATGTGCCGATGTAGAGAAGATGTTCAGACAAATTCGTGTCCACCCAGAAGATACAAATTGGCAACGAATGCTTTGGAAGGATAGTCCTAGTGAGCCCTTGAGTACATTTAGATTAGTGACAGTTACATATGGGACTGCCTGTGCGCCATATTTGTCTACTAGAGTAATGAAACAACTTGCATTAGATGAACAAGTGAGATTTCCTTTAGCATCAAAAATTGCCCTTCGTGATTTTTATGTTGATGATTTGCTTTCAGGGGCACAAAGTGAAGAGGAAGCGAATGTTCTAGTTCAGCAGTTGAATGAAATGATGAAAAGGGGTGGATTTCAAACAGTTCAGCTATTTTAGAGAATATTCCCGAGTGCTTACGAGAATCCAGTATTTCTCTTGAAATAAACAGTGACAAGAAAGTAAAAATATTGGGAATTAATTGGAGATTCACTAGATTAATAGTATTAGAGATTCACTAGATTAATAGTAATAGAGATTCACTATAATTAATTCACTAGAGTTAATTAATTAACTCTAGTGATACGTTTCATTTTTCGGTATGCATAAGTGATAAAGAGTTTACTAAGAGGACTATTTTATCAGAAGTAGCCAAAATCTTTCATCCAATGGGATGGTTAGCGCCAACAATAATATACGCGAAAATATTATTACAAGAGTTATGGAACTTACAGCTGGGTTGGGATGAACTCGTTGATAAGAGAATAAGTAGGAAATGGAAGCGTTTCTATCTAGAATTGCCCTTACTTTCAAGCTTACAATTTCCGAGGTATGTCTTGAGTCCGAAGGCAGTAGTGATAGATATCCATGCTTTCTGCGACGCTTCAGAAAAGGCTTATTGTGCAGTCATCTATCTCCGAACAATCAACTTGTTTCGTCAGTCAAAGTCAGCCTTCTGACATCGAAAACCAGAGTAGCTCCCTTAAAAACCCAGTCTCTTCCGAGACTAGAGTTGTGTGCTGCGTTACTTTTAACCAACCTCTTACATGCAGTATTATCATGCATAGAACTGCCTATTAACAATATTTACGCATGGACCGATTCGCGGGTTACATTGGCATGGGTTTCGTCCGAACCTCGCCGTTGGCTACCTTTTGTGGCAAAGAAAATCCTGCAGACTGTGGGACCAGAGGTTTTATTCCATCAGACTTCCTACAATGTGAGTTATGGATGACGGGACCGCAGTGGTTAAACGAATCCCTAATTCATGTACAGCAAAATTCAAGTGTAGAATTAGAGGGTGAAGTTATGTTGAAGGAATTGAAAAAGAGTTTCAGTTCAAATGCTTCCAAATTTGAAGAGCCTAGTGTGTTTTCAAGATTTTCATCATGGTTAAAGTTATGTCGAGTGTTAGCGTGGTGTTTAAGATTCAGAAATAATTGTAGTAAGTTACCTACAGAGCGTATAAAGGGCTATTTATTTACTGAAGAATTCTGTGAAGTTACTTCTATGATTGTTAGGATTGTGCAAGGAGCCGAATTTCCAGAAGAATTATTCTGTTTAGAATCTGGTAAACCCTTGAAGACATCAAGTAAATTACTGTCTTCAAGTCCTTTCTTGGATTCCGCGGGAGTAATGCGTGTAGGCGGAAGGCTCAGAAACTCTACAGTTTCAAATAATCAGAAACATCCTATGATTTTACCTAAGAATCACAATGTTACGCGTTTAATTATTAAGCATTATCATGACACGTATCTTCACGCAGGTACGCAGCTACTCACTTCTGTCATACGACATAGATTTTGGATTGTGAATGCTAGAAATATTATAAGAAAGTGTATAAACCAATGTGTTATCTGCCGTAGAGTTAGAGCGCAAACTGCAACTCAGCTAATGGCAGATTTACCCGCTTCAAGAGTTACTCAAAATAGAGCTTTTTCTCGTGTAGGGATTGATTTAGCAGGACCATTTAACGTAAAATATCGTCCGGGTAGAGGAGTCAAAATCTTTAAGTGTTACGTATGTCTATTTATTTGTTTTACTACAAGAGCAATACACTTAGAATTAGTTGGAGATCTTTCAACAAAATCATTCCTTGCGACACTTAAGCGGTTTATAGCTCGTAGAGGCAAACCGTGTGAAATTCACAGTGATTGTGCAACGAATTTTATAGGAGCTAATAAAGAATTAAGGAAAGCCTTTTCTATTGTTCAACGTGATGAACAGCTACAGGGTTATATTTCTTCAGAAAATATTAAATGGTTATTTAATCCTCCCTCTGCCCCTCATTTTGGAGGGCTTTGGGAAGCGGGTATCAAGTCTATGAAACATCACTTAAAAAGATGTTTAGGAACACTTATGTTAACATACGAGGAATTTTTGACATTAATAACCCAAATTGAATCCTGTCTTAATTCTATGCCTTTGGTACCAGCTTCAAGTGATTGTAGCGACTTGGAGGCGATAACACCAGGACACTTTTTAACCGGAGCGGCTTTCAGCGCTATTCCAGAATCTAACCAAATTCAAGAAACCATGAGCTGCAGTGACCGTTGGAGGAACGTGCAAAGGTTATTTCAACATTTCTGGAATCGTTGGAGCAGTGAGTATTTATCTAGATTGCAGCAGAGACCCAAGTGGTGCAAGGTACAACAAGACCTGAAGATTGGTGATATGGTTCTTATTAAGAACGAAAATCTACCTCCGCTACGTTGGAAATTAGGTAGAATTACTAAAGTATATCCTCGTTTGGATGAGAAAGTTCGAGTGGTGGGTTTACGCACGTCTAATGGTGAATTAAAACGACCTATAGCAAAGCTATGCGCTTTGCCATTTAATTCCTGATTTAGAGACTTTAATTTTTATTTTTCAGGTTTATGCAGTTCAACAGTTTAAATTTATTGTTTGAACCCCCTTGGGACTTCAAGGCTGGGGGTATGTTCGATGTTATGCAAATTGTATTTCTTTCTTTGTACCGAGGAGCGGCGCAGACGCAAATTTGTTAGGTTTTTAAAGCTCGCGTTTAGAGCTTTGAGGTTGCTGTGAATTACTGGAGTTTCAACTAGGCAGAGGTTCTTCTGAGTTTGTGTTGGTAAGCTGCTACCGAAGTCGGAGTTTGTGTGGTCTTCGCCGTTCCTCAACTAACTTACTCTTTGAAAGTCAATAAAGAAGTTTCGGTCAACGTTATGAGTCTGAGGTTTTTTGGGTTCTATACTGAAGTAATATCAAGTCAATTTACAGTCCACTATTTTTAACAACGGAACGTACAGACGACTACATGAAAAGTGAGAATATTCGCTCCATGAACTGAGCAGCGAGATTTTCTGAACTTAACCCTATAGAAGACAGCTGGAACATCCTTGAGATGGCAATTTCACCTCGCCATCCTCTTCCGAGAACCATCTCGGAGGAGGAAATTGGCTTGCTGCAGGAGTTGTATCGACTAGCACAGGGCCTCGGTTGCCCTCTGTCCAGCGGGCTTTTGTACTGGGTGATTTGCATAGCTGAGAGAAGGGACCATATCCCATATTAGATTCATTTTTATTTCGATATCACAACGTGTATGTCCCTGCGCTATGAGCTTTAATGATAATCCTGCGTACATAAAATGACTTTAAATGGCAAATCTCTTTCTCTTTTATAGATGCATATTCATACAAAATTTCTTTAAAGTTTGTCAATTAGTTTTTTATAATTTCAACATTAAGAACAAATTCTTTTGATTTTGCATACGAGTGTACATAATTAGGTAATTTAGACATGAATAGTTAATTATGATATAAACTAGGAATGTACATCCACTAAGAAAATGGAAAAGTTCTGCACATTCTGCTCAGCTGCTGCACGGGTGACGAAATTCAGCTCGAGTTTTTCATGTCTCGAAAGGACGTCTTAGGTATCAGATTTATATATCGCACTGTCTAACGTAAGTATTTTGAAACAAAGTCGGACATTTTTTAAATTTACATACCGATATTTTTCATATTTCGATCCTAGTCCTCAAATTAGCCAAAGTGTCAAGTTTTGCAAAAATGCCACAAGTACCTTTTAAAAATTAGCTCTCGAAATTTTAGCTTCTCAACGCTAAATGAAGTTGATATATATTTATTAATAGCTCTTTGTTTTAGAAAATTACTTGATTCGAAATTTAGGTTAAATCCAAATAAAAGTCTCAATTTTTTCTTATCAATTTTAAAAATATGTATTTTTAGTAATTAAAAATTTTTCTAAAACCATTTTGATTTATAAACTATCAAACTTTTAGCATCATCTTAAAATCTAAATATTGCTAGGCATTTCTGAAAAACAAAATTAGAGTGTTCATTCAAAATTTCCTAAAATATAAGTGAATTTAGACATTATGCATGTTTCGAAATTTGGCATTATTGTTTTAAGCAATAATAATGCCAAATATAATTTAGGGATTTTGTTTATATATGTATATAGTATATACATATGGACATTATGGTCCATATATTTTATTTTGTCGACCAACCAATTAGCGCGATTTAGCGCCAGTTATGGATGACCGTTTTTTCGAATTCAGCAGTAACAATTGGCGACTGGCGAACGTTGTCGAGAGGTCTATGTCTGATTGCTTTCGAAATTGATTTCAGAATATACGCCAAAATAAGGTTGCCTTCCTGTTCAATTTTAAAATCAAGAGTTTTTTTTAACATTAAAGTAAACATAATTCATAAACTTCGTCATTAGGTACCCTGGAAACAGCCCTTATTTCAGATAAATATGGAAAAATTTTACTAAAGCATTGTCGCATGTTTTTATCTATATGTATACCTTGCACACACACAAAAAGGGACAGTTCTATATCTCCCATTCTACTGAGCTCACTGATGAAATTTAGCGGTCTTTCAATGGTTTTAACAATGGCTTTCCATCGGTTTTTATGACGATTTTTCATGTCTCGAGAGCGCGACATAGAATATCTATTAGATTTATATATAGCCTTGTTCTAACACAGGTATTTTGACAAAAAATCGGACTTTTTCTGAAATGATGTACCGATTTTTTTTCTGTGTTTTAATTCTACGACTCGATTCTGTCTAAGTATTAAATTTTGTAAAATTTTGTGATAAGCTTGCCGAGAAATTAAAAAAAAAAAAAAAAAAAAAAATGGTGCACTATTTTCAATTTGAAGGGAGAATAATTCCCTTGACGAAATTTTTAATTTATAGCAACCTATTTTCTTTTCCATTTTTTTCATTGTGCACGAGCGGGAAATGAAGGTGAATAGTTCATTCTTCCAAATAATTTTAACAAAGTGCGTAAAGCACATTTGGCATCGTTATCGCTTGTAAAAAGTATACCAAATTTCAAAACACGCTAATATATAAATTCACGTGTATCTTTGGAAATTTTGAATAAAAGACTCTATTTTTTGCAGGTATGCCTAGAGATATATCTACCTTGGTGATGTAAAAATATTATATGTATTAATTCAAATCATTTTTAAAAACTTTACATAAGTTACTAAAAATACAAATTTAAAAAAATAAATCAAGAAATACCCGCGAATTTAATTTGGATTAAACCTAAATTTCGAACTGTGAAAGAAGGAACAAAGTAAATTTAATAGTGATAGTGATAGTGACGGAGGACGTAGGCACCACCCCTTTACTATTAAGTTAATTAGCATATAGGGCCACGTCCGCCCTTATACAGAGTAAAGCCAGAGAGGCGACATGGAAGGCTTGCACAGGGCGCCCAAACCCAACGCCTGGACCATCCGGTTGGCAGTTCCGCGAACCAAATGCCACCGGGTTGACACCCGTCCAAAGTGCCCCGGCCCAGTGATTTTTGAATCTTCAAGAATAGCATTGTACATGACTAAACAAGGGCAGATATACATTAGTAGTTATTTACATGCTTCTGTTAATACATATTTGCTGACATGCAATCCAGCACTGTTACATACATATACTTTCTAAATACCTACATGACATTACCTTAATTTGCTTTGGAATAATAAGACAGAGCTAGTATATATACCTAGCACAATAAAAATAATAATAATAATAATAATAATAATAATAATAATAATAATAATATTATTATTATTATTAACATACATTAGGACACGCTTGCCCACACTATATACACACATCGCAGACATACCTAGATTACTTATGCTTGAATGATACTGATTTACATTGAAATTTGCTGACATACTGACCAGTTATGGTCACACATGCCAGACACATGGCATAAGTCTGGACCATGTCCATTAGCTTATCAATTATATGAGTAATTTTGTTGGTCTGGTGTCGCTGCTTGACCATAAATCTGTTAAATGCCTCCCTGTTCGTCTGCGGGAACGGAATGTACATTCCCACCGTGAGAGGACATTCATGAACGTAGTGTTCTGCTGTGCCCAGATCGCCGCAGCAGCACTGATCCGAATTGGAGATTCCAAATCTCTCAAAATATACTGGAAAGAGCCCATGCCCTGTGATGTAATACACCATTTGTGGCCGTGCAACCAGTAGTTCCCTGTCTACTTTAGGCAAAAATGTATGCGCTCGGCGGCCTGTGTCTTCGTTGTCCCACGCAGCCTGACAGAACTGTGGGCGGGGTTAAGGATGGCGTATAACGTAGACAGGCTGTCTGTTATTATGTAACTATTGTATAGCCTCTGCTGAATTATCGCTTGCAGTGCATAGCTTATAGCTGTGGCCTCGCTTTGGAAGACACTATTGTGCGCTTCCAAATGCTCCTTCCATTGGCTTACTATTCTACCCTCTTTAAGTGCTGCATATGCACAGCCCACACTGTCGTCTATTTTAGATCCATTCGTATAATAGGTAACATCTATGTTCGTGGATCTTGTGGTAGGCTTTAGGTTGACATTAACACCCCGTCCTTGCAAAGACGGGTGCCTGTCAAGGCTGATGACTGCTCTTTCGAGGTTATTTGCAGTAAACACCTCTTCCCCAAATTGCGATGTAACATTCAGGTGTTAAAAGTTTGAGGGTACTTTTCCGTTTTGCCGGCGCAGGCGATAAAGTCGCCAATAATGGTACAACTTGTGCCAAACGGAATATCCTTGCTGGTAACCTCTTAAGCCTCATTTTCAAAACAAGTAGCGCCCACCAGCGGCCGAGCGGTAAAGACGCTGAACACTGATAGTTCGGTCCGAGGTTCGAATCCCGCGAACGGGCTGGCTGCATGGGCGTTTTCGTGGTTTTCCTCATGTGTAACGTGTATACGAGCCAGTTTCCATTAGAAAGTCCTCCACGAAGGCATCCCTCCCTTTAAGAAGATAGCCCTCGTGTGCTTTGCCATAATCCAATCCCATCCAATCCAAAACAAGTAGCAGACGTTTCTTATCAGATTGATTGTTTCTTTCAATACTGGCATAAAATTACGGTTACAGCCGAAAACATCGCAGACGAAAACGTCGCGGAGAAAACAACGAAAGGAGAAAACGTCGTGCTACAAAACATCGTGGGAGAAAACGTCGCAAAGAGAAAACATCGCAGTTCTAAAACATCGTGGTACTAAACATCGACGTCGAAAATAAAGCGGTTCAAAAACTTCGCAGTTTAAAAACATCGTCGTCGAAAATATCGTGGTAAAAAATAAAGTATCTACAAATCATCGCATGACGATAACATCGCAGACATACTTTTTTCAGGTTTTAATAATTGTAAATAGATATTCCCGTAATGATTTGTGAGCGCAAGATGGAAAAAAGGATAATTTTTACTTTCATATTTTTTATTAATCAATAAATTTTTTGCTGAGAAAATAAAAAGGAAACTTACGCATAGAAAATTAATGCAACTTATAGCACTTAATAGAATTTTAAACCGACACAGTTAACTAACAAAGGCCATTAATAAATCGTTTTTTATAAAGTTTTTACTGGTAATTTTTCATGAAAGCTATAATCTAAAAGTTGCATTTAATTTTCTATGCTTAAGTGTCCTTCTTACTCTTTCAGCAAAAATTTATTAGTTAATAAAAAAATGTGAAAGTAAAAATTATCCTTCTTTACATCTTGCGCTCACAAATCATTATGGGAATATCCATTTACAATTATTAAAACCTGAAAAAAGTATGTCTGCGATGTTATCGTCATGCGATGATTTGTAGATATTTTATTTTTTACCACGATATTTTCGACGACGATGTTTTTAAACTGCGAAGTTTCTGAACCGCTTTATTTTCGACGGCGATATTTTGTACCGCGATGTTTTAGAACTGCGATGTTTTCTCTTTGCGATGTTTTCGCCCACGATGTTTTGTAGCACGACGTTTTCTCCTTGCGTTGTTTTCTCCGCGACGTTTTCGTCCGCGACGTTTTTGCCGCGATGTTATCGGCGGACACCAAAATTACATAGAATTTTTCCAGATAGTTCAATTTTATGCCCTAAGGCCATTCGCGGATTAGTCAATTAGGATGCAATCACACTGCTCACAGAGGAAAATATAGAAAAGTTAAGGATTAAATGCATCAATTCTAATGAGAATACAGCGACTGCGTAAAGGACTGTGGTTTTATATAATTTCTGAGTAAGCTATTCGTACGAACTGAGATAGTTCTTGCATTGAAACTTGTATTCCAAATTAAGATTTAACTTGAAATTAATGTAGATAATTACTGAGAGAATTGGATTTTTGTAGCATAGTTTACGTGAGATGAGATCACTTGGGGTCACGTGATATGAACCGGTGAATAAGGTTGTCTAACCATGACAGCGTAGTAAGTTCTTAAATTAATATCCTTTTACAAATTTATTGTCTTTATTTATTAGCTTCTTACAGCATTTTAAACGATATTAAAATGTTTATGTCTTCAAAATAAAAAATTCTTAGAACTAACATTTGTTAACATTTTCTATGTGTATACTGTATGTAGTCGCCAATAAAGTCTGCTTGGCGAGATTTGCGCAGGAGAAGCGGAAAAGTACCATTTTAAGAGATAATGTTTTAAGAACTACTCGTGCGATTTTTACGAAACATAAATCTTTAGAATTTGAGTCGTAAAACCGAAGTACGGGAATAGAATTGGTATGTCATTTCAGATAAAATGCAATTTTGGGTCAGAATGAAAACCTATGTTAGAACAATGCTATACATAAATCCATCCTACGTCGTGCTTTCGAGACACGAAAAACACAATTTCGTCAATCGGCTCAGTAAATCGGGATATATAGGACTATCACTTTTTTTGTGCAAGGTGGTATGTGTTGTCAAATAAACGTGCTGGCGGCTAAAATGTCTTGTCGGTTAAATATTCTGTCGGCTAAATATGCGTGTTGCTTAAATGTCCTGTCGGCTAAATGCCCCTGTCAGCTATGTAAATATCCTGTCGGCTAAATGCCCCTGTGAGCTAAATGTCCGTGTCGGCTAAGCGTCCAGTCTGTTAAATGTTCGCGCCGGGCTAACTGCTGTCAGCTAAGTGTCAATGACCCATTATGAAATATATATATATATATATATTTAATATTGGTGTCAGTTTCTGGGTTAATACTCTTGAATCAGTGCTCAATATGTAAGTGCAAGAAAAATCAAAAACGTGAATACTTTGTATACTTTACATATATATATAGGCTTAGCAAATGCTACATTTAATAATATTTCAATCTGAGATAATTACAAAGTCCAAGTTTTAATATTTATTCCAAAATTTGCCACAGTTTTCATTTTAAACTAAATTAAAATCTTCAAAGTTTATGATTCTTTCTTCTTTCCTGAAATCTCGGCGCATTATCTTACGTTAGGTTAGGTTAGGTTACTTGAATATGGCAAAGCAGAAAAGAATTATTTGCCTAAGGGGAGAAATGCTTTCTTGGACGACTTTCTAAGGGAAACTGGTTCGTATTTACATTATACATAGCGAAACTATGAAAATGCAACCAGCCTGTTCGCGTGGATTTGAATCGGAAGTATGAGCATTCGGTGTTCGTTACATAAATACTCAGTGGCAGAGCTCGCTGATATAAGAGTCGGGTTTTTAATCTCTAATTCACAGTTCCATTTGGGAATATTTAAACTGTTATACATTCATAGGCACAAAAAGCAGAGTTAATTTGGAGCACCTTACTTTGGAATTTACCAAGCTAGAATGCAAAGAAAATTTCAGTTACATTTGCTATTATTCTGTTCCTATAGTATTATTATAACAGTAGGTAAAGACGAGATGATGATTTCTATGTATTCTGGAAATATTCAGTTCTGGAAATATTCTGGAAATATTCATTCTGGAAATGTTCAGAAGTTACATTTCTAGATTAGTAACATTAGTTTTATTTTACAATGAGAGGTATCAAAGAATTCTGCAGTTTGGAATGTTTGGCTTATTTAACTGAGAATTAAGCTGATGTTTTAAATGTTAATGCTATCCATTTGGAGACCGTTATTCCAAATGCAACGTATTGCTTGATAATGTATTTTCTACCCGTCATGAACGAATTTGTAAAGTTGATTCTGTCCGGAAATAAGTTTGTGTAGTCGTTCATCTCTCGTCTTCTCCAGTTTTGTCTTTCTGCGATTTTTTCCCTTCCTTAAGTCTAAAATTCCTTTCAAAGAAATTGCGAGATCAAAAAAATAAAAAGGATTGAGTCGTCTACTTTTATTGCCGTGCCAATATCAGATCTCTACAACACTTGTTCTTAAATACCTGCCACATTTACCCTTTAAGACAGAAAGCTGCGTCAGCGTACGCCACACAACATTTCTGGTTTTTAAATACACTCTGATTACTTAATTCTTATTCTGTATTTGTATAATAAACTATGATTACTTGAACTTATGTTATGCACCAAAACTATAATAGACTCGTGGACTGTAGTAATATTCGACTTTTTTATTCTCATTAATTTACACCGTTCATGGTCACTCGAAGCCACGAATTTTCTCAGGGACTTTTAATTCACATTCTCACGTAACAAAACTTCAAGAGCTCAAGGCTCATTCAAGAGCTCGTTCAAGATTGTAAATCTTACAATGAAAATTTTACAAAGTGTCACAATACAAAATACAGGTAAATAATTATAAACATCAGCTTAATAACAACTACTATAATAAGGAAACACAGTAATTAATTACAAACATACCTTTTGTTTTAATTTGGCATAGGCATAAACTTTATTAATTGATCTCTTAAAAATATCGCTTTTCGTTTACTCTGAAACTACTCTAACCTTATTTATTGTAGAGACATTAGGATTTTTTTTGGAAGCAGAAGAGATGAAAAGTTAACAATGCCTCCGCCGGGAATCGAACCAGGACCTCTGGAATACCGGCCCAGCGTGCAGAACCTTTGTGGTGTACCACGAAGTTACGCTAGGAAAGCGGGAGAAATATCTTATAATACGATAGATTAATGAAGAAGCTAACACAAAACTGGCGGATTTTACACTGTACTGATATTTTATTTTAAAAACGTTCATTAAAGTAAGAAACATTAAATAAACTTTCTATTCGATGTGGAGCACCCTCTGATGTCGGGGCCCAGGGTAGCTGCCCCGTATGCCCTGCCTTAGTCAGGCTCTGAAAGCAGGCTTATCCAGAGGAAAGTGGTGGTAGTTATTTATTTTAAATTTAAAAATTAAATCAAAATAGGGGTCGTTATGTTCTAAACTGACTTCAGGAAAGGTGAAATAGTAATACTTGTAGATTGTAGAGCTATTTTGCTATTTTGAGATTAAGAAAGTTGAGAAAAATCAGCTTTGCTGTCATCGAAATTCAAATTCCAGTTTTCTCGACTGACAGTTGGGCGTTTAAGCAATTTACAGCTCAAAAGCATCCGTTAAGATAAAAGGGAAAAAAAAACATTATATTCTTCCCAACTTAGTGGGCGACTCAGGAGGCGATAAACCAGTCTCTAAATTCTTATAGCGACGAACTATTGGCCACCACTTTTTAGTTCGCATGCCACTTGTAAAGTCGTTAGGTTTATCGAAATAAGTAACATGAAAAGTCAGCAGTGTTTTCTCTGGAATTCGAACGCTGGAACTCCCGATGCTATCCATTTACATTACTAAGACATGCTGTCTGAGGAGAGTAGAACCTTATTGTAAAGATCGTGACTTGTAAAAATCATGACTTGTGAAGATCGTGACTTAAAGAGAACGTGAAATATAAATAATAGGACAAGAACTTGCATTTTACGGTGTGGCAACAAGAAGAGGATTCGAAAGATTTTTATATATTTTGTTTTCAGAGAGTTGAGGATTTTGAATATTTTAATAGTTGTAAGAGTTTTAACTGCAGTAGTTAAGAGTTTAAAATTTTGATAGTTTAGAGCTGCAGTATTTATTTTTTTGGTTCTGTTTTAAAATTTAAATAAAAGTATTTTGTTTGTTCTGAAAAATTAGCTTTATTCTTCCTACAAGATTCAATATTCATTATATTGAAATGAGGAAAGGATTTTTACTGGCGCAGTCGACAGGATCGGGATTTACCCGCATATAATTACGAACCAAAATAACTCAGGTGAGAGCTCAATTTACCTTGGAAACGTAAAATAGTTAATTAAGATTATGAAAAGTTAATTATTGTTTCCGTCATGGAATCTTAGTTTATTTACTTGTCAAAGTAATGAATACGCCAGTGTTCAAATGTAATTTTCAAAGTAATGAATACGCCAGTGTTCAAATGTAATTTTCAAAGTAATGAATACGCCAGTGTTCAAATGTAATTTTCAAAGTAATGAATACGCCAGTGTTCAAATGTAATTTCGTTTGACTCGCCAGAGTAGGTGAACAACACATTAAGTATTGATTCTACTGATTGATTTTCGTGTCGAATAAAATTAAATTCATTGTGAATTATATTTAAATAGAAAAAGAAAAGAAAAAAAATAGCTTTTCATAAAACTAAGAGTCTATTGGCTGAATAAAATCGAGACATGGCTTTTATGGGACGTGGGAAAAAAGAGGATTTGCTGGCTTTAGCTGCTGAATTAGAAATTCAAGTAGATCCAAGTATGAAAATCGTGGCGATAAAAAATGAAATAATTCAAAGTGATACATATGATGAAGCATTTGCTAAAGAAGTGTTTTTAACGATTATTGAAGAGAGGAAAGAAGAAAATTTTGAAGATTATGAGTACATTAAGGCCATTTTATTGAAGAGATTTAAATTAAATCCTGAAAGCTTTAGAAAAAAATTTGTGATGCACCAAAAGAGCGCTGAAAAATCATGGAGAGATTTTTGCTACGAAATTACAAGTTATTTTGAAGAATGGATCAATGGTCTTGAAATCACAAATTTTGCCGCGTTAAAAGACTTGATTATTACTGACCAAATTAAGAAAAGAGTACCCTATGAAGTAAGAGACCATCTTCTTGACGACTGGGCGAAATTCGTTTCTCCAACCAAATTAGCTGATAAACTTGACGAATATGACAGTGTTCGTAATATCTCAAAACAGAATGGTGGTAATCCATCAGCAGACAGAACTAATAAAAAATGGCAACCTCGTTCTCCACTTCCAGAAAGAGCTTTCAGAAATAAATCGCTGTACGCTGAAAACACGCCAAGAGTGTACCCATCCCGTAAGAATGACGAACCACAAAAGACTAATTTCAAATTAACTTGCTATAATTGTGGAAAAGAAGGTCATACATCTAAGTTATGTACCAAAAATCGGATACCAAGAAGTGCTTCTGCAACAGCACAAAACAACTTAATACAAACACAAGCACCCCTAGCAGAAAAAGAAAAACCAGAAGTGCTAACTGCCAAGATCTCTATTCCTGTCTCAAAATCAGTGGACGTATCTAGAAACATAGATGAATTAAAATGGTCAAAGTTAAATGTGGAGATATTATTCTAAATGGAATCGTAGACACGGGAGCACAAATTTCAGTAGTCCGTGAGAAATTGGTTGACAACATACCTTGCGAAGGAGAAAGTAAAATAGAGATATCTTCTGCTTTTGGTGAAAACGAAATTACTCCACTAAAGATTTTCCAGATGAAAATTGACGATGATTTTCACGGTAGAGTGTCCATTACGTGTGCTGTTTCAAAAAAGCTAGTTACCGACTTGCTATTGAGTTCTTCAGCTTATGAAACACTCTGTGGAAATATCGAACTGTGGAACTGTGATCGTCATTGGGATGCATCCCCCTTAGAGTACAAAGAGACAGATGATAAACCCTCACCAGTTGAAGACATTACTACAAATTTGGCTGTTGTTAATCAGATTTCCCAAGAAAACATAGAGTCTCTGAAAACAACGAACAAGGTAAGACTAGAATTCAAGACACATCAAGAACAAGACGAAACTCTGAAAAAATGCTTTGAATGGGCAAATAAAAATCAAAATTCATATACTTTCGATGATGGCATATTACTTCATTCCGAATATATCTGTGGTGAAAACATTAAGCAAGTTGTATTACCTTTAGAAAAAAGAAGGGAAGTCCTAAGAATGGCACATGAAATCCCTCTTGCCGGCCACCTCGGTGAGAAAAAGACAATTCAACGAATCAAGTACGCATTCTTTTGGCCTACTATTAAGCAAGATGTTAAAAAATTCTGTGAAAGTTGTAAAGAACTGCCCTTTACAGAAATAGAGAAAACAGAAATGATAGAAGATAAAATTGTTGAACAGGAAGCACAGAAGGAAGAAATTATAACTGAAGAAACTAAGAGGGTAGAAACAGAAGATGAACTCAAAGAGGAAAAGTTAATTGACAGCAAAATAGCAGATGTAGAAATTATTCCACCTGAAAGTAAAAACAAATTTATGGGTGAGACTGAAATCCCAGTTGAAAAAGAAACCGTCAATGAAAGTAAAACTCAAGTAAATCTTGATTATGAGAACATAGAAGAGAAAGAATATATTGCTGAAATTGGAAACGAGAAGGAAAAAGTAGATGATAAAAAGAATGACTTAATAATCCATAAGGAAAGTGTGAAAGCTGACTTAGTAACTGAAAATGAAAATGTAAATCACACAGAAGCTGCAGATCTTGAAACTGAAAATGAACTTTCAGATAACAGTGAACTATTACAATTTACTGAAAAAGAAATTCTGGATGATAA
This sequence comes from Stegodyphus dumicola, assembly GCF_044657685.1. Taxonomy (NCBI): domain Eukaryota; kingdom Metazoa; phylum Arthropoda; class Arachnida; order Araneae; family Eresidae; genus Stegodyphus; species Stegodyphus dumicola. The sequence continues at coordinate 5,384,157 of NC_140776.1, read as the reverse complement.
CAGAAACAAAAAGTACAATAAGGACAGCATAGATACTGTTGAACTGGGAGATGAAAAAGAAAGTGTGGATTATACAACAAAAGTTGAAACTGAAAAGGAAAATGTCATTCACAATGAAACTGAAAACCACAGAAACCTTTCAAGTTCAAGGGTGAAAACATGGAAGATTGAACAAAAAGTTATTCGTATGACATCGAAGAACTGGAAGACGAGAAAGAAACGGAAGGAACTGCTGAATTAATAGAAGAGCCCGAGTCCGAGGTAGACGATCTACATCATGTTGATGAAGAATTATTAGAAAAAGAAGAAGAAAAAATTTTTTAGTTTATAGAACTTTCACCAAGCACAGAAATCCCATATTTGAAGAAATTGATAAAGCTGAAACAATTGATGAATGGTATGAGCCAAAGCCATTGGAAAGATAGAAGAGAAGAAAGATGATAAGGAACAACAGCTACTAGGATTGCTTACCATAGGTGAGAATGATAATGAAGATAAACCATTTACAAAAGAAATGCCCATAGCATTTTTCAGCAAGAAACTAACGCCCTGTCAACAACGATGGTCAACCTTCGAACGAGAAGCAGTTCGTATCATCGAAGCCTTGAAAAAATTTGACACATGGATTTGCGGTGCCAAAGTGTGCAGATTGTGTCTGATCACAATCCCCTCACCTACTTGACCCAAAGCGCCCCTCATGGTGCTAAACTGTCTCGTTGGGCCTTAGCGTTACAACGGTATAACATGACTGTGACATACCGCAAAGGAAGTTCACATGGGAATGCTGATGCTTTGTCAAGGTTAGCTGTTAACTCTTTTTCTCTCAATGAACTCTGAGCAACATTGTCTCTACGGTGACGAATGTGCTTCTTGTCGGGGGACTTGTAAAGATCGTGACTTGTAAAAATCATGACTTGTGAAGATCGTGACTTAAAGAGAACGTGAAATATAAATAATAGGACAAGAACTTGCATTTTACGGTGTGGCAACAAGAAGAGGATTCGAAAGATTTTTATATATTTTGTTTTTAGAGAGTTGAGGATTTTGAATATTTTAATAGTTGTAAGAGTTTTAACTGCAGTAGTTAAGAGTTTAAAATTTTGATAGTTTAGAGCTGCAGTATTTATTTTTTTGGTTCTGTTTTAAAATTTAAATAAAAGTATTTTGTTTATTCTGAAAAATTAGCTTTATTCTTCCTACAAGATTCAATATTCATTATATTGAAATGAGGAAAGGATTTTTACTCTTATAGACTAACTGTTTTGCTTTTGATGCCTACATAGAAAATACAGATAAAGTTTTCGCCTACTTAGGGAATAGGTGTGTAGGCACCGGAGAAAAAGATATAGGCAAAAGGTTCAGAATAAAGGATGCTTAAACACTTTTCCTCTTAGTTCCTACAAGAGTAATAGAGGATACTTTCTGATATTCTACTTTCACTTGAACTCAGTCAGGAATAGATGTTATTTTCTAATAATACACTTTTTCGTGCAAGGTTGTCGAATAGACAGCGGTATGAAATTAATAACCTAGAAAAAGAAGGAAATGCGTTATAGACGATGACTTGAGAGCAACAGCTTTGAAAAAGAGGTTTTCTTTTAAATGTTTGGAGCCATTTTTTATTAGATTTTATCATGGACTTGGAAAAGGAAGAATGAACAGTGTCTATTATTACATAAACGTCGTTTCGTGTAATGTCTTTCATGTCTTTGCCGTGCACACGGAGAGTGACAGGAAAAGTTAACCTTTGGGTGACTAAGGGAAATCGTAGTTGCATTATTTTACTTTCTCATGGGATTATAGAGAAAGTGGTAGGATACATCCATCGACCATTGTAAGATGACGGAAGGCGAGCTTATCTCATGTATCACTTTTGATTGAGGATTAAAATATTGGGATAAAGCGTGTAAATATTTATCAAAAGCGAGAAATAAGCCTAAAATAAGGGGAAGAGCAGAAAATGAAAACATTGACATATCAGGTCACATGTCGTCTTTGAAAGAAAAAAAGGCGAAACAAAGGAAACATGAGAATGAACTACCTATGAGCGAAAGCGCGGTACATTTTTTTCTTTTTCTGAAAATGAGGAAGATTAACTAACTATTGATGGGTTTCCTGAATGATGGTTAACTGAATCAGATTAACTGAATCAGCTTTATTGTGTCATGAAAAAAGCAGACATGAGCTTGTAAGCTTCAGCTCGAGAAGTCAGCATCCGCTTCCGAGAATGACGTGACGAGGGACGATGTTGTTATGTGCTCTTGCGTACTAAGAATTAGAAGAGATAGATTCTTGTGTAACATCGTTGCTTCTGACTTTGATGATTCAATACCTTAAGTGAAACTTGTGCGCTTGGGAGCCGGGTACATTGTGCAAAGACATTTTCTCTCACCTTATAAGAATATGAATTAATTACAGAGTCTAATGAAGTAAGGCAACTGCTCGATAGTGCCAAGTACTCATTTGCTATGCTTTAGGAAAATTTCTACATGAGAAAGGGCGTATTATGACGGTTAATCGGACTCCTGCAGCCAACGTACGTGAACTCCACATCTGTATATAATCAAAGCGAACGCAAGAGTAAATCTAATTTCCTTAACTTAAATGCATTCTTACTTTTAATGACTATTTGTAATTTAAGATTTTCATAAGATATTATGCTGATGAGTGTCTTGTAAATCAGTTTGGGTGCACATTTTGAGGAATTAATCAACTGTCTCAGATAACTCAAAAATTAAATTTGATTGTGCTTTATATATTGTATTATGTACAATGATTTGGTGTAAGCACGTAATTTTATTTGAATGCTTATATTCATTATCTGATTTCTTCAGAAGGTATTATCAAATCAAATATTACAGTACGTAACAATTTGTGTAAAGCGTAATTAAAATATTCGAAACATTTTTGAACATACACATTGTCTTTCTATCTGTCTACCGCAGGTACAGTTTAAAGAATCCAAAATTATTTTATAAATTCAAACATGATTAATCACTTAAAACTTTCACCATAAAATCATGCGTCTTTGAACAACGAATTATATTAATACAGTCATATATTTGGAGTGAAAAGTGATATTACTTTTGTGAGGAAGCACACATTAATTACATTCCTAGATAAAATTGATTCCTAATTCCATTATACACTCATGTCCATAAATTAAGGCTAATTCGGAGTCACGCGGAAATCGAACTCTAAAATAAATATATCACCTGTAAAATCACTACACACATCTTCAAGAATCATATGCAAATTTCAGGGAGTAACCAGATGACACCGATGGTACGTCACAATGACGAGAGTGTAAGAGAGTAATACTCGTATATAAGGTTACAGGCAAAGAAGTAAAATTGTTCGTAGGCGCTTTATAAGAATTTCAGTGCAATAACCGAATAGTTATGACACAAAGGCTACGACAATTTCAAGGCAGACCGTGTACAGACGCTTAGGGCAGATTGGTCTATATGCTCGTAGACCTGTAAGATGCGTCCCACTTACTGCAACTCACTGTCGCCTGCGGTGAGCCTGGAGTAGAGAGCATGCATTGTGGACACCGCAACAGTGGGCTTGTGTTATGTTTTCCGACGAGTCCAGGTTTAGCTTGCAGTCTGATTCTCACCGGACATTCATATGGAGAGCTCCAGGTACCAGTTACCACCAAGAAAACATCACTGAACGACACCGTTACGGTGGTGCAGGAATGCTCGTTTGGGGTGGAATTATTCTGGGTTCCAGAACTGACCTACATATTCAAATTGGAACCATGAACAGCCAAATCTATCGGAACGTCATTCTGGAACAACATGTACGTTTGTTTCGGGGCGCCATGGGCGCACAATTTGTGTTTATGGATGACAACGCCCGTCCTCACCGTGCAAACATCGTAAGCGAATGCCTTCAATCGGAGGTTATCACCCGTATGGACTGGCCAGCATTCTCACCGGACTTGAATCCAGTAGAGCACGTGTGGAACATGCTTGGCCGACGAGTTGCAGCTCGTCAACCTCCTCCTACATGTCTCCCGGAACTTCGGAGAGCATTGCTTTGTGAGTGGTGTAATATCCCCGAAGATCAGATTGATAATTTGATACTCGGCATACCTAGGCGTTGTACGGACTGTATTGCATCGTATGGGAGACATACAATGTAATAACAGTCATACCAACCATGTAATATTGTTTATTTTTATTTTTATTTTTTTTTTTTTTGTATATAAGTTTTTTTTTTTTTTTTTTTTTTTTTTTTTTGTTATTTGCTCCAGGGAGAAAAAATCGCTAATTTTTTTAATAATATCAAACCTATAGCATCTTTTTTTGCTCTTTACCTTTTTTTAATAAATAAGCTTTACAAATAAGTCAAATTTGTTTTGCTTCTAACTCTTCCTTTGCCTGATTTTGCATTATCCTTAATTTATGCACATGAGTGTATTTAGGAATACCGGCCATTGCTGTTAGAAGAAAGAATATTAGTATAAATTTCATCTTTATTTTAATTTTATTTTAAATTAACATTTTTGAAACTATATGTCAAGCATTTTTTTAACATAGCCATCCATCACTTCAGTTAAATTACGAAATTGGCTTTTCTGTCAGACATCTAATCTAAATAAACGAGTGGAATGGACCCATCTGGCTCTTTCTAATGCTTTTGTTCTTTCTAATGCTTCGTAGACTCTTTAACATCTCTCGATACTGAGAGTCGAAAGAGTGTTCAGGGAAATGTCAATTAAATCCTCGTCTTGGTAATGGTTTGAATTTTGAATGAATTAAAAATTTATTATTTTTGAATAAAACAAATTTCCGTTACAGGATGTAATTTTCTATACTTTGTTCTTAGTATCTTATTTCTTTGTTCTTCCTCAGTTATATTCTTTCTTTTTAAAATTATATTCTTTGTAAGTATACTTTGTTCTTAATGTTTTAATTATTAAACAGCTCTTATATACTTTTATTTCGAAACGTTTTCGAGAACTTAATGTAAGGATAATTTTATATAAAATTCAACGGCTATGGCTTAAACATTTACTCTAAATGTTAAATACGTTTGTAATATATAATAGCTATCATTAGTTAAAAACGTTACCAGTAACGATGACGTGTAGGGTAGGTAAACCAGAAAATTTATAACAGTTTTGCAACTTCTAAATATATACTTAAACAGGCTATAATAACTTGTTGAAATATCTGTTTGAAAAAAAGAAAGAAAGAAAACACTCGTGAATTAGGATTAAAAATATAAACAAGTAAACGTTAAGAACATTATCGATAATTAGAATTTTTTTTAACATTGTTAACGTTAATCAGGAAAACTGTTGGATTTTCCGACAGCAATCATCAAAAATCTCTCAGAGCTGTTGAAATACGTTACTAGTACAGTATATGTAAACTACAGCATTTCACGATCACCCACAACCTTCAGAATACACTCATAGATATATACTCCGTATAATTATGCGGATCTCATAGACATTCATAGATATGATACATCTGTGAATATAACATATATGATTTTCACATATCTCATAGATAATAAAAGTATCCATATAAAGTGACTCTCATAGATAAATCTCAATATTTCAATCATAAATTGGCAAATCTGCGACTGTTTAGGCTTTCTGTCGTCAACAGATATCATAATCATATAGCTGCATATGCCATATACGTCTTGCTTTATGTCATCTCTTCATATAGCTTAGTAACATTAGTAGAAGTCAGAGCTTCCTGCAAAATGGTGTGCACCACGAGTGAGCAATGACGACACTAGACTAATAGGAGCGTTAGGTGTATTAGACATAATAATATGCAAGTCCCGAAGTTTTATTTCATCATCTTAAATACTGGAAGAGACATTTGATGTGGTGAAGAAAATATGCAATGTATTTTAAATTAGGATATCAGCTTCTTAATCGATTTCTCTAAATATCAATAAAATAATGTGAGTATTATACTATTATGCGTCTTCTGGAATAGCTGGGCATTTTCTGGTGAGTTTTACCGATTTCTGTTCGATTGTACCACTTGTTTCAAAAGTAGTCACAGCTGACCACACTTTGTGGAGTTTTATTCGATAAAATAAATAATCCTCGTGCAAAAGGTTTATCATTATTCGGCTGATTCGATTCGGTTATGGCAAAGCACAGCTGAGCTATCTGTCTGATAGGAAGGATAGTTTCTTTGGAAACTTTTTAAAAGAGAACAGGCAAGAAGAAATCCATTAAACATCATATAATACAAGAAGAAATCCGTGAAAATTCCCAGGCAAGCAGCCACTTTGCCCGGATGTGAACCGGATCGAAATACCAATGTTCAGCGCTTGTTGTTTATTTGTTATGTCTGTTTCACTTCCGTTAATTTATTGCAAATGAGGAATGCAACATATCTATCAGCCTTATATTACCAACATACCTTAAGTTAGCCAACATACATAAATATTTTGCCAGTCTGTGCCTACAGATGTTGCGGGAATTCACACTAGTTTTTATGCCTTGTGCTGGGAGTAGTAAGATCATTAAGAAATGCCACATTTTCACCCACAGAATATTTATATGGTCGATGACTCCTGAAAGTTTCTTAGTAACAAATCATCGGATAATCCGACAGGTTCCTTTGCAAAAAGTGTTTCAATTTTATCTCTTCAGATAAATTATTGAGAATTTGTGCTGTTTTCTGTTTACTTTGTTAATCTGATACTTACATATCAGGGCAGCCACATCGGCAAAATTTGCCAATTTTTTACTAAGTATAAAGAATGGTGATCTATAATTTCAAACAATGTTTATAACATAAATATGTATGTTGTGTTTTAATTAGGTTGTAGAGACATTAGGTATTTTTGGAAGCTTGAAAGGTGACAAATTAACAACGCCTTCGCCGGGAATCGAACCGCTGACCTCTGAAATACCGTCCCAGCGTGCAGAACCACTACACCCCGAAGGCATGCTAGGAAAGTGAGAGAAATACCTTAGAAGGTTTTTATCAAAATTCAATCTATGAAATAAATTATACCTATTTTTTTTTCCCTTGTTCAGGTACAAATTTGGTGGCTAAAGGTTTAAGAATAAATTGGAATCTTCCCTTTCGTAATTTTAAGATAAAATATTGTATTCTTGCATAAAGTGCTCCCCAGTGTCATCCAGTAGAGATATATCACCCAAACGAATATTTTAGTACCACGTAAGCTAAAAATCTCATGATATGTCTATAAAAAGTTCCGAATATAACAAAATGTGCTCAGCCAAAAATTGCGAATTAATGAAACTGAAGAACTGATATATGCATGGATCCTGCTGTTTGGCACGTTTTAAAAATTTGGCGATGAGTGCTAAGTTGATTACGCTTATACCAAAATAGACTTCATTCTATTAAGTGAGAAATGACTCTAAATGAAAAAGCAAGATATATATTCATGTGCAGATTTATAAAATGAATTTAAATTCGAAGAAATGGACTTTTTATTTCGTTATTGCATAAAAAATGCAAAATGCCGTCTTCTGAGTCTGTATCTTAAAAGTTAAATAAAAAACTGCAAATCAAAAATATAATAATGATGATATTATCGCTACTATTTCACAGCTGGAAAGTATAAAGTGATTTATTTCTAATTTACTTCATTTGGTGTCCTGCAGTTTGATTGTCTGTATTGTATTTTCACTACATTAATTGTATTTCATACGAAAGCAGAATAACATGGTTAAAGGGAGAGTTTTATTTTATTATACTTTTAATCATTCTTTCATTTGCACAAATATTCTACTGCAACACTAATGTGATCTGATGGATTTAATATATATATATTTTGCACAATTAAAAATTATGCAATATAATTACAACATTTTTTGACTTTTTAAAGTATTTAGAATGATGTCCATTACAGGTTTTGGTTTGGTTTATTAGATTACGGCAAAGCACTCGAGGGCTATCTGCCTTAAGGGAGGGATGCCTTCGTGGAGGACTTTTTAAGGGAAACCTGCTCGTATACACGTAACACATGGGAAAAACCACGAAAACACCCATGAAGCCAGCCCATTCGCGGGATTCGAACCTCGGACCGAACTACCAGTGTTCAGCGACATTACCGCTCGACCGCTGGTGGGCAGTCCATTACAGGAAAACTTACAATTACAAGCTAAAGTTAGTTTAAACTTGCCTTCTTTAGAAATAATGCAAAAGCACAGTGATGAACATCTAGGCATTGAGAGAGTTAAGCAATAAGATCTTTCTTACAAATCAGGGTTTCATTAACTAATCGGTCTTAAATTCTCATAAATATTTTATATAATTATAAATCTGCTATTTAAAAAAAATGCTTTTTCTTATTTCACTTTCGTTTTCAATATGTATTAAACACATTATATATAATGTGTTTATAAAACGAAAGTGAAATAAAAAAAAGATAATTACATTGTTGTGTTAGCTCTAATAAGAATTCCTTCACGTATGAGATTGCGTATTGTACATTTGTAAAGCTGACATGCAAGAGAACGAAAGAGGATTGCAAATACGAAGGCCTAACGTAAATGCGCCTTGGTGTCTTCTTTTCTCGCCCCTCCTCCCCCCTCTGCGGATTTTAACTACCTTATGAAAGTTACAAAGTCATAAGCCTATTAAAGGTAGTATATCAGCACTGGTAACATCGTACTTCACGCTATAACTCAGGGTTGATGCAATATTGGTACTGATAATTGGTGCCTTGAGGTGAAACTCAAGCGTGTACGTGTGAGACTTGACTCGATTTTAGGTAGGCATTTTAAGGGGAAAAACATCGTCTTTTATTCCAGCCAATGTACCCAAGATTACATATTTTGCAGATTTTATTAGTTTAATTTCAAATTAAAATTTTTATGGGAGGGGAAACTATAAAACCCAGCAAAATGAAAAGCTATTAAGATATGATCTGAAACGTGCTCGTGCCCTGTACTATACTGTTCACTACCTTTAGACCTATTCAGTAATAAATTACTGTACTTACCCAATAATGGACATCTACTAAGTGTGTATTAAGGCTATTAAAATGTGATTCAAACACGACCGTGTTCTGTATTATATTATTCATGTACATTACCTTAATATCTGTTAATCATAAATTAATATACTTAGTCAAAATTACTCTTTTTTGTTCATGACGCCATTTTATCATCGAGATTTTTCAGCAAACTTAACTATTAAATAAATATATAAAAATAAATATTTTCTCATAAATAATTTATTTCTTTGGTAAACAGTAATTTATATGAAAAGTAGTTTAAAAATTTGTTTCAAGCGCTCAAAAATTAATATCAGAAAATGATGTCTTAATGAGATGGATGGGGCTTTTTATTATCTTGAATAAAAAATTGGTAACGTAAAGCAGCTTCAATAATTTTCATTAATTTACTCATTTTCACTATTTAATGCTTTATACGCGTTCATTATTTAACGTTTTATTACTTATATTTTATTAATTACATATATTTTTTTCATTGCTCATTAAGCAGCAGCTTTGCTGTTGGACGTAAAGCCTTTTCAATGCTTTTCAGCGGCGAACTATATTTAAATTTAGAGTCGAAAAGGCCATTTGACGTTAAGTATGTTTTGTCGAATGGCAGATGCACAGTGACCATTAAATGCCATTTCAGAAATTCTGGGAAATTCAGTTCTAGCTCTAACCCAAAATTCACTCAAGAATTCTTATGGAATTTCAAGTTGAAAGTTTGACTCAATAGCTCAACTAATTGTTTTTGAGGCTGTATATGACAGGTTATTAATCTCATTAATTTTACTTAATGATATTTCTTTAAAATTTAATTTATATTTATATTAACTTTTTCGTCGTCCGTAACGCGTCTAGCGCGTTCAAGTGAAACTTCCGCAGGGCGGCCGTAACGCGCCTCAAGCGTTTTTCTACATTGAGAGATGGCTTCAACGTCTACTTGGCAGAAAAAGAGAAAAAATGATGTTGTGAATTCGAAAAACAAGAAGGCTATATGTTTGATGAGTACAGTCCATAACAATTCGGTGATTGATGCTGGATCAAGGAAAAGAATAAAAAAAAAATAATTGTAAAAGATTACAACAACAAAATGGGAGGAGTGGACCGCTTGGATCAGATTTTATCAAATTATCCTGCTGTTAGAAATAAGCAGAGATATTATTATTTTTCCATTATGCTTTATTGCCTTATAATTTAACTTAATATTCATTGACATTCATCCACTATGAAAGTCATGTATGGAAAGTTATGATGTACAGAGAAAACAACATTACACGCTATGAAAAACAGACGGCCGCTGCGGGGGGAAATATTCGCGGACAGGAGAGAACAGCGAAAGGGTTAAATAATTTTTTTATTTTATAATTCATCTATATGGATTAAATTTTTGTGGGAACCCCCGATATTCGGCCATTTGGGATCGTGACTGACAGATTGAGAAACGTTGATACAGATAATACAACGGATGCAATGTATAGCATTTTCATAAGCATAAATATCTCGCAGAACTTTATAAAGTGGCATAGATGCTCGCAGTATTTGCAGCTATATTGCATGTGTAAGTCACAAGGCCGTTGTGTCACATGTTATTTAAACATGATAAAGCCACGAGGGTCATCAACCTATGATGAGCGATACCGTTGTAGAGAAGTCTCTGAAGGAAACTAGCTTGTATTCAAAGGGAAAATCACGAAAATTAGCCATGCAGCTAGCCCGTTTACTTGGATCGACCTCAAAGCAGACCCATCTGTTAATATTCATTAGACTTAACATACGGCCACTAGTGAGTTCCGTTGCGTCATAAGGCGCATTCATGTAATACTGCCTACGTATAGTAAGATTATGGCTTGAATTAGCAAAAGTCACTGCAATTGTATGCGTTACATAGGCCGAAATCGTATGACTATTATTGACTATGCAAGGTATGCTATTGTGAAGACTATTGCTTGGGGTTTCAAACAAAATTTAATGGCTTTATGAGTAGTGTAATAGAGGGCACAGGTAGCAGTATAGTGTAATTGTGTAGTATGCTTTAATACGGGTTGTATTAGTACTGTTAATTAGCAACTCATAACAGTACTACTACACACTTACTTAGACGAGCAATGTTTAATAGAAAGATATCCGTGCTGTCCACTGTACCCTTGTCTAGACACTACAGCACTACTTGTCTCAAGCGGTAATGAGTAGTAATAATTGAACTAGTAGTAATCTTAAAAACAAGTTTGTAGTATTACAAAAAGCAGATGTGTAGTACAAAAGTAATTTTTATTGCAGGTAGTGTAGAGTAGTAATTGATTAAAGTCGTGTTTAGTTTTAAGTATTTTTATTACGGGTAATGTGTACTGTTTAATTCTGGAAAACTAGTTCTTATTCCTATCGTTTACAACTCCTAAAAAAAAACACATAAATATGGCTCATTTAACATGATCGCGAGAAGCCTTTCCCTCGATTAGCAAAGTAATGTTTAGTTAGAATTTTTAGTACCTGATATTCTTTATGTTTATCGTTCGCTTACTGCTCATTGGGTTCTCTTAAAAACTGATTCATAATGAATTTAAATTTATTTACTTTTATTTCTATTTATTTGATTTGGTTTTATTTATTTATTTAAAATTTTACCTTTTTGTTTATTTATTTATTGTGAAAATTTAGCTTTTTACATCAGACAGTTTATTTATCGTTTGATTTGCTTCAAATTTTGAATCTAGCTTTATTAACATGAGGCTCTTTATAAGTTTTCTGTTTATTCTGCTGTAATTTAATATAATTATTTTAATATTTCATTACCAATTATTTTAAACTTAGTTTGAATGTATTCAATTATGTTTATAATTTGCTTTTTTAAAACTTTTCATATGTTTGTTTCGAATTTTGGACAAACTCTGTTATTATCATATATGTAAATATCAAATTAGGTTTTCAATCAAATTAGACATCAAATTCGCCATTAATTCTGATTTTGTAAATAACTTGAGCAAAGATTTAAATTTCGCATTTTACCGAATTTTGGATACATTTATAAATTGCTCATCTAAATGTAGCGATATTTTATTATTTAGAGGCCCACCAGCGGCACAGCGGTAAAATCGCTGAACACTGGTAGTTCGGTTCGAGGTTCGAATCCCGCAAACGGGCTGGCTGCATGGGCGTTTTCGTGGTTTTCCCCATGTGTAACGTGTATACGAGCTAGTTTCCCTTAGAAAGTCCTCCACGAAGACATCCCTCCTCTTAGGCATATAGCCCTAGTGTGCTTTGCCATAATTAAAATACACCAAACATTTTATTACTTAGTTCTGAAACGGGTTTGAGTGTAGAACATTCCGAGAATATTTTGAGAAACTGCACATTCCTTACCACTTCTTCTTTATATAATAATTATAAAGCAAATATAAAAGTTCCATATTCATTTAGAATAGATTTTAATTCTTACTATATTGAGTTGGTTTTTTTTTTGTTGTTGTTGTGGTAACGAACTCTGAAACAATGTACTGTGGGAAATGTTTCACTGAGGAACCCAGTGACTCTTGCAACCCACTCAGTGTCTGAGTAGACGCCCAAATCTTCACGCTAATGCTTCACGATAAATCACTTGGTGTTTTACTTTATTCAGCTACCTTTTACGTAACTCAGTTTAGGTGTTTTCAACTAAAACTAGGTAAGTGAATATGCTTTCGACTGAATCTCTCGAATCAGACACTGTTAATTTCTGACTGTATAAGAATCTACACTTTTGTTGAAGATAAAGAATCCAGGATACGTTTTTCTTTCCTAACTACACTGACGATTTTCGTATTATTTGATTTTAATTCAGCTTTACTCTTCATCTGTTACTCACTAGTAACACAGCAAATAAAACGTTTGAAAATTTGTAATTCAACTAAGGTTAAGATGGCGATGAATAGGCTGTCTGCATTGTCATGATTTTTTCGTCTATAAAGTGAATACGGGGCATTTGCATTCTGATTGTCCTCCATGAAGGCATCCTTGCTGACAAGCATAATTATTAGATAAGAGCCTTCTAGATAGTGCATTATCTTTACACTCTGCTACTTAACAATAAATCCTTAAAACGCAATCAGATTAGTGACAACCTCACAAAGAGTGCACAAAACGGAGAAAACCGAAAACTTGGTGTTCGAGTGTTAATTAGAGCTGAGTGAGATGGCTAACACTCAAATGCACATCTTTGGTTGGAAAGGTCTCAACCTCGCGAATGATTGCAACAAGTTAATAATCTTAATTAATAGGGGGAAAAACTACCTTGATATCAAGTATGAAGGTAGCAGTTATTTTTCTCTTAGTCATATTCTATCCTGTCTTCCTGGACTTTGCTGTGCTCATTCTACTTGAAGCGCCCTTCTATGGGATACGAAGTTCTGACAGAGGGAACGCAGCATGAGCTTTTCATGTTAATCTCGGCATGTAGCGGACGTTGGAGTAGTTGATAATATTCAGCCCTTGATTGCATAATTAACTTGTTGCAATCGTTTGCGAGGTTGAGACCTTGCCAACCAAAGATGTGCATTTAAGTGTTTGCCATTAAAGTCTGAGCTCGAATTAACACTCGAACGCCAAGTTTTCGGTTTTATTTATTTATTTTTTTTTTGTGCACTCTCTATGAGTTTGTCACTGAACTGATTGTGCAACATTTGGTCTCGTTCATTTGCTCTCTCAACACTGTTCTAAGTTCAGATTGGAATTCTAATATTCTTCTTTTCTGCCTCTCAGAGTGGAATTCGCACCTATGTTCTATGGTAATTATTGCTCAACTGGATGAATACTATCACCCCTCTTAATTTGTAAAAGTAATTTAGCATAACCCTGTATATAATGTTATAAATTCCTAAAAATGTATATTAATGTATCAGACAAGTTTTCAGCAACCATATTATTTTACAAAATATATGAGAAAATAAATTAAATATATAAATTCACCTACTCAAATTAGAAGTTATATGAACATCTTTTAAAACGACTTGCGCCATTTTTAAGGCAGAAAAAAGAATATCCACGTGTGTTCTTCAAATCAAAGGACTTTGACATTCATTATTACAAAGTCTGCCTCTGCCTTTGCGGTTCAACTTATCGATGACCCAAATGTATTTATCAGTTATTTGTCGGTAAATTTATCTTTTAAGGTAAGTAACGATATGAAATTATTGTACATTGATTTCACACGTTCCGCAACTTTAGATTTTCTTATCGATGAATTCTTTTAAACTGACATATCTTTGACAAGAGTGATATGAAGTAGATTTTGTTGCGGAAGGAGTAATATTTGATATTCTTTGCTTGATATACATTACAACTATATTGGCAATACTTTCAAAAAAAATGAGCTAAGTAATTGTTAAAATTGGAGATTTAAGAATACGTATTATCGTATTTTCTAAGTAACATTTATTTCTTTATAATAAAGCAAATCTGCTATTCTGTGGAAGCTATCTCTTTAACGCGATTAATCTTTTAGGTTACGAGAAATGTTGTCACTTGGGGTTGCTTTCTTAAAAACATGTTACTGCATAATAAAGAAATGTTGCAGCATTAGAAGAAAACTTACTAACACTGAGTAAAAACGAATTTCGACTACAAGTAGCTTTTCATAAACTGAATTGTTTTATACAAACATTTCTTTGCATAAGTTCTAAATCACAAATACATTCATTAGAAAGGTCCATTATACACTAAATTTAGGAGATCAGGGTTGTTAGGTAAGATTTACAAAGTATATTATTCACATGTGAAAGTTTTCACAAAAACGGGGAAAATGTTTTGATTTGATTTCAGAGTTTAACTCGTAACAGGGGAGGTGCGGTCTCAGAGACCGCGTATTATAATAAATTTTTAAAAATCGTCTAATTAAAATATCATCATGATATTTCACTTAGATGTTCTTTGAACATTTTACTCTGAAAAGAAAATATGTTTTTACACTTTAAAGTGAAATTAAAGTTTTCGCAGAAAATTTCCCCATAGCCTCAAATTTTTCGATGAAAATCATATTCTGCACTAAATTCTATAAAACTAAAAATAAGAATGCATCTAATTCAGAAGTCAAACAACAAAAATCAGCGTTATACCTACAAAATTTAATTAATAATTAAATTTAATTCAAAATAGAATGCATCTATTTTGAATTAACTATTTTATATATATTAGTTAATATTCAAAGCAAATTTTAACCGCAGAAAATTGTATGTAGCAAAATACATAAAAATTTTGACAGTACCTAAAATATCAGTATCTCACTAATTTTCTGATAGTAAACAATTTAGTTTTCGTCTTCTTTAGCATATTCATTGCATAACTTTTGCGTGCATTCCAAACAAACAGGGTCTTAGCAAATATACTGTCTTTCTTTTCTTGCTTGGGGGCACAGACGACATGTTTTCCTTGATTTTAATTTTGCTTCTTTTGTGCACTGCTCCACATCTTTAGACTCAGCTTCTTTTCCTAAAATCCGCTTTATCGTCAGGCGCAATTCTCGATTTCTTCTTGGATTTTTCCCTCTCGTGTGTAGTAGTGGTTGGACTAATTCTCTCGCTAGTTCTTTCGAAAACACCATTCTGGTCATAACAGGGTTTTGGTTATAACCTTGGTGCAAAATGTGTGCGTTTACTGTACGCATATCTACTAACCGGTAGAAAAGAGCCATAGGCCAACGCGTTGTTCTCCTACTACAGGAATGGACAGAACATTTTTCATCTAAAGCATCAACACCACCTTTGGTTCTGTTATAAAAACCAATTATTTCAGGTTTCTGTGTTTCCGAGTCTATTTCTATCGAATGATGCTATGATGACATCAAAACCACTGCTCGCCTTTTTTTCGCAGAAATTTTCTTCACAGTCATCTTCTTCACTAAAATCACTTCCAACTTCGTCTAGAATTTTTTTTCAGTTCTTCTGCATAACGTGGATCAGAAGGATACATGAATCTCCGCGGACCTAACTTCAGAGCCATGTGTTCACTACTGCCGAAAATTGTAACACTGAGAGGGAGGTGAGGTCTCACAGACCGCTCTAGAAGAATTTCGACAGATACACTTGCCAAAGCATTCCGATAAGAAGGGGTCAGAAAGAAGGTCACGAAACGTGCAGCTAGGAAAAGAATCCATTCACTTGGACAAAGTATGCAATAGGGCTGATGGGAGGAACATGTGGCGCGGTTCGTCAGACCGCACGTCCCCTGTTACGGGTTAAGACTGTTTTGTGTCCACATAACTTTAGATAAAACTAATTCCGAATTAAAAAAAATTGTGTTCTTAAATGCGATGAGAACTCATCACCTCATATCAGTGTATAAGAAATCAAATGCTAATAATTTCAAAATCGAAATGTATTTCGAAAAGAAAGAAAATAAAGAAATGCAAATAAAATTTAAATCTTATAGTTAAAAAAAATCAAAAAATTGGAATGGTATAAAATTTTTATTCATTTTGTTTTGTGAATTTATTTTGATCACTTATTGGGTTTTAAATACGCATAAGAATGAAAGGTAACAGTTTAAGCGCTTGCAAAAGCGCTCGATGTAACTTGACATATAACCTTAAAAAGTGTGTTTCACATAAAAGTACAAGTTGTAATCAAACCATTATGAATTGGAAATATTGCTTAAATTTTAAAAATACAGGGGTACCAAGAGGCATCAAGAAGAAGAAGAATTGCAATGAACAGCATGCGAACCACGTTCAGTCAGTCGATTAGTAGTTACTAACTATGACAGTCGATTAGTAGTGAGGGACTACGACAATCGATTTGTGAGTTGGGTTATGATGCACAGAGGCCGGAATAAGTGGCTGCGGGCAATAGGATAACAATAGGGGTCACGTAGAACAATTAATTGGTTACTTCACTCTGAAATGATATGTATGATTACACAATAAACAAAATTCACTGATATATTTTTTATTTACTACTGAGCAGATGGCAGTCGACACCTAAGATAACAAAAGTAGCAACAGCAATATCCGAAGACGCATACCCCGCACAAAACCACTTTAGCCCAAACTGATCAACGACTTCGGAAGACATAGTCCTTCAAGGCAGTACGACATGATGTACGGCGATTCCCAACATTCTTATGCCTGAAATAGATGTACGTGGAATACAATGGTTTGTCGAAATCCTGTTGATAAGTCACGAGTAACTGAAGCTGAACTCGATGTTCGTTACACGTTGAAGGTTCTCCTTCGTTTCAAATTTTTAATTGTGCTCATATTATTTATTTAATCACTATTTAGATATTTTATTTAATTGAAACTGTTGTAAAGGAGTAGTAGATATTTATATTTTAACAGGTTAAATCCTTAATTCTGTTTATTTTTTGATGGATAGATTTTCTGACAAATGCAAGTGGGGCTTTTATTAACATTTGGGCGTAAGCGGGGTTTCTCAGTGTTCACCAACTGATTGTAAATAGCATTCACGACAGCAGAATGCTGTAGAAGCATATCTTTTGCGCTGCAGGCGTTACTGGGTAGTAAAGGAACATTTAATTGGAGTCTTGTTTCACTTTTCTTTGGGAATACTAAACGTATTGAATAAATGGGTTCTTTCGAACGATGGGGCAACTGTAAATTCTTATTTTAAGGGCAGCAGTAACTTTACCTCTTGATGTTCTTCTAGGTCTGTTAAGATGGGTTCAAATTTTGTTTCTCACGCGTTTGGGAAGATTCACTTGTCCAGCTGGCCTTTTGTGCTGCGTCCCTGTTTCTATTTGTTGAAGGGAGTTAACAATTAAAAAGAGGCAAATTCTTAGGGTTAGTCAAACTTAATTTTATGTGTAATCTTTCCTCTAGAATTTAGTGGGTGAATAAACCGAGTTTTCTTCGGGGCTTTCTTTAAATTTAGAGAGAGTTTTTGAGTTTTCGGAGTTGTAAAGTTTCGTATAAAAAGGAGTGTTTGCCTTACTGCAGACTTGCGTGCGTAAGCCGGCTGGGCTGGCTGCGTTTTCCTCGGCGATGCATCTAGTAGTTGACAGCAGCTTTGCAAAGCCAACGTTCCGGTATAAGAATTATAATAAGGTATGACGAAGATTTTCTTGCTTGTACGGAGGTTGAGAGCAGTTTTTAGTTTGGTAAACAGACCATCTACAAGAAAAAAAAGGGAGGTAGAATTCGGGGTTAGCTGTCTTTCGGCGGGCTGGGGCAGAGTATTATTTTTTTCGATTGGAGGCTGCTTGATACAATGTAATTTCCTACCTAAGGAGCGGAACTTGAGTTGTCTCGCTAGGGGATTTAACTGAATGATCATGGAAAAAAAGCTGAAATTAATCGAGCCTTTGAAGGCGAAGAATCGTGCTACGGTGAAGGACCATAGCTCTACTACCTATTCGTTATGGATGTGCAACGTAGTGTGTGAGGATTGACCAGATTTTCCACCATACCTGCATTTCATATTATGTACTTCACCTTACCTCATCTCTTATCACTTCGAGCACTCTACGGTGATAAAAACAGCGTGGAATGCGAGGGATTTAAAAAATCCTTTAGGAGTATCCATCAGTGATGCTCGGTGTGGATTTCGGCGGCAAATCCTCATCGGTCAACAAAAATAAGTTGGATGTGTGGCGCTCAACGTGGGGCCATTGGATTGAATTTGAACTGAAATTTAATAGATTTTGCTTAAGCAAAAACATGGATTTAGAAAAATTTAAAAAGAAACGATCTGCTATAAGAGCAGTAGTTACGAGGCTGATAAATAAGATAGAAAAAGAAATTGCTAATGAGGGGAATAAAAATGTAATTGAAGAAACGGTTGCTCAGTTACTTAGTAAAGAAGAACTAATCTTAGCGGATAATGGTATTGAAGCTTTAATTGATGTAGCAAATTTAGAAGATGAAATAATGTCTAGAGAAGAGTATAAAAGTAAAACTATTATTTGGAAATTACGCGCGAAAAGATATTTAGATACTAATCCACGTAGCGCTAATTCTACTTCATATGGAAATGTCACTGAATCGCAGAACAAAATTAAACTCCCCAAATTGGCACTGGAAACATTTTCGGGAAAGGATGTGTGCAGTTGCCCCGGGTTTTGGGCACGATTTGAGACAGCTGTACACGAAAACGAAAGTCTACATGCAGTAGATAAATTTAACTATTTAAAGTCAATTCTTACTTCCGATGCGGAAACTGCAATACAAGGGTTGACATTAACAGCGGAGGTTGACATTACGAGAAGGCTGTAAAAGTATTAAAAGATCGCTTCGGACGCAAAGAACTAATAATATATACCCACATGAACAATTTATTAACTCTGACTCCGGTTAAAAGGTCTTGCGGTGTGACAGCACTTCGAAAATTATATGATCGTTGTGAAGTACAAATTATAGGAATAGAATCGCGTAATATTTTACCAGATTCGTACAGTACCTTATTGTATCCGATATTAATAAAGGTCATTCCAAATGATTTAGCACAAGAATTTAATAGGAAATATGAAGATGATAACCAGACAAAAATTACAAATTTGCTAAATTTTTTAAGAAAAGAAATAGAACGTCAAGAACGTACAGGATTTTTAATTAAGCCAACAGATTCTGAAGTCACTGAAAGGAAATCCCATTTTGAAAATAAGCGGCAGTTTGGAGAACGTTTTCGAGAGAGCGAAAGAAATCGGGATTATAATAAGGGTAGAATTCCTTCAGCGGCAGCGGTAAACACATCACTATCTAATAGCTGTTTATTCTGTTCTGAAAATCATACGTCAGTATCATGTCAAAAATCTGTGCCAGAAAAGAAGGAAGCGTTAATGCGAAGTGGAATTCGTTTCGTGTGCCTCAAAAGACACCATTTAGCGAGGATGTGCAAATCGAAACTAACTTGTGGTATTTGCGATCGACGACATCATACATTGATACACTCTGAAGAAACGAATGCGTCAGACAAGAGTCCCGTCCAAGGGGCAGTAGTCTCTTCTGTTTCCGATTGCGCAACAGCAAATAACTCATTTCTTCTGACAGCACGAGCTGAAATTATAAACACAGGCAATTGGATCCAGCAAAGCGTTCGCTTGTTGTTTGATTTAGGATCACAGCGAACATTTATTAGGGAGGACATCTGTAAGAAATTAAAACTTCCCGTTGTTGGAGAAGAAAAAATAAAAATTTTCTCTTTCGGTTGCACGACGTCTGAAGCGCAGAATGTTAAAAAAACCAGGCTCATTTTGCGTAATTCGAAGTATGGATATGAAATCAAAATAGAAGCTTTAATTATTCCTGTCATTAATGTATCACATATTCATTCCCCTAGAAATGAAATAGTTAAGCTTATTAAAAAACAGGGCATACAACTTTCCTATGAATGGGGACAAGGGAATAAAACGCCGAAAATTTCTTTGCTGATAGGAGCGGATTTTTATTGGAAAATAGTTACCGGTTAGATTCACAGACTGTCTAATTCCTTAGTAGCGGTTGAAACAAAATTGGGTTGGACCAGTCTCTTAAAGCTGTTCTGAAGAGAATCTTAGGCAAACCATCATTGACATTCAGGGAATTAGAGACAGTCATAACAGAAGTGGAAGCTATATTGAACTCCAGACCTTTAACATTTACATACTCGGATATAGGAGAGCCAGAATCTTTGATCCCTGGTCACTTCTTAATAGGAAGACGATTACTATCATTGCCAAAAGGAAGATCTAAATTAACTTCAACAAAGGAGAGTCTTACACGTCGATGTAGACATCAACAGATACTGGTAGAAAGAATCTGGCGAAAATGGAGGCAGGATTATTTGATGAATTTAAAATCTGCTCATCATTCCAAACTGGTGAAAACAGGTACTTGTTTGAAGAAAGGAACTATTGTATTAGTGCATGAAGATAAAATTCCACGGCTGATGTGGAAGATGGGCATCATAATGGAAGTCTTTCCTGGGAGAGATGGCAAGGTGAGAGCCTGTGCTGTCCGCTTGCCCAATGGACATACGATTAAAATACCAGTGCAATTACTATATCCGGTGGAGCTGGAATGTAATAAGGACAATTACAGCAATTGTCCTTCTGGGCGGGAGGATGTTTCAACTCAACTCTTGCTGAGATCCGATGGCTGAGTGACGTCATTTCGAACTCTGAACTCTCTCGCTTAGAGATCACGAAAACTCGGAACTGAGAAGTCGCACGCTGCTTCGTGCGAACATTTAAACCGTTCATTATGTAAATATTCTGTAACCGTTGCGTCTTCATTAAATATGTTTGTGTTAAGAAAGTTTATCAGTTATGGATTATCCCCTTCAAGCTTTTGCAGGGAGATGCACGAAGGAGATCAACCCGGTGGCCCTGGCAGAACCCATTGGAACAAGATAAGCAGTTTTGTTTTACCTTGATTAATTAGTTTAGAAGATAAGGATATAAAAGGATGATTGTTTCAAACTATTAAAACTTTTATATCTTCAGGTGCTGTTGACAATCCTCAGCAACAGAAGTTACACGAGTGGATTTCACCCTGTTAGTGGTGACTTATTTTTTAAGGTGTTGGTTACTGAAAAATTATAATCTCCCGAAAGATTGTTGTTCCGAAAAAATGGACTTCCCTCTGTGAGTGATTCTTTAATTTTTCCTCCGTCTTCTCTAATTTCATAGAAGATTAGGTAATGATTATTTATATTAATACATATGTAACCTAAATGATTAGAAATTTTATATAATGACCAATTATTTTAAGGTCTGTAAATGAAGAATTAAAAAAATTGTTTCACCATCTAAATTTGTGAGCTATGGAATGTAAAATGTAATGGTCGAATAAGATTAATATGAATAATGAAAGCATGTTATTTAGTGGAATGAAATATATGTGTTAAATACATCTTAATATTAATATTATAGGGAACTGATCAGTTAACCCATTTTACAAAAATGTTTAGTTAAGCTAAAGTATCAATAAATGTGTTAGTGGTTGAATATTTTACGTATTATTTGAGTTATTTTAATTGCTGGTCTGTCCAGTCTCTCCATTTTTTGAGCCGTGAGGCTTTTAAGAAATTTGGGAGTTATTGTTTATATTTTTATGGGTTTTATGGTTTTCAAAACGCGCCCTTAATTTACAGTACTAAGCACTTATTATAATAATTTTAAAAATTATTGATAAATAGTAATTAACTTTAGGTGCCAGGAAAGTAGTTAAACTCTTGTTTTTATTATTTTGGGGAACTGATTAATTGTTGTATGAATATCCCTTCTCTGGTGTTTGTGAGGTTATGAAATGAAATTGAATTTTGTTGCACTAGAGTAAATTTTCGAATTGATCGAATACGCAGTTTATGTGAATTGAAGTAATGGTTCTTGTTTTGAAAGATAGCATTACATTTGCCCAAACACCAGGTAAGATTTATTCCTCTTTATTTTTTTTAGGTTTGATTTATTAAGTGTGAGTTTGCATTTGATTAAATTAGTTGATTTTAAGTATATGAATTCCTTTAGTATTTAACGAGTTAAGTGTTTTCAGAATATTTTTTTAACTAGTTTTTTTTTGTGTGTGTCTGGCACCAACCACGTAAATTTTGTATCAACGAATTGTAGGTACCATCACTTTTCCCTGACGGAACAGCTCTGCATACTGAAATATTAACACATATTATACACATATTATAAATAAATATTCCACACTCATTTTAGACTTTTCATGAAACAAAACACTGAAACACATATAACGTATGAAAAAAACAAGGGACTCCACCATCTGCTGCATCTTTGTCACTATGTTTACAAAGAAAAACAAACTGGAGGAAATGCTTTTGGAGTGCCTATTTATAATGTACAAAATATGACGTTGATAAATTATTAAAAATATATCTAAATAAAATTTGCTCACTTCAGTTTGAATTACATATTTAAAACTGACATAACTACAACTAACTGTTTACCTAACTTGAATATATGAAATCTTGATTCAATCAGAACATAATTCTCCCAGTTGCATCGAATTTTCTATCCGGTGATTAACATTTGAATGTATCTGAATAAATAAAGTACCTTACTAAGAGTAGAGTGGCGAAGGTTTCCTGCAGAAGAGAAATCATAGCACAGCGAAAGCAAATAAAACCTCTTTTCAAATATAAGTCATTTTAGCAAGTACGTAGTTTACGTATAGTGTTAGACATTAGGAAAATATAAAGAGATATAAAATATGCATGCATAATATATCTAATTTTGTAAGTACATACAACGCAGGCTTCAAGCATAAATGATATAACAATTGCCTAGGCCCCTGATTTATCGCGGACACCAGAAGTTCTTACAAACGGAAACTAAATAAAAATGTACGTCAATCTAAATTAATAATGCTTGGAACGCTGACTATACTGATCTTCTAGGGCAGCGAAAATACAAACTTGAGTTTGAGCACATATATAGATATAGCCATCTTAAATTTAATAAAATATATCAAATGATGTACCAGCCATTATATTTACTTAAAATCTTGAAAAAATACTTTCGAGCGGAGGTAAAAAAAATACGATAGCATTTGTCGCCCAATTTTACAACGAATCAAACCCATTTGCATAAAGATTTATTACTTCAGTTAAAGAAAAGGAAGATGAGAATTCGCAAGGAACCACTTTTTTCTACATAATTTTTTTTACCAATGCGGTTTGAAAGTAAAGCACTCAAAGTTCAAATAGTTCGTTGTCTAATAGATGCCATGCAGGATTTTAGATGTGGTAAGAGAGAGATTTATTTCTGTAATTTAATTATATGGCCTTGGTAATGCAATAATTTCGCAGAATTCACCTGATATATGAAGTTATTCCAGATGCCTTTTGTAAATTTAAAAGAAGAAACGACTACAAACCAACTAAAATTATAAAAAAAATGCACTCTACGTACAAATGCTTTACATAAGAATAAAAAGAAGGGTTTCCCCGATAACGATAAAAACAACAGATCTATGTTATTTCCCCCCCCCCCCCGAAGGAGATAAATATTTATTACTAATAATTTTAATTTAAGGACAATTTTCGTTTTTAAATTTTGCTATAGTAATAATGATCGTTAAAAAAGGAATGTTCGCATAGCAAAGAAGCTAAGAAATTCATTTTCAGAAATTTGAAATATCTGCAACTATATTTACAGTTGTATAGTTTAGTACAATTTCAAATATCACTGAGAAAGTATCGCATTCAGGTGTTTGAAATTTTCATATAAATGTGTCATTTTTCTTTATGTAAAATGCATATTTGCTGGTGTAGAGGTTTTTGTTTACCGTAACCTATCTGAAGAAAAATTACATATTTAAATAATAAAAAAGTTTTAAATTTTTGCCAAATAAAATACAAAACTTCTTTTTTATACTAAATTAAACGATCAATAATTTAGAATATGTATTTAAAAAATACGCAGTTCTCTTCTGCTTTACTTGCATAAATATAAAATAACGAGATTAAATTTTATTTAGCCATCTAAAACTAATAACTTAATATTTATTTTTCCATATTTGTTTTACAAAATTCAACAAAGAAAAACCCCTCGCATTATATGTAAGCTGTTTAAAATTAAATCAAGGTATGATAATTTTATTGCTGGGAAATGCTAAAATAACAATCTGATACATGCTATTAAAATTTTGCATTTTATTTCACAGGCAGCTGTAAAAAATCATAATGTAGTGAATAATTCTTGGGCAGTATACTCGAATGATAACACTAACTGTTTTGAAAGGTAAGGTTGCTGTCGGCTCCTTCGTTGAGCCACCTTGATTATTTTTTCGTTATTGACGGTATTTGCTACTTGTTGACTGCTTAGTCATAACAGGAAGCTTGAAAACCGCCACCTTGACTAGGAGAAGATCCACGCTCAAAACGGTTTGCTTTACAAGAAAATAAGATTTTTGTACTTTTCTTCTAATTCATCACGGTAAAGAAAATACAGATATCAGTAAGACGTTAATAGTGCTTTATATGTTACTGATCACATTTAAAACTGCGTCAAATTAGCATTATTTGGCTATATTAACAATGGTTGTTAACTTTGTTATAACCGAAATCACGGACGTATTACATACCGACTGCTAGTTGCCTTCAATGAGCCAACCTGGGTTGTTATGAATGGGCTGGTGTCCCAACCATGGAAACCATATCGAGGCTAATATTTTGTAACTTTTTCAAGTTGAAGAATTAAATGTCACTATATCTGATGTAGTAAAAGCTATCAGGAATAATTAAATCTATAATTAGATAATAATCGCATTACCTTTGTTGTAAAACTTGACCCCTTGACGTTTCGTTCTTCAAACCATTGAGCAGTTATTTCATCAAAGAAATGGAGACGTTTCTGCGACAGAGACGGATAGAAAGGAAATTAGAAGTTGTCACCCACTTCCATACAGCAAAATTGTTTGGGAAAGCATATGGAGAAGTATAAAGAATAGGAAAGGAAATGAATGGTTTTGCTAAATCAAAAGTTTGGCCAGTGAACAGAGATGCATTTCAAGATTCTGATTTTGTTGCAGCAGTGCAGTTTTAAATAAATGATGTACTGTTGTAGAAGTTCTTGAGATAAGTCTAACCCTACTTCTACTAGCGGATTGTCACCATAATATGGATGCTCCACGGAGAAAATCTGTTGCAAGGACAAGTGGAACAGAATCAGAACCGCTTCCAGCTGGTGCACCAACATTGTTGTCAAAATTATAGTTTCTTTGCGTAAACGTTCTCCGATTCCATCCAAAGTCTCAGTTGGAAAAGGCTCAAATAACGCCCAAAAACAATGCTGATTACAGGTAGCCCATATAAGCAGATCCTGGAAGCGGCTGAAAAAAAAAGGAAGAAGAGGCACAGCTATGATGAGACGACCTCCCAACTTCTAGACTAGAGAAGACAGTAAAGACTAATAGTCATTGCTTTCAGTAAATAGGCCTATCAATTCCATGGTTCATAAAATTCAGAGTTCTGTGTTACCTGCTGTGATGACTTCCAGGAAGACTTTGTCTATCGTGTAAAGTGTGGGTTCATAAGAAGTGTGCTAATGTCAGACAGGGGATCAAAATGTATTCTTGAGAAAAATGAAACTGCATTCATCAAGAATGTATAATTTCTTGCAGTAATTTGTATCAGACTTATAACCCACTATTAATAGCAGGCTTGATAATTATTTTAAGCTATTTGAAAGTTTTCAAGTTATGGTTGTTGGTTCTTTTTATACAAGCCTAACTATAAAATACCCTCAAATTCTCATTTTCATTACATTTTTTCTAATGTACAAAATTTATTGTTATTTCTTAAATCCTCACATTAAGTTTATTGTATGATTATAAAGAATAAACTATAATCCATTTGAGTCCTTCTGAATAATTACGAAGCTATCAATATGTTTCAGTGTATTTTCAGTAGTCTGTGTTAGTTTCTAACCAACATTTTTTATTTACGAATCATACTCAGAATAATTTTAAACATTTTATTGATTTGTACTAACGTGATACTGCATTAAAAAGAAAATAGCTACCGTTTCATACATAGAAACTCCCCTGCTCAATGAAGGCGACCGGTTTTCTTCATTGGGGCAGTGGTACCTATTTTTATTTTTCTAATATTTACTGAACGTTTCATAATTATAACGTTTATTCCTAGATATGTGTAGTATGGAAAGTAATATTTACATTAACATGTAAAAATCTGTAAAATTTCCAAATTTGACGATTTTAAGGGTCATTTTTGTAAACGTGGTTGCTCTCTGGTTTTTTTACAGTCGGTACGTCATTTCTCCCCACAGGATATTTGGAATCTGGATAGTGGAAGTTAAAATTTATTTTGAAAATTCAATAGAGAATCAGTTTAATTGTACTTTATTTAGCAATTAATTACCTGCCTCGTTAATTAGTTTAAAATTCGTCATGTTTATAAAATAGAGTTCAAAATGTTTTAGAACCTTCACAGATTATTTTAATCTGAGTAATTTCTATATTCTATGATTCATATTTATTCCTTCTTGCTTTGAGCAACAAACGAAACTAAATCGTGATACATTTCGTATTGGTAATATTAAAATTAGCATTAATATTACAAAACGCATACTATGTTACAATAACTATTTAAAATTTGCAAAATATTTCAATTACTTTAGCTACTCATTCAATGAATGCAATCTGAAATAGTAATTATATATGTTTTCTAAAAGTGCTTGATTCTAAAAATTCTTACATAAGATTTAACTATTTTCTGGATTAAATCTTATTTACGAATTCTTATTAATTAAAAAACTAAATCTTTATTTCATTGTAAAATTTTAATAGGAATTAGTAAGGCTATGACTTATGATTAAAGTGCTCTGAACAAAAGGGTCATTTACATACTAATATAACAGATGATAATTTTGCTTGATGTAAATGTTTTTGAATGAATTTAATGATCAAAAATAAAATAATAATGCATTTTTAACATAAATAAATATTTACTAAAATGTAATGATTTACGAGGTTTGTGATTAATCTTAGCATACATAAACACACTATGCGCCTAAATATGAGTATATGTCTTCAAAAAGTGCGCATAATATTATCTAAAGTTGAGGTCAGCTTAATATTTTTAGAAGCTGCATGCGTGAAAACACGAAATAATGTAAATATTTATTCTATATCGTTTTAAAAGAATGTGAATTAAGTAGTAGAAGACTGAAAACAAACTGAAAGAAAAAAAAAATTCAAATACTTTTAAGATGAAAACATTTACGACATGAATAATTCATTCACGGTAAAATTATGCAATATCTAATAAGATCACATCAGATATTTTAGTGCATTCAGTATTTAAAAGGGAAGCCACTATTCTTGATAATAGCAATTTAGCGACGTCGGATTGATGTCAAGCACTTAAGCTGTTGTTGCATGGAGCTCATACGCTGTTATAGCTTCTAATAACTTGAACCATTGTTCATATATCTTTGTTGTGTGGAAAGGAGGTGAAACCTGTTGAAAAAAAAAGTAAGCATTATTGGCAAAGGTATTATTAATGAAAGGTAGAATTTTTGGTTCGGGGGTCAATATATTTTCTCGCAGTCAGCGTGCTTTCAGATACACGAACTAGCTTACATACTTGGCTGACATATATGCCCATATCATTACGCTAAGAGTGTCCTTGATAATTGTCTCAATACTTTCGAAATGTAGTTCTATCTCTTATTCTATGTTGCATACATTCTCGACCATTACTTGTATATATAATATATATAGGGTGGTTCAAAACTATCTGGCTAAAATGTAAAGGAGTTTGAAATAAACAGATTTTCTATGGAATGTGTGCGCAGAAAGTATGTGTTGAGGAGGCATAGGGCGCACTTGAGCGGTATGATAAACGCGTTCTCTTAACGTAAATCGTTATTCTCCTTGATGCATTGTGAATGAATGAGAAGCTTGTTGATGTTCAATTTTATATTCGGGACTTTGCCTACAACGGAGCAGCTCTTCAAAGGAGGTGCAAAGAATGATTTAGAGTCTACTTCGAGCAGCTAATGCACGTCAGCGAGTTGCACTTTTGTATAGCTATGCATGTCACTCTGTGATTCGCACGGGGAATGAGAACATATGGGAACAAAACATTTTTAATCACCATTCAACAGCACTCAGTACCGTCTAAACCGACATTTTGTTTTAAATTTCTGCAAACACATTTTACTAGCAGATCCGCTTATTTAGATCTATTTTACCTCTTTACATATTTGCTAGATATTTAATCACCTTACAGATAACATTTATTTTACTATCGTTAGACGAAATATTTTGCTTCCACTATTTATTTGTTCATTCAACTCAGCTTTAAATTCCACTTTATATGTCTATATAATTCAGTATAAATTTTCTTTCAAATAATATGTTAGCATTCTATAAAACATTAAATTAAAACATTAAATAAGTATGAAAATTTGAAAGCATACACATTTAAAAAAGTGTCCATCATTTTAGACCCACACTACATAATGTACACCGTATATAATTTTACGTGAGCACGAAGAATTAAAATCTGTAACCATTTAAAAAAGTATTCATAATTTTAGAACCACCGTAAATTTAAGATTCAAATACAGTTCTCTGATATTTTTATAATTTTTGGATTGCAATATCTAAGAAGCAGCAAAGGGTGATGAGCCTAGTGACGTGGAAAAGCATTTAACATCCAGTTTCGTTTTATTTACGCAAACAGTATTGTTTTTACAGAAAGAAATCGCTTTCAATTCGCTACAACCTAAATCTCAATTTAGCAGTTTTCTGCGCAGAATAAAATAAACTTAGGTCCTCTCAAATTGAAAGGAGGATTCTTTTTGCACATAAATAATTTCATCCTCATTGATGAATATTAATGCGGATTAAAAGAAAATTGAATGAAACATAAATAAATTTTTAAACTGAATAAAATTTCCTCTTTTGAGGAGGGTATTGTAACACATACATGGAATTTGTTATTGTGTAAACAGTAATTACTGTTACGAAGCGAATAACGATACTAATACGTAGTCCGAAAGGCTAGTAATAACTTGACGATTCTTGTTCTGATAGAATAGTCATCATTTCCTCAAAGTTAAGAAGAGACCTTCCGAGAACCTTTCTCAAAGGATCTTTGATACTTTTCATAAGCCTTTCATGAAAACCACCCCACCAAGGCGCGTGAGGCGCAATATTGCCAAGTTATGCCGTTTATTGATATGAAATATTTTAATTTTGAATCTATTATAATTTTTGCTAATTCTTTAAGAATTTCATTAGTGGCTCTAAAGCTCTTAGCATTGTCGGAAATGATAACTTTACAATTTCCTCTCCTAGCTAAAAATCTCCTTAATGACAAAATAAAATTTTTTGTTGACATATTTGTGATTAATTCTATGTGCACAGCTCTAGTAACACTGCATGTAAATAATGTTATGTAAGCCTTTTGAGGCGTATCCTTTCCTGATTTTATTAAAACTGGGCCAGTGAAATCTATGCCAGTTACAGTAAAAGGAGGGTTTTCAGTAATTCTACATTTAGGTAGTTGACTAGTTATTTGTTTAGCTGGTTTCAACTTATACTTTCGACAAATTAGGCAGTTACCTAATACTCTTTTTATAATTTGTCTACCTCGTGGAATCCAAAATCTAGACCTAATTTTGGCTAGCGTAAATGTAACTCCACCATGAAAAATTTTATTATGTTCTCGAATAATAATTAACTCTGTAAATTTAGACTGCTTAGGAAGAAGTATAGGATGAGCTTCATCCTTTGTAAACGCTCCTTGTTCTAACCTTCCTTTTATGCGCAATACACCACAACTGTCGAGAAATGGGGCTAAATTCGAAAGTGGAGAGTTTTTAGGAATCGATTTACCATTTTTAAGGTTCTGAAATTCTAAGTTGAACTCTATGTTTTGCTCATGTTTTATCCAGTCTATTTCAGCATTTTGAAGTTCTTTTGCTGTGAGGGGACCTGCAATCGTTTGTCGTTTTTGAAGTTTATTAACAAGCCGTTTAACTAGTGCAGTTACTCTTAGTACTTTTAACAAACAACTATATTTCCTTAAATCTAAAACAAATTTCGAATTTTCTACCAAACAGTTATTTTGCACTGTACTTTCAAATTCTATTTTTAGCTCTAAGTCTACGTCTGTAGATTTTAAGTTCTCTCTTTCAGTAGGCCAGTATTCAGGTGATTGGCTTAGCCATGGTGGACCGTGCCACCAAAGATGGTTTGTAGCTAAATTTGCTGCAGAAATTCCTCTGGACAAGATATCTGCAGGGTTATCCTTACCAGGGCAATGAGCCCAATTATTGGTATCTGATAAAGATTGAATTTCTTCTATTATATTTTTTACGAAAGTTTTGTATTTACTAGCTTGTCCCTTAATCCAACATAATGTAATCATCGAGTCGGTCCAAAAATAACTAGAAGTATTAAATTTAAGACATTTACTTACTTGATGGACTAATCTTGCGGATAATAAAGCTCCCATTAATTCCAGTCTTGGTAATGTAAGACCTTTCAGAGGAGCTACACGACTTTTAGAACAAATAAAACTGATACTTATCCTCCCATATTCAGGTATAGCTCTTAAATACAATACAGTTCCATAGGCTAAAAGAGATGAATCTGAAAAAGAATGAATTTCAGTTTGAATTTCAGAATTCAAATTTGAATTTTACAGTTCAAATTTGAAAAATAACATCTAGGAATTTGGAGATCTTCTAAGTGTTCGATTTCACTGCACCACAACTGCCACTTGTGATCCAGTGACGATGGAAGTTTATCATCCCAGTCTATGTCATGACTCCACAGTTCCTGTAGAATGCACTTCAGCTTTATGATGAAAGGCCCAAGAAATCCGATAGGATCATAAATACGACCCACTACTCGAAGAATAAACCTTTTCGAAGCAGTTCCGTTCTTGACAAACTTTGATAATTCTTTTACGTTAAAAGATATACTGTCCGCATCTGGATCCCAAACTAGACCCAACACCTTGGATGGTGAGTCAAGTCCTGTACTTAAGCTCTTTTCCTCATCGATGTCGAACTCAGCATCTTTCCACAGCTTACGCAGTTCCATGGAATTGGTTTTCCATTTTCGTAATATCATGCCACATCTTTTGAGAATTTCTACACTTTCAGTCGTAATTTTCAAAGCCGCTTGCAAGTCTTCTTCACCTCCAATCAAATCGTCGACATAAAACCATTCTGACAGTAATTTGCAAGTATCAGGAAATTCTTCTTTACATTTATCAAAATGATATTTCAGAGTTGCAGCTAACAAATATGGACTTGGTTTTAGTCCAAATAAAACTCTACTAAAGTTCATTTCTTGATATGAATTAGAACCGATATCATCAGTCCAGAAGAATCTAGTAAATTTTCTATCACTAGGATTGATCAAAATTTGTAGATACGCTTGCTTTATATCCGCTGTGAAGGCGATTGTATTTTGTCGAAACTTTAAAATCATTTCAAATAGATTTGGATACAAGTTCAGTCCTTTAAATAAACAGTCATTAATTGAAAGTTGTCCTCCTTCATGAGAAGAACCATCAAACACGATTCGAAGTCGACTAGTAGATTTGTCCTCGCGAATGACAGCGTGGTGGGGTAAGTAGAATGACTGCTCAGAATATGACACTTCAGTATCTGACGACGAATTCTCAATGATACCGTCCTTACGATAATCATCAATTACCCTTTTATAATCCTCATAAAAAGCTGTGTCATTTCTAAATCTCCTAACCAGACCATCGAAACGTTTCCGAGCTACTTCTCTATTATTTACTTATTTCTCCTGCATACCTGGTTTCCACGGCAACTTTACACAATATCTTCCATCTACGAACCCAACAGAATTATTAAATTCATCAAGTATCTCCTGTTCCACGAAATTCAAACACTCCGCTTCCTTGTTTTCAATACCTAAACTTTCCAGTTCCCAGAAACGCCTGAGTTCAGCTGATACAGTGCTTTAATCACCTAAAACTAAGTTTACAGCAGCCGTTTTACTCATATCTCCACAATTTCCCTGCAAGGACCATCCAAGTTCTGTGTTTATAGCTACCAAAGACGTATTTAACCATTCAAAACCTTTTGTCAAATTTCAATAAAAATATATACCTATTAACAAGGAAATTTCATTATCATCTGACGCTTGATTATAACCCCACGTTAAAGTTAATCCCTTGGCTTCCATTTCAGCTCTTGTACGCTCATTCGGCAAATTAATCGCCGCCCTCGAAATTTCATCTGTTTCCAACGCCTGTATTACAACTTCATTTCCATCTAAAATATTTCGCAATCTCACTTCAACTCTGCGACATGTTTGCAACCTAGGATCCTTTGCTCCAAATGAATAAATCTTTAATGTTTCTGACCCTAGACATTTTAATCCCAACTTCATAGATACATTTCTTTTAATAAAACTCTTCTCACTACCGTTATCAAACATTGCAATAACTGTACCTGACGATTTACGACCAACAATTTCTGTCCTAACACACTGCAATAAAATCACATTCCTATCATTTACAACTGAATTCGAAATAGTAGGCTAATTTTCCAATTCCTTTGGTTTTTCTTCTTCCGGTTTTGAATTAGATTTACACTTGCTAGAATTTTCAAATTTAAAACAAATAGCTTTGGCGTGTCTACCAAAGCAGAATGAACACTGTTTAGCATTACATTTTTTCACAAAACAGTTTGTGTTACAACATAACAGACATCTCCTTTCCTTAATTAATTTATCCCTTTTTTGTTGCACAGTTATGTTCTCACATTCAGTCTTACAGTGACCTTGACCGCAGAATAAACAAACTTCGGAAGTTTTCGCCATAAATTCTGTTACTGACGCGTGTGGATTATTGCGACTCGGATGAAAGTTTCGTTTCTAATTTCGAAAATTGTTTCGTTTGTGTTGGTTAGAATGAAAATTATTATACATTATTAGAATTAATACGGAATGCCTTTTCTCTTGCACTAATAGCATTGTGTAAAAACTTCATCAATTCCTGTAAATCATGACAATTATTTATATTTTGCTTCGAAAATTCAAGAGTCAATTCTCCTGGCAGATTTTTTAGTATTATGTTAGTCAGTATTGTTGTGTATGTTTCCGATTTGACATTTAACTCTTCTAAACATCTAATTTGAGTTTGGGCTTCAAAATAAAGGTTACGAAGGGCCTGAATGTTAGAAGCATTTTTACAGGTGCCAGATTTAATAAATTTGACAAGTGAGCATTTATTAAAATGTCTCTTTGGCCAAATGTTTCAGAAATTAATTTAACAGCCTGTTCATAATTCTCTGGAGTAATTGAGAATCCTTTGATGCTAGCTAGGGCTTTACCACCTAATAACGACTTTAAATAACAAAATTTGTCAACCTCAGTTAAATTAGAATTATTATGTACAGAATTCTCAAACTGATTCCAAAAATCTAAATATTCTGAAGGCTCACCATAGAATCGAGGAAGCGAAAGTTTAGGAAGTTTAGTTCTGTTTTCTAAATGCAAATTTTTATTTTCTAAGTGAACATTTTCTGGATTTACTGTTTGTTCACCTGACTGATATGGAACTTTTCCAATTGATTTAATTTTCTTTTGCAACTTTACTTTAACTGGTATTATTTTTTCGTTATATTCATCTACTGTGTTAATTTCATCCTTAATTTCTTGTTCTTCTTTCAACAATTCATCATTGTCACTATTTAGTATGTTAATAATTTCAATTTTACTATTCAACTGTTCTAAATATGAATCACATACATCTATGTCAATATCTGATTCATTCAAATATATGTTTATTTTTTCTACTAACTTTAATGTTTGTTCACGATGTATGTCACGCTTAGTTCGAAGCTTTAACAATTTAGCCATTTTCACAGCTTCTAGCAACAAATTTTACTCCTCAAATACTTTAACAATAAATTCTAATTCTAGAATTCTAAGAAAACAAACTGTAATTTTCAACAACAAATAACACTTCAAGCATTAACAACAAATTCTAATTCTAAGAAAGCACAACATTTTCTTACTTGCAAATACCAATGCAAATATTCAGTAAATGCGAAACCTAAAGTTGTAAATTTTTACCAAACAAGATCAACAACATCAAACAACCCTACTACTTCAACAATTACAAAATATTCTATTCAACCAAATTTTCAACAAAACTATTTACTCACCCCACCATTACGATAATTCCCGGCGACAGCACCACATGTTACGAAGCGAATAACGAACGATACTAATGCGTAGTTCGAAAGGCTAGTAATAACTTGACGATTCTTGTTCGAACGCTAATTTTGTTTCGACGAATTTGCATCAGTGGTAAATTTGATCTTGATTTGGATACAAAAAATTCATGACGATATCTTTCATTTATATTTAATGAAAGCACCAAAATATATCACAGCAATACACACTCACAATGGCGAACTACAGTTACATAATGTAAAAAAAAAAAAAAAAACCCGAATTCCTTTGGCGCAACAGCGCCCTCTATCCTATGAAAAGTTCTAACAATTACTGATAATTTCGGCCATCCACATTTTTTTGATGTATTTTGCAAAGAGTTAACAAGTAATTTGAAAATTAAATATTAAAGATGAGAAAATAATCATTCAACTAATGAGTGATATAAAAACAACTTCAGTGTTTTTTCTAAAATTAAGAATATGTAATTATGCAAATCTGCAATTCGTTCGCTTTCGAGAAGTATCGAAAAAACGTAATATATATCATTCTCTTAGTTCATGTGTATGGGATAATTTTATAAATTCGATGATAGAATAAATGAAGAAAATCATTTTGTACAATGGCATTATAGGTTCTTTACAGAAAAAAATTGAAATTAATGAGTGCATGGTATCAGTAGGTTAGCAACAGCTGAAATGCTGAAGTTATCAAAACGCTAGTTCTTCATACTGAGGAGAAATTTGTTCCAACATTAAACCTTCAGTTTTTGTGAAAAGCCTTATAGGAATCTACGCATTTATAAATATTAATATTCTACAGATCAGGAATTAAAAGATTATAAAAATGGTACCTATATCTTATTCCGCAGATCTTCCAACTAGCGCGATTTAGCGCCAAGTATCAATGATCATATTCTTTAGAATTCCGCAGTAACGATTGGTGACCGTTGCCGAAATTTCCACCAATTAATGAAGGGATAGTACCGTAAAAAATGATATTCAGCAATAGAGATCTATTTAACTTTAAATTCAAAACTTTTAAAATACAGTTTTAAAAGCTTCGCAAATCACAAAGCTGATCGATTCACGCAACGAAATTATAAAATAATGAATGATGGTATAAAAAGAGAAACACAATGGGGCCATTGTTATCAGTCCCAGTAAATTAAAATTAAAAGTTAACTAGAACTGATGGAATTCTAACCTTTGAAAAATTAGATCAGATTATAAGAAATACTGATAATCATTTTACGATGGAAGGATATCATATAATGTAGTTATTTTCACGTGATACGAACAGTATGCCTCTTACGTGATAATGCAGTATTTCTTCGCGTATTTGTCTCCCCCTTCTAAGCGTTTTAGTGCCAGGGTCTGATAACTAAAATACACTCATGTCTATAAATTAAGGATAATGCAAAATCAGGCAAAGGAAGAGTTAGAAGCAAAACAAATATGACTTAATTCTAAAGCTTATCTATTAAACAAAAGGTAAAGAGCAAAAAAAGATGCTACATGTTTGATATTATTAAAAAAATTAGCGATTTTTTCTCCCTGGAGCAAATTACAAAAAAAAACTATTTACAAAAAACCAATATTACATGGTTCGTATTGATTGTTAATACATTGTATGTCTCCCAGACGATGCAATACAGTCGTACAACATGTTGAGTATCAAATTATCGATCTGATCTTGGGGTATATTACATCACTCACAAAGCAATGCTCTCCGAAGTTCCGGGAGACATGTAGGAGGAGGTTGACGGGCTGCAACTCGTCGGCAAAGCATGTCCCAAACGAGCTCTACTGGATTCAAGTCCGATGAGAATGTTGGCCAGTCCATACGGGTGATATCCTCCGATTGAAGGCATTCGCTTACGATGTTTGCACGGTGAGGACGGGCGTTGTCATCCATAAACACAAATTGTGCGCCCATGGCGCCCCGAAACAAACGTACATGTTGTTCCAGAATGACGTTCCGATAGATTTGGCTGTTCATGGTTCCAATTTGAACATATAGGTCAGTTCTGGAACCCAGAATAATTCCACCCCAAACGAGCACTTCTGCACCACCGTAACGGTGTCGTTCAATAATGTTTTCTTCGTGGTAACGGGTATCTGGAGCTCTCCATATGAATGTCCGGTGAGAATCAGACTGCAAGCTAAACCTGGACTCGTCGGAAAACATAACACAAGCCCACTGTTGCGGTGTCCACAATGCATGCTCTCTACTCCAGGCTAACAGCAGGCGACAGTGAGTTGCAGTAAGTGGAACGCATCTTACAGGTTTATGAGCATATAGACCAATCTGCCCTAAGCGTCTGTACACGATCTGCCTTGAAATTGTCGTACCAG
Organism: Stegodyphus dumicola; assembly: GCF_044657685.1. Classification (NCBI taxonomy): domain Eukaryota; kingdom Metazoa; phylum Arthropoda; class Arachnida; order Araneae; family Eresidae; genus Stegodyphus; species Stegodyphus dumicola. Next base: position 5,347,203 of record NC_140776.1, on the reverse strand, counting down.
TGGCTGAAGAGAGCTGACGAGAGAGGTCTGAAGCTGTGCTCCGCCTGTTTCTTTTGGCAGTAACTGCCAAATACCGGTCCTCATTCGGCGTTGTAACTCTGGGGCGACGTGTGCTGTAACGTCTACCCACATTACCATCATCTTGGAATCGTTGCCAAAGCCTGGAGATGACACTCTGGGCAATTCCAAGTTCGTCTGATACTTACAGTTAGGTACGGTCACATTCCAGACGGCCGATAATTCTACCACATAAAAAATCATCCAAATGCGTTCTTTGTATCATAACTATTCGGTTATTGCACTGAAATGCTTATAAAGCGCCTGCGAACAATTTTACTTCTTTGCCTGTATTCCTTATATATCACTCTCTTACACTCTCGTCATTGTGACGTATCATCGGTGTCATCTGGTTACTTCCTGAAATTTGCATTCAATTCTTGAAGATATGAGTACTGATTTTACAGGTGATATATTTACTTTAGAGTTCGATTTACGCGTGACTTCGAATTATCCTTAATTTATGGACACGAGTGTAATATTTGGATAATTTCTCCCTTCTCCATGCTTTCAAAGAATGATCTTGCCTAAATTTTAAAATGGATTCGTTCAGGCAGTAGTTGTTGTTTCTTTACTAGCAAAGATACATTCTTATAAAGTACCTTCAAAGATCACACCAAAACATGAATTTGGATTCTGCAAACTATTTCGCTGAGACAGCTGAAAATTTACCTTCTCTAATTATTTATAGATGATTTGAGGTTTAGGAAGAAGTAGAGACAAAGTTACAGGAAAGCAGTAATGAAGATACTAGATATTGTAGTGTTTATATTACAAGGATATCTTATAGTAATGTAGTTTATTCATGGGTACTTTTCATTTGTTATGATCTTACTGTAACCGCTTCCTTCGACAATTAAATTATTTGCATAATTTTCGCCTCTCAATTTTGGGACAGTAAATTTTGTAATGAAAAAGAAGGAAATGCACGAAAAAATGCATTGAATACGTTGAAACAGACTGAAGAATTTCGCAGATGTTTTAAATTAACTACCATTTCAAGCTGAATCGAATTAAAGTTTCACGAGTTCAGAGTCACTAACGAACAAGTATTAAAACTACTTATAACTGGATTCAAATCACAGTGAACGTGCCAAGTGCTTGAAAGGTTTCCTGATTTTCCCATGGGTTACCTGAATAGAAGTTATTTCCCGTAAAATGTTCTCCCATCCTGCCATTGCCAGACGTTTGAAGCTCTTCCTTCTAATAACAGAAATTTTAACCAGCCTATATTTTTTCGGAAACTTATCAAACCTTATTTCGTGTTTTTAGGTTTTGCGTTAGTCTTACGTTACGTAGAATTTTACATGTTCCGTATAATTTCGCAATCTGTCTTTCAAATGCGTTATCTAATTCATTTTCACAGTCTCTTCATTTCTTAAGATCATTTGTTGTGCTGAAGGGAGAATTTCTTCTATTTTGCTGTCAACTGTAATTTTCCTTGACCTTTTTTGCTCATTTATTACAGTATAAGAAATCATATTTCTCAGTTGAATGTAAACATGTGTAAACTCGGTTAATTTCAAACGTCTGTCTGTATAACACTGAAACCACGCTCAGATCCAATATATGCAAACTAACAGCTTTCGTACATATTCGTACCACGGATCTTTGAGCTGCAAGTTAGATAGGACATCAGTTATGCCACGCAATCGCATGTAAAGAAATAACGATAACATTTTGCAGTTTAAGTTTTCTAATAATTGCTACGAATGAACTAAAAATGAACTAAAATGTTGCTAATGAAATTGCTAATAATTTGTGATATATCGACCTGCTCATTTGTGTACATTTTACTTTTCACATGTGCACCTAAGTTTATGTTTCTGCAGCTAGCGGAAATATTCTCACATTTTCATAGCCACAAATTTAGCATGCTTACTATTTCCAATAGTCGTTAAACACAAAAAGATTTTATAAAACTCTTGACCATGAGAAACGTACTTTCATCAGAAGCGTACTACTAAAAGAATTTGTTAAATGGTTATGATATGCAACTGTACATTGGAAAGAAAACTACCTGGGATGCAATGAAGCTGTTGCAAATATATTTGTCATGTGGAGAAATGATGGAAAAATATACACAGTGGTATACTACGACTCGTAGCTAAATAGAAACATTTCTCCCTGTATTTTACATTTTCTCATCACGTCGGCCGAGATTGTTTCACGCATTATTAGTAACAATTACTGAGCTGAAGCCAACAAAATAATAAAAAAATAATGAATAAATGTTTAAAAAGTATTTAAAACTGTGTGTAATATTGCATAAAAAATTTTGCCCAAACAAATAAAAAAAATAAACGAAGTAATTATTTATTATAATTAATTAAATAACTATAAAGTAATTATTACAAATAATTATTAAGAAATTTAATTTTTTTCATTGTGCATAAATATAAACTCTGCACCAAAAAATGGACAGTTTTATATCTCCAGTTCTACAAAGCTGATTGACGAAATTTAATTTGTGTTTTCCATGTCTCGAAAACTCGACATAGGATATATATTAGATTTATATATAGTAATTTTTCTAATATAGGTATTTTGACACAAATTTGTTGAGAAACTTACCAAGAAATTTAAAAATTTATCTTGGTTAACTTTTCGCAGTTTGTGACAAGAACAAATCGCTTGGCGAAATACTTAATTTATGTTAACCTATGTTCTTTTCCATTTCATTGCGCATGACAGCAAAAAAAAGCTTCATTATTTATTCTTTCAACTAATTTTAATAAATTAAGTAAACAGCATTCGGCATTAATATTGCTTATAACAAATATGACGAATTTAAAAAGGAGGCAAGATATACGTTCGTGTATATCTTAAGAAATGTTGAGTAAAAAATTAAGTTTTATAGGTGTGCTTAAAAATACATCTACTTTAATGTGACGGTAAAATATTTATATGTTATAATTGAAAATTGCTTTCGAAAAAGTTGTAAAAATTACGAATTTTAGAACTAATTCAGAAAATATCTGCGAATTTTATTTACACTGAACCTAAAATTTCGGACTGTGAAAGAAAGAATAGCGTACGTTTAATAAAAAAAGAAGTAATAATGAATATATACCAAATTCGATTAACATTGAGGAGTTAAAATTTGAGAACCAATTTTTTTTAAAAACTACTAGCGAGATTTTTACAAAACTTCACACTGTGGATTAATTTGAGTGGTATAATTAAAATACACACACATATATATATAATTAGTCTGTGACTTCAGAAAAAGTCTGATTGTGTGTGAAAATACCGATATTAGAACAATGCTATAACTAAATCCAACGTATAACGTAAGTCGAGCGGAAGGTATAGAACCCTCCCAGATTTTTTTATGCAGAGTTTACATATATTTTAATCAAAAGATAAAACAGATATATAATAATTATTAATTACATTATTATAATACCTATTATTTATTACCGTTAAATTATTTTAATCAATTATAATGATTATTATACTATAATGAATTGTACTGAAAATTATACAATAAAATATAATAATTAAATAATTATATTAACAATTATGAACTGTTACTCTAACATAAAATTATGGGATCCTTGACACTTCACTGACAGCAGTCAGTCAATAGGGCATTTAGCCGACACTGACTGTTAACCGAGAGCACATTTAACTGACACGAAAATTTAACCGATAGGCCATTTAGACGACAGGAGAGTTAGCTGACAGAAACATTTAGCCGTCGTAACATTTAACAGACACAGACATTTCGCCGATATGACATTTAACCGACAGAATATTTAGCCGAAAATTCATTTAGCAAACAGGCCACATATGTGACAAATCGTTTAGCCGACAAGACATTTTAGCCTACAGCACGTTTAGTTGATAAAACGTACGTATAAACAAAAACAAAACAAAATGCGACAATGTTTTAGCAAAATTTGTCCTCATTCAATCTGAAAAAAGGTCTGCTTTCAGAGTACTCAGAGAGAAGGTTTATAAACAAGTACTATATTTTTCACTCTAAAGGAACTTCGATTTTAAAATTAAACAGAAAATCAACCTTATTTTGGAGTAGATTTTGATCTCAGATTTGAGAGTTATTAGGCATAGGTTTTCGGTTTTGGTTTGCTTGGTACTGTTTATTTGAATCTGACAAACCACTCGATGAATTCCAGATAGACTCAGTTATCTATGTAAGGGATATGAAGCTTTTGTGGAGGACATTCTAATAGAAACTGGTTCATATACACGTTGCACATGAGTAAAACCACGAAAGGACAGATGCAGCCTGCCCGTGCGTGGAAATTTTAATGCTGGAACGAACTAACAGTGTTCGGCGACCTTGCCGCTGGGCGGTTGGTGAGCTCGATTTGCATGTTTTCAGAAGTGGGATAGAAAATTCCAGCAATCGGAAAAACGAAACAGTTTTATATTTAAAGAAATGATTGGAGCAGAGCGAAAAATGTGCAACGTGATCTGTCGTGGAAAGTATGAAACATGAAAAAGCTAAGATATTTAGAATTTTGAAAGTTTCAAAAATTGATGTCATTTACTAAAGAAGAAAACTTTTTATTAATGTGAAAGGGGAAAGAAATCCATTTACGTTAAGTTTTTTTTTTTTCGCTCTGCTCCTTTCAATTTTATGTATAAAATCATTTCACTCTTTCGACTACTGGAAATTTTCCTTCCCACTTCTGCAATACAGAGACGTATGCCTGATAATTGATTTCAAAATCTATGAGAAAGTTGCTTTTCTGTCCAGCTTTAAAATCCATGAGTTCTTTACCATTAAACTAAATCAAAACTATAGCACTTGTTCATAAACCTCTTCGTTCAGTACCCTGTAAACATACATATTTTTCCAGATAAATATGTATAAATTTTGCTAAAATACTATCGCATGTTTTTTGTCTGCATGTACGTGTTGTCAGCTAAACGTTTTGAAGGTTAAATGTCCTGTCGGCTAAATATTAATCTCATATTAATCTCCGTGTCGAATAAATATCCTGTCAGCTAAATGTGCGTGTCAGCTCAGTGTCCTGTTGGCTAAATGTCCGTGTCTGTAAAAGATACTGTGGGCTAAATTTTCCTGTTGGCTAAATGTACCTGTCGGCTACATGTCCTATCGGCTAACTGTCCGTGTCGAGTAAATGTTCTGTCGGCTAACTGACCACGTCAGCTGACTGCTATGGGCTAAATGTGTCGTCGGGTAAGTGCTTGTCGTCTAAGTGTCCGCGAGCGAAAATTGTGTATGTGTAGCAAAATTAAGCTTTGAAAACATTCGTATTTTTACCAGTATTTCAATAAATAGATATAAATATACGAATTTAAATAATGGAAAATTTCTTACTACATGAATTATGTTCCAACCGCGCTATTTTGTCAATGAATTGGTCCGAACGGAGTCCGTGTGTTTGCGCTTATGCTCGCGGTTGGCACGGTAAGACTATAATTGGTAATCGTCTATTATTCGCCAAAGCCAAAACGTGCCAGTTTGTTGCAAAAGCGCTGTAACAGTGTGTGTACGTGATTACGGCAAAGCCTCGAGGGCTATCTCTCTAAGGGGAGGGATGCCTTCGTGGAGGAATTTCTAAGGGAAAACTGGCTCGTATACAGCGCTGTAACAGGAAATATAAAAAATTCTTCATACAGCTCATATACTGTTGACATTACCTGCAAAAGAAGGCTGCATGAGTAAACATATGTTTTTACTCCTTATATTCTTAAAATCTTTCAAATTTATAACTACATATAGTAAAATAAACATTTCAATTTAAAATGTTAACTCATAAAGCTAATCTCGTTCACGAGGAGACTGAAAATAAGTTTTTTTTTTTTTTTTTTTGAAAGAATTCGAGTCTAAGCTGTTAAAATAAAATGATACGCTGGATTTCAAGTTCCCTAAAATAGAAACGGAAACACATTCTCATTTCACAGCGAAGGGCATTAATCAGATAACTAAACTGATTTATTGAAACTTTATAAAGTGGGATTTTGGGTTAATATGTGCACCTACCATTAGGTTGTAAAGTGTTGTTGGTTCCCTGCAGTTAAGCAGAATGAAGGAATATGTTGAAGTGCGGGAGGTTTAGAGGTTTAATGATCAAGTTTTCAGTTACTGCGGGATAAAGCTTAGAGATGTCATTAATGGTTCTTTCGTATTTCTTTTCTCTCTACATAAATCACCATTAAACATTAAAATGACTATTACTATCATTTTCTGTCATTATTTCCTTCTCCATCATTTAGTATAAAGCACTTTTATATATTTATAAGTATAAAATCATTAAAAATTCAATTTGGCTTTGCTAAGAAAGGGATACCTAAAGATGTAATGGTGAGTTTAATTGCAAAAGAAAGCTACATACCTTGGCCATTTACATGTCTAAAGGTAGTTGTCAAAAAGGTAGCCTTACGCTTTTGGTTACACAATTCGATAAGCATTTTAGTTTCAGGATAAGTCGAATTGATTATAAATTTAGGAATTCAGCATATCTATAAATTTATCATTTCGGACGAGTAATTGAAACTGCTTCATTTCACGTCAGGTTTACATAAAAAGCATTTAAAAATATCTTAAAATCTTATTGTGTATAAGTTACAAGGCTGAAAATCGGCAATTAAAATTAGAAAATGTTATAAGGTATTTCTCCCGCCTCATTAGCATGCCTTCGTGATGTAGTGTTCAACACACTCGACGCGTATTCAGGAGGTCCGCGGCTCGAGTTCTGGCGAGAGCGTTGCTAATTTTTATCTCTCCTGTTTCAAAAATACCTATACTGTCTCTAAAATAGTTTGGTAGGAATAAAAATTTACTATTGTTACGTTTTTTTTTTTTTTTTTTTTTTTTTTTTTTCTGACACCAGTTGTTACGGGATTTCTAGATTTGGGGTGAATAACGACGACACTTCTTGATAAAGTATCAAAACACATTTATTGGCCGGTGTTAATCACGACAGCTACAAAATCACGTTTAACAGTCGTCGAAGAAGTACTTATAAACACGCTGACACAATCAGCAACACAGCCTTCACACTATCAGGCTATAACGGTGGAGACAACTTCACTGCAAAGCACCAAAGTTTAGCTCTCGACTCTGCTCGGTCGTTCTCGGAACTCCACGTACTCTCGAGCCTCTCCACGCTACAACTTGCGATGCACTCGACGACACACAGAGCACAGCTCCCGACTCTTCGGTTCAGTCGTTCCCGGAGCTCAACACGCTCTCTCGACGATGCACTAACCGCGATACACTATGAGATTCTTTCGGTGCACTCGAAGATCCACTCGGCACTCGCTGCCCGGCTGTCAACTCGATCGACTCCGCAGAGATTGACTCACTAGACGAGACACCAACTCGATACTAACTGACTATCAGCTCGCCAGACGAGGCGCACACTCTCGCACTCTGTGCGAGGCTCTCTCACTCGCACACTCGACGAGGCACACATGCACACACACTGACTGTGGACCAGCAGGGTTTATGTAGCTTTCGGCTTGTGTTCGAAAACATTCTGGGCTAAACCGGTAAGAATTTTTCCAGAAGGTTCTCCATCCGTCCATGGTATATCGCCAATTTTGTCTCCAAATGTCGCCAAATCGACGATTTCTCACCACATGTGGTAACCCTGCTTTCTTTTGCCATTTAATGGCAACCCTGAAACTGCTTTGCGGGAAAGCTATCTCACCGCGCCTGTACACTTCGTAACACTATTTATTTTTATTCTTTTTGCTTTTCGCTGAATATGTGAAATAAATTTTATATCGTGAGTCTATTAACAGCAACGGATATATTCGATAAAATGTAATATTAAATATTTATTACAAAAATATTCCATCAGGCTGCTTATAGAATTGTGGTACACAATGGGATAAATTACTTCATGAATTAGTTAAACTTCGTATTATGATTAATAACCAATTATTGTTGAATTAATCATTACAATGACTAGATTGGGTAATATTTCATTAAACTGGTATATAGAATTACTGCAGAGCTCAGTAAAAAGAAATCTGTTAGCCCGAAGGAAAATTGTCATCAATAAAAACTTTCTAACTGGCCGAGATTGGCCGAGATTTATAACATATAAAAGAAAGCCATGAAATACTCTTGCAGAAAAATCGCACATGGAATTGAGTTTAAAGTACTTGTCAATTTCTGAAGTTAATTTAAGTTAATTGATTAAGGAGAAGCAGCTCAGTGGCTATTTCCTGGAGAAAGGGCTGTCCTCATGTAGAACATTTTAATGGGAACCTAACTCGTATTTACTTTAAACATGCAAAAAGCGAAAATCCAAATGCAGCCAATCTGTTCACCGAGATTCAAACTCTGCTTGAACTATTAGACTCCAGCATTTTTACCGCTCAGCCATTCGTGGTCTTACCGCTTTGTTTAGTTCTTCTACCACTTTTCACCTTGATCTTTATTAACATATTTAAGAGTATTGCATATCATTTAATTTTTTACAACGACAGAATTATAGCATTTCTGTCACTGATATCAAATCAGAAATGAATGATAAGCAACATATTCATTTTAATTTATGAAATAGTTTAGAAAATCTAATTTTATTTTTGCTTTTAAAACTAGTTCATATGGAAACTGCATAGAATGTACCTCATATAATTTCAAAATTCCTTGTATGTAATATTCCTAATAAGAAACTTCATAATCAAATAAGAAATTGATAATGAAAGTTAAAACATCTCACTGATATAAGGTTTGGTGCCGCCCAGGCGGTATAGTGTTTAGGCGAGTCTGACTGTTATACCGAAGGGCCCGGGTTCGAATCGCGGAAAAGGCAAGGATGTAAAAATTGTTTATCCCTTCAGCAGAAGGCAAAGGTGGAGGCCCTTAGGGGTGGCCTATGCTGGCATATTCAGGTGCCTGTCAATGGAAAAAAATATAAGGTTTGATTTATTGTATTATTGCAAATCACGCTAAGACTATCTGCCTAAGGGAAATGATATCTTCGCGGTAGACATTCCATTACTCGCTGATATAAAATAATCTTCAATTGTAAGTCATATTTATACAATTAAGAAATTGAAACTTGGCATTTTGAATGGAAATACACACAAAAATTCTCTGCCTAAGGGAAGTAATGCCTCCGTGGAGGATGTTCTAAGGTATACTGGTTCATATTCATGCTGCGTATGGTGTAATCCACAAAAGCTAACCATGCAAGAAGCCCTATTGCCTGGGATCCAACCCACGTACCCCTCTCTGTATTCAGCTATCTTAACATATCAGCCATTGATCAGTCTTATTTATACAAGAAGAATATTCTAAAGAACTTACTTGTCGATTCTAAACAGGCTTTAATGTTACATTTCTTGTTGTTAGTTTACTACGTGATTTAAAATAAATCCTTACTCATAATGCTTATGCCACACAATCGAAAATTCGTGAAATATACTAAGTGTTTTCTGTAATAATATTACTCCTAAAAAAGAGCAAAAACACAATTGCTCTTTCTTAGAATGATTTAGGTTTGAACTACGTTATTATGAAGAAGATGAGTGCAATCAGCTATATCAATAATCTCATCTATTCGGAAAATAGAATGTTTGTTTTCCTGCAAACAAGAAATAAATTGTTCCCACACGTCAAGTTCCGTGCCATTTATTCGCCAAGAAACCATAACATTTGATAAAGGAAAACAACGAGAATTGTTACTTTTTTCTATCAAAACAATGCGTATATTGTGTCAAAGACGAAAGGAAAATAGAAGGTTCTATAAAATAGTAAAACTTTTGACTTATTATTTCCCGATATTATTAGGTCAAAATCTGATTAACGTAGCTTCTGACTTTGTTAAAAATAATTTTGATAGTAGCTTTGACTCCTTTCGTTGTAAGAAATTTATTTTTTCTTCTCTTAAATGTCTGTTCGCCCCACCAGTGGTTAGAGGTTAAGAACTCTGAATGTTGGCATTTCGTCTGGAGTTTGAACACTACTTAACGGGCTGGCTGCGTGGCTGGTTTTGGAAATTGAATGCAAATAAGTTTTTTTAGGCAATCTTCCACTAATGCACCCCTCTCTTCACTCAGATAGACCTAATGTGCTTTGCAATATTCAAAAAATCCTAACCTGTTCTTTAATACTGTAGAATACAGAAATTTTTTCGAAGTGGTATATGTAGATGAAGTTGTTTTATATGGTGCAATATTTAAAGTAGGTGCGTAGAATTCAAATTAAAAAAGTATGAAGTTGAACGTATTAGAATATATGATTTTTTGTAAATATTATTCCATACTTTTATATTTGTTTGCGGTAGGTATATTTGAATGATGCAGAGAATGCAGAGAGCGTCGCGCTTATTTGATTACGATTAAAAAAATTCAATAAAATTAATAAATTTGTTATCAGAATGTAATTTATGCCTAAAGGCTTATCAGAGAAACAGATTTTTTGGGCCTAAGATATTTCAATAAAACGTTTGACTCATAGATCGAGCTGTACATATTACCCTTATTAACATCTCACAAATACGCAAATTGAAAGCTATTAAAAAAAAAGATGTGTAACTGAGAGTTCATTACTTATTGCTAAATTACTAGTACGTTTCTTATGCGCTTGCAAATATAAACAAACAGAATACTGTATAACCTTATTTTGTTTTTCCTTTCCTGCTGTTACAGCGATGAACAGAAATTTATTCCTATGCTACCTTCCCCGTCCTCCCCAAAAGAAACGTGCTGCTCATTGCTATGTCTTTTTATGCAAACCACATTCTGAAATAGTAATTTGCGAATTTTTTTTAACTACATAAATTTTTGGAATACTTATGCAATTATTGTAAATTTGGTAGATTTTTGTTTATGGATTGACATGGTTAGCATTTTAAAACAAACGTGTTGTGTGTACTTATATGAACATCGTTAAACATAAATCAATTAGTATACATCAATGCGTTCACGTATACTTTAATTCAGGGATTCTTCAACCGGTGATACGCATACTGCTGGTGGTACGCAAGAGAAAAATAGGTGGTACACAAAGAAGCAAAGTATTTTTAACTATTCAATTCAAAAATTAAAATCCCAACATCTTGATTGAAGGTTTTCTCTAACATCCGTAAATATATGCGATCTGAGCTTTGTTCAAGAGTAGTCGTGGTAGTAGTACTTTGTAGTAGTGGTACAATAGGTTTTAAATTTTTGTTTAGATGGTACGCATTAGTCAAAAGGTTCAGAACCGCTGCTTCAATTTTTACATCCAAGTCGTTGATATCTCTAATGATATATCACTAAAGGTATTCCTAATCATTAGTCTCATTTTGTAATAAAATTTAAAACCTGAACGTTTAAAAAAATCAGACTGAAATCATTCTGAGTAGGACAGTATATTCACTCTGATATTTAAATTTCTATGCCTTAGTTATGAAGCAGGGGTATACCAAGCTCGTTTTCTAATAACACTTTCATAACTGGATGAATAAATCAGTGAGTGGGATAGGATGTTTACTCTGATATTTTTGTCTCGAAATCTCAATTAAGAGGGAGAGATATTTTCAGAACTTTGAGCTTTTCTTAGAATTTCTAAATTATCCATGTGTGCTTAGGATTTGAAATAATTTTCAGATAAGTTTAGGTATACATACGCAGTACGTCTAAAATTGTAGGGTTAAAATGGTACAAAATTAAATGTTAAAGAAAATAAAATTCTTATTTCCTGATTTTCATTATAGATTCGTCGTTAAGTCTATATAAAGGTTGAACAGGTTATGCAGACGCTAGATTCCTTCATGAAAGCGTCTTTTGGAATATTTTTTTCTTTAAACTCCGACTGCTGATCTTACATATATATATATATAATTACATGTATATATATAATTACATATATATATATATATATATATATATAATTTGGGAGAACAGATGAGTTTAGGCGGAGAGCACCAAATCTAGAATAGTTAATTTTGAGGTCGTCAATTATTTTTAAAGCAGCTATCGTATTTTGTAAAAAGCAGGCTGAATTAAAGCAGTTATCGTATTCTAGATTTGGTGCTCTCCGCCTAAACTCATCTGTTCTCCCAAATTCGAGATCTTTCCATGTTATATAACACAGCTTGAAAAAGATTTGTAATTTTAATTGTTTATAATTTTCCATGTTATATAACACAGCTTGATACAATTAACCAATCATAGCTTGTCTCATCTACTTCGGTATAAATATTCTTGGCACAACAACTGCGTCATTACGTTCCCTAGCTTCCATCCTGCAAAGAACTCTGCTTCCGTTCAAAATATGCTCTGCAAAATATGCTTACGTCGTACTTTTAAAAACCTATATACGTACATAGAACTTACATATACAGATGTATAATTTTAAATATATAGATATATTAACTTTGCTAGTTTGTATTCAGGGATCGATTGTTACGAAACGCAGTAATCCCCAAATAACTGTGCAGCAGTAAAAGGAAAATTATTTTCTCATGAAAAGTCACTCCACCTTTGGCAAAGAAACAATAATGTAATACTAATTTTTTTATATTTTGTTTCTATTGTAAAAATTTACATCATTTCTATTTCCTTTGCATAATTTTATAATGTATCATATTTTCAGGAAAACATTAAGATAATTTTTAATGGTTATTGTTCATTAGTCTAATTGTTACCTTTGCTATATTCCCCACTTCTAAATTAGTTGAGTAGCATATTAATTTAGTATACTTTTTTTAAGTTACAATAATTTTGAAAACGTTTTCCCAGCAGGTAATAACTAAACTCTGATATTATAAATATAATATATATATATATATCAGTAAGACATACTTTTCCCTTTTGTTTTGCACTTACGTTTAGAATGTGTAGTTTTTCGACAAGGACAGACAAAGCTAGGATTTCTTACGGCTGCCATTTTCGTTTTTCATTAGCACGAGATTATAGACATTTTGTTTTAGTAAGTAAAATTTTTAACTTTTAGCTTTTTATTTGCATTAAATTTAATTCACTGTAATTAAGACGTGAATTAATATGTTCTAGATGTACCCATTTTTAACTTTTATTAATTTTAATTTTGCTTTTGCATTTGAGATTTGTTTTTCTTTGAAGAATTTTTGCTATTGTTACGAACTAATTTTGATAGCACATTTTTAAGTTTATTTCTAAATTAGAATCCTGAAGTGATGTAGGAGTTTTATTCTTGATTCTTAGAAAGCAAATTATTTATTAATTTAATTTGATAAATCTGTTTTAGTTAGCAAAATGAACAGAAAAGACTATTTCAGAATTCTTTCATTGTTGAATGAAGGTGTAACTGGAGATCAACACCCCCTGACACCACATTACTATTTACAGTGATTCTGCCTCTACCCTTTACGCAATCAAAGGTTACAAAAGCAGAAGCCAGTATGTCCAAGAACTTAGAAAAATCTCCTCAGTCTTCTACCATCAGAAAGGCTCTGCCTCACGTGGATTCCGGCTCACGTGGGCATTAAAGGCAATGACGAAGCAGACATCCTGGCAAAAGAAGCGGCAAAGGAGGTCTCAAGAACAGAACTGCCAGATAAATTACCTAGGTCTCATCTCAAAACGATCACTCTAAAATAACTGATAGACATATATGTTCTTCCCAAAAACAACGCTAGAGTTAAATTGCAACAGGGGTAATCAGACACAGTTTTATACAGGTCATGGCCCATTCCTGACCTATCTGCATAGATTCAGCCTGAGTGACACAGAAAGATGTCAGTGTGGAGAGGCGGGGGATCCAGACCACTATGTCTTCCACTGCACAAACACGGCACAGTACCATATAAGAAAGCCAAGTCAAGCTTACTGGCCACAATGTGCAGCAAATATGAGAACAAACAAAACAGCAAATTAAAAGCTACAAGCGGTAATCAGCCATTGTCAGAGAAAGTATTCTCTAATACGACGATAAGTGCCCTCAAATAGAAATAATCAAGTGCTTAGCGCTCTGAATCATAAAATGTATAAATCACACTAAATCAATCTGATAAGCATGCGGGGCACACACCTCGGACCTCTCAACGCAAGACTAACTTAGATAATTAGGACTATGGTAACAACCTGCCTATATTCTTTAAAATGTTTACGTTTGCAATTAATGTACAGGTCTAGGACTCGCAAGACCAGATTGAGCCGGTAAAATCCTCAACAGCAATGAGTTTTTCCTACACTTACTAATCGTGCATTTAAATTACAAGTTTGTGATAAATAGGTTCAAGAAGGTCAAGGTCAACTTATGTTGTCACCTCAACTTAAGTTTGTGAATGATATTATTATTGGTATGGCATTTTTGCCTTCTTAATTTTAATAAATATTCAACTTTTTATGTAAATTTTAGGGAAGAGATATCTGTACTTATGTGATCATTTGCATGTTTGAATCTCTTCCCTAGTGATCAGCATTACGTGCTTAATTATGTTTTTTATAAATTATGTGCATGTTCTAAAGTGATAAAAGTAACTATGGAATTAATGTAGGTAAGTTTCTTTTTGTAATTATGTATCAGTATTATGTATTCAAGTGTTTGGAATCAGATATCAGTTTTACTGAGTATGGTGCTGTACTTTTCTATTTATGTTCACTTTAAAGTACTCAAGTCTGTATTTATTCCTTCTCTGCATGTACTATGAAGGTCAGTTCGTATTTGGCTAGGATTTAGACTATATAGCATTACTTAATGATCAGTTTTATGTATTATGTTTATCAGTTTTGGTTTTAGTTTTCATGTATTACGTATGCATTTTTACGTATACTCTTTTCCCGTACAACAACATCCAAGTATCATGTTAGTTTTTCACTTTAATATTCAGTTTTGTACTTATGTATGTATTATCTTGTCTGCAAGTACTACGAAAGAAAATGTAGGTGAATGGTTCAATTTGTAAAACAACTACAGTTTAAGTATGTGCAAAGAACTAAATTATGCAGAAATTTGTTATATTAGTGATAACAGGTACACAATCTTTTAAGTGTTCTTACATATGAGTCAGGCACATGGAAATTAATCTGCGTTAAATTATGTTTGGGCACTAGGAATTTTTTTAATCATCTTTTAATCTCTCTCTCTTTTTTTTTAAAGTTTACTATGTGCAGTAATTTAATAGGTTACAACTTTCCTCCATGCAGGACCAACGATTTCACAAAAGCCCCATAAATATATTACAGTTGTGTCAGGATAAGCACCCGCATGTAGACATTTAGCAAGTCCAGAAAATCCACGGCAGTTAATTTTTCAAGCAGAGTCCTCCTATCTTTCCTTTATCTAACACAAGTTTCTGTCTATTCTAACAGCGATTCTTAACAGTCTTTTGCTTGCTTCTTTGCTTAATTTTAAGTAGTTCCTAACAGGATGCTCTTTCCCCGTACAACAACATCCAAACTTACATGTAGATTTTATGAGGCTTTTAGCCGTCTATTCGGCTGCGCTCCCGGAGCAGGGTGAAGCAGAGAGTAGATGGTTTCTGCCAGGAAGATATCACACTGTGAGGCTAAGGTCAGGTCAGTGGTCTTCCTTGGTGGCGCTCACTCACTCACTCACTCACCTCTACCACTCCTTGCCTGGACGAATTCAAGCATGCATTTCCGTCAGGGGCGGTTCGACCAACTCCTAATTTGAACAATCAATAGACGATTGTGAGCCATGAACAGGTACTATGACCTTGAGTTTTTAATCATTTTATTATCTGTGTATGAGCTACACACATATTCAATTTCATCAAAAACAGCCACTTCCTTCATGGTGCTTCGATTTTTTTGCAAAAGAGTATATGTATATGTGGGATGGCATCGTTCATTATAATCAGATGACGCGACAAGCTGTGAAAATAAATCTTTTACTTTTCCGATGATAGAAGGCAGACGATTCCGCCATTAAGACGATGACGCGACTGAAAGATGTTCACGTGTAAAAGACGGTCGATTCTCTTTCATCTGTAAATAATCTCATCTGTTTCCTTCTACGTATGTAATTACTCTGTAGTTTGTAGCCACTATACATGTTTCATTAAATATTCAAGTTTTACATATATCGGACTAGTTTATTAGCCCGTAGACAGCCACCTAAGAAGTAAGTTTACGAACATCATATTCCTAGACAGTAAATACCGATTCTACAGATTTGGGCGCTCAGGCCGCGATGAGCCTAGGAAGAAGCATGATGAATATTACAAAAGAAGAGAAGTAAGTTTTGTTTCGATTATTTCCACATTTTTACTTCTGAGAATAGTGTTCCATGATACTGTGAATTAAGATGACTACCTTAAATTCTATTCCTAGAATTTCAAATTCTTTAAAGACTGGGCCTACTAAGTCAATTAAACTTTTACATCAAATTGTGTTTGGAACTTTGAGTGATCGAAAAAATAGAGCTAGATTGCGTAACTTTTGTCGTTTTCCATCTGATTTTAATATTGAAGAAACAAAACACAAATTACTTAAAACTCTTACTGCAAATGATTTTATTTCTGTGTGTAATTTGTTACATCTTAATTATGACTCAAATCCTGATAAAAAGTGTGATTTAATATTGAATAGTCTTTGTGATTTTAAGCTTTTAAAATCCGAAAGTGATGACGATGATGAGTTATCTGAAAACGAAAGTGTTTATGATTCTGATAAAAATGATGATATTAATTCTGTTCGGTCAGAATCACCTCCCATAAATAACTCAGTGGATGAAAACATTATAATGCCTAGCAATATTTCCCTACATTTTCGTGATATCTTAGAAAGTGTTTCTGAATTTAATGGCACTGATACATATCCAGTTGAATCCTTCATTGGTGATTTAGAAGAATCTTTTAAATTATTTAAGTTATCGGAATTACAGAAAATTGTGTTTGCTAAAAAATTGCTTACTGGTTCTGCTAAAGTATTTATTAGGTCTTTGAAAGGTATACTATCATGGGACAAATTAAAAGAAAATCTTTTATCTGAGTTTGGTTCTAAAATAAACAGTGCACAACTTCATAATTTGTTACAGAAACGACACTTAAAATCTGGTGAATCACTTTCCGAATATTTAATTGCCATGCGTGAAATAGCCAGTCGCGGTTCTGTTGATGATTCATCAATTCTTGATTATGTAATCAATGGGATACCAGATCAGAGTAGTAACAAAATTGTTTTGTACGGGTGTAAAACTATTTCTGAATTCAAAGAGAAATTAAAAATTTATGAGAAAATTCGCGTTCCAGATACGAAAAATAAGGGTTATTCGAGTATTAAAACACGCGCTGTACCTAGTAAGATTAAAGAGCCAAGGTGTTATAATTGTGAAAGTTTAGGCCATAAGTCGAATTTTTGTAACAATAAGAGTAAAGGATTTAAGTGTTTTAAATGCGATTTGTTTGGACACAAAGCCGTAGATTGTTCGAAACCATCATCTAAAAATATCCAAGATGCCAAAGCTGTTACTCCAATAACTCAGACATGTCAGAAAGAAATGCATAAAACTGCTAATTTGGGTAATTTGCAAACTGATGCTTTAATAGATACTGGTAGTCAGGTAACGTTAATCCGAGAAGATATACATAAGAAGATAGGTTCTCCTGAACTGAAGTCGGCAGAGCTACAGTTAACGGAATTTGGCAACAAACCTATAGAGAGATTTGAAGGTGAATTCCAAATTGATGGTTCTTTATTTAAATCAAATATTTGCGTTATCGCAGAAAATAAGAAATCTGATAGTGATTCCGAAGGGCATAAAAATGCTCGTTGCAGTGGAAATGGTTCTGAAGAAGGATATGGAAAAGTTGTTAATTATGGTGTTTTACTTCCAAAACCAGAAACTAATCCTGTTAGTATAGTTCCTGTTACAATACAGAATGTGATCAAACTGGATACTTCATCTACTGTTAAAGCAAGTGGCATTGATTTCCTGATTGTGAATTCTGACGACGTCCCGAGTGATGCAGATTCTGATTTAAGTAAAAATGATGCTATTAAAGATGAATTTGAATTAGTGCAAAAAGGAAACTCAAGCACAGTGCAATTAGCTCTGAAGGCAATGAGGAGAAACGCCACTGCAGAAGGAGATTCTGAAGAGAAGCATTTTCCCGAACAAGAGTCATTTGCTAAAGATGATGAATCATATGCGAATTCTACTAGAACAATTTCAGTAAAATACCTTGCAATAGAGAAGCAAATAAAGCCACTGGAGACGAAGAAATTACAGAGACCAACGAAGAGGAGAAGATTGAAAAGCAGAAGTCAGTCAGAAAACCTGATCACAACGACGCTGATACGGAAAGCAAAGACGGAACAAAAGAAATTAAAGAAAGTGAGAAAAAAGAAGCGAAAAAGCAGATTCAGAAGGTCCAGGAAAAAAATTGAAAATCTTTGATAACGAAATACCGATTTTGATTATTCCTGATTTAGACGTTTTTCCCAAGTTGACAAATTTCTCCCGATTTTACTAATGGGCTATTATTTTAAAGACGTGAACTAATTTAAGAAGACTGAAGATGATGTCTAAGGATGAAATGTATGAAGGAAGACGGCTTAAAGAAGATGATTTTTAGAAGACGCATACGAATGACGGATTTTGAAGATATTTAAGACGCATTCAGAAGACGTATCCAGACGGTATCTAAGAAGACGCATTCAGAAGACGTATCCAGATGATGTTTAAGAAGACGCAAATACGAAGACGAATTGTTCCAGACAACATGAAAGGAAGACGTGTTTGTAAAATACATGTATTCAGATAGATTGTTCGAGATGAACGAGCACTGAAAGAGCATTTAAGAAGAGCTAACGCCGTTATTTCTGAAGATGTTAAGATGATGAGAAAAGATGGCTGAAATAAACCATTTAAGACGACTTTTCCCTCAATAGTAACTAAAAATCTTTTTTTTTTTTTTTTTTTTTTTTTTTTTTTGTTTTTTTTTTAAATTTTATTTTTCAGATCCCTAGATGAGATGGTGGTGCTACGAGAATGCGAGGCCGCATTCCATCAGGATGGACGAGCATTTGTGGGATTGCATCGTTCATTATAATCAGATGACGCGACAAACTGTGAAAATAAATCTTTTACTTTTCCGATGATAGAAGGCAGACGATTCCGCCATTAAGACGATGACGCGACTGAAAGATGTTCACATGTAAAAGACGGTCGATTCTCTTTCATCTGTAAATAATCTCATCTGTTTCCTTCTACGTATGTAATTACTCTGTAGTTTGTAGCAACTATACAAGTTTCATTAAATATTCAAGTTTTACATATATCGGACTAGTTTATTAGCCCCTAGACAGCCACCTAAGAAGTAAGTTTACGAACATCATATTCCTAGACAGTAAATACCGATTCCACATATAGATCGTAGGCTAATTGTAAACTCCATCATATGGCAAAAAGCTTCAGCATTTTGCAATGTACTTGAATAATGTAAACTTATCCAGGCTAGGGAATTATATAATTAGCCTAATTATTTTAGGCTGATTGTAATGATCCTAGTTAAATAAGAATTTTAGTCTAATTAGGAAATGTAGTTTGCTCAAACAGCCACATTTATTACAATAAATCTCATGCTGGCTGTGCTGCGGAAGAGTCACTAAAAGGAATATTGTAATTTTCATGAGAAAAGTGTTTCAAAGCCCCCTTTCTTCTCAACCGTTATTTAGTTGTCTAAATATGCTTAATTCATCGTTCAATACAGCATTCAGCTCTGTGATATATGTTATTTAGGCACCTTTTGCAATAAATTTAAGTTGTTATCCCAAAGAGCGTTAGACCAGAAGGGCCATTAATTTCGTTTTAGCATTTTATCGCGTTTCACTCTAAACGGGGTTTCAAATATTATCGCCCTGTTTTATATTTAAAGAAATTAAATAATGAAGAGTCTGTATGAATGTATGTACGTTTCTCGCACTGTGATACAACAAAGGTACCTAGAGCCATCAAAATTTGAATAACGTATGTCTCCACCCGAATATGGGCATCTGGAAATCCGAATTTGGAATTTTTTTTATTATCTATTTCATACTTTGTAAAGCATTTATGAGGTTTTAAATAAAAACCTCGACGATTTCAAAGCCAGCAATAGCAATACCGTACGAAAAAAAAAGCATTTTTATCTCCAGCCTCGGGAGACTCTGTATGGGAAATTCTAAAGATATGCTCCTCTTAAATTATTTTGGGATATTTTTCTTGAACTGAATTTTATGGTTTAAGTGAGAAGAACATGATATTTTATAAATAAAGGTAACACACAAAACGTTAAAAAAAGTGCTTTGGGCTTAATATGAGATCTGAAAACTTTTAGATTTTTTTAGATTGAATATTTTTAATTCATCTTGTTGTTTGTCTTCATCAAGATCGAACAAGTTTTAATTTTTTATTACGCAGGATAGTATGGAGTATAGCACGTAGAGCAGTAGGAGCGGTTTAATCATCTGCAAACTCAATAAATAGCATATAGGTAAAGTGTGTTTAAAAAAAATAGAACACAGTAACAAGAGTAACAATTTGGTTAAAATGCTGTTGACTAATTCAACGTAGACGACGTCCGTGAAGTTTAAGATCCAAATAATCTTGGAAAATCAGGTAGTATTAGAAAATATGACGCAAGAGGTAAATGGAAAAGAGTTTTATTATTTTTTAGCCGAAAGGGGTGTTAGTTCAGAAGGGCTATTAGTCTCGAAACGAGATTTTCCGTTGAATCACCAAATGCATTGAATCACTTTTCAAATTGTTGCCACAAAATAGTATCGCCCGTATTTTTATATTTAAAGAAATTAAATAATGAAGAATCTGCATGAATATATGTATATTTTTCACACTGTAAAGAAACGATACCTAGAGCCATCAAATTTTGAATTACGTACTCCTCCACCCGAATGTGAGCACCTGGAAGCCCGAAATTTGAATTTCGAGTTTGCTTTATTATCTGTTTCATATTTTGTAAAACGTTAACAAACTTTTAATAAGAAAAAAAAGAAAGAAAGAGAAAAGGAAAAAAAATGATTTCAAAGCGAGCAGTGGCAAAATTGTAGGGAATAAAAAATTTTTATCTCCAGCGCGCGAGTTTGTCTACCGGAAATTCTAAAGAGATGCTGCTTTTAAATATTTTTATCCCAAAAGAGCGTTACCCCAAAGATACGTTAGTCCAAGTGCCCTCAAAACCCGTATATGTGTGTAAATAATAAAAAAAAAATTAGGCGTCATATAAAATCTGAAAGATTTCCGGTTTCTTTTTCTTTTCTTTTTTTTTTTTTTCCTTTTCTTTTCTTTTTTTTTTTTTTTTTTTTGAAGAGAGATTTACTGAGAATACTGGTCGTAGTAATTATTTCTGTTGACGAATAACAGGAATTACTTCTACAGCATCCCCGCACTACTGGATATACCAGAAGACATAAATACAAGTTAAACTTAACTAGAAAATTGTGAGATTGTCTACTTACATTATAATGTACTTATATACTATAATTCATAAATTAGTAAACCACTGGCAATTCCGGCACTGGTGGTATTTCGAATATTCTTTTAAATGTTTTCATGTTTCGGGATTTTATATGGGATTCGGGAAATGATTAAAAATATACTCATATCAACTTACGGGAAACTGTGTCGCACGAAAACCGACGTAGCAAATGTCATCTCAGAATGGATTACGTTCTTCATGCGAGGCTCTTGGAATTCTTATAAAATCTATGAAAGGCAAATAACCAGAAGATTCTGCTTATTTGCCTTTGATTGAAGGAAATATCCTTATGAATTCTGATCATGCACATAATGTTTTATCAGAGCCTGGGTCTTGGTATTTTCTATCTTGTATGTATTACGTTACGTATTCTGTATTGTAACTTGTGTACAGATTATAGAGCTTTTGCCGAAGTCTTCAAATGCACTGCATGCCACAATGTTTTTTGTTATGTTTTTGCGTGAGTGTTATCTGGATGTTATTTCTGCTAATGTGTAAGTATATTTGTCATATTAAGATTTACAAGTGTTCTTGAACTTATTCATTACTTTATCTTGTGCCAATTAATAATATTTGATACTATTTATCAAATGTTTTCCTTGAAATTTCATGTTGCACTATATACTTGATTAATGCTTATTTTTAATATTTTATGCCCTGAGTATATACATTATATATTATGTATATCTTATGTAAATTTTAACATTTTTATTCAAATAAAATTTTTAATCTCCCTAACGCTTCTTCCTGGTTTCTGCAATATACAATCTTAAGCTATTAGTATTTTTTTTCTGATTCCGTACGTTTTCATTTAGCTGTTTGGTACATGTTGTGTCATGTTTGGCATATCTTTTTGTGCAGTCTTTGTTCTATACTTATCATCATTTTTTGCCTGATTCATGTTTGACGTATAATGGAAATTCAAAGCTCTACCCCATTAATTACACAATACCATTTTTATTTTACTAAACAGCTCAACCTGCAACCGTAACATGATTCATGGAAATTGCAAGGAGAGGTTAAATAAGTGAGAATTAAATGTGCTTGTGTTGATAAGTGTTGATTTCAAATATTCAATATTTTTAGCCTTTACTCTGTGAATCATTTTCTAATTTAAGATATTCGTCTTCTTTTGAAGAGAATTATAATAATATTTCCGTTCTCATAAATTATGAATAATGTTTCTTTATCACAATTTTTTGGATATGTGTCAAATCGTCTTTAAAGATGTGCACTTCGGTGTAATATCCCATTGAAATTCCAGCTCATACCATGATGCTAACTCTTCTGAATGCGATATGATTAGGGCCTGATTCCATGAACCTCATTCTTTCCAGACCCTTAGACGCTTATTATCTGATTTCAGGGTAAATCTGGGTTTCACCGTAAAAGGGCGTAATGCCAATCTGGAACAATATAGTTGAGATGTTAACAACACACTTTAATCATGTCCCTGTGTAGTGGCCAGTCTAGATAACCACAAATACAAATAATTCACATGAAACTTTTGCTTTGCTGAACTGGTAAATATTTTCTTACCAAATGACACTGCAACTGCAGAGGTTTATTGTCGATTCTGCTTAGCTACTGCAGCGCTATAACGATCTTCAAAAAAGTTGGTAACCCTTGCTTGACCCACCACAGATTTCCGAACAGCTATTTGATCTGTTTGGAATTCTTTCGATATTCGTAAATTACAAATGATCAACACCAAAGAAAAGAGCGATATCTTTAATTGACTCTCCTGCCTCAACGTGTCCGAAAGCACGCCAGCACTCAGTATGTGTCATTCATTTTCTGCCAGTCACAGAAACACCAAATCACAAAACATTATCTTGCGAAAGTTAAATACATATATAATTAAATAAATGTTACTACACTGCTGGAAAATGTCTGTATTAAACAATAAAACTCAGCATTCGAAACACAGACTACCAAAGCAAAAGCGTATTAGAAAAAAACATAGTACACTAATATTACACTGTAAACAAAAACAAGTGAATAAATGTCAAAACAGAGAAAAGTGAACTGAAACCGGGACATGTTCTGTGGAAAAGAGATAAATGTAAAAATATTTCAACCCTCTCGGTGAAAGTACACTGTGGAACTTTATTCTAAATTTCTAGAAATGAATTATTTGTAAAGAGGAACATTAATAAATTTATACCGTAGTTGTTTCGCAAATTTAACCGTTTACTCGGTCGAAATAATGGTAGCTTCCTATGAAACAACTGAAATTATAGGGTACATATAAAATGTAACAAGAACGACTAAAGTGACAGATAACATGAGCAAATATCTTTGTTTGGTAAAAGATAAAATCAAGAAATATGTGAAAGGTTGTAATATATGTACACTGCAATTCTGAGCGAGACCGCAATGAATGGTACATAGCACTGACAAATCGTTCTTATTGCATTTATTAGTAATTTTATAATAAGTTTTCCCCAAATGTTATTATAGTCTTTTCCTTGTAAGGAATTAAATTCTAGAAGCAATCAGAATATTAAATTAACATTGTCTTCTTTATAAAAAATTATTTTATAAGAATTTAGGATTAAAAAATTTAAATAAGCTATTAGACTCCAAGTCTGATCCTGGAAAACCCATGGATATTTATGACTACAGTATCTTTGAGTAAATGAAAGACGCTTAAAATCTGTCGATCTCAAAGCCCTCTCGATAAATCTGTGGAGGGAAATCGATAAGTAGTACTTAACTTTCCTACTCCATTCCTTAGTGTTATTTATATTACAACTAGAATGGCGTTTCTCATGTTTAAATTCACGAATTTATTCCAATCAAATTATAAATATTACAACTGAAAATTCTTGCATATAAAATATACTTCTAATCAAAAAAATAAATATAAAAGTATTAATTATCAGAAAACTTAATCTTGCATTTTTTATTTCCCCATATCTACTTACAAATAATATGTACGTTTAGTAATATTATAATAAGTTTCAAAATTAAACTTTTCTTTTTATCTCTCATTATTATATTTATATTTCTCTCATTATTACTTTAGTTGATAAATTTCCATTGCTTTATTTTTAATTTCTTGGTTTTTATAAATGCATTTATTTGCATTCGTTTTCAGAAAATATTTTTTGTCTTAATATCTACTAAATTATTTTAAGCTTTCTATATTAAAATCTTTTCAGTAAGAAATACGTATTTTGCAAGTAATCCACTGGATACCACGATAAATAAGTATATATGTTAATGAATCATAAAATGAAGAAATAAGAAGTAAAAAAGTTATTTGTATTGTGCTCTAGTATAAAAAACATGGGATGAATGAATCGGTAGAAACATGACAATTTTCTGTGATTGTCTTTTGGAAAGATGATACATTAAAAAAGATAGTGTATGGTTTCTAAAAACTCTCAATAATGAAAAAAAGAGTTTTCGCTAAAATTGTTCAAGACTAAAATTAATTGCTCTAACATTGAAAGGTCTGTGGAATAACAAAGCCCTAAAGACATTGCTCTGAAATTTTGTCTTCAATACCACTTGCATCACAGGATGCAATATATTCTCCTCCGATGCTGATAAACTTCTCCGAGCTTGGATTGTCTAATATATCTTTCCTCGATCTCTTTTTCTTCTTGCCTCGAGGACTTCTTTTTGTTGAAATATATTTTAAATCCCATTTGATATAATAAATCGGTTTAAATATATTATTTCGTAAGTTTTCCTTCATTTATAAAGAATACTTTTAATGATATATCTCATTATATATAATAAAAAATATCTGGAAACGTGCTAGTTTCTTAGCGAGAAAATTTTAAACTAAATTGTATATATATTTCACAATGATTTTCATCACACAGCGAGATTTTAACAATGGGACGAGAAATCTGAGTTGGAATGTTGTTTAAACAAAACATTTTCCTCCAATCTCCGATTTCCTTTGAAACTTCCCATTAATAGCAAATTTCTTCACTGACAGGGCAATTTCTTGACTGATATAAGTTTTGACATTCTTAAACTGTTTCACTGACAATAGTTACTACTTTCTTAAATTTTTCCTGCATAGTTTGAAATTTAAGTTTATTGCATTAGATAATTTTCGATTCTATTGCAAATGCCTTTCTCTTCCACAATATCACTTCGGTATTCTACTCTGCTAAGGTTTTCATCACTGTATTTATCTGAGTCGCATTAGCCACGGCTTCTTTGTTACTAACAGCAAACTCATCTATAATGGTTACAGTTTTTATTTATGCTTGTATTATTTTGGTAACGAGGTATTAAATGAGGCACCAGCGGCCGAGCGGTAAGTCGCTTAACACTGGTAGTTCGATCTGAGTTTCGAATCCCGCGAACGGGCTGGCTGCATGGGCGTTTTCGTGGTTTTCCCCATGTGTAACGTGTATACGAGCCAGTTGGTAAAATAAAGTTCCTTATCCCTACACATAGGTTAAGGCAGTGGTCTAATATTCCATGCAGGAGAATGCATAATAACAGTTGAACGGCCATTTTTTTTTTTTTTTAACAAAATGAAAATATTTTAATAACAAATTTTAAAAAGAAAAATATCTTAAATACATTTAATTTTTTTAACTAAATATTTATCAAAACATGCATAAAAAACGATAATAATATCGAAAACGAGAAAATTCGAATGTATGTTTATTTTCGATCTGAAAGCTAAGATTTGATTCTTGGAAGACGTTTATGTTGGTTACGCTTTGTAATTCAAATATATTTAACTTAAATATTAACTTTTAGATTGACATTTATTTCCAATATTTTTAACATCTTTCATTAATTATTAAATAACTTCTTTTAATCTAAACTAAACAAAAACAAGCTACGAAAGCATTGAAAGTTCAACAAAACTTGAGAATAAATAATGACAACTTATTTATTATCTTTCTCTTATTTAAAACGTTTCCTTCCACATATAAATTATAAGGTATTTCTCCCGACTTCCTAGCGTGCCTTCGTGGTGTACTGGTTCTGCACACTGGGCCGGTATCCAGAGGCCCGTGGTTCGATTCCCGGGTAAGGCGTTGCTAATTTTTCATCTTGTCTGCTTCCAAAAAATATAATGTCTCTACAAAGGCGCCCGAACTAAAAGGGTTGTGGATGATGACTCTCCACATCCAGGATTCGGCGACTGGGTCCACCACAAAAAACAGTCGCCCTTTAAGGAAGACTATATAAAGTGTTTCTCCCGCCTTCCTAGTCTGCCTTCGTGGTGTAGTGGTTCTGCACACTGGGCCGGTATCCTGAGGTACGTGGTTCGATTTCCGGCGAAGGCGTTGCTAATTTTTCATCTTCCCTGCTTCCAAAAAGTCCTAATGTCTCTACAAAATAAAAATATGTAAGTTTGTATGCTAATAAATGTAAATTTATTTTATTTCTTATTACAGTTTGACACTTGATAGCGTTTCGATAATGATAATCTTTGTAACCTTGCAGAGAAATTACTAGAAGTTATCCTCTTCACGGAATGTAGATTGTCATTGGTCAGTCGGATTCTTGTTGTTAATTTTCGATTTTGAAAAAACATTGTTTGGGTATTAATGTATCCCTGAATTAAGCAGTCAATCTTAATGCAAAAGCTGTATCTTCAAATCTTTGAATAAGATTTGTATCACAGTGTAAATTAATTAGCTCCATTTATAGATTTTATGGTGCGTTATTCACGTTCATTTTTTAATAAAATGAAAATAATTTCATCTCTAACGTCAAATAACTTACATCTTGAAAACTTTGCGACAAAATATTTGCAATAAATATATAATAGACATTTATTCGCCGGCTGCAAAAAAAAAAAAAAAAAAAAAAAAAAAAAAAAAAAAAAATTCTGGGTGCCACTTGCCGTGAGTGCGCTGCCAATTTAAAACCACTGGATTATAATAATTCGTCACTATTTTCTTGCGAAGCTATGAATCGTAGAGCTAAAATTTTTGATAATGTATAATCCATTTAGAGCAAAATGTACCTGCAGAGTTTCTGTAAATTAAGAGGGTAGCCTATATATTTTCACAATACTTTTACGAAATTTTTCTGTTTGGATAATATAGCAATAAGGTATAATAAGGTATTCATTACATTTTGATAGAAAATTCGTGAAGTCTATAAGCAGTAATCAGAATTTAGAGAATTATATCGCTTGAACTGCCTCAAAACTGTCGTAGAAATATGTTTTTCTCCTATTGCTAATACTTGCTAATATTTTTAATGAAAATCCTTTACAGAAGTACATTTTCTCTAGATACGTAATCTTTCGTGTTTAGCCAAAATCAATATCTTAATTACTTGCATTAATAAAAATAAATAAATATTTAATGAGATTAATTGCAAAATTTCTTCAGCTGTGATATTCCTTCCTTTCTCTCCCTGATATCTGAAAACTAGATTAGTTTATGTGCATTAACAAACACTGCAAATAAAACATGTGATATTTAATCCACATATTGCAAGCTATAAATACAAGCCTTCTGTTAAAAATAAACACCTTTTAACTTTACACATTTCCAGAAGTTTCACAGCTTATCTATGTAACAATCTTATGAAATGCTCCGAAACTTGCTTTCCCGCTTTATTATTTCTTCAGTGCATATAAAGAATGACTTGAAAGTTTTCAGTGTATGAATACATAACTGATTAGCATTAAAAGTGCTGCTTTGAAAGATCTCTTTCGCATGTTTCAGGCTAAATACGCGGGATTACTGCCAAATATGAAAATGTAGTGTAATGGAGTCTGAGAACGTTTAATTTGTTTGCGTATATATACTCTTAATGTTTCATCAGTATTTCGACAACACCTAATGAAGCATTTCGAGAAAGCCCAGCCGAAAATAATATGACTATGTCTTCTTTGATGTGCATGATAATTTAGAATGCATTTCTTTCTGTATATTGTTAAGCTTGTTATTTGTTTGTTATTTGTATTTATTATTGGCTAAGCTTGTTATTTGCAGATGAGAAACAGGAATCCTTGCACGTAGTATCAGTATTCGACTGGGTATATATTCCAGATATGCTTAACAAAAGAGCTGTGCTTATTTTAATTGCATTACGAAACAACTAACTGCAGCGATGAGTATTCAAATTACTCATAAGAGTGTGCATACAATTCAACAAATAAGTCATGCTAATGTTACTGAGTGATTTCGTTGCTGATAGTTTCAAGCCTAAAATTTGTGCAGTCTTAGAGATCACATCAACAATATATAATTATAGAATAAAACAGATTAAGCACCAGATTTAAAATTGGAAAAGTTAGAATATGCATCTAATCTCTCATGAAAATAAGTAAGATAGAGAACTTCACGTTAGTGAATCTATCTTATTTAGTGAAGTAAGGTAAATGAAAACATTTTCAAAGTTTTAATCTCCGCCTAAAATAGATTAAAAATATTAAATATTGATGATCTTAAATGTAAATAATTTTATAGGAAAGTATTAGTTTTGAAATTTGTTATAATTAGTCTACATGCAGTTTTTTAACACTGAATGATATTGTGACTAATTTCTCATTTCTTTCAGGTTAAATGTATTTCTTTAATAAAACTGATGGTACATGTGATGAAAATGAAATATGTTTCCAGATTAATTAAACAAAGTGAACTTCCACTAAGAAATTAATCAAATTCTTTTAATCAAGTTCCCAAACATCGATCTTAATGACCTAGTTTTTCCTCCAAATAGATTTAAAGAGTACTTTAACGTAAATAATGTTTCGAATTGCTGAAAAATAATTTCTTATACAATTAGGAAATAATTTAGAAAAAGTAAGAATTATCTAAAATTTACATTATTTAGAAGATAACTAAATAAAAAATTTAATTTGTAACAGTTTATTAAATTCTCGCATTTCTTGGAAAGGTAAAGTTTAATTAATTATACTTCCATAAATCATCAAGACGTGAATTACAAACAGGTTCAGCTATCATTTTACATTTAAAATGCCACAGTTAATAAAAATAATCACAATAACTTTCAGCCTTTGAATGATAGTTAACATAAAATATTTTAAAACAAGGAAAATTAGCCCGACCTCTTTGTATAACATTCTTGGTCATTCTTATTTTTATCACGAAACATCTTGCGACATGCCACAAAAAAGTCTGTCATAAAATAAGACAGTAAATAAATGCAAATAAAAATATACGATGTCGTTACAGTTTACAAATAAAAGTTACTGTTCATGTTACATTTTTAAAAGAGACCCATGTTTTGCATTTTGTGGTTATAACATCAGTCTTTGATAAAGTACGATCCATTGATCTTTGAACTCTAAACTAGTAAAGTTGTAGAATTGTTAAACCATGTTAAGGGTATAGAAAGTAGTTAGATAATTTTTTGTCTTAATTTCGGATATTATTTGATTGAATCAACGCGTACAAAAAAATTGGTAAAAAACCTCGCTCATTATAGCGACCACTTGTTCTAGCGATGATTGCGTTATAACGACAGATGGAAAAAGTACACAACTTTTGAGATTGCATTTAATTTGTTTTCCGTATAGCTATCATTATAGAGTCACTATAAAGAACATCGACTCTTTTACAAATTTTTAATTTTATGTTTGGGATGTTAAAAGTCAGTTTAACGAATTAAATATGTTTTTCTGGTATTATCCAAACAAATTTGCATCTGTTCTTAGATCAACCTTTACAATATTTTGAGAAAGTACGCATTTAAAATATTCTCGCAATGAAATATAGGGAAAAATAACAGCATTTTTAATTCTCTTTGATCTCTTTCAAAATAAGTGCATGGTTAAAAGTCGAAATACTTATTTTTCTACTTTGAAAGCAATGAAATAAAGTTTCATCATATATCTCTTTGAATTTTCCTCTGAAGAAACAATTTTTTGTTATTTCTTACTAAATAAGAGTGCTACTTTCGTGTCTTTAATATTCAAATGAGGTAGCTTGCGAGTAAATTGCTATCTATAGCAAATGTTTCTTGTTCAAAACTTCAAATGCATGCCTGAAAGCCAGAAATATGTTTTGACTTTATATAATGTCTTTTACTACAATTGCGATCTTATTGAACAAGTTTAGAATATTGCACTTTCGTGAGTCGTCTGAGTGCATCAAACAAAAGTTCCAAATAAAACTAGTACATAATTTTGAAGACAAAAGGGAATAAGATGATAGTGTTGTAGAGTTACTATTATTTTATATTGTTGCGTGCGTACGGGTTCGTTATGAAATGAATGCACAAGTCCGATGAAAAATGAACAAAAATTTATTATTATCACAACAAAAATGCTTAAATTTTCTCAAATTATCATGCAGTATTACAATATCTCACAGTAGTTATCTTTTAACTACTCAAATGTCCAATAGAACGTCATTCAAAACAGCTAAAGAACGCTAATCCGCGAATTCGCTACAATCAACAAGAGCAGTTTTCTAAAACAACAACAAACTAAGCAACTACTAACTACAAACTGAGATGTTTTCCTTCTTTTATAAGATTTTAAAATCACGCGCTAGAATTTTCCAGCACTTTCTCGAAATCAAAAAGAGATATTTATTTATTTAACGCACGCGCTCTTGTATTTTTAATTTTTCCGGCTTAGCTTTCTTCTTTTAATATTCGTCACGCGCTGCACTGCGCGGGAAATAAAACCAATTAATTTATGATTGAACTAACATTAGCTTTTTAAATACCAAATTCGTAACACTGCCCCCTTCCCAAGGACTGCACGTCCCGGGCAGTACATTCCCTGGACAGGAAGCTAAACTTACAACTGTGGCATAAATGCAACTGAGGCATAAACATTACATTACAATATCAAACAATATAAACAATAAATGCAATAACTCTGGACAATTTCTTTCAACGGTGGTTACTGGAGTACATGCTGCAACCACTTCACCTTTCTTAATAATTCTCCCCTTCTCAGTTACATTGGCGACTCTCACCGGGATAACCGTTCTGGATAGGTCGACGAGTGTTGAGGCTACTAGTACTCCTTTTGGGTTATTACAGTTATTGGGATATTCTATGATGCCGTAGCGGAAATTTCTGTTTTCGGCTATGGATCCAGGAAGTAAAATTTCTGTTCTTGCCGGTATTGTGATATTGTCTTGTGCTATGATTTTATGGACAGATTTAACTTCATCATTGACTCCAAATAACGCTATGTCCTCAGATGTAGAATGCAATTCGTTATTTTTAAAGTCCAAGGAAAAATTGTATTTCCTTAGAAAGTCCAATCCGAGTATGCAAGAATCAGTGATCTCTGCTACATATGCCGTGTGATGGTAAGCGGCACTTCCAAACGTGATGTTAGCATTTACTTTTCCATCGATGTTGATCTTCTCACCGGACACAGTCTGTAGGGTAACGCAGGGCGGCGTCCAGATAAGTTTGCATCCCAGTTGTTGAGCCAAATCTTTTCGTATGATGGTAACGTTGGCTCCTGTATCTATCGTCATATTGCACGGAACTCCATTAATATGTCCTATTATGAAAAGTCCATTATTGCCGCCTCTCACTGCAGAAATCTGAAGCGCTTTAAACGGGGGCTTTTCATTATCTGGCAACCTCCGCCCCGCGAGATGGCCACTAATTAGTTTCCCTGCTGCTTGTTAGAAGCGGTCTTAACATCAGTAGCCTGGGGTGTCTTGCAGTTTCGTCGTATGTGTCCTTCAGCACCGCAGTTCCAGCACTTAACAGTCGGTTTCTTCTCACCAGTATTCCGTCTCAAGGCGTTTAGTTGTCTAGTTAAATCGTCAAGTCGAGCGGTGACTTGATCCCCTGGCTCCTGGACTTGAGCAGCTCTGACTGGGTGGCGGTCTCGACGAGTGGCTTGCTGGGCTGCCTCAAATTTCATGGCGTACACTAGAGCACTTTTTAAATCTTTTACATCCGCCATTCGTAGAGCTTTCTGTATTTCAGTATCTCGGATGCCGTCGATAAAGTATTGCAAGGACAGGATTTCCCTTGTTTCTGTCGGGCATTCCGAAAAGGCGAGATGGGACAGCCTTTCAACATCCGCGGCGAGCTCCTGAAGTGTTTCGGTAGGCTTCTGTTGACGGGATTTTAATTGGAGCCTGCTGTAGTCTTTTAAACACTTCTCCCCAAAGCGCAATTCCAAGGCGCCGGACAGAGCTTCGAAATCTAACCTTTTGTTTTCGGGAAGAGTCTGAAGGATATCCGCTGCGTCGGCTCTTAGAGAAGCGGCGAGATGACAGGCCTTAGCTTGAGAATCCCATCCATTCGCATCCGCCACGATAGAAAATTGTGTCTTATACACCTGCCAGGAGGTCTTCCCATCATATGTGGATAGCTTCAGAGGTGGACGAGCAGGCATTGGTAAGAATTTAAAATCATCACTCCTGCTCCCTGCCGACGCTACGAATTTCTTTAAAGTATCCATTTCTTTGGCAACTGCAGAAACTCTCTCATCAATTTGTTGTTCGATTTGGTGTTGGACGGCACAAACTCTTCCTTCAATTCGTTCTTCCACAGCAGAAACTCTCCCTTCTATATGTTCTTTTACAGAAGAAACTCTTTCTTCTATTTCTTCTTTCACCGAAGAAACTCTTTCTTCAATTTGATCTTTTACAAAAGAAACGTTTTCTTCAATTTGTTCAACTTTATTTTCAACTGTGTCAATTCTGCCTTCCATAGCTTCAAATTTATTTTCTATTATGCAGGTAATCTCTCTTTTCATTTCTTCTTGACCTGCCTCAATCTTTTCTTGACCAGCTTGAACGGCTTTCATTTCGTCCTTAACAGATTTCTGGCCCAATTTCATTTCTTCCTTAACGGAGTTGACGGCCCCTTCCATCTTTCCTTGGCTAGATTTCATCTCTTCTTTCATTTCTTCTTTAAACGAGGCAAAGGCTGTTATCAATTGCCTTAACTGCTCTTCCATCGCTCTTGTGATTGGCATTCAAACCCCACTCCTGACACCAAAAATTGTTGCGTGCGTACGGGTTCGTTATGAAATGAATGCACAAGTCCGATGAAAAATGAACAAAAATTTATTATTATCACAACAAAAATGCTTAAATTTTCTCAAATTATCATGCAGTATTACAATATCTCACAGTAGTTATCTTTTAACTACTCAAATGTCCAATAGAACGTCATTCAAAACAGCTAAAGAACGCTAATCCGCGAATTCGCTACAATCAACAAGAGCAGTTTTCTAAAACAACAACAAACTAAGCAACTACTAACTACAAACTGAGATGTTTTCCTTCTTTTATAAGATTATAAAATCACGCGCTAGAATTTTCCAGCACTTTCTCGAAATCAAAAAGAGATATTTATTTATTTAACGCACGCGCTCTTGTATTTTTAATTTTTCCGGCTTAGCTTTCTTGTTTTAATATTCGTCACGCGCTGCACTGCGCGGGGAATAAAACCAATTAATTTATAATTGAACTAACATTAGCTTTTTAAATACCAAATTCGTAACAATATTTATAATTTCAGCCTTTGCAATAACTTCACCTTTTCGTTTCCTCATTAGAAATGCAAACGAGTTTGGAGAATATTTAAGCTGTTATTTTAGGACAGTAGACAGAACGTGTTTCTGCCTCTCTAGACCATA
This sequence comes from Stegodyphus dumicola, assembly GCF_044657685.1. Lineage (NCBI taxonomy): Eukaryota > Metazoa > Arthropoda > Arachnida > Araneae > Eresidae > Stegodyphus > Stegodyphus dumicola. The sequence continues at coordinate 5,313,225 of NC_140776.1, read as the reverse complement.
TTACTTAGATTGCCAGATAAGATAAGATCATAATTATTCGACTTTGTGTTATAGATGCAGTAGTTTAAATTGTTACGCCGATCAATAGTTCCGAGCCAATTTTTTTAAATTTAATTGTGTAATCTTTGATTGCTAGCCTACGACTGTTATTTCAATAAAGAACAAATGTGTATCACTCTACATTTTATACTTTATAATGTTCAGCTATTATTTGACCTGATTTAGTTGCAAATTCCACAAACTGAAAATAGTTTCTTATCTGTGCAATAAACATGTCTCAGTTGCTTCTCTAAATTATTACTTCGTTAAATTATCTCTAATTATTACCTAATTATTAGTTCAAAGGTGCTTTGTCCTTGAAGAACTATTGTTTTCGTTTTGCGATTCTACGTCAATTCACTACAAGCGGCGAATCACTTTCCAAACTGTTGCCACAAAGTATTATCCCCCTGTGTTATATTTAAAGAAATTAAATAATCAAAAATCTGCATAAATGTATGTATATTTCTCGCATTGTGATAAAACAACGGTACATAGAACCATCGAATTTTGAATGACGTAATCTTCCTACGAATATGGTCATGTGGAAGACCAAATTTGAAATTTGGAGTTTGTTTTACTATCGATTTCCTATTGTGTAACACTTTAACGAATGTTTGAGTAACAAACTCAAGAATTTCAAAGCGAGCAATAGCAACGTTGTACAGAAAAAACATTTTTATCTCCAGCGCGTGAGTCTCTGCATCTGAAATTCTAAAGGATATGCTCATCTTAAAACTATTTTGTGATATTGCTGTTGAACTGAATTTTATGGTATTATGTGCGAAGAACGTGAAATTTAGTAAATAAATGTAACATACAAAATGTTAAAAAAAACGCCCCTTTGGACGTAATTTAAAATCTGAAATATTTCAGATTCTTTTTTTTTTTATTTTTTTTTTTTTATTATTTCATTTTTCTACTAAAAGCAATTTTCAACTTGTCTTTAACCTCAATTACCTTTGTCTCTGCTGTTGATATTATTTTCATTTGAAAAATCAAATAATATTCTGATTGTGCTCGTAGGACAATTAATTACCATCCAAGCCGACTGTTCTAGAAAAAATGACCAACAAACACATGATATGGCCATATGATGTTTTACACCTCACGACCAATATGAATATTTTAATATATTTTTAATTTCTGTACATCCTCCAATTCAGAATTATTATGCAGAATTATTTTGGTTCTCTTATGATATTACGATCTAATCAGATACAGATATTTTTAAATGCATATCCTTTTCTGCACACTTCTTCTTTTACGGTATAATATTTACGATATTAATATTCTCACTCTTTTTTATCCGTTAACATTAATTTAAGTGAATTTTCAACGCTACATATTCATTTGTACTTTAAAAGAATTCTAAGAAACGTTTCGAAGCCATATTCTAAATTTAATAATTTTAAACATGGTTTACGTAATTTTAACATAAAACGTCATGGCAAACCATCCAATATGAAAATGCAGCTACTAATAAACGGACGTTATAATCAAATAAGATCTCAGTTCTCATTTTACAAAATACATGACTACTAATGCAATTTAAATATGCGAACACGTTTACTATTTTGTTTGCAATGTTGCCATGGTAAATGGAACTTTGCTTTGCTATAGACTGCTGCATAAAACACTATACCACGGTGCTCCTTTAAAATGTCCTCCACGAAGCCGTTCTTCTTCTTAGACAGACAGCCCTGCATTTCTTTGTCATAAACAAATAAAACAAACCAAACGAGTATGCCTCTGACTCTACTCTGCGCAGTGTGCATGAGTAAAGTTGACACGAGGTTATTCAAAGCAATTACAATGTACAAAATATTTATTTTTCTTCATCCCCCATTTTAGTCTGATTTTTCAGTTATATGTAAGACTGTAAGTTATTTCTCCCACGTTCTTAGCATGCTTCTTAGCATGCCTTCGTGGTGTGGTGGTCAGCACACTCGACAGGAATTCGAGAAGTCCGTGGTTCGAGTCCCAGTGAGGGTATTGCTCATTTTTCATGTCTCTCAGTTTCAGAAAATACCTAATTTCTCTACAGTGGCGCTCGAACTAAAAAAGGTGGTGGATAATGATTCTCCATCCCCAGGATTTGGCGATTTGGTCCCCTAACCCCTAGTCGCCCTTTAAAAGAGGGAGTATATAAGGTATTTTTCCCGCCTTCTTAGCTAGCCTTCGTAATGTAGTGGTCAGCACACTTGGCGCGTATTCGAGAGTTCCGTTGGTTCGAGTCCCGGCGAGGGCAGTGCTTATTTTTCACATATCTTGCTTCCGAAAAATCCTAATGTCTCTATAAGACTACAAACAAATTTAATGATTATGAGTGGCGCGAGACCTAGATGGAAAAGGTGGTCTCTACTCTCTTATGGGAAGAGTAGCAAAGACGTCGTAGATGAGCTGAAGTTGCCATTAGGAAATGGGAATTGGGGCAATCTTGCAAACGACTGGTTGATTAATACTTTGACGTGAAAGCCATGTCCGCGAAAAGGCGCGAGACTCGCCTGAATACAGGGTAACGACTAAACGTTTCATTTTTTTTTCAAAAACAATCTGACTGTTAACCAAAATGTGAACGAAAACGCCCAGGTTATTGCACTTCAAGGCCTGGAATGAAAATGTTGACTCAGAAAAAGCATATCTACTCCAGTAAAGCTGTGAACCAGACGCACGTTCAAAAAATATAAGACTCATGTACAGATTATTTTTTACCCTTTTAAATGCAGATATATGCTCTCCAACCTCATCCAATTGCAATTCTTTTGACTATCATCTATAGACCGTTTTTGAAATGAGGAATAATAAGACTGCTTTTAAGAATAAAATTAAGCTGAAGAAGAGAATCTGCAAAGAATTTCAAGTTATGTCTCCTGACGTTATAATTTACGTTTGGTCTCGCTTCCGAGTTCGTTTACAGGTTGTGATTGACTGTGAAAGTAGCTTCATTGAAAAAAATTCCCTCTATTACCCACTATTTTGCTTGTGCTTTTGGGAGTTTACATAAATGTTTTAAAAATATAATTAAGGAGATGATTTTCCTTAATGCATTTTTAAGGTCAATCTTTGTTTAGCACTTTGTATTGACAACTCATACTTCCTCCATACCCTTTCTTTCATTTGCATTCTCGCTTCCTTTCTCTCTATGATGGTCTTTTCGTCCTCTTTGGGAATGAGTTGCAATGCCATTAGAATTTTACGTGTTTGTTCGTTTTCTCAAATTTGCTGCAAGTTAAATTAAAACAGCAAATATCTTTCTTCATAGTACTCATGTAATTATGTAGCACTCATGTATATGGTACTCATGTTCATGTAGTACTCATGTATATGGCACTTAATCAAAGACTTTTTGCACCAAAATTCAAAACAGGAAAATATTTTATAATCTGCATGTTTTTTATTTATTAAGAGATAGACATCGCGAATTATCATGATACTTTTGTTCTCATAGGACCTGAAATAAAAATGGTTTAGACATTTCGTACCTTCAGTGGATGTGGTGATCCACGGTTTGAAAATGGTTTCTGAATCAGAAGAGATTCGTGCACTAACCTAGTGCTTCGCATTAGAGAGTAAAGAACATCTATGATATAAAAATATACTTTTATTTACACAGCGAAAACGCGCAGCAACATTATTAACGAAAGCTCATTCTCCTAAAAACATACTTCTTTTTACACTCCACTTGCGCATGCGCATTGGCAATTACCAAAGGAGCTTGGCAGATACTGCCATCTGTTGGATAAACTATTCGCTACATATTCCTCCCACCTGAATTTACTGGGAGGTAAATTCACACATCTGTTAAGTATAATATATGCATAATAGTACAGTATACAATATTGAAGTATAAAATTATGCCTACCAAGATGTTCTAATTAAATTGAAATACAAATTTACCTGGAGATGCAGCATTCCATAATTTTCTAGACATATTAACAGATAATACTAAACCTAGAAAAGTAAAAATAAATCAAATTATTACAAAGTATTCAAACAAGTACAAAACATTTCACAGACGTATCACTGGTTTCACAGTTCTACCACTGGTGGTAGTCATAGGAATATTTTCAGTCATATCCTTTTGGACTGGGTTATCCAGCTCAAGTCTGTACAGTCTTTGCACTGGTCTCAGAAACTCAGAAGTCTCTGTTTTTATGACAGCAAGTCTTATTTGTCCATCACGACCAGGTAGCAGCTTTATGACACGCGCCAGGTTCCAAAAAGCACGTTTTTTGTTGTTATCTTCAAGTAGAACAATTTCACCCACCTGGAGAGGTTTAGCTATAGAGTTTTTAATGGACTGCTGACGTAACTGTCCTAGATATTCGACACGGAATCTTGCTCTAAGTTGTTCTCTCACATTTTGTAGATACTTAGCTCGTTTACTCAGTTTTTCCTTATCCACTGTATCGATATCAGGTACTCCTGATTTGGAAATCTCCCGCAGGAACATTTCTGGAGTTAATGGGGATGAATCTTCAACGTCTTCCGACACGTAGGTAAGTGGCCTAGTATTGATAACTCTCTCACAGTCGCACAGTACTGTAAGCAACCCCTTGTAATCCAGGGCAGCACGACCTAGAACTTTTCTCAGAATCTGTTTCACCATTTGAACTAAACGTTCCCACCAACCGCCCCACCAAGGTGCGGAAGGAGGAATAAATTTCCACTGAATTCTTTGCTCAGCGGCCTTTGATCGCAGACTCTCCCAATCAATTGTATGCAGAAGGCTCTCCGCTCCTTTAAAATTACTGCCATTGTCTGAGTATATTATAGATGGTCTTCCGCGACGAGAAATGAAACGTCTCAATGACTGGAAAAAAGCTTCAGTTGTCAAGGGTGTTACTGACTCCAGATGAATGGCCCTATAGACCGCACATGTGTAAAGAACAATATAAGCTTTTCGACCATCTTTAAGGTAGAGGGGTCCTGCCAGATCGACACCCACTATCTCAAAAACATTTGCATCACGTACTCTAACTTTCGGCAAAATATCTGGAGTTACATCACAACTTTTGGATTTAAATCTTTGACATTTAACACATTTTCTAATGCAGTTTCGTACTGTCTTACGAGTTTTGAGGATCCAATACTTTTCCCGCAAATGAGACATCACCATAGAAGTACCAGCATGCAGCAGCTCATTATGTGCATTCATTATTAGTAATTTTACTACTGCATGATCAGATGGCAAAATGACAGGAAACTTAAAGTCATCAGTATCGTCGCGATAAGAAATATTGGTTTTAGCTCTGATCAAACCATCACGATCAACTATAGGTCTGAAGTCTTTAATTTTATCATCGTTCACACTCTTAAACGATTCTCTTTGAACCAATAACATAAGAGTTGTCTCAGCTCTTTCCATTTCCGAAACTGACAAAATTTTGGAGGTTTCGTTTGTAATTCTTCGTAATTTAAAGTAAAACCTAAGAATCCAACCTAACATGCGTACAATTTTCTTTATGAATGAAAAGTACCTGTAATACCAATTGTCAGGTTTAGAATCTTTGTTAAGAGTTGTCAATACTAATTTACGCCTTTCTGAATTTATGATCTCTTCGTCCGGCAAATCGGTGCCTCTTGACCATGACGATTCTGGTTCTAACAGCCATGATGGGCTCTCCCACCATTTCGACAGCAAAAACTGTTTAACTGAACAGCCTCTAGAAGAGAGATCGGCGGCATTCAGCTCCGAAGGGATGTAATGCCAATCTTCTATTTTTGTAAGTGTTCTGATTTCTTGGACACGATTCCAAACGAAAGTTCCCCACCGTACGTCTCGCTGGATCCAGCACAAAGCGGTTGTTGAGTCAGTCCAGAAGAATGTTCTTAAATTTGGCTTGTTCAAATCTGAAAAGACCATACATCTCAAGCGTGCTCCGATTAAGCAGGATAATAATTCCAAACGAGGAATGGATATACTCTTTAAAGGCTTAACTCTAGTGCGTGCTTGCACAAAATTCAAATAAACCTTATTTTCGGTCTTCACTCTTAAGAAAATACAGGTAGCATAGGCATGCTTGCTGGCATCGCTGAAAACATGAAGACTTACATCTTCGTTAACCGATCTGTCAATATTAAGCCATTTAGGAATTTTGACATCAGACAGCAGTTTCATTTCCTTTACCCATTGTATGGACTTCTTTTCTAAATGTTCTGGCAATTTTTTATCCCAATTTAATCGTAATTTCCAACACTCTTGCAATATCACCTTTGGGAACAGGGTAACGGGAGAAAGGAAGCCTACTGGGTCAAATAACTTATGCGCGCAAGAAAGGAGTGTTCGTTTACTCGCGACAATCTCCTCTTTCTTTAGTGACTCAATTTTACAGGAAAGAGTATCATCCTTCAAATCCCAGTTTAACCCTAAAACGCAAACGAATGTATCTAATTTAGAGTTGGGAATTATTTCGGTTTCACAATTCGACTGCCATCCTCTAAGATTAAACTTTCCCAGTGACAATAACATTCTCGATTCTAGTACAAATCTATTCAATTCTTCAACATTCTTAAAACTAGTCAGGCAATTATCAACATAGAAGGACTCCTTCAAAATGTTGGCTGTAACTGCAAACTGATCAGGGGCACGATTTAAATGATAGTTCAACGTAGCGGCTAACAAAAATGGACTACAGTTAAGCCCAAAAACCACGCGACAATGTCTGTAAATTTTAGTATTCTCTTCTTCTGCACCTTTCCAAAAGAAACGCAAATAATCTCTATCCTTCTCTCTTATACCAATCTGCAAGAAAGCTTTCTCAATGTCTGAAATTACTGCAAGAGGATATTTCCGAAAACGATTCAACAATGTTGGAATTATTTCTATTAGGTTGGGACCTTTCTCAAGACAATCATTTAAGGAAAGTTCTCCTTTGGCGTGTGCCGAAGCATCAAAAACTGGCCTTACTCGCGTAGTTTCACTAGATTCTTTAAAAACCGGCCTATGAGGCAAATAGTGCTCTCTATCTACTTCGCCTTCATTTACCTCTTCAATAATTCGTTCCTTCAACCAAGTATCAAATACTTCCTGATAAACTTTAATTTGATTCGAATCTAATAATTTCCTTCGCGTATTAGTCAGGCGTTTTTCTGCCAACGTTTTATTATTAGACAAGCGAGAGGGGTCCAGTACCCAAGGTAATGCAGTTTCATATCTCCCGTCTGAATCCAAATTCAAATTTTCCTCAAAATATTGCATGGTCTCCTCATGAATTTTAGCTTTCTTTTTAAACTCAACTGGGTCATTTATACCAATAACGTCTAACTTCCACAAGTTTTCTGCTGATCTTTCGTTTAGCAATAAAGAAACGCATGCAAGGGAATCATTTATACCCGAAGATTCCTTCGCTGGAATTTTACCCATTAAAATCCATCCCAAACTTGTTTCCATCGCGACCGGACCACTTTGTAAACATTTAATATTTCCGGTGAATAATTTTCCAGCAATATCAGAACCTATCAACAATTTAATGTCACTTTCGTTTTCGAGAGCATTACCCTCTACATCTGACACTTGAATATTTAATTTACGAAGTTCTTTCAACCAAGGACCTTTAGGTATTTTCTTAACATCAGAACAGATAACAGATTCACTTAAACAATGCACACTACATACATATTTATTATCAAGGCTACCCAAATTAACTATATATTTAGAATGCAATTTTTCTTTTGTTTCTATACCTCCGAATAATTTATGAACTAATTTCACTTCACCAACACTGTTACATTTCAAAGAATCTGTAATATCTTTCGTTAAATAACTTCTCTCGCAACCCGTATCTATAATCCCTCTGACTATCCTTTCCCTGTTGCCATTTTTTACCCTTACGATTAATGTTTGTAGTAACACATCGGAGCTCGCGGATCTGCTAGCCAAAACATTGACCTCATTTTTCGCCACAGGCTCTACTTGTTTAGTCTCTTTCAATTGAGAAGGAACTTGTTGACACATTACTGCCAAATGCCTTTTCTGGCAAATTAAACACTTAACCTTGGACTTACAGTTACGAGAAATATGGTTTTTCAAGCATAATAGACATAAACCCTTCTTAAATATTAAATCTTTTTTATCCTGATATGTAAGCGTACTAGCTTTAAAACATTTTTCTGTTAAATGTGGCTTATCACAAAATAAACACGATTCCTCAACTTTCTTAATAGGAGCATTTTCTTTAAATTTGTCTCCTGTATACAAATCATTACAAGTAGGAATATTAGACTCATCATTAATGTAACTTTTAGATTTTCTACTTTTATCAAAAGAAAAACGCGCTAATTTAATTCTCTCTTCAGATATCACTTCATTTTTCAAAAACAGAAGAATAGATTCAAGATCGCTCTTACCTTGTTGTGACGAGCTCTCCCGTTCCCTCTCCCACACGCGTAAGATGTCAGGGGGCAGGCAAGATTCAACTAACGGAAAAATAACACTAGCGTATTTATCTTCAGTCACACCGAGAGATTCCAGAGCACGCAATTTTGTTTCTAAACTGTCGTACAACGATGATAGCGCAAAGTCCTTTTTGGTTGCATTATTATTTATCAACACAAGATTCAATAAATCCCGAACGTACACTTGTATAAGAATATCTTCACGTCCAAAACGATTCTTTAAATTTCGATGACTTTCGGATAATTTTCTTTAGTTGTCGGGAAACTCTGCACTATTTCCCGTGCTTTCGATTTGGCAGCAGTAGCCTGGATCAGATATACGAATTTCAAATGATCATCTAGCACTGGATCTTCGTGTATCTTACTAAAGGTATTCCAGAAATTCAACCATTGTCGTGGATCACCTGTAAATTCAATCAAATTTATTTTCGGAAGCTTCAAATTCTTCGCCGTTGTTCTTGAATCAACAGTTCTGGTTTCATTTACCGATGCATGAGTCAGCAAATTTTTCTCTAGTTTCACAGTGATTTGCTTCACTTTCATCCTGGCTGCTATTAATTTCTCCTTGTAAGTCTCACATGACTCAAATTCTTTAGTATATTCTTCTTGCGAGACTTCTTTCGATTTTGATAGGAGATCCAATATTTCTTCATCCAACTGTTGTAGTCGAATTCCTTTATCTTCCAGAATTTCCAGGGACGATAATAGAACATCACTGTTCAATTCTGACTCATTCAAATGTCCATGTAGGCTATTATATGCTTTCGTGAAGGCTGCACGCAGTGGTATTCTTCTTACTTTCAAGGCTTCCATTTCTGCTGTTAAACCATCAAAACTGTCCTTTACCTAACTAATGCGTCCTGTCACGGACGCCACTTTTTATTGTGGTGATCCACGGTTTGAAAATGGTTTCTGAATCAGAAGAGATTCGTGCACTAACCTAGTGCTTCGCATTAGAGAGTAAAGAACATCTATGATATAAAAATATACTTTTATTTAACAGCGAAAACGCGCAGCAACATTATTAACGAAAGCTCATTCTCCTAAAAACATACTTCTTTTTACACTCCACTTGCGCATGCGCATTGGCAATTACCACAGGAGCTTGGCAGATACTGCCATCTGTTGGATAAACTATTCGCTACAGTGGATCCTATTTTGTTTGTAGCGATATAGCTTTTAAGATATTTTAATTAATTTTCGAATTTTAATAATTTATTTATTTATTTGTATGTATATAACTTAAAATTAGAATACTTCTCAATTTGTTCTTGGATAATGGAATGGCAAAGATATATTCCATCAGTACTGAATCAATATACTCTAAATGTAGAATCAAATTTTATAGACAAATAGTAAATTGCTTAACATAAATTAAAGTAGTTCGGTACAAAATAAAACGTACAAAGTGGAAAACTGCATTATTTTAATTTGCGTAAACTTTGCTGGGAATAAATAAATAAATGTGGTAAAAGAAGTTTTACTTCGTAACCAGCTTGAAATATTTAAGTCTGTGCTCATGAAAAGAAACTTAATGGACCTTTTTCATCTCTTGCTGGAAGCATTTTAAAAGCAGCTTGAAAGGAAAGTAACGTTTTAAGAAGAACGTGCCCAGTAAATAGATATCTTGCTGCAGGGCATGCAAATGGTATATTTCTCTGAAATTCAGGCTGCCACTAAAATCAATACATAAAATTCAGAGAACAATCGTGGATTGTAATAACCTTTTCTAATTTTTTTTTAAATTATGCATTAAAATAACCTAGAAATTCTATAAAATGTGTGTGATGTAAATAAATATGTATTATTTGTACGGTAGAAGAACGCGACAGATTGCAACACCAGCTAAATGAGTTTTAATACTGTATTTGCATGCTAATGTTGATTTCGTTGAAAGTGTGTTGGTTCATGTAATATCCTTAAAAACGAATTCTTAAAACTATTTTATTTCATTTGATATTTCAGTGATCACAAAATCAAATTGCGTACCGACCGCAGGCACGATCTGAAAAGAGGTGACCGGCCGAGTAATTATTTTAAACGGAATAAATAATTTTATTAACAAAATAAAAAAAAAATAACTACAGTTTTAATTTTCATACTATTTTTATGAGAACGCACATAAACAATAATAATAATAATATCGCAAGTCAAAACGATTAAAATTTGTGTTTATTTTCTATCTACTAAAAGCTAAAGTTTGTTAACTGCAAGACATTTTTTTATTACACTTTGTAATTCAAATATGCTAAGAGCTAAATATTAAATTTCTGGATTAATATTTATTTAAAATAAATCTAGCATATTTACTTAATTATTAAATGCCTGACTATAGTTTTAAATAAAAGTAAATAAAATAAAATAATCAGAAAGTTTTCAGATTTTATATTACGCCCAAAGTCACTTTTTAACCTTTATTTATTAAATATCATGTTCTTCGCACTGGAACCATAAAATTTAATTAAACAGCAATATCATAAAATAATTTAAAAGGCATATCTTTAGGATTTTCGTTAACAGCCTCGCGAGCTGGCGATAATTTTTTTCCGCACAGCGTTGCAATGGGTTGTTTAAAAATCTTTGAGTTTCTTAACCAAAAACTCATAAATGCTTTACAAAATATGAAATAGTTAATTAAACAAATTCCAAATTGTAAATTTGGGCTTCCAGATGCCTATATTCGATAGTTACATACGTTATTCAAAATGAGATGGCTCTGGGTACCGTTGTTTTATCACAGTGCGAGAAGCATATATATATTGATGCAGCTTTTCATTATTTAATTTCTTTAAACATAATACAGGACGATAATGTTTGGTGGCAACAATTCGAAAAGTGAAACTCTGTTCATAGTATAACGCCACAAAATGCCGAAAGGAATTTAATAGCTCTTCTGGGCTAACGTCCTAACTAATAAGAATAAATTTGCAGAGAAAAATATCCAGACGGGAGAAAATTTGAGAATAAGTAATGGTAATTTAGTCTTTTTCTTTTATTTATCAAAATTTTTGACGCATAGTTAAAATTACATTTTTTAATTAAATAATTATAAACATCTTTATTTCTTACTATAGGTTGATGGCACTTACTGGTGCTTCAATTCGGGTAAAAAGTTTAGCCTTGGAGGGAAAGTACTAGAAATTATTTCCATAGCGGTTAATACATATCGATCAATGTGTTTCTTTCGTTTTTAATATTTAGCTGTATAAAAATATGTCCTAAGTGTACAGGGTGTATCAGTAGAGCTGTGGAAAACTTTCAGGAGAAATAGAGAACACCTAGACGATGGGAAATCACATAGCAATGCACTGTCGTGAAAGCTTTCCTGGTGCAGTAGTGACGACAGAAAATGCAAAAAGGATACCACACAAACAGTGAACCAAAACACGTTTCATTATGTTTAGTACAGCAGAAAACTACAAATAAGAAGAAATACAAAAAAGATAGTCATTAAAGAAAATGTTCGAAATTACGATCACGGACCGTGATGCCTCACTTCTCTGGCGTATAGAAGATCTGCATCACAAATGGAAGATCGCATGAAAGATGCATGACGCACGGTTCCCACGGTCCGGTTTCGAACATCTTCTTTGATGATGATAGTTGTCTCTTTATGTTGTTTTTTCTTTGTTTTTGTTGTACTCCGAAAAACAATCATGTTTTCTCAACCCTTTCGTGTCCTATCTTTCTTGATATTTGTACCGCGCCAGGAAAACGTTTCCGACTATGCGTTCTTATGTGATTTCCCGTTGTCTAGGTTACTCTCTCTCCTGAAAGTTTTTCGCCGTTGTATTGATACACCCTGCATATGTTTCCAAATAAATCCACTATTATTTGTGCAAAAATTCAAAGCTGAGCTCATTTAAGTTTTAACAAGCATGGGTGAAAATTAATAAAATATGTATCTTCTAATCTTTGAATAAGATTTATGTTACAGAATAAATTAATTTGCTACATTTATAGATTCTTAAGTGCATTACTCATATTCGTTTTATTGGTAATGAAAATAATGTATACTCGAAATTCAAGTGACTTAAGTACTGAAATCTGAGTAACCTAGTATTTGAAAGTGTGTCACTATTTTAAACAAATATAGTGAATTTTAAAGAGTATATTTATTCTATTGTGGCTTCGATGAAGCTATCGACGAAGTAGATTTAATTCAATCCAAGAAGTTTAAATGAAATGCAAGAAAAAAAGCGTATAATTTAATATTCCGTGTAAGGGAGTCATGTGATGTACACATCAGATTATTTGTATGATAAGCCTTCAAAGCATTCTGAAGATCTGCAATAAATTACGCGACTTTAACAACCCCATCTTTGTGGAACCATTGATTAATCACAAATTTTGTAAATTTAAAATTAACCACAGAATTCTATTTCCTCATTTTTCTCCTTTCGTCAAAGAAATAAAATCTGTTCCAAATTTTTTCGCGCTAAGTGTAGTATTTGGATTAGAAGATAACTGAAAACATTTTGGAATTTGATTAAGACCTGGGAAAATCCATTACATTTTTAATATAAATTAAAATTTTTCTCTTTCTGCTATGTATGCATAATAAATTATAACGAATAAACTACAGCTTATTGAAAATCTCTTTCAGTTTAAAATTTTTTGTTAAAATCATGTATTAATAATGGCGTATTAAGCAGAGCGCTGGAAGCAATTTAAAGTGAAAAAAGAAATTTAGCTAGAGTGTGCACAAAAAGATGCTTAATTTATAATGAATAAATTATAACAACCACGGAAATTAATTTTGAGACAAGTACTTTTTCTGAGGTCATAAATAGTAGATATATACTATTCTATCAATCATGCTTTGCTTATATTAGGTAGGCACTATTATTTTGTATAAATCGAATAGCAGTTACTTAATACACAAGTAGGAATATGATGAAGGGATAGTACTGTCTTATTAGGTCTGACATTGTGTTAGCTGGAAACACTTTTTCGCGAGCATTACTCAGTATTACAACTACTGTCCGTTGAAATTTTACATCACAACTACTTGGAATATGGTTCATTAGTATAATTTATTTTTTCTCTTTAAGATTTTGATTTCATTTGGAAAATGTGCTAAAATATTCTGTGACATGTATTCCTTTAAATGATACTATAGTCTAAACCAATAAAGCATTCATTTGTTTTTGCTTGGATAAAATTAATAACACGTGATGTATATTGTTGCGAGATACATGCTGGTTCATATCTTTTTAAATGATTACTCCAGGTAAGTAGGCAGAAATTTACAATTTACTATTAAAATTCACCATACACAGTAAATTAAATAGCTTGAAATATTTCATGTAGAACGCAAATATTAAACAATACATCCTTAGGTCATAAAAATATTGACTATTTGCAAACTCAGTCTCATAGTAAATTCAAAACCTCATTTCAGCTAACGTCTGAATTTTACAGCTGATTAAGAACCGACATACATCAATTTTATGCCGGAGGCATATATGTATGTATAGGTGAGATAAAATATATGTAACTGTCAATTATACTTTAAATTCATAATATCCCTTTAATTCCGTTTTTTTTTTTTTTTTAAATTTGAACACTTCCCTCCTTTCTTTTCTAAAAATAGTAACAACTTTTTATAAAATGCATCTTGTCTGAAAACTAAATTCGCATCATGTCATTTAACCTTCTGCATTGTGTGTAGTTCTTAGCTAATCAGATTAATGAAACATTTTTCTATAAATATCGTAGTAATTCAACGCACTGTTTACGCAGTTACGCACTATGTTTTGCTGTTGTAATGAAGTTTTAAAGAAATCTTGCCATTTTTGAACGAACAGCAAACTTTATTAGTCAAAACTTACAGAATAACTGGAAAAACATTTTTTGAGCACGCGCCATCGTCTGCGGATATTCTTTGCGTATAATCCACTGCGGTAATTTACATTTCTTATTGGAATTATGTTAGTAGCGTAGCAACGCAAATACGTTACACTGTCTACCCTTACTAGCTAAAGGACGTCTCTTGCTTGCCTGCTTCTATTCGTTATTAAAAATGCCATACATCGAAATCAAAATTCCAGGGATCAGATTTTACACATTATGATTTACCATTAAATAAAGTAATCAACAAGCAATAAGTATATACATAGCTTCGGGAAAAATAGGTCATATGTCTTTCATGAATCTTCCAGAAACCGTCAAGCTGCGGATGGGGAAATTAACAAATGTCCCAAATGGTTAATGCTTCTTGTCAGAAAGGAGGAATCGGGCTAGGTAGTTTTAAAAACTTATGGCTAAATTAACCGTATTTGGAATTTAATGAAACGTTAAATCAGAATTTGTTAGCATCTTTTCGTAATCTATGAGAATGGCGTGATTTCTGTTTGTAAATTTGACGCAACTTTCCTGTAGACAGTTATCAAACAGTTTTAAAATCTGTAATGGGCTGCAGCTGTTTTGCCTATCAAAGACGCAGCAACGAGGTATTAGGAGGAGTTCCTTAGATAGAATAATCAGAACTACTTTTCCGATTTACTCAATATATGCATACGTATACTATTCTCTTTAACAATAGCATCTTCAAACAAATTCAAGAAATCCCAATAGGGGGGGGAGGATTTTTCGAGCGCTGTGTGCGAATTATTCCTTTTCACAAGAGAATTGTTCACTAAACAAAGAAGAACATAAATTTTACCAACACATATATCGTTACATTGATGATATCATAGCCTTTAACAACCATAACAAAATAGAAGCAGCTAATATCTACCCAACTAGCTTAAAACTAAATAATACAAATACGGTGCAAAATAATGTAGTATACCTTGACCTAAATATTATTGATTACAATTTTATTAAAGTCTCCGACAAGAGGAGAGAATTCACTTTTTCTACACTAAAGTTAACCAAATGGAATTCTAATATTTCCAAAAGAATCATCGTTAACACAATTTTTTCACAGCTACTTAGAATAAAAAGAATATGTAATACTACAGAACACTTGCAAGAAGAAATACTTTACTTCGTCCCAATTTTGAAAAATAACCAAATTCCTCATAAAATAATTAAAAATACTTTAAAAAAGCTGGCATTAGCCTTACCAATTTTTAGATAATTTGTGTTGGATAATGAAATTTATACTTAAAGCCCATGGGAAGGTATAAAGTGGATGGCTGATTCAGATTATCTAATGTAAAAATTGTATAAATGTACAGATTATTCTCCTACATACATTTTCTTTCCTCCAAAGATTTTGGCAATATACTTTAATACTATTATTTAATAGTTTTAAATTACTTAGAAGGCCAAACTCTACTTTTATTAACAAATCGGGCCATTTCATTTTTCATAGTAGCTTGACAGCCTTCTAGCTTGAAGAATGACGACTTTTATTAACAAATGACTTTTTTCCAATTTACTCTTTCTTTTGTGGCCAAAAATAAGTAATTTTAGCTGAATTAGCCATTTTCACTTATTTTTAGCAGTTTTGTTCTTGTAACAACTTGACTGACGCCATTTTGGGATCTTTCCGTGTCTTTTCACGTCTGTCACACCCTCTATAAAAAAGGGGGGGACAAGAATTCCCGCCAAACTACCATCTCAGCCCATTGGCCTATGCAGTTTTTATTGCTTCATCCAACTACGTCACTCGACAAGAAGGAAGGTTGGTTGGGCACGGAGGGGTTTTGCGCCCTTTTCCTAAAATTTTTCGGATGCAAAGGACGGCACCTCTCAGTTATTTCGTTTCTTTTGTCATTGTTTTTTTTTGGTCCTAATAAAACCGTGCGACGTTTGTTTTCTTGCATAATTTAATTGCTTTTTTATTTGATTACAGCACCATTGTTTTTATAAAAGTTCTATCTTCTTTGAGGTTTAAAGGACCATCCCGTACGTTGTTGTAATTTTTTTACTAATAGCAGACCGCTATTTATTTTATTTTATTTTGATTTTGATTTTAATTTTACATTGCTCGGAGTTGCAATTGCTTTTAACACCCTAATGTGTATTTCAGTGGACGCGTCGGGAAAAAGGAACAGAGCAGTGAAGCTCCAAAAAGGATTTATTCCAAAAAAGATATATTCGGGAATACTAAAATTTTTTAAAAAAAATATTTAAAAAATTTTTTTCGCAATAAACAAGAGCTTCAATGGTCTGTTTCGGCGAAACGCGTAATGGTATTTAACCTAGTTCGTCAATCAGTTTTTTTTCCCTTGAAAAGGCAATTGAGAGTACGAGTGGGTTAATTTACCATTTTACCGCTATGTAATTATTGTATTTTGTTTTATTGCAATTTATGTTTTCATTTTAATTTTTACTTTTTATGTATTGGCATTTTTTCAATCTATATTTTTTATATGTATTTACTCTTTTCTTGTATTTTTTCCCCGTCAATCTATTTTTCATGTGAGTTAACTTTTCACATATCACAACGGTCAGATTAATTTTTTCGTGCATTAGCATGTCTTCCAGCATTAATTTGGCAGCTTTTTCGCGTGTTTACAGTTTTTTTCCAGTTTTCCAGACAAATTTCTTCCTAGTTTATTTTTGTAATACAGCGTTAAAATTTTCCGTGGAGCTACAGCTCCTGGTAACTTTTTAGCAAGATCGCTGCAATGTTTCTACCTACTACTATTATTTCACAAACGCACACACATATATATGTATGTATTTACTTCAATCTTTGATATATGTTTAATATATAGGTTATGTGTTTGATTATATATATATATATATATAGGCTTATGTGTTTGATTATTAATTCAAATAATTATGCGTATCGTGTTATTTTGGAGATATTATCATATCGAATCATACATATATTATGCAGAAATAGATTTTAAAGAACTAACATATTATGTATTGAAAGGCTGTAAATAATTTCTGCTTGATTATGAATTACCGTACTTCAGATATGATATAACGTATAATGATTATTATATTTTTCAGAGAAATCTTTGTGTTAAAAATTCTTTAGTGTTAATCGATGCATTTTCTCATTATGTGTTGATGTCTGTCTAAAATTTTAAAATATGTCATTATAATATAAAATGTAGTTTACATCCGAAGACGAATTTCTAAGACTTAAAAGGCAAATTTACAAGAAATAATATGCTTATAAATAAATATAGCTTAGATTAAGCATTAAGTGAAAAAATAAATGTTTTTCTAGACCTAAAGATTTTTATTTTTCTCTGCTGTCACTTTCAGAGAATTTAAAGCCAGCGTCTTTTGCCTTTTACTAAAAATAAACGCTAGTGTGGAAGGAAATATTCAAATGTATTCTTGAACAAAAACAAAATTCATAGAAATATATATCTACGTTTCTGTTTCTTTCCTACACTCTGACTTTTCTAACTTTCCTTTTTCTCAGAATAAAATAACAGAATAAATCAAGATTTTCGTTGCATTTTAAACTCAAGAAAAGAAAAAAAAGTGTAACTAATAACGCAATTTTTGAAAATAAGGCTGCGTATTGTGGGACAAGAATTTTCTCATTCCTCGAAAATGCCGGAAAAAATGGAATTCCACATTTTGCAGAATTCCTTTCAACCTAAACAGGAAAGCGTTTATATTCTAAGACGTCTGACAAACGGTTTAAAGCTCACAAACTTAATAATTTCCATGCATTCCGGGAAACTATTTATTTTGAATGCTAAATTTAAATGAATTCCTCTGCGTAGTTGTCTGGAGTGAGATTTAAAGGGAAGTGTTGTGAAATTAACAATAAATTTTAAAACTAGAAAATCTCATAGCAGCTTCCTATATACGAGAGAATTACATTTACAGAACTGGAAGAACAAAAATGTTCCTTTCCCAAATGATTTCGTTACTGGCTTAGCAGAGAAAAGGGAAATACTTGACTTGTTGACAAGTAGCTGAAATGAAACACAAACAGTTCATTATAATTTCCGTTCTTGATGGTTGAACTGATTGTCTGCTAGGAATGTTTACGGATTTCTCCGTTGCTCTCTTGAAATTGGCTAACATCCCTTACAAATTCCTCTGCGAAGACATTTTACATTTATGCAAATAATTTTCGCGTACTTTATGATAATTAATTAACTAACAGATATTGTAAGGGCTGGGATATTGTAAGGTATTCCAAATTTTCTTCCCTATATTTATAAACTCCTTTAGGAAAAAAGGATAATTGACAAAGGTATTGCAGATTTATAATTTATGTCATTTAACTTAAATGAAATTTAAAGACAAGTGCATCGTTTTGCTTTTGAGTATAACAAATATTTATTTCTAATGTCAAAATGCAACCTTCCTCTTTATAACGATCTAAGTTCGAAAGAAAAGTTTATGGAACTGTCGTTTAATGACTTAAGTAATTTGTCAAAGTAAGGCGTTCAGAATAATGGAAATTAAGGCTAAATATAATATTAAATCTTTTATTTTGACAAAGTTCTGACAAAGTTTAAATGGAAATATTATTTTTAAAATTCTTAGTAACGAAAACGATTTTTATTGAAATTTAAGAGGAAAGTAACATATGTAATGAATTAATGAAGAATGAAAAACATATAAATTTGATCCATCGGTTCGAATAAATGCAAGGAAAGAATGGATTTAAGTACCGTTTTAGAGAGAATAAGCAGAAAGTTGGAAATTAAACACCTTGCACCGTCGATAATGACATAAATGGATTCTTTCCATTAGCAACAAGCCCTAATTATTTCTTAAAATAATCATTCACAAATTATCAATAAATAGCATCTAACAACAAGTAATGGGGAATGATTTAAATGATGCATTTGAACGAATTTTGTCTAAAAGCATGTTACTAAAATACTACAAAAATGAATTAACGGGTAAAAGCATTCTACTGATCAGCATTAATGGCGTAGGAGAAATAATTTTTAGATGGACTTCTGTCGCATCCAATGTCTCTTCAAAACAGGACAACTTAAAATGTTTATGTAAACAACATTGTTTCCATCGAGTATAAAAATACTTGCCTAAGAAATGAAATGTTAATTTACACATAATGTTGAGTCATTTTTAAGGAAATTAAATACCTTTTAGTATACTTAAGTTTACGCGTTTACGTTTTGAACGAAATATCGCTCCAAATTAATTTCTGTGCAACTAATTATTAATCCGAAGAAATGTGTTCACTGATGAATGGTCAATATTAATCTTGCATATAACTATACAAAAATATTCGTAGAGTTATCTAAAAAAATAGGAGATAAAGCTCCTTTTTATAATTATTTTTTTTATTGAAGTGTATTTCTTATTAAAGTATAAGAATTTGGTTCAAGCAATATAAATTTTTTATACCTGACAAATGGTACATTAGAAGACATTCAATTCAAGCGTTTTAAGTAATTGATGTTTTTACATCTATTAAATTTAAGAAAAAAATATTTGTTAAATATTTAATATACAGATAATTTGATACCAAAATTGAATAAAATTGAAATCTGTAAAAACCACAAGTGAAACATGATTCCTTAAACGTTTAAAGTTTCTAATCGTAAACTTAATCCCATTGTAAAGGTGATAAATACAATGACAGAAAAAAATGTTAATGGCAGACAGAAATAGATTGTCTTTTAATATTCGAAGAATAGAGGCAAAAGGGAAAGTAGTTAAACTTCAAAATGATTTACAACTGGTGTTCACAATGCTTTAAGAAAATTTTTGAATACTTATCCACAGCATAAATAAAATAGCTACGCCTATGCATATATTTAAAGTGTGCATTTATTTTAACGTAAAGGAAAAAATACATTTGATATAAAATGTACACATAGTATATATATATGTAAGATTAAATACGATGGCTGCTTTAAGTATAATTGGCGACCTCAAAATTAACTATTCTAGATTTGGTGCTTTAATCCTAAATTCATCTGTTCACCCAAATTAATATAACAACCTAAAATTAACCAATCACAGCTTAGATATACATGTAGCATAAATAGCTAATAACTGCGTAGCCTCCCTCTGTTTCGCGTCTTCGCCTGCCTGCTGTGTAGCCAAGCCTCTGCTAGCTACTCGTCATTAATTAAAATGTAATTGCACATCTAATATAGAGGGGCGCATTTAGCTTCCCAAGTCTTCTAACAGTTATGTGTTGAGAAATCGTTCATGAATAAATGATGTTTAATTATCGAGCTGGTCGTGCTTCCAGTTAATCATCCAATACGCCATAACACACAGTCATCTACGCAGCATTTTTTTCAGCCATGACTAAACGCGAATTGTTTAATCTTCCGCTAAATGTACAGTGTTACATATATAGACAGATAGGTAGATAGATATAAAAATTAATTTAAAGTAAAAACTGTTCAAAACCTAATCTAGTTGTTCACTGATAGCAATAACAGTTGGTAAAAGTGAAACATAAAATAAAAAATACGTCTAAAATTCATCTCATGTTGAGTTCTGAATAAACTACATGCAAATACCAAACAAATAGAAGCTCAGTAGCAAACTTAGAAAAAACACCAAAACCAAAAATGAAAAATGGTATTTGCATCTATCACTGCATCGTCATAAGTATACTTCCTTCATTGCACTAAGAATTAATGTAAGATGGTAGTTTGGTTTTAAGAGAAAGAGCTTTTTTTTTTTTTTTTTTTTTTTGGTACGTGAGTGATTTTGTGAGAAGAAACACGTATAATCTTTATAAATGTGTGTTTGCGACTGTAGTCAGAAAATAATCAACATTTTATTTCATTGTAAATTCAAAGTCAAGGTAGAGTTCTCTGTGTAACACAGGGGTAAGTAGAGAAAAGTTAAAGTGGGAGGGATCCGAATTGTATTTATACAATAGCTTACTTTTATTTCGAAATGCTTTTTGATTATTATTTATTTTTCAGTGCATAAAAATGTATTATTGTTTAACAATTGAATACATAAACCTAAATATGAAGAAGGTTATTCTTTTTCATTCCTACGGTTCCATTTAACATTAATATCCATTGATATTATTTTAGATTTATTTCTTTATTTTTAAGTGATGTTCTTATGATTAATTTTCCAATTATTTTATTGATATTACTAATTACCATGGTCACGCTCATTATACCATTAGTCTAGCTATTATACATTATTTCCCGAATTACCATTTCTTTGCTCTTTTATCTACGCAACTAAATTTCATAAAGTGCATTCATTAGGCAAACACTCTTATTGGTTTCTACTGGATGTTAATTGCACGGAATGACCGAAACGTTTATTGATTAATAATTAAGAAATAAAACTAAATATGGAAATATGAAGGAAGCAATTGGTCTTTAAGTAGATATAATTCAGTCACTCATTGGGCAGATTTTTCACCTTACGGAAATAAATTGCAAAAGCAGAGAATGGGAGTGTTTGGTTTCAGTTCTAGAATCAATCTATGTTTTTCTCCATTTCATAATTTATTGCATTACTTGAGAACGTTATTTGACATTTAGTGCCTAAAAATGTATTTTTATAATAATTCAAGACAGAAAATGAAATAGTGATTGTTTGTTTCTTTGATATTTTAATTACTTTATTTTATTTTCGCTGCATAATTAGCAATTCTGATGTTGTCTTGAATTTAAGTCGCCTCATCAATTTTAGCTCATGTTATACTGAACAATTCAAGAATATGGAATACAATAATTGCTTAGTATGTATACATTATTTATGATATTTCTGCAGTAAAAATTTCATCTTACGTAAGGAAACTTGTCGCATGTTTCTACAAAAAACTTAAGAAGACCAAGAACCATATTATGCAACAAAATTGTTGTGAGAAAAGTTTTATTACCACCATTTGTTTCTCCTGATATTGAAGAATTTCATTCCATTCGAATTATTGGTAAAGGTAGTAGTTGAATTTTCTGTTAACAAATCATACATTTATTTTAAAATCAGATATTTTTCGTTCCATTTCCATAAAATAAAAACAAAGAATTTATTTTCGGTTTAATTGAAGAATCATTTTTTTAACTACTCAAACCTTTAATTTACTTATATATTATATATAAGTAAATTAAATGATTATATTTATTTGAATTTAAATTAACTTCTATTTATGTAAGTCTTAAAATTATATATTATTTACGTAATGACTTTTTTGTTATGCTAATAAAAAGTAATGAAATATTTTTTTTATTTGCCTGAATGAAAACGCATGTCATATTTCTGTCAGAGTAAAACAAAACGAAGTCATTATTAGTTTTTATTGAAATTAAATTTTATACTAGCATAAGTTAGCAGCGTAAAGCAACTTTAAAAAGCACCACTTAGTAGAATTAAGCTTATTCGCACTAGGCAGTCGTTTCTCAATTAATTTTTTTAAGCAGCATATGTTTGACTAACATTCTAGTCATTTTATACCTGTTACAAATTTATCTAAATTTAATATTTCCATAAAAATATATACTTTACTGAATTGTGGATGTGATTTCCAACAAAATTATTTTTAATTAAAAGTGAAAAAAACTCGTAAATAAATTTAAATTAGACCGATGAATGATATTAAAATTTATTTTGAATTCATGCATACAGAATACATTGAGTGTTAAAAATTCGGCATAACGTTTTCACAATATTTTATAATTTTTATATTTTGTCTAGCCGCATGCTTTCGATAAATTCTTTCATTTGGAATGTTAAAAATTCGAAAAATATTTATCATATAATTTGAATTTGTAAATGTATATTTATGAATTTTTCAGTACATTAAAAAGAAATAATTAAGGAAATGAAAATGCGATAGGAAATATTCTTTTAATTCTAATAATTTACATAGAAAAAATAATATTATTAGTTTCCGCCATAAATTAATCTATTAATTGTAAAATAAATTTCTAAAATTACAAAAGTGACATTTATAAGCATCATAAAAATTAGCTGCGGGATATAAAGAATTTTAAAAAATTTGAAATCTTGAAAAATATGAATCTTTTGAAAAATTGAATCTGAATCTCTTGAAATTGAATCTGAACCTCTTGAATTTGAATCTCTTGAAAGATTTTAGCTTGAAAAAAAAAAACTCTTCTCCCCTTCCCCTCTCAAAATAATTCATTTTGGCTATTAGCGACTTTTAATGTTCTTTGCATAATATTTCTATTATTTCTTCAATATAAAATTGAATTCAAATTTCTTGCTGCTTTCTCTTTGTGGAAATTAATGCGAACCTATACTTGGCATTATATATGTAAGAGAATATTTAATTTGAAAAAGACTTTTCGCGTATGAATTGTTAAAAACCGTTAAAAGGCAATTTATTAACATTAATATTAGCAGAATCCGGACACTGAAATGTTAATAAATTATATCCCAGATTTTTAAATTCCTGAGTAAGATGAAAAATGAGATTTTGATCTTACTCGTATTCAAAAAAGTTGTTAAAAACCTAGAAAAACGAAAATAAAATACACTAATATGTTATCCTTAAGTTAAAATTATTTTGTTTTATGATAAATAATCTATGTTTTAGTGCTACGAAATACGTAGTTTGCTTTAGAATATTCTGATTTTGCCGTTTTATTGCTCATTGTTCAGCAGAAGAAACTTCACATATTGGCTGAAACTATTACTTGTAAATTTAAGACAATACGATTTTTTTGACTTTCAGTTTGAAATATTCTTTAATAATAACTAAGCTTATTAAGACTGTTTTATGATTATTTTTCATCAAGACTAAATTAGTTAATATCACTGTAAGTACTTTATATAATAAAAGATAAATATATAATAGCTTATCATAACATTAGGTGAATACTTACGACGTTCATGGCATGAAATAGAATTTGAATCATTACAACAATTTTAATTTAGTTGTTCCTGCCTTATCATTTCTGCTTTTCCTCTGAGTACCTCCTGAGGATGTAGATTTTAGAAGTAAAGTATTTAAGGTTTCTCATTTACGCAGTATGAGATAGAAACAGTTAAGTGTTCCTCAGCGCTTGTTCATTACAGCTGTGTCTAAAATTGGCTTTTGTTTAATTATGGCAGTGCGCGCTTGCTTTGATGGTTGCAACAAGAGTGGCAACTTGGAAGTTCCGTTTTATTAGTCTTTATCTTTGGCCTCTGGAAACAGCATTACTTTGAGTTCTTCACAACTTTAAAGTTAGATCAAGTTAAAGAGAGACAGGTTTTTAATTTCAGTTTGCTTCCCACAAAGTAATTAATTTTTTACCTTTTGCTTCATAACTTGCAAACTGCTATTAGCGTAAAGCTTAATTTATTGTATTAAAGAGGTTAGAGAGGTTTCTCTGAAAGTAAGCCCTAAATTTCAAATTTCTGTTTAAAACAGAAAACAAATTAAAGCAATTTCATGGATGAATGCTCACTTATATACTATCATTAATACAACATTTGTCTACGCATTTACGCATTTTATCTACAAAAATCATTACCCGGGCTCTATTTTTGAAACCGTTGGTCATAGATATATACGTTCAAATATAAAACCGTTCTATATGACATAAATATTCGTGTCTTGCCATTTTTAAATTTAAATAAATCTGTTTTGTGAGAATCATGAAATCCAAATTTTTATGCTTACTTACAGACGTCATATTTAAATTTAAAATGTGTCCGTAAAGTTATGGTGCAATTGTGACCGGTCACAGGAAAGTAACAAAACATGATAGAAATGTGAAATCTTCATCAAATAAAAGGAAAATTCTCCACGTTTTCTAGTATGATTTGCAAGGGTGTGCGCTCACAGGTGATGGATGACGTAACACTACTAACTGCGCAGCAGCGTATCTGCTAGTAGACTTTTACTTGCGGATATATGTGAAGCAGCATATGTACAGTGACCTATCAACGAAATTAGTCATTTAAAATAGAGAATCAGAGACGTTAATCACTCTATTACACCAGGCGTCGTTAGCTTAAATATCGTTTCGATGTGTGTAGGACAACAAATGTAGGCCACATAGAGCTAAGCTTATCAGGTCTAAAACTGAGAGTGGAGAGTTTTCCTTTTATTTGGTGAAGATTTTGTCTAGTAATGCATACTCTTAGTCTACTGTCTAGTATGCATTTGTGTCTTGATTCGTTGATTTCCAGTGACCGGTAAAAAAGTACATCATGACTTTATGGACACAATTTTATTTTTAAGAAAATTTTGTACCTGCTACGAAAAATAAAATACAAAAATTTTGAGTCCCGTACGATGAAAACTGACGGAAACATTTCGTTTTAAACTCGAGATTTATATTATGTGATCATACGTAAATTGAAGAGGGAATTGCTTGCATGTGTAAGAAACTAAAAATAAAACACCAGTTTATAGGGTGTTTATCCCGCCTTCTTGGAATGCCTTCGTGGTGTAGTGGTCTGCTCGCTCAGCGCGTAATGGAGAGGTCCGTGGTTCGATTCCCGGCGAAGGCGTTGCTAATTTTTCATCTTGTCTGCTTCCAAATAAATACTGATGCCTCTACAAGTTTAGAAAATGTTTCCTGATGTTAAGAGGTTAAGTGACTAACATTTCTATGCAGATTATAGTGAAAATATTGATTAATGTAATTTTGTTTTTAAATGGAGATCTATTCAAAGAATCTGATAGAGTTCTTGTTCGAGAAAAATTGTCAGGCTTCAATAGAAGCATGTAGCCAAGTCGCAACACAATTTTCCTTACTCAAAATTAAAAATACGTGTACTTAATTCTTCCATTATCAGATTATGATTTTAAAGTAATAAAACTTCATGAGAATATCAATAATGTATTTTTAGACCTTGAAAACTTATAAATAACTTGTGGGAAAATATTTTGGGAGTATGCATTACTAGATCACATAGCAGAAAATGAAGCAAAAACACATGTATTGCGACCATCACATCGCAAAAGACCTCACACAAATTATTCAGTCTAAAATAAATTCAAGTGCATTATGCAACACTGGTTACTTAAATTACTTTTGGGAAGATAGATATTCTTTTGTCGCGCGTGCTTTATTTACTGAAGGTAGATTAGCTGAGCAAAGGCAAAAGCTGAAGGAATTTGTTGCTGTTGTACTAGAAGTAAAACTATTTATCGAATCACGAAACAAAAGTTAAACGATTTCTACATAGCCATCCCTTCTCTTAACCAGATATCCCTCGTGTGCGTTTTTGTGAATTAAGTATCTCTAATCCTAATCATGAGGCAAAATTTTTCAAGCAACTAAAAAATAAAGATGAATGAATTGATATGTAATTTTACCTGTTATAACAACAAAGTTTAACAAATTAAAACACAGTTACTGTGAGAAAAAAAATATCATTTCGGTTATATGATTATTGTATTCAAACCTCAGGTAACATTATTACTTCATTATCACACTTTCTTATTATAAAACATATTACTGAGCGTCTGAAAGCTGAAATGTTTATTATTACATCATATATGAATATTATAGGTATATTAACAGAGGAGTTTTTCTATTGACCTTCCAATTTTATAGCATCAGAAACTCTTGTAAATACTTTTTTATTATTCCTTTCTATACTACGTAAAATATTGTGTCTGTTATAATTTTCAAATATTTTCATTTTAATAGCATCTAAAGCTCGAAGTAGAAAAAGTTAACTTAATCTTAGTTAAGTATTAATCATGTAGACATGTAACTGAGCTCTCTCTTTGAAATCATCACAACACCTTTATTTCAGAGAAGGAAGGAAAAATTAAATGATGGCACCAGAAATCCTTCATTCCTTGGCAATCACACGTCATTGTTAAGGCCTTAAAAGTAACATATACTATCATAAAACTAATATCTTTTACAACCGGGAAATCAACGAAAATGGTCAACAAGTAATTTGCTTTTCAACGCTCGTTAATAAATTTAAAAACCGCTTAATAAAGATTATTTATAAAATAACTGCTGCCAGATTTAACTTTTATTTATTTCGGTGTAAAATATTGCTGCATGAAGGATTTAAATTTTCTCTATGTGTAAATCCCCTTACATTGTTCTTCATGAAGGTATCCTTTCTCTTAGGCAGAATATCAATCGCGTGCATATGTACAGTAAATGTTTTCTAATGTATAAAGTAAGGTAAAGAAGCGCAGTAATAGAGGATGTTACTGAAACTAGAATATTAATTTTCTCTCTGAAAATTGTTATTTCTTACAATAAAAAATTTTAAGAAAACTGAAGTTGGATTATCAGACATTTTATTTGCGCATCTCTGTAAGCTGATGTTCATCAAAGTGATAAGCTCTTTTGTCTCGGAAGTTTTACTCAAGAAAGAAGTATTCAAAGCATTGATGTAACAACGCTTTCACATATTTCTTATAACAAAGGTGAGTTAGATTGACACTAAAGATAATTCGGTAAATTTTGTTATACTCATCATATTCAGCAGGAAAGACGTCGAGACAACAAGCAATCTGCGGGCCACTAGCAGTCATTAACTTATATGGTATTTTTCAGATTTACCTCCAACCTCTGACCATTTTCAAAATTGACACTTTAAAGTTTGATCTAGATACACGGGCGACGTCAACAATATTCAGTTAAAATGTTTAATGAATTTTTATGATTATTTCATTAAATTAATTTTTTTCACGTCATGTATTTTCTTTTAATAATTTTCCAGTGTTTCGTCTTGGGCCTTTTCTGTACGGAAGTAAGCGCGAAGTTGAAGATTTTATGTTCAGTACCTTAAAATTACGATAAGAAGTTCCATTAGGTTGAATTTTAGAGTGTTCTAATATTTTCTCAACAAAATGACTGAAAAATAATTTCCTTAAATGGCCTTTAATTTTGAGTTATTGTATGTATTTATTACATTTATTACTTTGTATTTAGTAGACTTAATAACTGTGTATTTAGCGTTTACTTATCTGTTGTATTGCTGTAATCATTTACATTCATTATGTCCCTATGTTCTCTGTTTTTATGTTATATTGTCATTAAGTCTAATTCTACTGTCTATATTTTATTCATTGTATATTATTGGGCTGCCCAACATCAGACTGTGCTTTAGCTTATGTATATTCTATATTTGTGTGTATTACACCTTTGTAAAATTTTTGCTTATTGTCCAAACTCGCCCTTTTAGGCCCTGCATGCTTTTGTTATTTTATTCAAATAAATCACATGAAATAAATGTGGGGCCTGGGCGGTTGTTGGGACTGTCTTTCGTGGGCATTTGGTCTGTTGGACTGCCCCCGGTTTGAATTTGGCTCTGGGTTTGGGCGCCCGGTGCGTGGCGTTTTATGATTCCTCTTTAGGCTCTAGATATAGGTGGACGTGGTGCTATACCGATTAACCTTTTGGTAAAGGGACAGTGCCCACGTCCTCCGTTGCTTATCGCTTATCGTTTATCTATTTTAAGAAGCAAATATTTATGATTTTCGTGTTTGAAAATTACATGAAGAAGTTCATTAAATTGTATATTCTTTAAATTGTGTCTCCCTTTCTTTCGTTTATGATTTTTGATTTGTTATGTATTCCAAATACATCTGAAATTCCGAATATTGACGCATTCTGTATGGTTTTGAAGAAACGTTTAGGGTAGATATGTACTGAACGATAACAAATTAAATTTTTTTTGAAATCGTTTGAAATAAATATTATTCTTCTGATATTAGGATGATATTTTGTTCCTGAGAAATATTACAACATTTGGTATTTCCTAGTGGGTTGAAATTACTTAAGTAAGGACTACTGTAGATTCGATATTAGCTCGCAATTCATTACGAAAATTTCGTATTCCTGGAACTTCTCCTCAAATAAGATGGGACGGTGGAGTTTATTCAACAGCCAGATCGGAATGCTGGTCGTCATGGATACGAAGCGTAGCTTGAGGCCTGTTCCGGTTGCCATTCCGTTGGAAGAAATAATCCTGACCACTGGGATAGCGAAATGAGAACTGCATCCGGGTAAACACGCCGTGATAAGCACAATAAAAACAATGCCAAAAGGCCCATCAGTTTGATAACTTATTTTATTCACTTTGTTGAGGAACGTACGAGACGAAAAGTGTTATTACTACAGCCGAAGACTTTTTTGTTATTATTTTCATTACGTCTGTTGTCGGTGTTCAGCCAAATCACAGGGAACAAATGATGCCAAACATAAGGAGAGTAAATGAAAGGAGACGTGTGTGAGGAGGGAAGAATCCTCTCTTTGACAATAATGATTCTTTGGTCAACCTTTCTTATAAAGGAAACAAATAACAAAATGCAATTTTGGTATTTTGGACTCTGCTTAACCAAGCAATAAATAATATGGCAGATAGGAAACAGCTGTCGACAGATTTTATCATAAAATGTTGCATTCACCAGCTTAGTATTGACCGCAGCAGGGTTATTGACTTGCTTGTCTGATTTAAAATAGTACACAAACCAACAATTTTACAAGAACATTATAACTAATATATATATTTTAACTAATATATATATTAATTATATTATAACTAATATATATATTAAATATGTTTTATAACTAATATATTTTCTATATAAATACTAGCATCAATTCTTAGAAGCAACAAAAATTCTTACAAAATCCGTATAATTTTATTGTCTGCTTTTAATGAAAGTTTTGGTTTAATGCATGTAAAAGATTCCTAAAATTTTGGGTCCTGGATTCAAAATACCGCAAAAGCGATTTGGCATTTTTGATAATGGGACAGAACACGAGGGTTATTTGCCGAGGGAAAGGGATGCTTTCGTAAAAAAAAAACTGGCTTTTATCACATGAAAGAGAAACTGGCGCATCGTATCATATGGAGAAAACCACGAAAATGCCCATGAAACCATTCCGTTCACATAGAATCCAATTCTAGTTGAAATATCAGTCTTCAGTGGTTGAACTGATAGGTCTAAATGAAAGTAAACAGTTTTTTTTTGGGGGGGGGAATTTGAAAATTATGCATCGCATGAAACCTGGCAGGCTTTATTTCCAGTACTAAACCTTATTGATGTCAGAGCTAATTATGTCATACCTGGCAATCACAGTACCTAAAATGTTAACTGTTAAATGTATATCAACTATTACTTTATAAAAGACTAAATTACATTCACGACCTAGGAAATGATGTCACTCTTCAATCCCATTGTTTTGTTGTACCTAACTTTTGTTTCCTAAAAGTAAAACCAATGTTGTACTATTACTATTTTTCACCAAGTTCTATTTTTAGATTCTATTCTAGTTTTTCAAATCAAGAGTTTATCAACAGAGCTGTCAAAAGAAATTAAACTGAAGCAACTTAGACAAATCAATACAATAACCAAGTACTTGCTTTGTGTCATACAATCGCGAAACCAAACCTGCTCAGTAAGAGTGAATGGTGGCAAAGAAGAAAATTAACAGACTTACTCATTAGTTTAAATCAGCCACGTTGTTTATTTACTAAAAGCACTTCAACTGAAAATAATATAATAAAAATCTCACTCTCTGGCAAATAAAATCCAATAGCATGAACAAAACCAGTTACAGTTATTTCACAATAGCTGCTTTAAAATTTATCTGCCAGTTCCAACAAGGAAAAAATATTGTGCACTTTTAATCTGAACTAAATTTATTACGAGCTATTACAAACATTACCCAGTGACTATTAACTAGACAATTAAACAAACAACGTTTTTACTAATAAAGAAAATATAACTTATCTGTACAGCGAGAAGTTTCATGGTCACAGCTAACTAAATCCAGGATGCAGGAAGAAGAAGAGCGAAACAATCCCTTATCTGTTATTATAGTTTGAGGATGAAAAGAAAATTCAAGTCTATTAGGAACTATGAAGAAAAGCTCCAGCAAAATTCATATCCAGTTGCTGAGAAGGAGAACAGTTGCATTTCTGACCATTGGGACCAGTGAAGGGAAAATTGGCACGAATGAACTTAGACATATTGGAAAGGGCTCTGTCATTAGCAGTTACGAGCTCCAACAAAATTCATTTCCAGTGTTGGAAAGGAGAATACTTGCATTTACAGCTCAAAGTTCCAGTGGAGAAAAACCGGCACGGGTGTGCTGCAGCATCTTGTAAATGATTCTTTAGCTAGCAGCTGTTAGTTTCATCAAAACTGGTAGAAAAAAAACGGTTGGCGACCTGTCTACACATGGTGATAAGACTAAAATTTCCAATCTACATGTTGATCAATATTTTTTTTTTCTTTTTCTTAAATCACTTTTTTTCGTCGGAGTTTTAAGTTATTAGCGTACATCGCGAGAGGTGCAGTGCTATTTAGTATATGAAGATTGAGACGAAAATTTAAAAAAAAGAGGGAAAACAGTCTTACTGACGTGCCCCCGTTTTAAAGGAAGCCGACAATACAGTCTTGAAAAACCTCAAAATCGGGGAGAAAATTCTGCATTGACACCAAGAACAAAATACTACAAAAAATTCTACTTTTCCACTTCCTTCTTTCAACCCCTCTTCACCGTTGGAAAAACAGTAACCTTTTTTCCATGAAAACAAGCCCTCAGGAACGAGATATAAAATGCAGGTCCCTTTGACCTAAACGACGTTAAAAAGTCGCTTTTGAAACCAGGAAAGATACTTTCCACTTCCGATGAAAATATATACTTAATTTTGATGCATAATAACTGAATTTAATATAAGTCTTGCAAAGTTTCTTATTCAACAACAGCCACGCCTTTGTGAATCTTTGAAACTATTGAATAACGATAAAATTCAAATAAATATTATGATTTCAGAAAAACAGATTTATATTAAATAACTTTACTTATATTCCAGTGAGAACTAACTGATATTTTTTCATTTAAAGGAGGATTAGAATCTGGAATCAAGGGGAAAACAGAAAGAAAGGAGGAACAGCTGAACGTAAACATACAGTGGTGGCCAAAATTGTGGACACTTTTGGAAATTTTTATGTTTTTGAACTTTGTATGCTTATAGAAAACGTTACGTTTCACAAAATGCAAACTTGTATATATCATTTTAAAGAGAATTTATTACTGAATTCAATACAAAACACAAAATTCAATTATTTGCAATACAAAAAAGTTAAACGATAATAGTTATCGATATACGTTAGATAGTGATGATTGTAGTGAGTTATCAGTACTTAGTAGGGTACCCTTTATTTATGATTAAAGCTTCACATCGACGTTTCATTGCGCTGACAAGAGTTTTAAGCTCTTCGTTTGTTATTACATGATACCAGGAAACAATTATAGCCGCAATTAGTTCCCTTTTAGTTGATGGGCGCCTCATTCGGACAAGAGTTTTCAAACGGTGCCACAAATTTTCGATAGCATTGAGGTCAAGACTGTTTCCTGGCCATGACAACAATTTAATGCTCTTTCTACGAAACCACTCTTTCGATATTTTGGCCGTGTGGCAAGAGGAGAATCATGCTGAAAAATAAACAAAGCATTGTTGGGAATGAGATCTCTGATGGAAGGTAGAAGTTTTGGTTTTAGAATAGTGTCAATGTATTTTCTGGAATTCAGTGTCCCATCAATGACATGAAGGCGATTAATACCATCTGCTGACATCCATGACCAAATCATAACACTAAGTGGGTTATTCACAGTTGTTTGAATGCAGTCAGGATGTAGCTCTCCTCCTATTCTACGTCTTACATGTTTTCGCCCATCACTACCGAATAACGATATCTTAGTTTCATCACTCCATATATCTTGTGACCACTGATCATCTGTCCAATTAATGTGTTCCTTTGCCCACTGTAGCCTTTTTTTCGTTGCTGAAAATTAAGATAAGGCTTTTTTCGTGGAATTCTACCTCTCAATCCAACATCTGTTAATCTTCTTCTGATTGTTCTTGAACTGACAGAAACACCAGCATCATTCAGATCACTTCTGATAGAAAGACATTACAAATTAGACATTACAAACCACTTCATAACTGTGTTTTTATTTATTTAAAGTACATATAACTTTTTTTGTATTGCAAATAATTGAATTTTGTGTTTTGTATTGAATTCAGTAATAAATTCTCTTTAAAACGATCTATACAAGTTTGCATTTTGCGAAACGTTAACATTTTCTATAAGCATAGAAAGTTCAAAAACATAAAAATTTCCAAAAGTGGCCACAATGTTGGCCACCACCGTAATTTCTTTTAAAGTTATTACTATAATGTTCTTAAGGGTTGCATATATTTCCTACTTTTAAATAAGAAGTCTTTTTCTGAATGAATAACTTACCAATTTACTTTGAATTATAAATGTGTACTTGGTATAAAAAATTCAATATTTAGAAAGCTGAGTATACGTTTTGCTACGATTTAAATTTCAGTTTTAGTCGTCCCACTCGTGAAGAAAGTACTGTGGTAGTTTTATCAGCGGTAGTAGTAGTAGTACTCAGTTTCTGAAAAGAGACTCCTTCCTCCTTTTCATTTCGTAAAGAGATGAACGTACGTTTACGAGCTATACAACCGAGTAAAAATGAAAGGAATCTTCTTACTTTTCAATAAAAGAGTAATATCCTATAAACATTTTCCTTCCCTCAAACTAAATTCCTTTTAAATGCGTTTTCTACCATAAATTTTAAACCTTACTATTTAAATGTATTAAATTGCAAGAGAAAAGTATTTTTATGCATCTCTTCTTTTTTATCTCTCTTTTTTTTATCCGTATCTGTAGAGGAATGAAGCGCCGGTGTAAAATTTCACCATTTGCTATAGAATTTCTTTACAAGCTTTCGACAGGAAGCAGAAAAACACGAAAAGGAAGAATGAATAGTAAATTATAAGACACTGAATACTGGCTGGCGGTGATTGCCGTATTCGGATTGAACAATATATTTCCTCCTCCCATTTTTATTGCATTTTTGGTCCTTTCGTAAGCGTATTCACTTGGATGATAGGAAAGGAACTCGAATAACATCGCTGACATGAGAATAAAAAGAAATATTTGAAAGAAACATTTCTCTGATTTGGGACTTTTCAAATATCTAGGCTTGCTACGTCAAATAAAATAAAACAATATTATATGCCTTTGTTTTAAATTTAAAAAGAAATAAGAGATGGAAATACTGCGAGCAGATATTGCAGCTGTGAATTAACCGTTATATTATATTTGTTAATAAACAGTATTACATATAAAGTACAGGTTTTGGTAAAATGCAAACGTGATGCAGCTTATAAAATCTAGATACGGTCCCGCTTAATCTGTACAGCACGTTTCATTAATAAACGTAGCATAAATAAATTTTAAGTTAAATATGCACTTCTGTTCCTTCTAGTGGCCGGACACTTTGCTAGTTAAATTTGCACGCAAACCGTTTCATATAATTTAGCCATTTAGCCATCTACTCAGCTAGCAAAGAAGAGAATAGCAAATCGACAGGTTCTGCCATTTTCCGCTAAGCATTAAGAAGCAACTTTTAAATATCCATAGCAGACCAAATTTCTTTAGACCTTATTTAATGGCGTAAAAGCCGCAGACATCTATGTTACGACCCAGATGAAAATAATAAAATTTTTCTTGAAAGGCTGAACTCATCGGCCATTTAGTCGTCTCATCGCCAACCCTTTGCCTAGGCTGCACAGCAGAGGCCGACTGATTTTATACTCGTGATATAATAAGGAACGATCTGTCTCTATTTTGATAGGGAGCACGTTGAGAGATAGACCCAAAGGCCTTCCAGCCCTCTTCTACTAACATCAACCCTCTCGAAAGTACGTTCATCTTATCAGTATTTATAGTTCCCATATGCCGCACAGACACTATACACATACAAATGTGGAATTCTTCTCTGGAATTTCAATTGGGACCCAACAATAATCTGACGTAATTTGAGGATACAGTTTAAACCTGGTGCTCAGTTTATGTATCTTAATTAAAATCAGCAATAAAGACTTAATTAATTCATATAAAATCTCCTGGGCAATATTTTGAGAACATCAATAAAAGATTCAAGGAAAGTCCGGCTGGTCTCTAATAAGTATTTTCTTAAAATGGATAATTTTTAAGTTCAATTCCAACTCCCTTTTTTACAGTCCGCCAGCGGTCTAAACCCTGAGTAGACTGCAAGTAATCCTCTGCTTATTTTTATCCCAATTGAAAAGAAGCTCCTTATTATAGTTCAACACCTTTTGTATATATGACTTGCAGTTGAACCTTCCTCTAAGTAGTTACCATTGGTTGAAATTCGAAGAATAGAGAAGCGAAAAAATAAAACCGTCAAAACAACTAAAACAATCAGAAGTGAGAATGATTATAATCAGCTACGAAAAGGCAAAATTAATCTTTTATTGATGCTAATTCTATTAATGCCCATAAATAAATCATATTAAAATATTTAACGAAAAAAACGGTAGCAAAGCTTTGAGGAAAAAATTGTCAGTTCTCTTCAGCAGCAATTTATGATAATAAATAATAAAAATTTAGATAGCGCATTTTTCAAATATCTCTTAGAGAAGGTTTATAAGAAGTAAGCAACGTTCTAAATTTTTAACGCATTCCGAGTTTATATCAATATTTACAGCAGAGCTATGGTAATAAAATGTAATCAGCTTATAAACGTTTTATTTAACACATAAAAAAACGCATGACAAATTATAAAAAATAAGGATTGTTAAATTATTGCATTCCAACTGCTGGAGAAAAGTATACCAGAAGGAATTTGCTAGAAGTGATACAAAATCAATGTAAAATTTGTAAATACTATTTATGATACGGTTTTGTTTTGATGTGAAAGAGACTGGAAGATGGAAAAAAGAGGAGAATCCTTTATTATGCTAGTCTGAAACATGTTTCTTCTAAGTACAAATGTAAAGGAAAACAGTGCGATCAATTCTTTTGAAAAGATTTAACTTATATTATCAAGAGCAATAGAAGCCCCATGAAAAAAAAAATGTGGCAAAGCAAATGTATCGAAAAGGAGACTTTTTTGACAAAAAGTGTAGTAATACGAATTGCATTTTATCAAATTATAGAAAGGTTCAAATAATTACGGTTTGAAAAATATCCAAAGTTATCTGTGTGGTCTAAAGATTAATTTTAATCGGTATTTTAACGCAAGATGTGGGATATTTCACATTTAATGATATGTCACATACTTAATGATATGTCTTTATCAAATTTAAAATTACATTCATAAATTTTCAGCTTGAAACAATTTACTTAAGTAAATTTCGGATAGTCTTTGACAGTGCTTGGACCATTTTAGAAATGAAAATTCTTGGAGAATAAACTATGTTTCATTAAAATTATATTTATCCAGACGAATAAAAGCGTGCATACTTTCTTTTACAGTAGGTAGTTATGAGTCTTGAATTGAAAAGAATCGTGTTAAACGAAAGATGTTAACATTTAAGTATGAATTAAATCATTTTTATGTGTTAAGCAGTATTGACGCATTTTACTTCCATGTACGAAGTAAAGTAAGTATTTTAATCGCGAAACATTTCGGATATCATATTTACGAAAGGGGGGCTCAGTTTTTTTATACGTATGTATTGGTAAATTCTACAACTTTTCCTTTAAAGGTAATTAAATTATGTTCTCTTCGGTGAGCTCAGTTTGTTTTATACGTTTGTGCTGGTAAATTCTTCAACTTTTGCTTTAAAGATGATTATGTTGTTCTTAAGTTTCGGTTAATATTTTGTTGACTAGTTAATCTGTGTTCAATAGTTGTAGAATTATCTTAATTAAAATCAGCAATAAATACCTAATTAATCCATATAGAATATCCTGGGCATTTTTTGAGAACATCAATAAAAGATTCAAGAAGTGCCACTAAGCCTAGCAAAGCTGCCATTTCTTTGCATTTGAAATTCTTAGCAGAATTCTGAATTAAGTCAGATTCTGCACTAATTTCAGTGTCTTTTTGCAGAGTGGGACCAAAAATAAAATTTCCATTTTATGCATCGAAATATCTGTATTCATGCCCGCTGGCCTTAGCTGTTTTTTCTAGAAACACTAATTTTAATTGAAAAATTGTTTTTTCAACTGTTTTAAGTGCATTTGGTGCTTATTTTGTTTCGTCTTTCTTGTATTTTACAATTTTTATTGAAGACATTTTGAGTTTTATGTATTTTTGCCTTGTCACGAAGTGAGAACTGAATTTGTTGAGTGAGAAATAAATCTATAATAAAATTCGAGGGAATAAGTTTAAATGAAATACAGCAAAAATATGTATAATTAAATAGGCTGTACAAGGAAGTTATCTAGTGTCCACAACGGATTTATTTTCATTTAATTTGGCGGTCAAATAAATATATTTAAATCTGACAAGGGAACTTCTTTCAGGAACATACACTTAAAAGTATCGTGAAAGTTAAATTTGCACTGCAGCTCACACTCTTAGCTGCATGCATGAACAGAGATTTTCATGCTCAATCTCAATGATGAAATGAGAAATCTCAATTCATCACTGAGATCTCAATCAACTTACTTTAATTGATTTTGCTTCACTTTAATTAAACAGAAAATTCATTAGCTGCATTAAAGAATTAATTTATCGTTACCTTTCAAGGCACTTCTATAATTATTTTGTTCTTTTCTACTGGCAAGGGAAGAACACATAATTAACGACGCGGAAGAATGAACATCTTTCAAAAACGTTTCCATTACCTTGCTTCTTGATTTAAATTTTTTTATTATCAGAAGAAAAAAAAATATTCTAATATTCAGTTTTTCACTATCGAATAAATATATTTAAATTTGAAACATTTATCTTTCACCTTTCATCTTTATTTACTTAGGAGTTATAAATATGATTATCTTTGTTGCTTTCCTTACGTTTACACGAAATGCTATGGTTTTAATTAACTGTTTGATACTATGCCAGTTTTTGTTTGTGTTGTTATGTCTTATGCCATTTAATGCCATTACTTAATTTTTTTCCAAAGTAAAATAAATAAATTACACTGAAACAACGGTTTTACAATTATATTTGCAGATATGTTTTAAAATATCAAAGTGCGAACCGTAACACGTTGGAAATTGTTTTCAAAGGCAAAGTTCCTTTTATTATATTTACAAAAAGACTAAGTAATCTTTTTAAGCGATAGTAATAAAACAAAATAATTTTTATTACTTTCATCATTTCAGAATGAATCACTACAACATTAATTGGCAAAAGAGTATTACATATAATAAAACACATGTTCTTTGATCCCAAAGCAAAATTATTATTTCTGTAATAGTGAATACAGTATTACAAAATCTGAAGCGCTGATTTTAAAAATTAATATTCCTTTTCAATAAATTCAGAACTAAATTTATTTTATTTATTCGAAGCATATTTCATATGGAATGGAATGAACTATTTTATTTTTTGTTTTAAAAGTGATTAGAAGACTTGAATGAATTTTCTTAGACGAAAAGCATCTTACATATAAATGAATTGAAGAAATGTTTGAATTTTTCTGAAATTACCTTACGATTTGCTTTGATCTTCTATCTAGTTGTGAACTATTCTTAATGATCCATTTTAATTTAAAAAGAAACGATTTGTATTACGATCGCAAAAAAGTAAATATGAAGAGTTACCTTAGAACTGCTGAGTATTTATATAATTTA
Organism: Stegodyphus dumicola; assembly: GCF_044657685.1. Taxonomy (NCBI): domain Eukaryota; kingdom Metazoa; phylum Arthropoda; class Arachnida; order Araneae; family Eresidae; genus Stegodyphus; species Stegodyphus dumicola. Next base: position 5,274,410 of record NC_140776.1, on the reverse strand, counting down.
TATTCTCATCGCACATACTGTTTCATTCCTGATAATTACTTACATTGAGTAATATGTAGACCACTCTATTACTACCATTATCAAATTTCGTATCGATTTAGAAGCTATAAAAAGGAATTAGCATAATGAACCTATTAAAAATTATGCGTTTAATCTTAGGAAAATAAAATTGCAACAAAAAGTAGATGTGATAATAGTAATAAACATTAGTAGTGAAAGGAACCTGAAAGAAAATAAAAACATGTTAGCAGTGGAAATAACAGAATTACCAGAAAGAACAATAATTATACTAAAACGGCAAAAATTAGAATTTATAACTATGTACAGCTATTCCTAATGCAACCATATTCAAAACTGCCAAAGTTTATATAATCTGTACTAATTGCCGTAACTAAAAATTTATTTATTTAATCTTATTTTAGGGAAATATTTACTGTTCATGACTAATTAATAAATGGTTTTGTCTATTTAATGTATTAATGACTAGTTACTTTAGTAACGACGAATGACTAATTCACTAATTATTTTATTACTTTAGTAATGACTAATGGCTTCACAAGTTTTTAATAGAGATTTAAAACATAAACATATTCAATAGCACGTTGGACAAATGATTTATTATATAATCATGCTTAAGTCTAACTTCCAACTATTTAAAGCAAAAGTCGTTAATATAATTACTTTCCTCTTATTAAACTAATCCTTTTCATTACGCTGTCATTATAGTTTCGGAAGCAGGTAAATAGTAAATCAAGTTAAATAACTAATTACTATTTAATACCTCAGTGCCTTTCTTACCTGCATACATATATAAAGTAAATTTTATTATTAGCGGAAGGTTGCTATTGATGGGCAACTTTTACAAAATGATCCTTAAAATCGTCAAATTTGGCAATTCTACAGATTTTTATATGTTAATGTAAGTATTACTTTCCATACTACACATATCTAGGAATAGACGTTACAATTATGAAAAGTTCAGTAACTATTAGGAAAATAAAAATAGGTGCCACAGGTTCAATGAAAGAAACCGGTCACCTTCAATGAACCGGGCGGTTTCTATGAATTACAATATCATCTTACTACAGGTCAATTAAATGCTTAAACTATTATGAGCATGATTTTGTAAATATAAAATGCTGTTTAGAAACCAACACAGACCACTTAAAATACAGTTAAACGTACGGATGGCTTCGCATTATTAACAACGAATCAAGAACTGGATCTTAGTTTGGTCTTTATTATCATAAATTAGGCCTAATGTGAAAATCTAAGAAATAATATAAAATTTCCTTTATTAGAAACAATTTAATGAAAATGAGAATTTGAGGGAAATTTTAGTTAGGCTAGTATAAAAAGAACAATAACCATAACTCGAAAAGTTTCAAATACTTCAAAATATTTATTAAGCCTAACAATTATATTAGGCTGCAAATCTTACACAAATTACTGTATCAGTTAGTCGCTCCTGATGAGTCCAGTTGCATTTTTCGCAATAATACATTTTGATCGCCGTTCTGACACAGCACACACACTTCTCATGAACCCACACTATGGAAGATAAACATTGAATCATGTCTTCCTGAAGTCATCACATCAGATAGCACAGAACCATGAATCCTCATTGGAATTGATAGGCCTATTTCCTGAAGGCGACGAAAGTTTAGCCTTTATTGTCTTATCTGGTACAGAAGTTTGCAGTCACCTTTTTCACAGCGCTGTCTCTTCTTCCTTTTCTAAGCCTCTTCCAGGATCTGCTTGTACGGGATACTTGCTATCAATATTGTTTTTGAGCTTAGTTTGAGCCTTTTCCAACACAGAATTTTGATGGAATCGGAGAGATTTCACTCAAAGGAACTATAATTTTGACAACATTGCTGATGCACTAGCTGGAAGCGGTTCTGATTCTGTTCTATTGATGGTTGCAAGAGATTTTCTTCAGGAAGATTGCATGTCATGTGACAGTCCACTAGTAGAAGCAATTGGCTTATGTCAGGAATTTTTACAAAAGGAACATCATTTGTCTCAAATTGCATTGCTGCAACAAAATGAGAGTCTTGAAATACATCTCTGTTCACTGGCCAAATTCATATTTTTGCAAAACCATTCATTACTGTCCCTACAGGAACTGGGTGACAGCTTTCAACTTTCCTTCTACCCGTCTCTGTCGTAGAAGCTTGTTCCTTAACGTTTCTTAATCTATTTATTATGCAGATATAATTTTAAAACTACAAATTGGTATAAATTACGTAAACATTAAAAATTTTGGGGATAATTTCAATAAAGTATTCATTTTACACACGAATTAAATATACTCCAGTTTAGATTAAAAGCTTATAATTATTTTTATAACAATGAAAATGATATCCTTATCTAATTATAGATTTAATTACTCCCGATATTTTTTTTTAAATCATATACAGTGATTAACACCTTCAGCTTGAAAACGTTACAAAATATTAGCCTCATTGGTTTCCATTGTTGGGCTACCAGACCATTTATAGCGACACAGGATGGCTCATTGAAGGCAACTAGCAGTCGGAATGTAATAAGTCCGTGATTTCAGTAAACAGTCATTGTTAATATAGCCAAATAATGCTGATTTAATACAGTTCTAAATGGTATCAGTAACAAATAAAATGCCACTAACGTCTTACTGATACTAATATTTTCTTTACATTTATGGATTAGAAGAAAAGTACAAAAATCTTACTTTCTTGTAAAGCAATCTTATTTTAGTCTTCCGGTCAAGATGGCGGTTTTCAAGCTTCATCTAGTACACTAAACAGTCAACAGGTAGCGCCTTCTGTCAATAACTAGAAAATAATGGAGGTGACTCAACGAAGAGGCCGGCCCATTCGATAGCAACCTTACCCTACTATGAGCTACGAACATATGTTTTAAACGCGAATTTGTTTCTTTGTCAAATGTTTAAATTTATTTTTTTACAGGTTGTTACACATATGATAATTTGAAATTCAATAGATTTCAGAAAGAAAAACACAAATTTCATTTTATTAAAAAGAATTATGAACTTCAAAGTCGAAACAACAGTGTTAGACTATTAAACATTTAAAGCAGAAACAATAATTTGAGGAATTCAAAAACTGATTGGAACGATGTAATTTCTTGAAAATCCCTTGTATTTGTAGGTTTTAGGAAAAGGTGCATTAAATCATAAATTTACTTCAGCTGGACATTTAAGACCATCTTGTAATTTCTTCCCAAATAAGAAGATTACATAGATTCCAATTCTCTCATCAGGAGATATACTCTCTTCGTTTCCTCTTGTACTAAATGCAGAGGTGTTGCAACCTTCTTTTCTGGAAAAGAAATTTGAACATTGGACTAGCTTTAAATTTCAAAACTTCAATAATCTACTTTGGCATTAAAAGTAGTACTTTTTATAAACGTTTGAGGCGATTTTAGGCCAGCAATTGCTCTGAATACCCATATGGCTGAAATCTTCTCGTTATCTTGTTTCCTTTCCACGTATTTCAGGTCTGTCATTTCATCTGTTTTAGAAGCATTCAGTGACATTTGTGTTAAATTATTTAGCTACTACTTAACACTTTGAAACATGTGGCAAAGCACATTGTTTTTTTAAACATCTTGTTATATAATTTCCAATAATGTTTTGCTACTGATCTATATCATTAACCACAGGAAATTCGATATGTCTGGTAAGTAGTAGACAGTTAGGATTAAAATTATTGCTAAAATAAATTAAAGAACTGATTTAATATATACGGTGCCTGGTAATAATATAAGATAATTGCAGTATATTTTGTTTGATGCAAATAAATATAGTATATTTTGTTTGATGCAAATAAATATATTGTTTAACAGTAAAATTTCAATAGTGAGTTTCGTAGGATTAATTAAATATTTATGTAACGTCAGCTATTCATTTGTTCATTTATGTCAGGAAATATGTCTGTTAATATAAATATTTTATGGAATTAATATAAATCGCTCTTGTTATATCATTTCCAATAATGTTTTGCTACTGGTCTATATCACTAACCACAGAAAATTCTATATATTTGGTAAGTAGTAGACAGTTAGGCTTAAATTTATTGCTAAAGTAAATTAAAGAATTGATTTAATATATACCGCGCCTGGTAGTAATATACGATAATTGCAGTATATTATGTTTGATGGAAATAAATATAATTTTAACTGTAAAATTTCAATAGTGAGTTCCGTAGGATTAATTAAATATTTGTGTAACGTTACCTATTCATTTGTTCATTTATGTCCGAAAATATGCCTGTTAATATCAATTTTTATTATCTTTATCTATCCATCTCTATGAACAAATGTTTGGTGTTTATGAATGTTTACTTAAGAAAAAAAAAGGGGGGAAAGGATTCTTCAGAACTTTTTACTCACGCTTTTTATTATCGCAAATAAATCTTTACCCAAATAATATAAGAATTTCTCACTAAACTAAACTATTATTATGTTTTCATGAATAAAAAAAATACTTAGCTAATACTAGTCAAAAAACCTAACTTCAGAAATTTAACACATAACATTATTCTCCTTAACATAACTCATAATTTGTCTTGAAACAGCACTCTAAAAGAAAATAAAAGCAAATTTTACAAAAACAAAACATTAGCCTGTGAATGAAAGTACAGCCTAATGAATAAATATTACCGTTTAAAGTTTTGCCATTCACAAAAATAATTAAAGCTATTTGACTGCTCTACCCGGAAGATATTTTTGGAATTAAAAATGTAATGATTTCTTCTTGTGCAAAAGAATGTACTCATTGTTCAGGTTTAACCTGGAAGAACAAATAAACTTTAATCTTCTTTCATACCTGATGGGTTTATCAGAAATTAATGACTTTTTTAATTTATTATTTTCTTCGTCCTTGTGGCTTATGTACTTCAATACGTTTTTCATTTCCCGAAAAAGTAATTATTGAGTATTACAACTTTGAAATTCTAGTTGAAAAAGTATAATTAGGCTTAGCCATATTCATTGCGTTAAATGTGAGTGAATAAAGCATTTAACACTTTATTTCGGTAATAAAGGACTCATATCTGCTGAACCTTTTAAAATTAAGTGCTGATATTGAAGTAACTGGGAAGAAATAATTTGAATCATATTAATATTTTCAAATTACTTTTTTTCAGATGAAACACCACGAAGATTGTGTTCTTTACAAAACCTAGAACAAAGCTATGGCAAAATTTTAGTAAGGGCCATAATAAGGCGAAATTGACATTATACAGATAGAGTACTGTTTTAATTTTAGAGCATGATGTTTTTTTAATTCGTAATTAACTTTTCATTATTTCTCGTACATTTTCTTCGGCAAACTACCCAAGCTGAGATATTAGTGGTCGATGGGTATAATATTCGCATTTCAGCTCTTTATAACTGATATCTCATTTAAACAGATTCACTCACAACAGTTGCGTAATGAAGTAAATCTATTTTCGGAGTTATCTTCCTTTGTAATGCTAATTATAACAATGTATTTTACTGAAAATAATAAGTGCATTTTATTGACCCATTTATTCTCTTTAAGAAAATTCTGTTTTGAAGTTGCCAAAATCAAACATTACGTGCAAGAATGCGTAACTTTTAGATTCTAATTTTCAGCTAGGATCTGCGGCACTTATTTGTTATAGAATTAATTTCTAATTGCTACAATTTTAGTCACATGTTTCGCTACTAAATTATTGCGCGAATAGATAACAGCGTATTATGTCTATGAGGATATACATAGGAAGTGGCCTTTCCAAATATGCATTTGGAAGAAATATTATTCAAAGGAAATTAAATGTTATTAGAATTCGCTCAATTATTATGTAGCGATCACGTGATGTGAGAGACCTCGGAGGCTTCGAGTAAGTAGTTGCTTGGTCGTGTCGACATCTATAAGTACCTTTCTTTCTTTCCACCGACAGCGAGGCAGCCGGTCCACTCCTCGCTGTCGGTGGAAAGAAAGAAAGGTACTTATAGATGTCGACACGACCAAGCAACTACTTACTCGAAGCCTCCGACGTCTCTCACATCACGTGATCGCTACATAATAATTGAGCGAATTCTAATAACATTTAATTTCCTTTGAATAATATTTCATATTTGGAAAGTTTTGCAATTTGCAATTTTGCATATTTGGAAATGCATATTTGGAAAGGCCACTTCCTATGTATATCCTCAATGAGAAGTGCAGCAGCGCACTAACTTCGCATGCCCTTGAAGATGGTATAGTGAACTTGGGATTCGAAACTGGGTCTGCGAGTGCGAGTCGAATTCTCTACCACTAGCGCAAAAGAGCTCCTGTACGATGAGTTCAAGAATTTCAAACTCTTTCGATTTTACGAGTGTTGTGTTGCTCTTGAGGTTACTACACGCTCCCCTCCCAAACATTTCTGGTGCGATATGGGAAGTTCGGTTCTTGGGCGTGATTGCGAGCCCAGTGTGTTGATGTGATTGATTGTTGCATTTGATGGACGGTGACTGTGTTATGTGGACGTGCATAGTTGGATCCGTTGATGGATGGTGGAGCATGGTTGAGAAAAGCCGTTTGTTGGTACGTGTGTCGCCGTTAGTTTGAGCATGAGCGTGTGTGAGGTAGTTTAACATTTGTCCTCAGTGGAGGGAAGTATATGTAGTTTTCCGGGTTCCCAATGTAGCGATCGCATGGTGTGAGGGACGTCGGAGGCTTCGAATAAGTAGCTGCTTGCTCGTGTCGCCAATTATTAACACCAATGAGAAGTGCAGCAGCGCACAGTATCTGAGTTTCGCATACCCTTGAAGGTGACAGTGACCTTGCGGTTTGAACCTGGGTCTGTTTAATGCGAGTCGAATTCTCTACTTCTAGCGAAAAAGAATTCTCGTACGATAAGTTCAAGAATTCCAACTCTTTCTAATTTGCAAGCGTTGAGTTGCTCTCGAGATCGCTATAATCATTTTTTAAATATAGCTAATACCATACTTTGGATACACGTGAGTACACGGAGCCTTTTGATACACTTGAATTATAAAGGATTTCGAGAATTCATGACAAACATTGCTGCATTTTCTTAGTGCAGTTGTGTTCAAAGAAGACGGCTATAGACTTCCTTTCTTTAATTTTGATCTCAAAAGTGTAAATTTAATTTTAATTACAAATTTCTTAAGCAAAATCAGTGTCTTTTTTCTGAGATATTGATGAAAACGGCATTACACATCTGGGTGCCTGGACCTAAACCCTACCCCAAATCTAGCTCAATTAAGAATTTATAATTTTTTTGTATCAATTCATTTATGAAGCTTATAAGGTAAACGGAAAGAAGAAATCAACTTGACATACACATACGTAAATTACTTCAACAGAAAGCCATCCATTTGGTGACTAAAGCTAACTACAAATCAAATAGGGCTGTATAATATGTAGGTAATTCAGAAAAGTATGCAGTGATAGTATTATTTTGTAGGGAGGGTACCACTGGTTTTGGAGTGGTTCTTGCACCCTCCAAAATATCGTATTGAAATTAAATATACCAAATCCAACATTGCATTGTGCGTTAGAAATGTAAAACCAATTAACATGAGAGCAATAATCCTAGTTAGCAAGAGTGTGAGCGGCAGGAAAAACCCCAATAACAGCAGCTAATTTGCATCAAAGTTATTTATTTTAGCTAGCTTTTCATTTAAAATTAAAATATCTCAAACATAGTTATTTCTGGGAGATAAAGTAGTTAACATTTAGCGTTAATTGTATAAATTTAGCATTTTTATAGAACTGCAATATAGAAAATATTACTCTTATTAAAATTCACTGTGATGTGATATTGACAAAACCTAAAATTTCCATATTAAATGCATATAACTTGCTCGTCAAATACTAACGCTTAAGTCCAAATACGCAGAGGTATATACAATATCCAATTTCTAGAGGTCAGCTACAACTTTAGTGACTTTTGCTGTTTGACATCAAGAGTAACCAATAATCGCCACAAACAGGAGAATTTATTTTTTAGCTGTTCTTTTAATTAATTTTGACAAGTCTTTATATTAATAACATAACGATTATTATCTCTATTAATAGCGTCCACTAATTTTGAGCAAAAAGCTATGGAGTACTGAAGTCTTGGCTTAATGAAATTTAATAGATATTTTGCCTCACTAAATTTTTATTTAATGGGAGCTATATAAAATTTTATATATTTAGAATACGTTTCGTATAGCTGTAAAATTGTTTAAAAATTGTGTCTTAATTTGAGAAAGTGTGTGATATTAAGTACACTTCTTCTAAAACCAATATTTAAAGAAATATACCAATGATTATTTCTTTCAGGCCCCATATAATTATTATTAATCAAATTACGAAATAAATGCTACATCTAGCAATAATAAATCTAAAATAAGATGTGGTTATTGACTCTGATTGCCGTATCGAAAATCCCGGTTTTGAATCCCGAAGAAGCCATGGATGTTTGTAAATGTATAGTGTCTGTGCGGCATGGGTGGACTAAAAATTTGTGGCGAACCAAAAGTACTCTTGAGAGTTTGATGGTAAAGAAAGAGGTACGCAAGACCTCTATCCCGTCACCGGAGGCTCTCCTTCAAAATTGGGGGTGGAACTGAGCAAAGTCGTACTGTCACCTGTATGGTTCCCAAGACTCTTGCCAAAGACACTCACAAGCTTGCCTCCTTCCTACGATGTGGGTTTATTCTGATTTCCAGGAGCAAAATTGGTCACAAGGCAACAACGTAATAAATTTTATGCAAATTCCTTGATTAAGTTTACAGTTCATTAAAAAATTAATTTCAATTTCTCTACATCTACCTAGATGTACATTTTTATGTTTCATTGTAAAATATGTATAGGTTAAGATATTGATTCATTGATCATTGATTCCAATTTTTAAATTATCATTTGATTTTTCTTTAGAATATAAAGCTTTTGCACTGTTGCAAACAACATGACGTCCTACTCATTCAAATTTTTTGCTTCCTTATTTAAAAACTTTCGGTAATTAGAATAAAAAATAGTCTATTTTTGTGTTTTAGTCGATATTTACATATAATTCGTTAAAGTTAAAATTTATAAACTATAAGAGCAAAACAGCATACATTATGTGTTTTGTTAATTTTTATAAAAATGACAAATATTTGTCAATTAACTTGAAACGTTTTCTTCTACTCAAAAGGATTCTACTCATTTTTAGACTATATAAGTCTGATTCCTTTTGTTAAAGAATCTATGTGAGGCTCTTGAAGTTTTAGAATTACAATATGTGGACTGACATAAAATTTGGCTACCTGGTGTAGACTTATTTTTCATGTACAGGTATTTTTGGAATATTAAGTAATTTTCTAATAAGGGAAGCATATTTTGTTTTTCTCATTTTTCATTCCGTTTTTAAAGTTATATTTTCTGCACGTTAGGAATTTTTCTTGGATTTTTAATTTTTCATACACACCCTTTTTTATGATTTACATTATTGTTTTAATAACTAACGCATGTTAATTTTTTTAAGTAGGCTTACTTAGCAACTTTGACCTATATATCATGCATATACTAAAATATCTAAAAGTCCGTAAAATATACTGACTAATAACCAATAGATGTTCTGCAGCTGAAATAGACTGCTAAAATGGACCTTGCTAACGGAGCTTAAGTGGGCAAAAAATTATAAATTCCGCAAAGATTTAATGAGTATATACTAATTTGTATAACATAGTCATGTTTTCACGGTTAATCATGAGAAATTGTAATACCTATATAGGTCCGAAACTAATCTTAACTAACTCAAGCAAAATTTATCAAGGTGTTACTTAATAATTAAGATACAATATCACGCCGAACAAGTATTAATTTGGAAGACAAACAACAAAAATTCGCGTTATATTTTCAAATTGGTTTTACCAAACATTCATCCTCAGCTGGAAAAAAAAATTCGAGCTTTTGCAGCTAAGAATGATGGTTTCGTAAAACCATCGAAACTAGTACTGCGAAAATTTGAAAATATAACGCTGATTTTTGCTGTTTGACTTCCACATTGTTACCTAATAACTCAAGTACAATTTACTATATGTTACTTAAAGTTCTTGGGCGAATTTACACCATTAACGTAAATACAATCTACGATTTAATCTAAATAATTCAAGTAAAATCTACTTAAATAAATTTTCAGCGCTACTTAAATAAAATTTACTAAATAAAATATACGATAAATCTAAGTTAAATCAAATTTAAACAGAGTGTGTAATTTAATTTATTTTCTTCATCACATGTTAAATTTAAATTTAAAATATTACAAAACAAGTTTACCAGTCACCCGGATCTGGCCCTCAGAACAAAATTGTTCTTCAAACCGCTTAGAAGTAAAATAGCTAATCACTTCTAATGCAGACTGCATGTATACTGACAACTAAAAACAGCTACGCAAAATCTGAACTTATCAACCAAGTTTAGTTTAAGATTTTACTCTCACAAAAGGCACCGACTATTCGCCAAATGACGAGCTGGATAGCAATCAGACGGCGTGAATCCAAACGCTCCTATACTGTAACGAGCTATTCTTCTTAACTTCATACAAGCGTTCTAAAATAGCTTTACCTTTCCCATTTAAGATCATTAATAGGTACTATGAGGGTAGCTTCACAAAAATGCTAGAGAAGTTCAACTAATATTCTTCAAATTTTTTTGGTAATTATCATAGTCTCATTATGAGATTGAGAACATAGCCTCTTATAGAGATCTTAAAATTTCATTCCCTGAGCATGACATTTTGACCTCAGGAGTTTACGTTAACTTGCAAAAATCGTGACTTTGAAATCATTATGAAATCGTTAGAAGAATTGAACTTTATGATTATTTGATCATTAAGACGTATGAAAGACAAAACAGTACATTCCACAATCAGCTTCCTTGGTAACTAGCGCAGCGTATTAATTTTCTCTAAGGTTTATCAAAACTGTACAATGTTATACCTTTCGAGGTTTCATGCATCAGAGCTTGTAAAGAAACGCAAATTGCATGTCATTATTTTTAGATCAATTTTGAGTTTCCAGTCAAGCGTATAAGGCATTTATCTTTGTTGCATATGTCTGAACTTGAAAATCCGATGATTTTAGAATTTTTACAACCACAGTAGTCCTCATGTTTCCGAATCTCTAATAACATTTCCAGTAATATTGGTCGCATGTGCCTCTTCAGTTTCTACTGCCATCTGATTTGGAAATAATCAACTATTGCTTTTCGAATTATGTCGAATTAATTGTAATTTTCTTATGTATTTTTGTAATTTTTGACTGCGTATAGAGTTACTAATAAATAGTTTTAGAATAAATAGAATTACGAAATAACTATAAAAAATTTTTAAATGAAAAAAAATTAAATAAATAAATAAACAAAAAGATTAAAAACGGCTGCAAATAAATAGAGTTTACAGTTAAAAAAACTGTCCAGTACTCGAACATAAACTTTCAGATATTGCTCGTGTATAGACTTTTATGTCTGCAGTAAATATGATGCTCATCATAAGAAATAAAGTGTCATTTTTTTACATACTTCAGGTGAGAACTTTAGTGGTTGGTCTAATGCAGGATGAATATTTTTTAACATAAATGTTTCTCACCCACTCTTAATACTATTAAATCAGCTAGTATGAAGATAGTTTTCACGAGTAATCATTACATATTCAAAACGAAAAAGTAGGAAAACTAAATTTTTATGTGTATATTTATGTATGTATGAATATAAAAATCCAATATAAATACATACCGAAAATACAAAATTTTTATCAGCGTAAATCTATACATGTGTAGTAATCATGTTATTTTCTGCATCTTTTCTTTGATTTTGCTCAACAGTATATATCAGACACAAAAGTAACTAAAAACGTATATATGTATATATATATGTATATATATATATATATATATGTATATATATATATATACATATATATAAAGGGTTATTCTAAATTACTTTTACAAACTAAGGGGGAGGGTGAAACTACTCATCCAGATGAGCAATAATTACCATGGAACATAGGGTATCATTCCACTCTGAGAGGCAAAAAAGAAGAATATTAGAATTCCAATCTGAATTTACAACAGTTACAACATACAGCAGTTTTGAGAGCGAATGAGTAAGACCATATGTTGCACAATCAGTTTAGTGACAAACTCACAGAGAGTGCACAAAACGGATAAAACCGCAAACTTGGCGTTCGAGGTTAATTAGAGCTGAGACTTTGATGGCTCACTCAAATGTACATCTTTGGTTGGAAAGGTCTCAACCTCGCGAAAGATTGCAACAAGTTAGCTATAATTCCGCACATTACTTTATAAAAAATATTATGGAATATATTACTATAATATTGAACAACACACTAACATAGTAAAACTGATACTACAAATAAAACACACCATATACACTGCTCGTATCGGAAAAGTACACACTGACATAGTAAAGCTGATACTACAAATAAAACACAACATATACACTGCTCGTATCAGAAAAGTAGACAATTCTGTAGATGATGCTGTACTGTAACGCTAAAACTAATCAAAAGAACACTAGGAACAGTCGCAGTGAAATTAGAAATACAATATATTGTAGAAGAGTTAGAATAGTCATTTCAAAACATTAAATCTAGCAAAATATTTCAATACATATTTACAAAGTTCTACAACCAAGAAAGTCTGGTTCAATACTACTATTATACATCACACTTACGTATCATTATACGACCCTAAACTATTATACTCCACATTAATAGAAAAAAAAATTATACAAGATACTTAATGGATACTTAATGGAATACATACACTGAAATAAAATGGCGAATACTACAAAATAACAATCAATATACAATGTGCTTATCAGAAAGTTGGTTCTGCGGCCACGAATATTTGTTAGAAACTGTTGCATTTTGCACAATACTAGAAACTGCTACAAAACATTTGCATACAATATTTCATGGTACTAGCCGAGAGCTCTATATATGTATTTACTATTATACCGCAAACTTAATTTGAAAACATAACGCAACGCACTTACTACTTAACAGGTCAATACACTAACACAATATGTAAATTGAAACACACAGAATACATTACAAAAATTAAGTAAACACAATAAAATTTAAAGATTAATAATGGATAGAAGCGACACTGAAGTACAAATAGACAGACATTGATTGTGGTAATCTGCATATAGGAGGTAACATGTTCCAGCAAAGTTATTCATGTACTGCACTAAACATGGCTGTCATGCATATACGTAACATAGGTACAATGACATGCCATTAGTCTCTGAAATTGTCCTAATTTCAGTAGTTGAATATTATCGTATATAGTAAGATACCAAATTGGCTAACTTGAACTATAGTCTCAAGATGACTTTAAGAAAATAATTGCTGTGCGGTTATTATGACTTAAGTTGCGTTCGCAAAGAGGAAGGGATGACAGTGGCGTTGAAGGGCCTATGTTAAAATAACAGATAACAGTAAATGACAGAAAATTATCAAATAGCGTAATTGTCTTAACTTGATTCAACACCAGAGATATGGGTTTGAAGTTAATTCGACAAAACCTTGTCATGCAAAACCAAAGGGATTTATAGAATATTTATGGTTCAGTTTAGAGCTCCATGATTGAAAAATTATAAATAATCTGAGCAGTTTCGCTTAAAATAAAATGTCGTAGACGTAAAAGAAAATGTGTGCCCCTTAAGATATATACTTTGTAGAGCCGTGGCAGTACTGTTGACACTTAGCTTCATGCTCAGTATTGTCTTTATACCCGCTATTTTTTTTTCTTGCTTCGACTTTGAAAGTTCAAATTCATTTTGTTCCTTTTTATGCTGTGCCACCACACAACTCCATCTTGGCTCAATAGCTGGTCACTGCAATAGCGGAAAATTAAGCCAAATAGCAGCAGTGACGTAACAAACTATGGCAGTCCTCAGGGGCGTCACCTTGACAAAGTAAATTAAAAAGGGCAAAACGTGGTATAGCACGTTTTTAGGAGGCAACGTTTTTCCAAGGCGACCTGCTGCCACATTGGCGGAGAAAAGAAAAGAGAGATAGGAAAATATACTAGTTCTATAATTTCGCCTTTAAATATTGAGTAAATAAAGTATATTGAGAAAAGGATACTTTTTTTCCTAATGACTAATATTTGGATACAACGAGAGACTACTAAATTATACTCTTCAAATTTTAAAACATAATTTTCTAAATAATTGAATGTTCTTAAAAATATTTTCCTTAATATAAACAAATAGCTTTTAAACACGCACCACAAAAAGTACTTATTATAATGAATAATTCATTATTCATTAAAAATATCCTTAATGTAAAAAAAAGTTAAGACATTTTCCTCATTCCCCGGTTAAAAAGTTGAGATGATTATAAATAAAAATATAATAAATTTTATTATTTACTAAAGTGCTCCAAGTACCGTTTTCCGTTTGATATGCACCATTATTTCTTTTTTTGAGGGTCTTATTTTAATTCAAGTAAAAACTGTTTGTGTGTTATTAGAATTTTATTTCGTTTAACATTTTTTTCCTTGACAAGAATACTAATGTTTCAACGAAAATGAAAAATAAAACTTCAGTTTTTGTCAAGTTAATTATCGAAGTGTTACTCTTGTCACTTGCATTTTGCAATTTTTTAATGCATTTAACTTAATTTGAATTTTAATTACGTTTTAATGTTTTTTCGATTGAAGTAGTCTGTCTCGTGTCATAAGAAATATCAGAGAAAGAATGATAATCCAATTATCTTAATAAATATTCAACTTTTATTTCGGAAAGTTATTAAATAAACAAAGATATTAAATATGAATTTAAAAAAACTTCAAGGAGTAATATTTGTGCATTTGTTGTACAAAAGCAGATAGGAAAAATATCCTACAATTCTTTTCGAATAATTTTTCGCTAACTTCTTTTGACTTTACATTTTACGTTCGCATTAGTTAATCCAGGCTGCAGCCAAACTCGTCTAGTTACACCGTGCAATATTTAAAAAAGTTTTATAAATAACAAATGGAAATGCAGAGATCCAAATAGAATGAGTATGTTAAAAAATTCTATTATTATTCTCACTTGAAATTACTGCATCCCTTAACAAAATCTATCTTGCCATTTAAACTGCATACTTTTAAGTTCATTTTTCGATGAACATGACAACGATACTTTTTAACAAAAATAAACATTTTAAATTTTTTGATATTTTGAAAATTAATATTTATTTGTAAAACGAATAAAAAACAAAATTTTGATAGATATTAGATGAATGATTAATTACGTCCTGTTTGCAAAACTTTGTTTTCAGTACTAATGCAAACTACTATTAAATACTTTATATTCTGTTAATATTTACTAGATGTTTTATTAAACATCATTTTAGTCAGCCAACTAAATATTTCTAATGAGTTTTCTCAGAAATATAGTGTTTTCTGAAAAACTTACTTCGTTGCTTTTGAAACACACCATATTATTACTTATAATAGGGAAATAATAAACTGTGATTACTAATTGATTATTTGTGACCGGCCGAAATATAATTTTTCACTCCAAATAATTTCAGTCATCTTGTTTCACCGGCTGGGCTTCTAGAGAAACCCTCTGTTTAAACAAATTAATTGGATTAGGAATATACTTTCTAGTGTGGTTCTAATGTTAAGTTTATGAGTTAACTTTTGCTTAAAATATTAAGGAATATCCTTTTTAGTAATAATTATACAATATTTTAAAATTTCAATTATAAGCCATAAACTCCATGGTTTTTTTTCATATTAAAAGCTATTGCACCATACTAAAAAAAGAAACTTAAAGAACTGCTGATATTCTGTAAGCAAGTGCATTGACGAATAATTAAAATTTCATTTTGAATTTTTGCTTAGCAAAATCATAAATTCTATTGTTATTTCGCTTCAGTTTAATTCGATAATTTATTAATGTAGAGCTGTTAGGTACTTTTTTCGAGCTCATAATTATGAAAAATCAGGTATGTCCTTGTTAGGATTCGAACCTCGGACCTTGCGAATCTAGCTGAACGTGCTTCCAATTACATCTTAATGGCACGCAGTGAAGAAGGAGAAAATTCCTTATATTCGTTCCCTCTTAAAGGAAGACTCCGTTCTCTAGAATTATAGTCCACGCCATTTACGGTCGGGTGCCACTGAGGGACTGCATATTCATTGGAGCAGCAAACAGGAAAAGTCAACGATCAGTAATCAGCAAAATCCCTTACTGGGATTCGAATTCCACACCTTCCGACTATATCAGGGCGCACTTCCCACTGTTACATGCAAGCAGTCATCGAAGGAGAAAATGTCTTGTAAATTTGTCACCGATATATTTTAGTGAACTAATTTTAAATGGATATCAGTTTCCTTTTTGTGCACCTTATATACAGTCACCAATTTCAATTAAGTTCACATGAGAACGAAAAAGAATTGAAATATGATGAATCAAGAGAAGAAAATAAATTGCTATGTTTTTAGGCATTGCGATGATTATATCAAGATTATTGCCAATGTATTATTTCTGCAACGGTGTGTGCTATAATTTTCATCTAATTCAGAATGTATAATGCCCCATTAGTTTTATATTCTTTGAAGCTGTATCATGTAACATTAATTTTGTTTTCAGGGCAATACATTTGCAGTTTAAGCAACATCAGTTTATGCTGTACTTCATCCACAATATTTATTATATAAATTAAAATAAGGAGACTAAGATATCCAGTAGTTTAGAAGAAAAGGAGCAACAAATCACAAATATGCCTGTAACTACAAAATACGTGATGAAAATACCAGAAGCAAATTCTGTAAAATTGCAGTCAAATACCGATTAACCAGGGGACGGATTATTTGAGTTACGGACCAACCGAGTACTGTATAAAACTGTTAAATTTGTTATCCGTGGAAAAAAGATAAAAATATTATTCAGCAAATGAATACAGAACATCGTTCATACTTCATAAAAACGATTTTCTACTTAAATATACTCCTTAGCCTTTTGAATTAAAGAATTAACATTTTCATTAGAATCATCTGCTACTGCTTTATTTTGACTGGATTGCAGAATAAGTGATTTGAGTTTAGCAATTGCCCCTAAAATTCATAGATGACTCGGAAGTTACGTAAATGCAATTTCCAAAGAAACATATTTTTATCAATAAACTGTAAAGTGATGTAAAAGTCGAAATTATTGCGTTTTCAAAGAAAAGCATTTTAATTAATTTTTTTTAATTAATAGTTAAATTTGAAAGGGCGAAAGCGTCTGGTTGGAAAATAAAAGAGGACAAATGGCAGCAAAACCGCATCTTAAGACTATTCAAATCCGGGTAACTATAAAAAAGTAATGCTAATGATCGGAAAAGAAAATACAGTGACTCAAAGATCCATTTCATCGGAAGTGGGAATGTCTTAAGGCACTGCAAATAAAATCGTTTATAGAGATTTAAAGTAAATAACGATGTTTCAATCTAAGGTTATTAAATATAAGGTAATATACTTTTGCGAAAGCATATTGTAGAAATAGAACAAATTGCAGAAAATTATATGAAAAACATCTATCTTCTAACAAATAGAAATTCATGGTAAAACTCGACGAGGAAGAGAACATTTAAGTATTTATGTGTCTATAGTAAAAAAGATCGATTTTGGGTTGCTCAGCTGATGAAAATGCTCATACAAAAAGTCTCGGTCAATGAACAGAAAAGTTCCCAAAGGGACACAAGATTAGCTGCAGGATTTTATTACAACGGTAAATTAAAAATTTAAAAAGTCTCAAGTAAGGCTAAAACTAAATCACTGTACTATCAGCAGAATATTTTTGACCCAATTTTTCGAGAAGGAATTTTAGGTCTTTATCATAATAAAAACATTCTATATTTATGATGAATTCTTTATTAATATGGTGTAGGACCGCCTTTGATATGCAGTACAGCTTGGATTCGTCTTGGAATCGAATTTGAATTTAAGTACTGTATAGTGTGTAGAGGAATATTACCATTCTTCATGGAGATATTTTAAACGTTCCGGGAGAAATGCTGGTTTAAAATATAAATTCTGGATAGAACACAATATAACGTTTCCATTACAATGAAGTCGGGGGACTGAGTGGTCCATTACAATGAAGTCGTTTCCATTACAATGAAGTCGGGGGACAAGGTTGATGTTTCATTTCATCTTCATATTCATCAAACCATGATTAGACAAGTCTCGCTACATGAATAGGAACATTATCAACCTGGAAAATTCTATCTCATGCAGAAACCAAAATTTGAATCATAGGCTAGATCTGGTCAACTAAAACTTCTCTATACTTTTTCCCAAACTTCAAATATTTATAATACGTATTTATTTCAGAATTTTAGAGTTTTTAAGGCTCTCTAATAATCTTACCTGATGTTTATGCAGCTTAATTGTATATTCATTAAAATAAAACAATAGCTTTGCATTATCAAAAAACATTATCAACAATTGTTCCGTATTACAGGATTAAGATTGGGCTAGCAGAAAACCACGCCACTGATGCCCATACCATGGCGGATCCACCTCCTTTCTTGACAATTGGAAGGAGACAATCACGATCATATGCCTGTGCAAGTGTCTTCCAAACGTGCATTCGTCCTGTTGTAGGGAAGATGTGAAACATAATTCATCCGGCCATTTAACTGTCTTCCAGTTACCAATCGACCAGTTTTTGTGGTTTTGCAACAATTGTAGACGACGTTTGGCATTAACACGTGTGACAAGTGCCATGTGAATTGCTATTCTGCCGTAAGTACTCTGTTTATAAAAATGCCTCCTAACTGTAATTATTGACACTGGACAATCCATATGCTGATTGAGCTCTGAAGTTAGTTTGGATGCAGTTGTTTTCGTTTCAGACATTACAACTGCAATCTGCTTTAATACCCGTCGATCTCTTTCATTCAGCTTCTTCTTCCATCCACAAGTGTATCTAGAAATAACGGATAGCTCGAATGTTTCAGTCACAGTTGCTCCAGCTAGTTGGGCTCCTACAATTTGGCCCCCTTGAAACTCTGTGAAGTCTGACATTTTACGCTTCTGACCAAAATCCATGATGGATACAATTTCATTAAAGCCATCTCATACTACTATGATATATGCCACATCCTCCGTTACTACTACTACTACTAGTACTATTATGATATATACGTCTTATATTTAAAAATAACTGGTAGATAGTATTATATGTTATTTCTTACGAAACGCATTATTAAATGTCACTTTTATTCACAGGTGTTTCCATTATTTTGATAACCGATGTAGAAAGGATATCAGTAATTATGAATTTTATATATAATTACAGACAAATTATCTAGCTCCACTTTCAAATCAATTACTACTTATTTAGCAAAGAAACAATTAGAAGCAGATATAATACATAATTCATTTAATAAAATACCTGCAAAGACACCTGATGATTCTTCAATGGGTTTTTGCGCTTTCAATTTGTTAAAACGATCCTTAGAAATCGGCATCTAAGAACACTGAACGAACTTATTAAATCAACCAAAACAAGTGGAAAACATTGGCAGGACTGAGCCAAGGAAAAAATTACTTTCATAGAAAATTCGGGTTAGAGTTGTAGCCGAGAATCAAGGTTGTCAGATATGAGGAAATGGCTGCTAAAAATACGCCCTTTATGCATACAGAAACAATTATCAATATTGTTTCCACAAAGTGCGAACGACCTTCTATAAAATAAAAGTAAAATATATTGGCAGATATGTAAAAAGGAAAAGCAAAATGGCGTAGAATAACAGTCGTGACAGTAAATGATGCCATAAGTATTTGGGAGTTATTTTTATCTCCATTTTGCAATTCCTTCAGACTACATAAGTATTGCACAGTAAAAATTTTCCAACCCACAATTTAGTCGAGCTGAAATTCAATGACACATTTAGTTCTTTTGTCATAACTATCCTTTATTATTTAATTTCTTCATTCCTCGTGAAGCCTTTTATAATTTATCTTCTTCTGTTATTTGTAGTGTGTTCTTTTTGTTTTGTTATTTAGTTTTATTGAGAATATTCTTTTCCTGTTAATAATGATATGAGTTATCATCTTTCCTCAGCTTTCTCAGCTATCGGCATAGTTTCAAGATCGGTTTTCATTACGTCTGTTCTCTTGTGTCTGTGCTTGTAAAATTCAATACTGAAGGCAAAACCAAACTTCAAATATTTATAATACATATTTATTTCATAATTTTAGGAGTTTGTAAGGCTACTCTAATATTTAAATTAACTGATGTTTGTGCTGCTTAATCGTATATTCATTAAAATGAAACAATAGCTTTGCAATATCAAAAACATTATCAGCAATTGTTCTGTATGTAAGTTCTGTAATTGTTAAAGTAATATTTGTCAATGCAGGAGTCCAACAAATAGCATTATATGCTGTTTTGGTACCCAAAGAAGAAGATATGATAATTATTATTTTGAAGTAGACAGATCTCTAGTTTATTCTAAACATGTAGAATACGGAAGAAGATGGCAAGGGGATCGGTTAGATGGCAGCTTTTGAATATCATAAGCAAGCAAGATGTCTGGAATCCAAATCTCTCGATATCATGGAATAAAATGGATGCATCAATATAGTAAGGCGCTAAAAGTAAATATGAAAGGCATTTCTGATTCCGTTCTGCATTTCTTTCTCACTGATATCCAGCTATAACATATTTCATTTCTGTTGGTGTTATTCTGCCAAGAGCTGTAAATGTCAGAAAGGGACTTTGGGTGATTTCAACCACAAGCCTGAGAGAGGATTAAAGCATTACTGTATCTTTCCTCTGTCAAAGATTTCTCTCTAGAAAGGAAACATTTTTCTGCTGCGTCTGTGAACGGTTTTTGCCAAATTGCCAAGAATTTTAGACCAACTGATAACTAAGTTAATTTTATGCTACTTTTGTTGAGTTAGATGAAATAAATATCACCGTTGAAAATCTGACAAGAGAAAATGTAATTATTTTATAACTCTGAACACTGTAGTCGCTAACTTAACAATTAATTTTTAAACTAAATTATTTATAATAATCTGTTTTTCAAAATAATGAATTTGAATGACGTCTTCTTCATGAAATGGAATGAGTGATGTTTTTGGAAAATTTAGTTAGACACCAAGCTTTCTCAGTGATTTAAGAATTAAGGAAACATATCATACTCTAAGATGAAAACGAACAATGGATTTAAATTTTGCATTGGCTTGTTTTTCTTCCAACACGGACAATGGAATTTAGGTTGTGTAATTCAGTTGTGTTCTCTCTGAAACCTTAATTAATATGGTTTTGATAGCAACATGTGTGGATGAATATGGTTTAAAAACGTCTGAAAACTCCAAATATTGCAAGCAGAGATTTACATTGAGCTATGGATAAGGAATAGAGGTATTTTAAGATTTTGGAAAAATGGCATTTTATCTAAGTGATGGCTTAAAAACGTTTTATTGCAATTACTCAAATAATAAATCCTTAGAATTAGCTCCATAAATTTCTAAAACTCTTCCTCGTGTCTTCCTTCCTACTCAGCGTAATTGCTAAAGATAGACTTTATATGCATTATTCTTTACCTTTTCTGATTTTTATTCTGGCATTTGATTCTAATTTCTTAGCTTTTTTTTGCAATTGCATTTATACAACGGTAGTTCAACATTTAAAAATTTGCATTACTTGTTAATGGTTTTATGTGCATTGTCGAATGTTAGTCAGATTAAAGCAACTTACTAAAAACGTACAAGTGGAACGTCTTAATAAGAATATTCATAAATACAAAAATCTGATATTTTAGCGTTCCTAAAGCAGTAAAGCAATTACTTTAAACCATTTCCTTCACCTATTGTGTGCTTATACTGTAGAACGTTTAAATTTAAATAATTAACTGACATAATTCTAAACGTCTGTATTACTCAGTATCTAATATATATATATGGAAATATATATTATATATTCATCCCTATGATTTAATAAAGTTATAGAGAACATATATCTCTTAGAAAATTCGAAGCGAAAATTAGAAAGCAGTTTAGAAAGCTAATTTGCACTATCCTGATAAAAATTCATTGAAATTTATAAATAAGTAAACAGGAATTATTGCTGATTCCATGGAAAGATCCCGAGTTATTAACAGAAATTGGAATCTCTATAAACAACCATCAACAATTCATGAAAATTGCATTTCGTTATCTCGCATATCTGAAATATTTCCCTTCAGTTTTATATTTCTGTTCAATTTTAATATATCTGAATTAAATTTTATCGATTCAGATACGAGAGGTAATTCTCCGACGAGCGGACAGACTATTGGTTACAATAATGGTAAAAAAAAGAAAGCAGTCATACAATAAAACCAAAAAACCAGAAATACGCTTTCGAGTTGCAAAGAAAAGGAGGCAAAATATGTGAAAACTAAAATATAAAAATTAATTAAATTTTTTCGCTGCATCGTCATGAATAGACTTGTGCAATGGAAAATCTAAATAAATAAATCAGGCTGTTTCTGAAACAATATAAATACAAATTATAAAGTTTAAAACTTCAAATAATCTAAAAAAGAACAGTAAAGCAATTAACGTCTTCATCAGTCCAAGCTCTAGAGGCCGAAAGGCCGAAATAAGCAGCGTAAAAAATTGCAGAATTATAGCACCAAAAATACACATTAAAAAAAAAATATTATTTAGAGCAGAGAGTCCAGTAAAGAAATCTAAACATGCAAATATAAGCAATCGAATACATGAAAAAATAAAAACTGATGTAAATTTTGAATCCATGCAAGTCGGATCAAAAACTATAAAAAGCATTTGAACGACAAACTCATAAACAAACGAAAAAGATTTAAAAATCTAATAAGGATAGTAATTTCAATTTAAGTGGATTGAGTTCAAAAATATGCAAAACAGGAGAAATCCATTATATGAACATTTAATCTATAATGAAAAATATAAAAAGAAAGATAAAAAGAGCATCTAGTTCTTAAAATCTGTAATATTAGAGCAACAAACGTTTGGAAATGAAAATATATATATTCGTTCTGTTTGGGAGCAAACACCGTTGATAAGCTTATAATGTGGAAAGTAGTGAATTGAAATAAATAATACGAACTTAAAATTGCTAAAAAAAGTAAGAATAATTAAAAACAAACCTCCACTGCAACATAAAATATAGTGTAGTATAAATGATGTAAAAAGTAAAAAGGAAAAATGATCAAATTATTTGGATTACAAATCCAGAAATTGTTGTTAATTTTGTCAAGAATGGTAACCATAAACTGGGTTTTCTAGTTCTTCAGTACTTTTCTCAAGTTCCTTATAATTAAACTTAATGCCATCTGTATTATCAGATTGAATGCTATCAGTATTACTTTTAATGTGATTGTAAATATGATGTTTCCATTCTTCAAAAGAGATGAGTGGATAGCTGTATCTATAGCTGGTGGTAATATTAAATTGGCCAAGGTTATCTTTAATCTTTTTAAGGTAAATTTCTTATTAGGATTATAATCAATTCTGAATTTGATGTCTAATTTCATGAAACCCTTGAGTTGTTGATTTTTAATAATATTACGTTGTCCGGTAGTTAAGATATAGTATTAAGTATACATATGCATAGATATATTTTTTCCTACGTAATGTCAAATAGTCTGCTAAACAATGAGAATTAATTATGTTAATGATTAAAGACTCCTGCAATACAACGCTAAGCCCTGAGATATTTACATTTCTAAAACATTCATCCCTACACAGCGTTAACAATCTCCACAAATCCTAATTAATCGATTTGTAATTATGAGGTAGTAGCGAAAGCTCGGAAGTAATTAAATGCCTTGATGAGATTCATTTTCTTTGAAATTCTGCTCAAAGTCTGGGGGAAAAAGTTCTTTTCTGGTCTTCGAGTAACTGGTTTTCGAGTAAAGGCTCTTGACAGCTTTATATGCTATCACTCATTAAATAGGTTTAACATGATATTTGTGTATACGTCACTATTACGGATATCTGAAACATTAAAGTGTTCGAAATGTAACTGACACTCAGTACCTTTGGGAAAAATGGTTGTTATCGCAATGTGCAAAGCATTAACTAACATATTATATTTTAATGTCTTTTAAGTTAATTAGCATTAGTTTTTAAATGAGGCTACATTTCGTGTTGCAAGTCGAATAATTAACAAACGCAGTTATTTTGGAAATCTGAAAGTATGAAAACACTTGAGGTTTTAACGGGAAATCATTAATTTTTGGCTGATATGTTTTAAATAGCCCCAAAGTGTTTTCCTTTCAGTGGGAAAATATTTTTAAGCATCTCTGCTGAGCGGTATGAATGGCTTTCAGTTAGATGGCTAGTTTCACGCA
Source organism: Stegodyphus dumicola (assembly GCF_044657685.1). Lineage (NCBI taxonomy): Eukaryota > Metazoa > Arthropoda > Arachnida > Araneae > Eresidae > Stegodyphus > Stegodyphus dumicola. The sequence goes on along the minus strand of NC_140776.1, from coordinate 5,250,054 downwards.
TGTTCAATGTGTTAAATTTTTTACTAGCATATTAAATCTAATGGGAATTATTTCTAGTAGTCAATTGTTAAACTTTAGAGATAATATTTTTGCTTTATTTATATCATATAAATAATTTTATATTTTTCAGTTTTTAAATAATGTTTCAGAAGTGAATGAGTGTCATATGCGGATGGACTGTATAATTTATTCTGGTTAACATTATGGGCCGTGCGGCAACTGTTTACTATATACGTTGGCGCCGTTTAAATAAAAAGCACTTTAAAATAACAGCCCTAGTTCAGCAAAACATACATGTGTTACGTTCTAAGGTTTAGATTTTTAATTTGAAAAGTTTCAAAGAAATTTAGTAATAGTTAGACACGGTAAAGGGTACTTAAAGACATAACTGACCAGTGAATTTGAGTTGCAAAAATGATAGAGGATTTTAAATATCAGTCTGCGCCTTTACTTTTATGCTATTACTGTGTTTATATTTTCAGACATTCAAACAGATTCATAAATTTCCGGAATTATGATTATAAAACCATTGAGGGTCCAGAAAGTACGAGTATATAACACGAAACATTTGCCATCCCATTCGCTTAGGCAATTGGAAGGTTGTTTCTAATGTGTGATTAAGGGCCCACGAGCGGCTGAGAGATATTATCGCTAAACACTGGTAGTTCGGTCCGTGGCTTGAATCCCGTGAACGGGCTGGCTGCATGGTTGTTTTCATGGTTTTCCTCATGTGAAACATGTATACGAACCAGTTTACCTTAGAAAGTCATCCACGAACGCATCATAAGCCCTCGAGTGCTTTGCAAAATCAAATACCCCCAAGTATGTGATTAAGAATAACTGAATAATTTTTACCCAAGAAAAAGAGACAATAAAGTGCAAGGTGCTTCTTCTTTTACTGGTGTTTTTTTTTATATTATGTATGATAAGATACTGATATTTAGAGAAATGTTAAAAATATTCTAATAATTTGTAGAATATTTGGATTGCTTTCTGAATCAGTTTTCAGTATATTGTTACAATGCTTTTTTTCCGGTCCGTGAAGTGTGTTTTCCGCTTATTCTTATAGTAACATGACAGTTTTAGTCCTTTGATAATTTTCTTAAATCAAGAAGACATCCCTCATCTTGCGAGATAGCCCTTGTTTTTTTATAATCTGAAAAAATCAAAATTTAATACTGTTATTTAACATTAATAAAAATAATTTAAAATATTGTGTGAAGTATTTCCTTTCCTAATTCACCTAGGCTAGGAATGAACAAATGCGAGTAATTCGATCCAGGTTCAAATCCCAGTAAACAGGCTGGCTACGTAAGAGCTCTTGTGATACTGCAATGTGGGACGTGAACAGAACAGTTGCCCTTAAAATGTCCTCCAAGAAAGCATCCGCCTTAGCTATAGCCTTCGAGAATTTTATTGCAATCCAAATAGTATCGGGTGGCTCATGATAAACCGACCTCGCCATATGAGAATTTACTTAGGCTCGATTTATTTGGGTGCGTCCAACGTAATCTAACCGTGATTCGTCAATACCCATCCCATCAAAATCTCAAGCAACGTAAGGCCTACCCAACTGGTAAGAAATAAAATGAAAAATGCCATTTTGCAATTTCTTTGCCGGCAGTATACTAGTTTTGTCTCCAATATTATTGTATTTCAAGGAAACTGTCATTTACGTATTAAGTGAGAAACTCGTATACTTTATTAAACTAAATTATATCGTGCGAAGAATGATATAAGAGCCTGAATTATTTATGCTTTACCATATTTATTTGAAGAAGTTTTATTAAATAAAGCTACTTTTTAAATAAAAAAAAATCATTTTTACACTGAAATTACACTGAGCGCTCTACAAACAGTGAATTTTTATTGAATTTCAAATATTAAAAGCGAGTACGACAATCGAAGTTGTTTATTTGTTCAGATTTGAAATTCTATAGAGACATACTTAATCAAACATTGAAGCTGAGGCCATAGGATGTACACGGGCTTTCTGCCTTATAATTTATTAGTCTTACCTTAGTACATTATTTGTTGTATATATTATATACTAAGTTTATTATTTATAGACAAATAATTTAGTGGCGTTAAAACTTGAAATTTATTTGAACTCTTTGAATGGAAGCAATTTTATTTCCGTAATTTTTTTGACAAAATAAATTTTTAAGAATTAGCTGTACATTAGCGTTATAGTAAAATCAACAATGCGTAGTTAAAGTTAAATCTCATTATGGAATACCTCGATGCGTGTAAAAACATTTTTCCATACCTTAGTAAAATTTCTTTTGTACCATATAACTAAAACAATATTACATCTGTCTAATATATTCTCCATCTACTGTGGTAATCCTACGTCTGCCATTAAAATGACTTCCTAGGCGAGGCATGAACAAGATTTCTAAAGCTACTTTGCGGTATTTTGATACCAGCACTTTACCAATAGATCCGTTAACTCTTTTGGCTACATTATTAAGCAGCCATAGATCCGATTTTCCCCTCGGATACATCCAACAGATGTTCCATCGGATCGAACGTCTAGGGAATTTAGAAGCTACAGTCCCACTTTTCTCGTTCAGCAACTGATTCTGCAGCCACGAGGGCAATAAGGAATTAGTTAATATGGCATTTAAATTTATTTTAGCTTTTGAGTGTAAAATTATTTGTTCCGGAAACGGCATGCAAGAATTAATAACAGTAAAGTATTCAGAGATTATCGGCTTACGGATATGCAGTCATTAGCGGGGAACATTTTAGGGAAAATGGGCTGGCATTTATGACCACGCGGGAAAGCCTCGAAGCTGGCTAATACGAGTATAACCAGCTTGTTTCTGTCCTGTAGGGATACTCTCAAATGTATCTATGTCTTTAGACAATTGATCCTGGCGAATTAAAAAGAATAAGTCACATTTCATTAAATTTGGGGGAAGTAAAATCTCAAAAGTTTGATAATTACTTTGTGATAAAATGAATATTAATGGAGCAAATCACGTGAGTATCATGAAACAACGAAATCTTGTATTCATTTTATCAGTTTTCTTTTCAAGTTAAAAAGGTTTTCGTAATAAAAATAACGTAATTATATATTCTTTAGAAACAAATTAATAAAAGTAAGACCAAACCAACCTTAAAAAATTCAATTTTTAATTTCGATTTAAAAAAGTAATGTGAAAATTGCTGATTCCAAAAAGATATAATGTGTTTATATTTGAAGTACAAAATGTTAGTAAATTAAAATAAAAGATGTAAATTTAAACATATATCGCTTTAAACAGGTGCTTTTAAGTAGCTTCTGAGATTTATCAGTACTACCCATTAAACTTTAGAGTTTTGGGAAAGGAGTATAATAGTTTTTAAGTTTTAAACTATTATGCTTTGTTTATACCCACAGTTAATGTGTAAGCACTTCATTTCAGAATGAAGTCTGTTACAAAAATAATATTCTTCAGATACAATTTACTTGGGCATATCCATGGATGGACCGAAGCTTCTAAAAATAAATTCTATGGTATAAAATCGTTGAAAATTGTAGATGAGAATATTGTTACATGTTTAAAAGAAGTTATTTTATGTCGAAATCAATTGCTGAAAATTTTAATAACATGTATACAATAATACTCGTAATAAAGGCTTCGAAAAAAGGAAAAAATCCGTTCTTCAAAGCCCAAAGTATGATTTTAAAATCATTCAGGGAGCAAAAATGTTTAAAGGCAAAATAAAACGAAACCTGACGCTGCGAAGCAGTCATCGCAACATGATTGGGGTTTAAAAGTTTAAAAAATTGCTGATGAAATGACATTTCTAGTTTCTCACTTCTTTTCTCAAAATTAGTTTTCTTAAAATGCAGGTAGCGGCCGAGCGGTCTCTTTTTCTACTTTGTTTAAATATTATTTTTTTCAAAGGACTGATGATCTTTTTACTTTCTCAATTTTTGTTCTACAAAACATAAATCGACGGAAATAACAAGCATAGACATCTTTCAAGCGATTAAGTGTTAAAAGCTGAATTTCTTTGTTAGTTATAGCTGTAGATTGGCGGCAACAAGCGTTACCTCTTTCTCGGGGAGCAGACATATGGGAATTCAACATAGGTGAACTAGACCTCATATGTGACAGACTGAGCACTTTAAGCTCCAGCCAGTGGCTTTTTCTTTTGGCGCAAGTTCTAATATTATTGATTGCGTATGGAAAGATTGCGGACATATAGCATCATTGTGAATAGTGGTGAAATTATTAAAAGTATAGCTTAGCTAGTACTTGTTTGAGTTATTCGTAAAATATTTTGATCCCAAAAGAGCTACTAAAAAACGTAAAGTTGATTCAGAGTGCCGTGCTTTTAATGATGAAGGGACCTGGAACTAATTTTTTACAGTTGTAAAAGATAAACCAGTGTGTCATCTGCAATGAAGCTGTAGCAGTCTTCAAAGAATATAACATTTATCGTCATTTCACATCTAAGCATAAGAATTCCAATTAAGAAGCAATGTCCGAATGTGAAACGAAATTTAGAAAGTCTTTGTAAAAAACTCTCAGGCCCACAAAATTTTTTCAAGAAGGTAAGCAGTATCCAAGAAGCAGCTATACATGCAAGTTACATTGTATTAGCATACAATATTGCTAAAAATAATATAGTGATGGGAAGTTCGTTAAACAATGCATGCTCCAAGTTTGTGATGTTTTATGTCCAGGTAAGAAAATTAATTTGAGACTGTATAAGGTATTTCATCCACCTTCTTAGCATGCCTTCGTCGTGTGGGGGTCTGGACGCTGAATGCGTATTCCAGAGGTCCATAGTTAGATTCCCGAGGAGGGCGTTGCTCATTTTTCATCTTTCCTGCTTCCAAAAAAATACCTAATGTCTCTACAACTGTAAGCTTAACTCGAAAAACGGTGAATCAAAGACTTCATCGGTTTCTAGAATCAAAGACATCGATAAAAATTTGACATCACAATTAAAGATCAGCTAGTTTAAATTTTTCTCCATAGCTATGGATTAAAGCACTGATATAAATGATGCTGCTCAATTGGTATTATTTATAAAAAGCGTTCATGCTTTCGTTAACGGGAACTACAATGGGATGTCATATTTTTCGTTCAACAAATCTGGATTTCTTGGATTTTTTTAATCAAAACTATCCTTGGAGCAATGTTGTTTTTCTACATTGTGTTATACATCAAAATGCTATGTGTAAATCTGCATTAAATATGAAATCCGTGCTTGATGCTATGATACTGTCGTGAAGTTTATAAATACTATTCGATCTCGTGGTCTTACTCACAAGCAATTTCTAGATTTCTTTCAGTTCGTGCAATCCGAATACTCTGATGTACTGTATTACACGAAAGTAAGGTGGCTTAGTGCAGGATGTGTTTTCGAGTGAGTTTGGCAGCTGAAGAACGGCATTGTGTGGTTCTTTCACGAGAAACAGTGTTCTGAGGAGTGCGAAATGTTAGAAGATACAGAATGGCTTTCGGACTTTGCATTTTTCACAGATCTTCTTTGTCATACGAGCAACTTGAATGTCAAGATGCAAGGGAAAAATCAATTTATCGACGATATCTGGAACCTTCTTAAAGCTTTTAAACTTAAATTTAATCTGTTTGCAGGGCAGAGACTACTAAGAATGACTTGTCTTTTTACCCGAGGTTAAATTCAATTACCTCAGTAAGTGAATAGAAGCTTTAGAATTATGAAGATGGCTTTAAAAAAAACTGCAATTTGAGTTCGAACGCAGATTTCAAGATTTCCGTACCATTCAAACAGAATTGGCTATTTTTACCATGCCTTTTAACGTAAACTGTGAAGCAGTGAGGTCAAATTTCCAGCTTGAATTAATTGAATTGCAATCTAACAATCATCTCAAGCATTTGTTTCTAAATATGCCAAAGTTACAGTTTTACAAATTATTAATCATTATGAAGTAAGTTTCCCAAATTTAACATCTGACGCTCATAAACCAGTTCTATGTTTGCTTCATTTTATATATGTAAAGAAGTGTTTAGAACTATGAAACTTAGAAACATTTATTTCAGAGGTAGACCGACAGATGAACATTTAGCCTCGTTCCTTAGAATCAGTGCGTCTCACTTCAAACCTCAATATAAGGAACTTTTAAAAATGAAATCGCAATTTCATTCATCTCATTAACGCATTTAAATTGTATAACTTGTATATTGTTTTTTTTTATTTTATTTTAGAAAAATTAATCTTGGCCCACTAAACTTTTTTTTATTCGATTTTTGGCCTTCGACCGAAAACGTTTCACCATCCCTGCCCTAAGCTTTCGAAAATACAAAAAAATTCATTAGATTGGTTAGATGTTGTTGCAACTATTTTCATTATCATTCATTTGATCATTACATTACTATTCTTCGAACAGAAATATGATCCAGAGGGAAGTAATTATTTCTATTGATATTAACATACACAAACTTATTTAGATATAATACAATTGTTACAAGCATAACTATTAAGCACACCCCTCGTTACTATTAAGCTTAACACCTTCGCTCTCCTAAAGAAACTAAAGTTGTTATCGAATAACACCAGAAAAAGACGCTCGGAGCGCCACCTGACGGCTGGAGCTATCAATTCATAACAGATGCCCTGCGTTTCTCTTAAGCTCACAGGCTACTGGTTTCCACAATACGCTCACTAAATTTAAATCTTACTAGTTATTTTCAGCTTATTTCCTCTTTCGCATTCTGTTAGCTTCTATTAATAAATAGCAAGATATATTTTAGTTGGTAGAAAATATATTATGTGCCAGTATCAGCATCTGTAGTTAGTGATAAAAGTTAATGATCACAAGCCAAAACAATCTTCCTTTCCTGATCTCTATCAGTCTTAAATGCAGATATGAGGTGGTTATAACAAATCATCGCAGACTGTTTCAGTGTTGTAGGAAATTTAGCTTAACCAAAATTTACTAATGTTTTCAGCTGATGTAAACTAACAAAGCTAATACTATTTAGCTATTTAAAAAATTGAACATGGTATGAAACAAACAACATACCGAAAAATGTTTCGAACAAAATCAGTTGCTTTGATGTTGAATAATTCAAAATCGATTTATAATAATAGTTACTTTCAGGAAATGGAAGTATGCATAGCTTCATCCATGGAAAGTGAATTTCATCTAAGGAGAATTATACATCATACTGAAAGTTTTAATCAAACCAGAAAATTTCCATGAGGAAATTTTTATTCATTAAATCTGTTTTCTGTTCCAGCGGGAATTCTGTTTTCTGTTCCAGCGGGAATTCTGTTTTCTGTTCCAGCGGGAATATTCATCTGCGCCACATAACTTTTATATAAATTGCTCTTAATATTCATGCTATTTTTGTGTGGTATATAAACAGGCATTTATCAATTTTACTTTGCTAGCAGAAAAGTATTATTTTTGAAAATGTTATATACGAAAATCTGAAAGCCATTGTGTAACCGTGATGCCATAATTCTATTAGGGTTAACAGCTAATTAGAAGAAACACTACTGGTACAAAAGGACTCCACCCGACTTTTAATTATTTTTAATTATGAACCACAATTAAGGACATTACAGTTAGGAATATACAAGTTACAGTTAGGTATATAAATACAAAACATTTAAGGTAATAATATTAAAACATTGAAGTTACAAAATAACTCTCGGGGTAGTACACCGTGTTTAACTCCTTGACTCCAACACATCCGCTGCAAAGCTGTGGTCTCTTGGGCCGTCATCCCCTCTGAGAGCCATTAGATGGCGCACTTGAGATGCGTTTGGTTGAGAGGACACTTGATAGTATTCCAAAAATATTAAAATGAAAAAAAATCATAATTCAGTAATTTAATACTTATTTATTTGAAAAAAAGAATTCTTTTTTTAATATATTTTTGTTATATAAAGTGTTATAAGATATATAAAAGTTAAAGATAGATAATTTAATACGTTATTTGGTTTATACTTTACACGCTATTTATTTGAAAGTTATAAAGGGCTATAACGTACATAAATATACATAAAAGGAATGTTTGATGAAAGAAATTGCAACATGGGAGTAAGAATTATCATATTTCATAAAATAATCACACTGTCTTAAAATGCAGACAACTACCGTAATTATAACCTATAAAACGGCAGCTAATTAGTGTAAGGTTGTCTTATATCCTAAGAAAAAATAGGCATAAGATCTATGAAGAGAACAAAAATTATGTTCTGTAATAATATTTTGTCTTTTTATTCCTGATATTTATTACAATAAAATTCCATAATTTAGTAATCCTCTCTTGGATAATATCTTGGATAATATCTCTTGGATAATATCCTCTCTTGGATAAAATAAATAAAATTTCTCAACGTGAACGTATTATGCTTAGACAATCAGTATTCGCAATCGTACCACCTATAGTTTAAGTCACAGTGCGTTTAAAATTGGACAGTTATATTTAAACTTTCTTTCCCGAATTAATACAATTATTTATAGTAATGACCACAAAGATGTTTGTTTTCATTTTCCTCTCAACTCCAACACATAAGTCGTGTACCCACCCATTATATTTTAGGCACTGAATGATAGTTTCTTCGCTTTTATCTTACAAATGTTATAGGTAGACAAACACGGTGTGAAACAATATGGATACCTAGGGGACAATCCGTTTTATTCGAATAGGCGCAGCTGGAGTGATTTAAAAGGTACGACTGAAGCGATGCCACGACTTACGCAGTCTTACCCTATAATAAACTTGATCAGGTGATCTATTTCACTTTAGAACTGAGCCCACAATATTGATCACTGATATGCCTGAATATGAATATGTAATAATGCATCTTTAACTTTTTCATAGATTTCTTTCAATATCATATTAACAATATTGTTGTGAATAAGATAACTTAATTTTCTTTCCAATCAGAATTCCTGATGTTAACAAATATTCGCTTAGATTTTTATTTTATGACATGTATCCTAATTGTGGAATGGACTTATACTTTAGCGGCCGGATTAAAACATATGGTATACTAAATAGTCAGTTTTCGTGTTTTGTTTTCCTTATATAGTATTCTCTTTGTTATCTTTAAAATAAGTCAGTTTATATTTAAAATTATACATGCAACTTAATCGTTGTCAAGGTACTGGGATCCAAATAAATGTATTGAGTTGCACAATTTTGAAGAATATAATTTTATATTTCTCTACTTATATCCTTATTATTCTACTTCAGTTATGCAACCTGGACAATATTCTTTGTGATGAGATAGTTAAACGAGCGGTAGTTTATTCCAACTTATGCTTGAGAATCGAGCGTCTTACAATTTGATTAAAATTAATTATGTCATAAATGTCGTTAAAAATATCCTCTGAGCAGCATAATGAAAATTTATTTTAAAGCGCACCTCAACATTGATAACATTACCATTGAAAGTCCATTATATCCAAACATGACTTTCTAAACATAATTTTACAAAACGTTATGTTTTACATATAATTATCAAGTTTATATTTCTTTTTTGTTTAAAACTACATCCAGATTCGTTGCATATTTTGCGATTGCTATATATTATCTCTCAATACGTTTTTAGCAAATCGCCTTTTTAAAGATTTTATATGATTTAAGATATAGATTTTATATATTTAAAATTTTGCTTTACATTTTTCTCTGAATAATAATGAGGTATTTTTCATTTTATAATAAATTTTGATCTTGTGAGAAAAATCAACATTCTTTTAGTCTAGAGTATTAGATTTATTCTAGTAACATATTATTTATTTTAATGCCTGTAATCAGATTTTCACGTCTTAATTTAATATTTCTCTCTTTTGTTTAAAAGTAACGATCGAAGGAGGGCACATCTCATTCCATCTGGCTAACCAAGTCAGATCTATGAAAGCGATGGAAGCAGCGGTATGCCAGATTTGGCGACAAAATTGGCGATATACCATAGATGGAGCGAGAACTTTTTAGAACGCATACTTAGCGTTTTCCTCGGGAATGTTTTCGAAGATAGGTTAAAGCTAAATATATACTGCCTATACACTGAGAAAGTAGCATTTTGAATTCAGTGGTAGTGTTTTGAGTTCAGACATTAGCTTGAGAACGACCGAACCGAGTCGGGAGCTGTGCTTTAGTTCTTTGCCGTGAAGCTATCTTCATCGTTGTAGCATGAAGGCTGTGTTACTGGTTTTTTTAGCGTGTTTATCATAGTTTTTCTACTACTGTAAATATGTTTTTAGAACTCTCCTGTATAATACTGGCAAACAAATTGTGTTTTAATTCTTCATCGAGTGTTGTCATCAATCATTCCAAATCCACGAACCAGTTGAACTCAACAATATTGACAAAAATAACTAATAATGAAATCTTTGGGAGACATCTTATTTTTGAGACGGAAACTATAAGGAACTGTCGTGTTCCCTAGGTTGTGCTGTCGTAGTGTAAGTTACACATCCACCTAATCATTGGAAAATCGATGGGTCGAATTCTGGGCTGTGTGTAATTGCTTCCGTCTTTTTCATATTTTAAAGAGAAATGTGATGGCTCTACATATAGATATGGAACAGAACAATTTAGAGTGCCTTGTTTCGACATAATAAACAGCAAAATTATTTAAATGCCAATGAATTAATTTAACTTTTTCACATCCTTCAATCAGGTTTTTCATACATATTTTATTGCATAGTTTCCATTCATTCCTAAAACATTAGGAAGATGGAGGTTAAGTTAATTTAATGTTATAAATAATCCAAATGAATAAAGAGAAGAAGCAATTACATTAATTGATTCTCAAAAGTGCTGCAGTTTAAAATAATTAAATTATTCCCTTGTTTTTCTGAATGTATAACGCTTCAATCTGAAAATTTAGAATCAGTATTCATTATGATTTAAAACCGTTAATTTTGGATTGAAAAGGTGTGCAGAAATATTTAGCTATTTGTCTCAGGTGAAAAAATTACATATGCACCGTTCAGTCGGTTCGTTATTCTTTCAGGAAATTTTTAGAGAATCAATGATAAAAAAGCGTTAAATATCTGTATTATAATATTAATGTCTTTCATTTAAGCAACCAAATTCTGCTTCATACGCTGGCAACGTGAACGCGTGCATTGTCGAGCTACGATGCACCTCTGAAAACGTTAAATTGATGCTTTACCTTCTGTCACAAAACGCGCACAGTAAAACCTAAAACGGATATATTTCTTGACACCAGACTTCAACTTTAGACTAAAAATAATGTCTAATCACAAAGATTGAAATTAACTAATATGCTTTACTTAAAAAAATGTAAATAATACGGAAATATATTCCACAATGGTAGATTCTTTTCGGATTAGGAAAAAAACTAACGCAATACTAAAGCTCAAATCTTTCAAGGGAGAATAATAGAACATTTCGAGCGAAAAACTAGAACAAGAACAAGGCACTTGCCATCGGCTCACATCGATTTATGGAAAATTATAAAAAAAAGTATTAGTTTGGAATTTGTACAAATTTTGTAGCGAAAAAGCTATTACTGTTTATTCTACATATTCCAGATATAGTTATGAGGTTACCGAATACTTTAATGCACTAAACATACTGTTGGGACACAACATGTTTATAGGTTTAGCGTGAATAAGTAACTTCCGGCGATCTTAGATACCTTGAACGGAATTCCTTTTTTATAAGTAATTATCAATAGTGCCATAATTGTTCTTTTCACATATCACGATATTTATCTATAGAAGAATAGAAAATCTCTAGTAATAGCTTTTTTCAACGTAGTGTTTTTCATTTTTCTTTCCTGTCATATGTTAAAACTAATTTAATGACTTTAAACACATTTTCTATTATGTGATGCTTAAAGATATACTTATCATTAGAAAATTCATTATTTTTTTAAAAAGGCAAATAATAACAAAATTAAAAGTAAGCATTTTAATTGTGGAAATAAAAATTCTATACCCAACTTAATAAACCGTCATTAATTGCAGTAATAAATTAAACTTTTACTGACTATCACACTCCGTTGCATTTTGTTCCGGTTCCCCAAAAAAATTATTTATCAACGCAACATTTCTGAATTCCTAAATTCTTATTTTGTAGACTGCCCAATCCGACATTAATTAGTAAGGAAATCAGAACACTTCTCTTATTCTTTCCTCTAATCTTGGTGACATAGGAGAAAAACCCTTACTATTTATCAAAGATGGCGGACTTGGTTTATTATTAATGATTAAAGGAAGACGGCAAAATTGATAGATGAAGACACACACTTTGGTCCTTCCAATCCATCAGTGGTGAGTTGAGTTGTATGTGAGTGCTGCGTGGCCTGCTGTTTAATCTTGGGATGAGGAAAAAATTACTGTGAGTGAAATAGTTACTGGAGTGTTTTTGATAAATGTATGTGAAAAAAATAGCCAGTGATCTAAATACAATAAATATGCAGTAACCATGATAAAAAAGAGCATGTTTGCGCGCACTTACCTCAATGACCTGAATCTGATCAAAAGATAAATATAATTCTCTCTTTCGATATATATATATATATATATAAAAGACATATAAATATATATATATATATAATACAATACAATTTAAATATATATATAAAAAACATGTATTCGGATCTTAATTGTAGACACACACACACATACGAGTACATAGAGAGGGATAGATATTATTTCCTTTCGAAAAATGTCTCGAACCCCATAAGACCTAAGAAACTAAAATTTTATACGTGAGTTGCACATGAACTACGTGGATTCAGGATTATATCTGCTATAGAAAATCTTCCAGACTTAAATCAAAAATCTCGAAGCTCAAAAATCAGAGAATTAGATACTGTGTAGTTGAATTGCGATGTAAAATGTCTATCATATGCTTCTCTAAAAATATTCACGTCGATGAAACATCGTGTGCTTTGTTGTAAAAATTATTTCCGTAAATTTTAAAATAGAATTATTTTTAAATGCTGTTATGTAATTTTGAGAGTTTTACGAAATAATTATTTTACCCTGTAGGTTACTGAATTTTTAAAAGGCGCTTGATTAGAACTATATACGATAAGAATGTTTTTCAAAATTGTAGAATCGTATAGTATCATCGAATCAGATCGATGCTGGTTCTGTGTTTTTAAATATATTTTATACATTAACATATATATATATATATATGCGTGTGTTAATGTAATGCAATATGGCTGTAGGATTCCCCACTGTGTAATTCTAAGTTACCGTTGAAAGTGATGGATCTTAAGTTCGTGTGACAGGAAACAACAAGATAGAAGGGTAAAATAACCCTTTATTATTCCAATAAAAGATTTAACAGAACTCCGTCTTAGAGTTGTAAAATAAAGCCGACACTTGGGCTTCAACTTAAGAAACTAAGATTTAGACTAAATTAATCTTAACTAAAGAGATATAGCCGAAGCTATCAAAAGTCTAACAGAGTTGTCCCCTTAACGCTAATTGACTGCGAAGCTATCAAGGGCCTAAATTACGATCGAGCGTAATATTAGCTTACGAGAGAGTAGCCTCAAAAGGCGGACGCGTTCAGCCAGAATATCTGATATCTCTCTCACTAAGACAGAAGAACTTTGCTGTTAAATAATGCTCTTCCTCATTAGCATTCAGACGTGATTCTAAAACTACGTTTTGGCCGGAAATGGAAGAATCGATAGGAAAGGAAGTTTAACTCAGAATTTATATTAGCATGTTTCTGTCTAGAAGAATCAAGCCAAATTATATTTTTCTCCTATTTAAGGAAGGCACTCTTTGCAGTCTTCATATTGATACCACAAAAAGGTTCCCTACCTATTGGATTAAAAGACGATCCCCTCTTTTGCAGATTCATCTGCCTTTTGATTACTTTCAGTTCACTTATGCCCTGGTACCCAAATTATGATTACTTTGTTTCTGGCTGCCAGTTCTGTTAGAAGGTTTCTGCATTCCAAAATAATCTTTGATTTAATTTGAAATGTGTATAAAGACTTTAGGGATGCTTGATTTTCACTAAAAATGAGAATACGCTTACCGTGGTAGACTTTTCTTATATTTATTTTTAAACAGTTAAGAGGTATTTTCTGCCCTCTTTCTGCGTGCCTTCCTGGTGTAACGGTAGCATACTCGGAGCGTATTGAGAGATAAAGGTTCGTGTCCCGGCGAGGGCATTGCTAACTTTTCGTGTTTTCTACTTCAAAAAAAAAAGTAATGACTCAACAATAGCGTCCAAACTAAAAGTTGCAGGAGGTCTCGGAAAGGAAATTCCTCATTTTTCACTTAAAGCATAAAAATTAATAGGAACATTCCATTATTACCGCACTTAAAAATCTTGCGTTTAAAGAAATAAACTGCTATGAGTTTGAAAATCTATATGCTCCCTTTGAGAGAAACCAACAAACCAATCATCCAACAAACTACTATACATTTTTCCTAACATGCGTAGAATTTTAACAGAATACAAATGGAAGGTTTTTCTTAAATTGCGTTCGTTTTTCATAACTATATTCAATATAATGGTACTATTTTCGGACGAATAAACGAAATTCCAATGGAGACCAATTGCCTCCAAATTCGTAATCTCTACTTGTTTTCTAAAAAATTTCAGTTTCATCAGTCACTGAGAAAAACAAATTTGTCAAACAAACACAGCTTTTTCAAAAACCTTCAGGTATAAATGATGTAACTGCAATTAAGAATTTTGAGGCTATTTAAAAATTCTAACTTTACCCTTCTAAGACTAATACAACTACAAAAGATCTATCGATCATACCTACAAATAATTAACTACAAAAAGATTAAATTGTTTGATAAAAGTAGGGATTTTAAGTTTACAACTATTAAATTTATCAGCTGGCATGCTAAATTTTTAGCAAAGTAACTAGTGGCTGAAAGATCAATTTTTAAACAAATAACTGTGATGAATAATATTATCAGAAAGCATGTAACTTAAAAGATGAACAAATTTTTCGTACTACAACACTAATCAATAATAAAATTCCCACTAAATTTATTGACGTTTTACTGGAAAAAGCTAACTTAATTTCTAATCTATAACGTTGCGCGCCTCCAACTTGCACGCAACCAAGAGGTGACTGTGAAAACTTGTATAAAAGATAGAAGCTTGTGAAGGGTTTACGTCCCTTTTTATTCAACGTAATAAATTACAATTGCGTTCTCTTGACGCTTACAGACGGTGCCAACTTGGCAGTCAAATAAAAATAATAACCTGAAAAGAAAATAAAGACAAGATTCTAACTACGAGGCTCTCTAAAATAACTAACTCACCGCGTTTTACAATACCGCTGCTAATTCAGCAGACTTGAAGCTCACTGGAACAATTGCAACTACTTCCCGCCAAGCACATAGGCCGCAACGCGGGGTTCTTCAATTCTCGCTAACTACCTCCGCGCTCGCTAAGTAAGAGAATCTCTCTCACCGAACTTGTTTCCTTCTATTTAAATCAGAATACTTCCGCAGATAATTTGAATCCTTGCGCGTTCTACTCAAATTTACATATTCTGGCATTGGCAGTTCCAGGGGAAAGTAACCTAAAATAAGACCTCCATACCTAAAATAAGAGAGTGTTGCAGGTGTTTCACCACAAAAATTAATACTTTGAGATTTTCCTCTTTTACCTGTACGTTTAATGATACTTTCCCGATGCAGTGACATGTTTTTCCTTGCGCCGCTATAATTTCCGTATTTCTGGTTTTAAAGAGTCGTATCCTATAAAAATTCTTTTTGAAGAACTTTTCACTCATGAAATTTCCTTCTGCTCCTGTATCGATGAGGGCTTCTACTGGTACATCGCCAACCAGGACTTGTATAATTGGTAGCTGTGAGTTTTTTACGATGACTGTATTTAAATGTCTATTTGAGGGTTTTTTTAAAACTTCCGGGGTCTGGACCCTCCCTTTCACAGGCCCCTCTAGTCGTTTAAAGCTTTCCTTTCAATCTGTGTCTTCTGGGTACGCGGATGCTTATTTTCAAATTTTCTTTTTGGGCCTTGACCTTCGAGTTTCGATGCGTTAGCTTGATAGTTCTTTCCCCCATATGAGCGATTTCCATTTCTGGTTTCCTCCTTCCTTCGGGTATGTTGAGAATATGTTTCCCCTCTCGCTTTTTCCGCTATTCTGCGATTTTGAAACTTCGCCGCCAATTCGAAAAGTTCCTGCAATGTGTTTGGGTTTCTAATTTCAAAGTAGACTTGGACGCGGGTAACAATCTTGGTAATATTATTTCAATAATCTCCGCATCGGGTTTTTTCCCATACAGCATATCCGTTAGCTTGATTTTTCGTAAAATAAAGTCCGTCAAATCTGCTGTATCCCGTTGATAGAAACTATATAGCTCGGCTTCCAGCCGTGCGCGATCTTTCACTATGGGGAAGGCCTTTACTAACGATTTTTTGAAATTTTCAAATGTATACGTCGGGCTTCCAAATTCACCTAGAAGAAAGTTGCCTATATTTTTCCACCATAGCGCGGCCTGTCCTCTTAGTGCTGATGTGGCGATGGCAACTTTTTGTCTTTCAGGCACAGGGTAGAGCTGAAAGTGGTTTTCTATACCTTCTAAAAATACGGACACCGAATTTTTTCTGTCGAAATAGACGTTTGGCTTGATTGATGCTCTCAAAGTCTGGACCAGGTATCCAAATCCTTCTAACTGCGTTGTCATTTCTTGGTGTTGTCCAGCGGCTTCCATCCAGTTTTCGGCCATTTCAGTTCGATAATTGTTCGGGCGCCAATATAACGTTGCGCGCCTCCAACTTGCACGCAACCAAGAGGTGACTGTGAAAACTTGTATAAAAGATAGAAACTTGTGAAGGGTTTAAGTCCCTTTTTATTCAACGTAATAAATTACAATTGCGTTCTCTTGACGCTTACAGACGGTGCCAACTTGGCAGTCAAATAAAAATAATAACCTGAAAAGAAAATAAAGACAAGATTCTAACTACGAGGCTCTCTAAAATAACTAACTCACCGCGTTTTACAATACCGCTGCTAATTCAGCAGACTTGAAGCTCACTGGATGTGATGTGATGTATTTAATTATGGCAAAGCACACTAGGGCTATCTGCCTAAGAGGAGGGATGCCTTTCGTGGAGGACTTTCTAAGGGAAACTGGCTCGTATACACGTTACACATGGGGAAAACCACGAAAACACCCATGCAGCCAGCCCGTTCGCGGGATTCGAACCTCGGACCGAACTACCAGTGTTCAGCTACTTTACCGCTCGGCCGCTGGTGGGCCTGAAGCTCACCGGAACGATGACCACTACTTCCTGCCAAGCACATAGGCCGCAACGCGGGTTCTTCAATTCTCGCTAACTACCTCCGCGCTCGCTAAGTAAGAGAATCTCTCTCACCGAACTTGTTTCCTTCTATTTAAATCAGAATACTTCCGCTGATAATTTGAATCCTTGCGCGTTCTACTCAAATTTACATATTCTGGCATTGGCAGTTCCAGGGGAAAGTAAGGCTTGACAGGAAAGATAGTTTAAACTTAAAATAAATGTTAGTTAAAATAAATATAAACCCTACAAATCTAATAACGTAATAATCGTATTACCTTCACACGATGAGGAGGGTAAAGCAGGAAGTGTTTATTAGTATTGGAAATTCGTATATTTTGTATTTAGCTTTCAAATACTTTACATTACTGTATAAGCTGTCTGGTAGATTGCCTTTTATTAATTTAGCCATCTTTTCTTCACAAAAATTTTAATAGCAGTAAATATTGAGAGAAGATTTCTTACTGTTTTCTATATCCTTGACATTTAGCCAGATATACTTATTTTTAAAAATATTTGATTAACTCTTATCCTTTTTTTACCATTTTCAAATTATATGCCTAGTGGTTCTTATAACGCACCTTTCTCGCAAAACTCTAGTCGTCAATTTAACAATTAACTGCTGTTTTTGAACAGCCAATCAGCGATATTCATTTTGGGATATTTCTCGTCAACTTGGTATTAACAAATAGAGGGCTAGTGTGTGTCAAGTGAATTTTTCCTCACCATTTAGTATTATAACTCTTGAGGACAGAAATACGTGAATCTACGTGAAAACAAAAATGATCTGAATTAACTTAAGTTGAAATATTACTTAAGACTTATATTTAGACTATTTCAAATTGAACTTTGCTCAAGTAGATGAGGAAGACGAAACACTATCAAATATTTTCAAATGTTGGTGATTTTATCAAGAAGGGCTAGCACCCCTTGAAACGTGACCCTTTTTGCATGAAATTAACAATGATTGTTAGTTTCTAAAAAAATTTTCCTACTGAATCCTTAAGTGACACTAATTTTTATGTTACAATAGTTTTCTAATTACAATAGTTTTAATCTACTTGTGTGTGCAAACTTGGCTGCCAAAATATTAGATATAACGTTTTAAAGACATAAATGTCGCACTCTTTTAGTAATAGGTAGTAAAGTAGTCATGATTGCTTACATAATGCATGCTTTTCTTAAGAAGATATAAATTTTAGTGCGGTAGGACACTGAATAACGTATGATCGTGAGTTCAAGAAGTCTAGATAGCAACATATGCGACAAGGATAAAGTTTTAGACCCTTTTCGGGCATATGCTATGATATGCGATGCAACCATTTCTTACATAAAAATAACGATGTCTATATAACGACGCTCCCGCAATGTTGGCATAATGTGGTTATTCGATAAAGATTCCTATTGATGGTCATTGAGAGTATAGGTTAAATGGTGATAGTACGGTACAGGTGAAGACAAATTTTCTCTAAAAAAGAGCTGGCAATAAAGGTCTGCTCTTAAATGCTCTTTGAAGAGGCACTTGATACAATTTAAATGGATTTTGGAGTTTCCCAGTTTCTGTAATTTTGTATGTTGAGAGCATTATGAAAATATGCTTCTGTCGACCACAAAATGATTCACAGCTATCCATCGCCGTGCCATCAGAAAAAGAAAGACACACAAAAAGTTGGAAAACAAAATTTCTCATGCATTCTTTCGGAATATAATAATTCTTGCTGGGCACTTTTATTAGAATACTCGTAATATTTCAACCTATATTGAAAACGTTTTCCACCTTATTCATAGCTATGGCATTCATGACTATCGACTAGTTTCTATTTCCTTCCAGGCTCGATATCAAAACTGCTAGTCTTTTTAAGTGTTCAAGTTTTTTTACGCAAGCCATTTCCAGAACTGAGTCAGAATTTATTATTTTGAATTTTCTATGTAGTTTATAAACAAGAACTATCATTTAAGGAATATTTTTAAAGCAAAGCACGATATTTTAGTGATACAGTCAATGAAGCACAAACAATCTAGATTTTTTAAAAAATAATAGAAAGTACATGCCATGGTTTCTGATATATCACATATATATATATATATATATATATATATGATCTGAGCATATGCATGCAAGTAATCTTCGTTTTCCAATAACACTAGTATCCGTTCCAGTGCTATATAAAATAAATGGTAGTTATTCACTTTTAGTCGCAAAATAGAATTGTAGTTAGCCACGAGTACTGAATTGAATTATTGGAAAATTCGAAGTCCAGTGGTTCTTGTTTTAGGCCTTTTTTAAAATGATAAATTTAATAATAATCACCTTGTAAATATGCAGTGCATTTGTTAAGCTGATGCTAATTGTGTTTTACAACGATGAGCCGTTAGTTAATTTTTTATATCCTTTTTTATTGAAGAATACTAAACTAGATGTAAAAGCTTGGCATTTTCAATAGAATAGTCTGCTACTGTTTTGTTTTGACGGGAAGGCAGAATAAGAGATTTTTTTTGGAAATGGCTCCTAAAATTGATAGATTGTGTGAAGTTTAAGTAAATGCACTTTTTCGAGGAAACATATTCGTATCAAAAAATTGTAAGGCGATGTAAAATTCTAGGTTATTGTATTTCAAAGAAAAGTATTTTTAATATATTAAATTTGAATGGGGAAATACGTTTATCTGAAAACAAAAAGGGGAAAATATCAGCAAAACCGCATTCCACGATTGTTCGAATCCTGGAAAACATCAGAAAAGTGAAGTCACTGATCCTGAAAGAAACCCCACTGATTCAGAGATCCATAGCATTGGAATTGGGAATGTCTTCTAGCAATGCCAGAATAATCATTCATAAAGATTTGAAGCTAAAAAAGTTTTAACTTAATCTGTTTTTGCCAAAACATACTGCTTAAAGAAAACAAAGTTGTAGAAAATTTTCTAAAGAACACCTCACTGCTGATAAATGGGAACTTGTGGTAACACTCGATGAAGAATGGGTATGTTTGAGTGAATTTAATAAAAATGGATCAGATTTCTATTGCTCAGCTGACGAAAATGCCTGTATAAAATGGTTTGGATAATAAAAAATTAATATTATTATTTAGAAAAGGAACAATTGGATCAATTTGGAAGTAAAATGTAACCTATTTAGTGAAATACTCGTAAAATCAGTTGGCGCTTCTCCAATGGATATTTGCTCTTTCGATATGTTAAAATGAACCTTAGGGAAACGGTATCCAAGATCCTGTAAGGACTTTGGAAAACGACCCAAAAAGAATGGAAAAAAAATAACATAACAGTTCTAAGAAAAGGTTTATCTTTATAGAAAATTCGAGCTAGGGATATATCCAAGAATCAAAACTATGAAACAAAAGCGTATCGCCCGAAGAAATGCACCCTTTATGCATAAAAATGAAATTTCGAATTAGTTAGCTTGAAAGGCGAACGACCTTCTGTAAGTGTCTTAAATTGCAGCATTTTTTAAATGAAGACACCAGATTTTTAATTAACTGTGAATAAATCTTAACCTAACAGAAATTGTATTTCTTGCTGAGAAAATGTTAACACTCTAAAAAAACGGAATTTTTGGCTATATCTTTCAAAATGAATATCTGCATATTACAAAAGAAAACAAATTTATAACAACTAAAGGAGCATAACAATATTTTTTTTTATCCTGGGCCATACTCTAATTGCCGAACGTATGCCAGAATACCACATCAGCTCATTATATGAAGATATTTTGAAGTTGAGAATGCCGGTTGTACACATCATTTTAATGAATCGCTCATTGAGTGAATCCAAATACCCTAAGATATTCGCTTTCAGACAGGACTCTAAACACATTCGCTTTTAACAGAGAATTTTAATAATAACAGCATAAAGAAATAATATTTCCACTGAACATTCTGTGCATTTCGCAACGCGCAATCATCGCTCGGAAGCACGAAAACTCGCTCGGAATGATTTCGCGATAGGATAACACAGCAAAATTTTTTTATCATTCCAAAAGTCTCTGATTTTTTCTTTCTAAAAGTCTGAGCCAGAGATTTGATTCTCTCCAGAGAATGTAATACTCTGTTTTACGTGTCTCCGTTTTGAAACCTATAATTCACAATGTTTTTAAAAGGAAATAAGTACCTCTTCTTGTTGTAATTCACTTGAGTTTAGACATAGTCCTCAAACTATTCTACTGAGCAACTGAAAGAAATATAATAATCACAAAAAACAGTAAACCATCAAGGAGAATTTTCTCTAAATCTTCGTCTAACCAATGAAGTTTTTAAGCAAAGTAAAATCCTCTCTAGATACTCTAACATAACAACCTAGTATAAAGCTGTCCAGAGAGAATTATTTCAAGAATTTTCGCTCAAACACAAAGAAATGTAGCGATTAATGTGTTGAGAGTTGTAGCACTCCAAATCTTTCTAAATACCTGGTTTAAAAACGTATGACGGTATCGTCGTTTTCCCCAGTTTCTCTGAAGTATAGAGATGGTATTTCGTCGAAGTGAAACAATAAAAGTGCAGCAATCCTTATTTGCTGCTTGAAAGATATTAGAGCTTTCTTTCGACATTCAGCTCTTGTTTGGATTGTGAGCCCAGTTACCGGGGCCATGCGAAACATAGCTTCAATGAAAATTTTCTACATTGGACCTTCTTCTTTCAAAGCACTGCAGTGTAGGTATTTTTTAAAATTATTCATGTAGATCTTCACACTGCTAGCTGGATGAAAATGTTGAATAAATTTTAAAATAACTTAGTGTAATTAATCTGGATTTGAAGAGAATTAAATGCTGTCTAAAATCTGTAAAATAAAATGTTTTCTATACACTAAACCTGTCTTTGCGAAAAAAAAAAGTGTAAAATAAAATTTAAGCCAAGCATTGAAAATTGGGATTTTCAATCAACTGTTACTAAACAGATTTTCTAACTTGTATGTTCTGTCTAAATTTCACAAGTACCCGGTTTAGTTTAGTTTTGTATTTAATACGATCAGAATCTTTAAAAATGCAGAGATTTCACAATTGCTACTGAACTAAAGAAAATGTGCTCTTTCATTTTCGATACTGCTAATGAGATTCATCACAACCATTCGAATATAAATAAGTATCAGTAAGTGTTCTTGATTCCATAAAAAATGCTATGGCACAAAACATCAACTGCTATCATTTTGAGAATCTTTACGCTTCATCCCACAGAAATAACTCTGCGAAAGTCTTCTGAAATTCCTAGCATTAGCTTTTTCTAGCATTATTTACTGTATTAGATTTCAGTAGGTGTATGGATTTTCTTAATTGCCCATTTTTCACGATTACATTAACTTTCATGTTACAATTTTTCAGTAACTTATTGGATTTCCTATGGTAACAAACTATCCTACTCAAACTGTAACCCTTATTGATTTCCCAAAGTCTTCTAGTTTCAAAAATTCCTGCAAGTTGATCAATTAAATAACTTCAGATACATAGATGACATCATTACCATCAACAATTTGGGCTTAATTGAAACTATTAAAATTTACTCTCCTAGCTTATTTATAACTCAGCAAAACTGATTGAATTAAATTAATACTATCTCAAATTAAGCATAATATCGTTTAATGAAGTTAGCCTAAACAAAATAAAGTCTTTCAAAATCAACACTATAAATTAGTTATCTGGAAATCAAATACTTCTAAAAACGTCATTAGGAATACTGTTTCTGGTAAGTTACTTGGAATTAAAAAAACTGCGCAGAATTACTTACTTTCAAAAAGAAATTATCCTTCTAACTAAAACTTAAATTGATAATAATGATCCAAATAATTTGATTAATTCGTATCTCAAAAACGGCGTCAACTACAAATTATACATATTAGATTATAAAATGAATCCCCATTTTAAACCATAAGGAGTATAGAGGAGGGCGTATTTCTGTTTATTTATAGTGATGTGTAATTTTCAAGTGTTAATTATATAATCATACTTTTGACTCTGTCACTATCACAGCCATGCAGTACGAAGAATTTTATGTTTTTCGTGTTTCCATAACTTTTAAGCAAGAATCTAAATTTAAAATTAAATTGAAAATTATTTCATAGTTTACACGGCCAATTACAATTTGTAAATTAATCAGAAAATTTTGTAACCAAATTCTTAGACGCAAAAATCTGTCTCTAAGAGTAGTCCCAGTACAAATTCATTCAGGTAACAGTGTTTCATTTTCTACAAAGCGTCTAACTGTCATTTTTTGTTTCAACAGGCAACAGGTATGTACACATAATGGCTTTTTCTTATTTTGTAAATTTTTTATATGTAGTTAAACGAAATTTTCGTATGTTAATCCTAGAATTTTAATTTTTTCTTTGCCTTGTTCTGTTCTGAATAAAGTTAATATAGTTATTTAAAATATTTTTTAGAATTTCTTAGTATTTGAACATTTTTCCTTAAAAATCCACCAAAACGGAACTTAAATTTAATAAGGAGTTAGTGTCATAATCATTAAAATTCGTTAAAATAGATCTAAATTTCAAAATGCGCTTACATGTTTGTTCACATGATGCCGACAGTTTGAATGGATCTGAAAGAATTATGTAATTAATGTTATGCTAAGCACTTACTATTACGTCATTATGAGATTAATATTATGAAAGTCGTAGGGAATTTGGTGTTAATTAAACAGTGATTTATGATTTCAGGCTTTACTATACTTTCTCCTTCCAAAATTCCTAAACATAAAGCAAATAAATAACCAGTATTTAAACAGTATTTAAACTGAAGCTCTCGGGATCTTAAGACAGCATGATTCTGACATAGCGTGCACGCTACGTGTTAATTTCCTGCAAGCTTTGATACTTGTTTCAACAGGTTTCATCCGGCCTTGTGCTAACATTTTGTTAAATACGAAACCCGAGTCCACTAGAGAAGTTCTTTGAGCGAGCTGTCACGTTCGAAACTAAGTGAGTACGGCAGTTAGTTCTGGTGTAGTAATTAATTGTGTAGTCTTTGACTACTGATCCACGTTTAACGTAAAACTGTCTATTCTGTTTAGTTGTATCATCACGAGTTGTGGCTTATAATGCAGGGCAAAAGAGTGATTTTTTTCTGCTAAATTCTGTTTAAATAAAAATGTTATTTTTAACCTTCTCACGACTTTATCATTGTTTCAAGCATAGAGATAATTCGCTTAACACTTGTTATTGGACATGTACCATAGGAGAATTTGAAAACTTAACTTCACCAGATCAACTGATAACTCTACTAGTGGCATCCGAACATATTACGGGCCACGTTGCAACACAAGGCCATATTTTGTCTGCAGCCCTGCTTGACACTGCAGCCTCCATTGGCACCAGGAAGTGCAATGGGAGGCTTCATATTAATCATAAACTTGACGCAGGCAATGACAAGAGCAAGTATTTTTTATGGCAAAAATTCGGTAGTGACCTTTCAGAAACAATTATATTCTCATAATTACTTAATCGGGTTTCAGGACTACATAAGGTTACGATAGCAACAACCGTGCTTCGAAGACAGGCACTGAGCTGGTACAAAGTCATCGGTAAATTGTTGTTGTTGAACCAGGCAGTGAGAAATTTTAGTTTGACATATTTAAAACCCCCCTTGGGAAAGCGTTCCCAGTAGTTAAAGATAGGTTGAAGCATCAAGAAGCGGAATTGCTTGGCAGATATAAAACTAAGGTTGAAGAGTTGATGTAGTTTAATGAAATACAAATACTGAATTTACTGTATGGGAGAAACTCAGTGCAGACCTTATCTAAATATTATTGCTTAGGCAACTGCCTCAAATTCAGGATTTTGTTAAATACGAAACCCGAGTCCACTAGAGAAGTTCTTTGAGCGAGCTGTCACGTTCGAAACTAAGTGAGTACGGCAGACGGTGGACTACATTATTGGAGCACCTTATGACGTCTGTTATTAACACCGGCTCATCGCCAACAACGTTTGTCTCGGCGTCGCATTCATGCTGAATGGAATATAACGGACTTCGTCATTTTCAGCGATGAATCCAGGTCCCTCTTGCCCTGAAAACCACAGCATCCATATACAAAAGATATATATATATGCAAGCTGAAACGCCAACGCTGCTCAACATATATTTTCCTGGAGTTGTATAAGTCTATCATACATGGAGTTTCTTCATATGATACTTGATTACAGTACCTGATCCTGCACACAACCGTCTGCAGTCTGTTGTAGTATCCAAGCTGCTGGGCTATTTCTCAGTGTCCATGCCGGCGGTATAAAGCGCATTCAAGGGTTCTTCGGATAATTCATATAATTTTAGATTCAAAGGTAAAATACTTTGGGAGATATACGGACGAGAAATTTCTTCGCAGTCACTCCAGCGGTTCAAACTTTAAAGAATTAATAAGTAAACTTATTAATTCCCAGACAGACTATTCAAATATTTACTGATGTTTGTAATCACAATAAAGACTAATTGCGAATGCTTGAAAAGTCTCCATTATTTCCTGTAATCTTGTTTTATCAAAATGGCAACAAATATGTCTTAAATTGCACTAATGTATAAAAATCCGCCTTAGTTAGGAAACGTATTGAGTAAATATATTTTAGATTAGATGAGAGGATTCCCTGAGAAGAGGATTTTGTTTTCATGAACGTTTGGATTGCTGTTGTTAATGGAGAACTTTGCTGTTTAAAATTATGTATGCCTTAATGAACGTGATAAAAATCTACTCCAGTGTGTAATATATTTATTTTATGCTTTTAAAATATCATTCGATTGAGAAGCATTTTCAAGTATTCGTAGACTAGCTGATAGCTTTTGAATCGAATAAATCTAGAAACAAACTTTAAGAACATCTTTCATTCTACAAAAAGCAATATGCAAGCAAAGCAAAGAACTGTCCTTTCAAACTAGGTTTAAAATCTATTTCATTGGTAAAATGTATACCGAAATGTTTACTTTTGAAAGAAGGGTGGGGAACATGTTGAACCACTGACAACAAAAGAGCATTTCTTTAACTCAAAGAAGAAAACCGGCAGAGAATAAGAAAAGATAAAAAAAGGGCTTTTTGGAACTACAGCGAAATATCTGCTCAGTTAAGCCTTTAAAATTGCTATTGCCTTGTATTTCTCAACTTTAAAAAGTATTCATGTAAATCCGTGGACAATATCAATAAGTTTATTCTGATACATAATTACCAGCTTACTTTTTATACACCTCTACAAAAGAAAATCTAACATTATCTTATCGAATGCAAATTTTAATAGAGAGAAAAGCTAATTTATGAATTTTGACTAATAACTCTATTACATGTTTTTCAACAAACACTATTTCTTAAATTATGTATAAGGTTTTCTAGCTGAAACTTCTCGTACCTGATTTTTATGCGCAAAATGTTTCCATGATTTGTTACAAAATAGCGAATGGTGAAACACGTTAAAGTAAGCCTATAAAAATGATTCAGTAACACTTGCCTCAGAACCAGCAACAATTTTATTTATCACCATGTATGCATAAGGCGAAGAAATGCTATAAATCCTTTCTGTTTCGTGAGCCTCTGTGATGAAAATTGCCTTTTTATGTTCAAGCTAAGACATTTATTCGCCTTATTCATTATATGTAATATTTTAATCTCTGTTAGCAGCAAAATGTTGAAGTTTTTTGGTGTTTGCAGCAGTTTTGTCAGAAGAAGTATCAGCCTTTTTCAAACAGCTTAGGCGTCCATTTACTCATAATCTAGTATGTCGTTGAAAGCATTTTGACATTTACAAACATATGATAGAAACACACAGTTTCACAAAGGATGCACTCATTAAGAAAAAGAATTATAACGTTAACGAATTGATAATAAATTTGCTACTTGATGGTTATAAAGACTGTACTCTGACTTTATATTGGTCAGATATTGTGTTGATGTGATTGGATTATTAACCTTATTAAAGTACTAGTGACATTCTGCCATAAATATGTTTATCGTCAACAAATATGAAGGTTTTAAGCTTTAGTTTCAAGTTATAATTATATTAAACTTGCAGAGTCATTAGGATTTTGTGAAGCAGGAGCCGTGAAAAATGTGCTGGGCCCTCCCGGGACTCGAAGCCCGACCTCTCGAATGTGCGTCGAGTATGCTGCCAATTACACCACGAAGGCAAAAGAAGAGAGAAAATACCTCAGAAACTTAATAAGTGTAATGTAAAAAACACTTTTGGATAAATGGAATATTCCTGGTCACTTGCAACTTATTGGTTTCATTTGTTAAATGTAACATTTTCATGCAGTCTTTCCATAAATCATTTGTAATGATTCCTAAAATAAATATAATGCTTATGATTAATCTGATCTAGCACGTGTACTAAAGCCATTCACTAATTTAATACAAAAACTGTCATTATGCTATGCATTTTTATGAAAGAATAATTTCTCTCTTAAAGTACTAAATATAGAAATTGAAACTCCATATTAAACTCTTAAATATATAAACTTTGCCTTCAAACGTATTACTGCCAATATTATAACTAATCAAACAATGAAAGTTAAACAAAATCGAATCTAAATTCCAAGATTACATTGTGAGTTTCCTTTATGTTATTTAACCAGCTATTTTATGTTTTGGATCTGTACTGTCACTTCTGCTTTTCCTCTTCCCAGGCAGAATGCAAATTAGTTCGCGTATATATAAGGTTAGGGTCTTGAAATTAGAACACAGAGCGTGTTCTGCCTCTCGCGGCGGCTACGTTACTAGGTTGCTATTATAGATAAGATTTCTTGTTCTCGGCCTTGCATTATAATTGCCGATAATGAATTTTATGCTGGTTAAGTTATAAGCTTATTTAGCATTAAGCTGATTGTGTAGCCTTCGGCTACTAGTTTATTTGAATTTAACTTTTACTTACTGTTACGTATCTCACCACAAGTGGCTGGCTGAATCGTAATCACAAAGTGTGCCATCTACTCATATTTATATTTAATAAAGGGCCTTCAAACAACCTTCCCAATTTGACTTGTTATTTTAGACTTAGCAACAAGTCCCTTAACATCTACCAAGAGTTTACATCTTTGTTTAATATCTCGTAAATGTGCCCTCGTCGCGTATTCGGGAGATACGGGCTCGAGTCTCGGCAAGGAAATTCCTCATGCTTCACTTCTCCAGCATAAAAAAATCCTAATAACTGTACAGTGGCTCTCGGCCTAAAAGGTGTGGATGATGGTTCTTAACCACCAGGATTTGGCAAATGGGTCCCCTAATACTCAGTCGCCCTTTAAAAAGGGGAGTATATAAGGTATTTTCTTCCTTCTTTCTGCAAGCCTTCGTGGTGTAATGGTAGCATACTCGGCGCGTATTCGAGAGGCCCAGGTTCGACTCCCAGCGAGGACATTACATATTTTTCATGTACTTCTGCTTCCGAAAAACCTAATGTCCTATAAGTTATAAACTAATACAAATACAGTTGTTGCATCAGGTTCTTCTATTTACAATAAAATTAATGTAAAATTCCTTACCTGCTGCATCTTCAGTGTTCTCGACGCCAGGCTTCTAATAATCACGTTTTCCAGTAAGAGTTTCTATTACAATTAGCAGGCTATCTTGTCTTTTAATTATTTATTCAAAGAAAACGCTAATATACACTATTTACAAGGTAAGTGATAATTATTTTAAGACAGTACATTTTTAACTCTGAGTCTTTACGCTCCTCCGAGCGGTTCCAATCTCGACTGCTTCTCGGAACTTAATTACAGCAAAAGTAAAGGAAGAGATGCCCGCCACCTAGTGGCAAGAATGTGACATCCTCCCACCTTTTGATTTTACCTCGATAAGATGGGAAAATCAAAACAAAATTTATCAATAATCAAACAAAAATTCAAGTACAACTTTCACAAATATGAAAAGTAACTAATGCTCTAAAATTAATACTTACAAAGAAGGATTACACATCTAAACATTTTCTGCATTACATTCATACCATATCCAGATAACATGTTCCAATTGACAACTGTTAGGACAATTAAATTTCTAAAATACTGAAAAGAAACAAAAATTAGTATAGCAATTTAAAATATGTAAGAGGTTTTACAGTTTTACGTCCATATCTAGTTTGATAGTTCATATCACTGTAACACTTATCCGCAGAGTTTTTTATGTTCATGGTGAAGTCACTAAACAAGTTAGGTCTATCAAGTTCGAGAGGATAAATACGTTTCACAGGTCTTAGGAGTTCACCCGTTGCAGTTTTCACTTTGACAACACGTACTTCGTTGTCTTTCCCAGGATATAGTTCTACAACACGACCTATTGGCCAATCTATTCTCTTCTTGTTGTCGCTGCCGACAAACACCAAGTCATTTTTGTTGATAGTCCGAGTAGATCGTTTAGATGGTTTTTGCACTAGGATAGCTAAATAAATATTCATCACGAAATCTTTTGCGGAAATGTTCTCTTAAGTTCTGCAAGAACTTGTATCTTTTTGTCAGATTAATGGTATCCAGGTAGTCTAAGTCAGGCACTCCGACGTCGTGCACATCTTGTAGAAACATTGAAGGAGTTAGTGCCGTAAGATCATTTGGATCTTCTGAAAGGTACGTAAGGGGTCTTGAGTTGATTACTGATTCGATATCACAAAGTATAGTCAACATTTCCTCATAAGAGACACAGGACTTGCCGAGAACATTTCTCAACATCTTCTTCACTGTTTGTACCAACCTCTCCCACCAACCGCCCCACCATGAAGCAGTTGGGGGATTAAACTTCCACTGTATTCTCATACTAGTTGAATTACATTCTATTTCTTTCCAATCTATCGATCTTAAAAGATTTTCAGTTCCAACGAAATTATTGCCATTGTCGCTGTAAATAATACTTGGACGACCTCTTCTGGCAATAAATCTCCTTAATCCCAAGATGAACGCATTTGTTGATAAACTTTCTATCAGTTCAAGATGTATCGCGCGATAAACCGCGCAAGTAAAGAGCAAGATCCATGCCTTTTTTCCTTTTCTTAAATAAAGAGGACCGGCTACATCGACTCCGGTCACTTCAAACACCAGAGCATCTCGAACTCGATCTTCAGGAAGAGGTGCTGGAACAGTCTCTATATTCTTTGCGCTATATCTTCTACAGCGAACACACTTCATAAGAACTTTACGTACTGTTTTTCTTCCTCTCAGGACCCAGAATTTCTGTCGAATATTGGCTAGTACGAATTGCACACCAGCGTGGGATAGTCGCAAATGGTAATCTAAAATTAACCTATGAACTAAGTCATGATTTGAGGGCAATACAATTGGACAGAGAAAATTTTCTTCTTCCTCTCTTCTTCTAGTAATCTTGGTCTTTAACCGAATAAGGCCATCTGAGTCAAAAAAGGTACAAAGGTTGCTAACTTTAAGTTCTTTGCCAAATGCTTCTATTTATATTATCTTGCATATTCTCTTTTCTACAGTTTCTATTTCAGGGACCGTGAGTTCTCCTGATTGTTTAGAATCTGGTCTTCTGCAGTTGTTGATAAATCTGCATATCCAAGCAGTTATTCTTAACATTTTATGGTAAGATGAATATTTCTCAAAAAAATGTTCTACCCTTTGCGTATTTAGTGCAGAAATGACTGATTTCCTTTTTTCTGAATTTACTATTTCCATGTCCGGTATTTCCCTTTGTCTTGGCCATTTTTCCTGATTTTTCTTCAGCCAGTCGGAGCCCTCCCACCATCTAACTACTAAAAGTTGTTTGGCGGTGCAACCTCTTGATGGGAGGTCAGCTGGATTTTTTGTTCCAGCAATATGTTTCCACGTTTTTGGATCCGTCAGTTTCCTAATCTCCCTGACTCTGTTTTCCACAAAGACAGCCCAGACAATCTCTTCCCTTTGAATCCATGTCAAAACTGTTGTAGAATCCGTCCAAAAATGCGTTTCCATATTTTGCCATTGCAAACCATTTAAAACAGAAGAGCATAGTCTGGCACCTATCGTGGCAGCTATCAATTCCAGACGAGGGATCGTAATAGATTTTACGGGAGCTACTCTAGACTTCGATGCCAACAGATGAACTTCAACTCCAGAATTCGTCACAGTTCTCAAGAAAACTGCAGCAGCATACGCATTACTACTGGCATCACAGAATGTGTGAATGATGCAGAACTTCCTATTGTCCTTGCTGGAATGTATCCAACGTAGGAAGGATATTTCTTTTAAGAGAAAAAGGCTTTTATACCAATTCACAAAATTTTGTTTTGTACTCTCGTCAACTTCAGTATCCCAAGAAATTCCTGTTTTCCATAGGTTCTGCAACAATATTTTAGGATACAAGAGAACAGGACTCACAATACCAATAGGATCAAATATTTTGTGTGTTACAGCGAGAATTGTTCTCTTCGTTATTATACCCATTTCAAAATCTTCTAGCCAATTCAGATTCAAAGTTAAATTATCTTTCTGACAGTTCCATAACAGACCCAATACGGGTGAAATAGTTTCCTGTTTCAGGTTATCTCCATTGTGTAACCAACCTCGAAGATTAAACTTTCCTTCATTCATTATTTCTCGAGATTTTTCGATGAACTGAATCATCTCGGATTCTTTGTCAAAACTGGCAACAACGTTATCTACGTAGAAGCTACGCAAGAGTTTAGCTATTATCTCCGTATCATATGAAGAATTTTTCACGTACTTTTGTAGATGGAATTCTATAACAGCTGCCAAAAGGAAAGGACTACTCTTAACCCCAAATACTACCCTAGTATGACGAAATATTTTCGTTTTCCTTTCTTCCACATCATTCCACCAGAAAAACCGAAGCCAGTCTCTATCTTGAGGCCTTACACTGATCTGTAAGAAAGCCTTTTCAATGTCTGCTATAGCAGCAAACTTGCCTTCCCGAAATCTCAACAAAAGAGATGGAATTAGTTCTATCAAATTTGGTCCACACTCCAAACACTGATTTAGAGAAGGAGACGATTGTTTCCTCGCAGACGCATCAAACACCGGTCGAATTGGTGTTGAGCTATTTTCTTTGATCACCGGTCTATGCGGTAAATAATGTCCATACTCAACCGCAATATTTTCTTTAACTTCTTCGATCACTCCTAAGTTACACCAGTCATTAAAAACTGCATTGTATGAAGAAAATAAATTTTGAGATAAAAGTTTCTGGGTGGTAGATTGTAGACGTTTCAACGCTAAATCCTTGTTGGTGGAGAGTGGTTCATGATTCTCCGCCCACGGAAGTGCGACTTCATAACGCCCTTCTTCGTTTAGAGATACAGAATTTTCGAATTGCAATTTTGCTTGCAAATCCTCTCTAGCCTTTTTTGTAACTGGATCTGTTATTCCGATAACATCAAGCCTCCACAGTTCTGACAGCGTGGCATCAGAAATATGTAAAGATAACGAAAGCGTGGAAAAGGAATTTTCTATTTCATAATTGTCAGTGTTCGCTTTCCCCATGACTGTCCACCCAAGTCTTGTACTTACAGCAACTAATCTTCCCCAAGGAAGAACTTCGATTTTACCTGTAAATAAATTTGCAGCAACATCTGCCCTTAACAACAAATGAATCTCTTGGGGGTTCTCCTGAAATAATCTGCAATTTTCAAAAACATCACTGACGTAAATTCCTCTTCTTCTAAGTTCCCTAATCCAGTGTATATTTTTGATTTTAGGGACCGAAGAACATATTTTTCTTTCATCCAATACATTGATTTCGCAATTATACCGTTTATCTACGCTACCCAATTTTATTCTATAACGTTTATGTTTTTCCGAAACTTCTATGCCACCGAAATGTCCGTGGGTTACACTTTGTTCACCTAAGCTTCTTAATTGTAACCTTTCTGCTGCATACCTGCTTATGTATGAGTTTTGACTTCCGGTGTCAATTATCGCTAGAACAAATTGGTTATTCCCTCTTCCATATATGCGAACAATTAAAGTTTGCAAATATACTTCTGAACATCCTGCTTGATTTGAAAGTACTTTATTTTCTATCTGTTCGTCTTTTTTAATTTCCGAAACCTCGACAGAAGGATTTTGTTTATTACACATAATAGTTGCATGTTGTTTTTTACAAATAGAACAAGTTATTTTTGTTCTGCAGTTTTGAGCCAAATGGTGTAATTTTAGGCATTTATAGCAAGCACATTTTCTTTTTAAAATGTCCCTTTTTTCTTGTAATGATAAGCCGGAAACGAAACTACAGTCATAAGTCTTGTGAAATTGATTACAGAAGACGCAGTTCATATTTTCCTCTCTGCATTCGGATTTTGTAAACAAATCTGTAGCGGTCGGAATCTTTGGTTTATTATGTCTATTTGAGAGAGCATATGCGCTTTTCGTTGCAGGGGGGGAAGAAGACTGTCGCCGATCGGATACTTTTTGCTGTTGCGAAACCGTTGACCTTGTGCGTTCACGGGATGAAAGTTCTGCGTGAAAAAATGACATTAAATCTTTTATGTTATAATCTGTGCCAACATTTTGTGTTCTATGAAATTCAAGCGTTAATTCTGAAGGCAATAACTTCAAAATCATCGGACACAGCAAAGCACTGTAAGATTCCGATACAACATCTAACGCTTCGAGACATCTAATCTGTGTTTGTACTTTATGATACAAGTTACGAAATGTTTTTATGTCATTCGCATTTTTTAATGATTCAATATTCAGCAAATTATTCATGTGCGCATTAATAAGAATGTCCTCCTTCCATCGTGTAAGATTTGAATTGCTGAATCATAATGTTTCGGCGATAACGGAAGTCCTTGAACGCAATTAGCAGCTGTTCCTCCTAAATACGCTTTCAGGTAATTAAATTTGTCTACTTTGTTCAATAATTCGTTATTATGTATTGAGGACTCAAAACTATTCCAAAAAGTAAGCCATTAACTACTGTTCCCATAAAATACGGGAATCGAAAGTTTTGGTAATTTAACATTAGGTGTGTCTTTTATATTTTGCTGTGTGTTCGGTGCATTTAAGTCATGATTAAGTTCCTTAATCCGTTTCTTAAGCCTGAATTTCCATAACGTTATCTTCTCGCGATATTGTTCTGTAATTTCGAATTCATTTTCGAATTCATCTACACTCAGAATTGGTTCAACTTCTACATCGGCATTAGCTAGTGTTTCGGCTTTAGCATTAAGCTGTTCTAACAATTCTTCGAGTTCATTAATACTACCTTCAGATTTATTTAATTCACTTTCGATTTTCTTAAATAGTTTTGTAACGGCAGTTCTTAAGATACTTCTTTTCTTTTTTAATTTATCTACTTCAGCCATTATCTTTCTTAGATTCAAACACTTACACAAAAAATATACGTCTCATGAAAAACAAATATTTAACTCTTACTTAGAAAACAAAATTATTCTTTTGCTGAATACTTCAAGAACAAGTATTAAAATCTTCAATTTTAATATTCAGCTTTTGAATTCACTTTATTAGAACTTTTCAAAAAACTTGGCGTCCCTGTTCGGGCGCCATAAAAATGTTGCATCAGGTTCTTCTATTTACAATAAAATTAATGTAAAATTCCTTACCTGCTGCTTCTTCAGTGTTCTCGACGCCAGGCTTCTAATAATCACGTTTTCCAGTAAGAGTTTCTATTACAATTAGCAGGCCATCTTGTCTTTTAATTATTTATTCAAAGAAAACGCTAATATACACTATTTACAAGGTAAGTGATAATTATTTTAAGACAGTACATTTTTAACTCTGAGTCTTTCACTCCTCCGAGCGGTTCCAATCTCGACTGCTTCTCGAAACTTAATTACAGCAAAAGTAAAGGAAGAGATGCCCGCCACCTAGTGGCAAGAATGTGACAACAGTCATTGGATTTTAAAAGTGAAAGATGTTGGGATATATATGTAAGAATGGAAAAGTTTAGGATTAGCCCGAAAACACCATTGTGTGAAGCGATATAGAGGTTAAGAAATGAAATACAACAATCTTTGTTTATTAATTTTACAAAAATTCAAATATAACTGACCGTTACCTCTTTATAATTCTGACTTCTTATTCTTGTCCGTTTAAAAAAGGCATTCTTTCAAAAATAATGCAATACTTCCGCGTATTGGCCGACGATTACTTACTTTATAGATTAGACTATATGCGGTATTTGCCAGGATTCCGCTTTTTTATTGTCTTTTCTTTTTCTTAAGGCATTTATTGCCATCGTATTCACTATTATCAACCATATTATTATCATTTAAGTCCTAAATCCAACTTGTCGTCAATATCTTCTCCGATGTTGTCTCGTCTAAATTGAGTTAAACGTCATTTGGACGTCATATCGTAATATAATAATATCGTCATATCGTAATAATGGTCATATCGTAATATAAATATAGTTTACAATCGCTAATTGTGCAATAGAAAAATGGGACTCTTTGTCAGAATAGGAAAGAAAACTGAGGAAAAAAGAGAACGAAAAAGTATCCTTTCGCAGTTAATGAAAGGAGAATATTGCATGTCTGCACACCATGGCTTCATATAGTCAGCTGTATCCAATGGCAGCATGTCCATATACAGGTGATAGATCATAGTAATGTGAAATGCCTTTGGGAGCAATTTAGTAATTTTAGGAACTTTAACAGTAATTGGAAAATCAAACACAAATGATTTGCTTATTTTATATAACTTTTCTTCGAGTTCCTTTGCTGGCTTTACTCTGTGTTTCTCTTATCACCAGCAAAAGTCCCTGCAACCGGCTGTTCTGGTATTTTTCCCTGATTTAGAATCTTATGACATTTCTCTGCTTTCACCCCAATACTAAATTTAAAAAAATACAAACAAAATGTTTCGTTTCTTTGCACGTTTTTTTTTCGCAAGAACATTTACAATATCAAAAGGCAAATCTTTGATTTGTCCTAAAGTAATGTCATTAGGTAAATTTCCTAGACATAAGTTACTTGTATCTCATTTTCTTTTCTTGCTTTCTTATGAAACGACATCAGTGAAAAACTGTTTTCTTTGGATTTTGGAGTTTCCTACAATCTCAGAGTTTTCTCGAGTTTTATAAGTCTGCATACTTAGCAAGCATTTCTTTTCTGCTTGTTCGGCATTCTTTTCCATACGTTGTTTCAATTGATTCAGTTTGTTGTAACGAATGAGGAAGACGTATCCCTCATCAAACACGGAATTCTGTGTTGATTTTATCCTCTCATAATTCAAGGTATCAAGAGCCAGCGCATTAACTTTGACATCCTGAGTCAAAAGAATTAGTTCCATTCTTAGGTTTACTCTTAAGAAATTTGCCCTAACACAAATATTATTTCGCTTTCGTACAAATTATTTTCAATCTTGCATTATAGAAAAGGTTTATCAATTACATTAGTTCCAATAACTAAAACATTGAATAAGTTGCTAAAAATATAAATATCGGGGGGGGATTTGCATTAACCAATTGTTATTTAATACGTAAAAGAACCTAAAGAAGCAACATCTTTTCTGTCAAATACCCACTAAGATCACGTTATAAGATTTAGTTAGCAAAATCCTATTTCAGTATAAAATTTAAGATTATCATATTAACATCCCTTTTTGGTCTAATAATACATAAGTTCGTTTTCCTAATATTTCAGTATTCCTAAATAAAAGGTGGTTATAATTAAAGTGACCCTATTCAGACACCTGTAGAACCCGTACTGCGTATCGGATTTTGATGAAACTTGGTATATGCGTTATATGGACTATGGGAAAAAGATTTCTGAAATAAAAAAACAGTTCAAAGTTTGGCCACGAGATGGTAATTTTCAAAACTTCCTTATGCAAATTGGTAAAACCTATAAAAAGACTTGCAATTTTATCAGACCATTGTCTTCATGCACGGTGGAGCAACTCCGCACACTGGGCGCTTTGTCAAAGAGCTGCTTCGTGCTAACTTTGACGAGAATCGTGTAATATACAGAGCTTTTACAGATGCCTGACCTCCTCGTTCACCCGACTTAAACTCATGTGATTTCTGGTTGTGAGGATTCCTAAAGAACCGTGTTTATGGAGGAGGAATTAGGACTTAACCTGAGTTGAAAGCCAGCATTACACGCCATCTTGCTGAAATCCCTCGCGAGTTATTTTGCGCTCCCACTGAACACGTTATAATACGCTTTTAAAACACAATTGATGTCAATGGAGCATACAATGAGCACATTCTGTAACTGAATAAATTGAATGATTCTGACAGATTTTGTGTCCTTCTTTAGGCGCCTCCCTCTGGGGGTCAAATTTTGAACTATATTGTATTGCAGAAACCGTTGCCTCATGGTCCATGTAACATATTATACCAAATTTCATCACAATTTAAGTAGAACGGGTTCTAGAGTGGTCACTCTTATTATAACCACATAGCACCTTTTGTAGGATACCTTGGTGAATTGAGAATTAAAGTTTTATTTACTTCTATTCAAGAGCATGACTTTAAGTCGAAATTTTGTCGAATTTAAGTCTACTTTAAGTCGAAATTTCATTCAAAGTCGAAATTTTGTATTTATAACACCTTATTTTATCTTTTCCTTTTTTATATAATCTAACAAATTAATAACCGGTTCATTAAAATTAAAACAAATGGAAATTTGATTGTTTATTGGTAGAAAGAGAGGACATAGATTGAACCTTATTTCTAGTTAAAGCTTAGAAGCCATTAAATTTTCATCTTAAACTCTGCTTAAAATAATTAATTGTTGCTATTTATTCATCTGTATATTTACATAAGCGTCTATTGTGCAATTTTCGGTAGAATATCTGCTAAATTTTCACGCAACTCAGTCAGTAATTTCCGTTTCAATTGATTGGTAAGTCTTAGTTCTTTTTGGATGGAATTGTGATGGATTTTTTCTACTTCGAAATCTTATATCCATTCTCCAAAGATGCAGAAATTTCTGTCTTAAACCTTTGACGCGCGGTGGTCGCGCCCTGAAACCACCAATTTTCGAATTTTTTTCTCCTCATCCTTCCGAAATTTTCGGGTGAAAATAAATTGATTACTGATCATTTACCTCTAAATAACACAAAATGACTGCAGAATCATACATGTTTTAGGTCTCAGTACTTCAAATCGGATGCCTTTTAAAATTCGTTTTCAATGAGACAAAACAGCTTCCTTTTATTAATATAAACAACTTTAAATTTCAAAAGTTATTCATCGCACATCATGATTACCATCATAAGCAATAAAAATAGCAACAATTAAACTGCATGTATAAAAAAACCCTCTATATGTATGGCATTTGCTTTGTGGTTTCAGGGCGCGACCACTGCACCACTAGAGCATTGTGTCCCAATACTCACAATACTCACAATGCTCTAGAGGATCGGTGGTCGCGCCTAGAAACCACTGCTCTTCACAACCGCGTTTGCTTGCTTATGAAATAGGAATGTTTATTTTTACCCGGATACAGATAAGGGGTTATGAAACCACAGAGTTATTTTATTACTAAACAATACATGCACCTTCCCAGTAAAAAGAACTTTCTTTTTCAGACTTTTCTCTGACCTCAACACACTTGCTCCCCCAAGCTAGTATTGTGCTTTTATAAATTATTTCCTGTGGTTTAAATTTAATGTAAATATACTTTGCTATACTTAAAAATAGAAATCGCGTAAAGTTTCATTTATATTAAAAATATTTTCTGAATATTCTGGGACGAAATACGAATAAAATAATTATGAATGGGAAACGAGTGATCCGTACCAAAGCCAAAAAGACCAAGCCTTCCCCCCCCCATTAACATAAAAAAACCACAAATTTCATGTACCAAATGAAAAGAAACTAAATAACGCTCACATATACCAGTGAAATTTAGATTAAGGCAGTGTACATTTTGTAGGACAAAGAAGAAACCTCATAGAAGAAGATACATGTGAGAAACATGCAATGTGGGTCTATGCATGTACCAAAAAGACAAAACATGCTTTGAACAGTGTCAAAAAAATATTTGCTCTTTGAAAAATTAAAAAAAGAAATAAATAAAAAAATTTTAAAAAATTGAGTCCTTTTTTTATCTTTATTTTATTGAGTTTTTTAATCCATTTAGCCAAATATCTTTATTATGTAGGTATTTATATTTTCACTGCTATAGAAAAATTACATAAATGTTTATTTTTTAATTTTTTCTGCGATTTATTTTGTAAAATAATGTAAAAAATATATGTTATGCAATTCCTACATACAGTTTTAAAAAAATTCGTAAATTTCATCATTTATTGGAAACGCGCACGGAGAAAGGTAGGTTTTTTTTCCCTACTACATCAGTAAGTTTCAAAGTCCTAGACGCGAGTAGATTTTTTTAAATTGATATATTATTTGTCTCTAGGATCATAATATTCAATTTCTAGAGTTTTTAGCTGAAAAAATTATAAAAATAATATCGCGCGCGTCAAAGGGTTAAGTAAAAGAGAACTTTGTCTGGATTATTATGGTCTCAGCTTAAAGCACTTAAGAGGTATGTTTTAATGTCATCGTATTTGTTTGCCAACCAGTCTTTCTCTTACGACAATCAGTTCACAGCACCCAATGGGAGTAGCCCAAACAGGTATGTAATCCAGCCGCCTTCACTCAGTATTTCCGTTTTATTCATGTCTTTTTTAAATATCTTTAATAACTAGTGATATCCGCATTTGCATCATGCCGAGTCATTATCTTTAGTAAATCGTTATTCTTGTTGTTTTGGGGAGTTTGAGAAGAACCGACATTTTGTTTCAGCTCAATCTCCTTTTTTAGCTTTCTCATGCTCTACACACTTCACTACCTTTTATAATTTAATTCAATTTTCTCCTCCTTCTCGGCTTCTACTTGAATTTTCTCCTTCAGCTCCCGTTCAATGAAAATTGCGTTCCATATTATCCCTAAAATTATTCTCATTATACTTTTATGATTCAACAATTACACTGCGTAAATGAGCTTTCTTTGGATTTGGTGAGAGAATTCAATTCATTTGTGAATGCAGCTAATGGAATCTTACGAGGTTTCGATAAACAAAACATTTTAGAAAATAAATTAATAAATAAATTTTTTACTCGCAATTTGAAGTTCGTTTCGCCGTTTTGCAGTTGTCGTTCGTTTTGATAAGCCTAATTATAGATCATGAACGAAATTATTAAAGACGTCTTCATGATCGTGTATCTTATCTTGTTTATCCCACAATCTGACACCACTGTATGCGGTTTCGACTTTTATTTGACTACCATAACGTGTAAAATATTTCATACAAAAATATTACATTAAATTAGCTCAAAATGGGATTCTGGACTAATACACCAAAAATACAAACATCGCTGATGGTTACATTTTTAGAATTCTGAACTCTAGGCGTCAATAACTTCTAAAAGGTATTCCTTAAAAAATATGCAGATTTGTCGTTTACTGATAGATGAAAATTTAAATATTTTACTGTTCTCGCACATACAGACATGACTGTCTGATGTAAAAATCCAGTTAAAGCCTTCTAAAAGGATTTTTAACCAGAAGGGAAAATAATTATTTGGAGGGAATATTTCTGTGTGTTTAATGTACATTTAAATGTATTTAAGAATAATGAAACAAACATAATTTCCATTGAATTAAAAATTAAAAGGCTTTATACTATGACAAAAGGGACGTTTTTCTTCACTTACATACACACAAGCGCTTAGACAGCATTAGACAGTTAATGTTCCTTTCGACTAAAAATATTGAAAAAACAACCTATCTTTAGAATTTCTAATAGACAATCTCGCGCCCTGGATATAAAAATAT
Source organism: Stegodyphus dumicola (assembly GCF_044657685.1). Classification (NCBI taxonomy): domain Eukaryota; kingdom Metazoa; phylum Arthropoda; class Arachnida; order Araneae; family Eresidae; genus Stegodyphus; species Stegodyphus dumicola. The sequence goes on along the minus strand of NC_140776.1, from coordinate 5,209,140 downwards.
TTTTTTCCGTATAGTTTTGCCACTGCTTGCTTTTAAATCATTGAGTTTGTTAATCAAAAGTTCGTTAAAGTTTTATAATATATGAAAAACACGATAAAACAAATTCAAAATTCGGGCTTCTAGTTGCCCAAATTCGGGTAGAAGACTACGTTATTCAGAATTTGATGGCTCTAGGCACCGTTGCTTTATCACAATACGAGACACATGCATACATTGATGCAACTTCATTATTTAATTTCCATACATGTAATACAGGCCGATAATATTTGTTGGAAACAATTTGAAAAGTGATTCAGAGTTTCTATAATGATTCAACGCAAAATCCCGTTCTGAAACTAGTATCCTTTCTAGGTTACGTTACTTTGGGCTAATAATAGTTCAAAACTCTTTAATCATTGTCAAGGGGCAGCCGAAGGAATTGTGAACAGAGCCGCATTTCTGAACATGCATAGATAAGTTGTAAAATTAATTAAAGAATTCTTTAAATAAAAATGCAAAGTGATTTCAGAATGTAAAGTATTAAAGTAATTTTTAATAAGCTGAAATTTTTACCTTAAAAATTTAGTATAAAATCTGCATAAATCATCAAGATGTAACCTGCTCCTACGTGATTTGAAATTGGTTAAACGATGTATGAAATAGATTAAAAGTCAAAATTTTTAATAAAAGTAAATTGCACTAACTTAAAATTTACTCATTTTTTTAAACATAATAACGTAGAAAAACAGAAAAGGTATCTATTACAAATCGCCAAACGTGGATGCCAAACCACGAAAAAGAGCCACTGCCCAATTTGTTTTAAACGTGAAATTGTTAAAAAATAAAATTCCAAAATAAATTTTAACTTTTTGAAAAAAATATATAGTAAGGAAAACAAATACAGAAGAGTTAAATATGATTCTAGTTCCTGTAAAATGAAACACTTTTGATAAAATAATAAGTAACTATAAATTTTTTAACTCCTAACCATCAGCGTCTAAAACCGTAAAAAGTGTTCACCAAAGTTTTAAATGCCACATTAACAATAAAAGCAGGGCTGCATTAACACGAGCGAGTAGTTTAATTTTCTAGATGTTCATATTATGGGCTGTATTTTTTTAACATTTAATACTTAAAATTGCAAGTATTATTATTTTACAATTTATTTGATATTCATTTTTATATTCTTACCATTAACTGTTATTTCCTGATAACTAAAAAAAGGATTAAACAATTTAGGCAACGAAATAATATGAACGAATGACAGCAAAGTTTTGGCAACATATATCATAATAGGATAAAAGCAATTATGCGGCCCACCAGCGGCCGAGCAGTAAAGTCGCTGAATACTGGTAGTTCGGTCCGAGGTTCGAAGCCCGCGAACGGGCTAGCTGCATGGGCGTTTTCGTAGTTTTTCCCATGTGTAACGTGTATACGAGACAGTTTTCCTTAGAAAATCCTCCAAGAAGGCATTTCTTCCCTTAGGCAGATAGCCCTAGTGTGCTTTGCCATAATTTAATAAACCAAACCAAAAGTATTTATGCTGCTTTTAATAACATTTTTATAATATGTACTAGTATATACATATTTTATTTTGCATTTATAAATATTGACAATTGGTATGATAATTGTGATTGCAATCACAAGATTGGTGAAATATTTATATTTATGTAAGGCACATATTCTTAAACAATAGCAGATTGCTAGGAAAACAGAATAAGTGAAACGGAATTTCATTATTCCATTTGATGAAAGCAGTCTAAACAGTTATTTGAAAAGAGTTTGGAACTCAAAAATAATAAAAAGGAAATAAAAATTATGTTTAAACTCAAGCAAATAAAAATTATGTTTAAACTCAATGAAATAAAAATTATGTTTCAGCAGAATTTATTTGCTTTTCTTTTTTGTTAGGCGTTTTTGCTAAATGCATGCAAAAACAACAATGGAATATTTTTTCTTTTTATATTCAGTTTTGGCACCTGCAACTGAAAAATGTAATATTATTTTTTTTCATGAAATGCATTCTTAATTCCATTTTCTTTTGAAATTTTGAAATGTGATTTATTGCATGTTTCGAGTGTAATATTTTCAATTTTTGTTAGATACGTTTTTCCCCCTGTGAGCGTTGATATAGATATACTTGTAGCTAGAAAACTGAATTTCAATGTAACCTTTGAAGTTAGTATGCTAATCTCCTTATTCTATATTGTTTTTAAATTGTTACCTTGAAATCTTGCCTAAAATCAAATGGCGAATCCTAGGTGTGCCCAGAACGGGCTCACCGATAATCTAGGACAATTGAGAGACTGTATTCTTTGTTTCTCCGCATCTCATCAGTCATTTCATTGACATAGTCAATCAATGTGCCCAATTTCGGCACACCCACAAAAATAAAACTATAAGTGCTATCTTCGCAAAATTTTACTTGGGTACTCCTCTAGGCCTAATTAGACTGCCTACCTTTTTTTTTTTTTTTTTTTTTTTTTTTTTTTTTTTTTTTTAAATCAAAATAACCAACTTTAAAAAGTAGCGTGCCGAAACGAGTTAAAACATTATATCCCGAAATTTTAGATTTCAGATGTTAATTGAATTGGATGTATATTTATTAAACTTAATTAATTCCTTCTATTCTTCTTCTTTTTTCAGAATTTGAAATTTAGTTCCGATGCAAATAAAGTTCACACCTTTTTCTGATTTATTTTTAAAATTCATAATTTTAATCAATTTTTTATTAATTTTTCGAGAAAACATGTTGAACTATAAGCTACAAAAGTTTTGTCATCATCTCAAAATAAATGAATGTCTAGGCATTATCTGTAAAAATTAAAGTTATTTTATTAGAACTTTTTGAGATATACGTGAATACATATATCACTACGTTTTGAAATTTGGCATATTTGTTATAAGCGGTAATAAAGACAAGTGTTGGTTACCAACTCTGTTACAATCTTAGGTGAATTTCAATATTATTTTGAACTCTAACTTCCAAATAACTTTTCACTGAGAAGCATTCATTCAAGTTTTCTTTATTTTCATTTCTATTAATAACACCTCATAAATATTTAATATTAATAATGTATGAAAATTTATTTCTTAAATTTAGAAAGAATAATATAAAAACATTTAGAGAATTTTTGTTCCTTTCCTGGCTTTCAAATAAGAGCAAATTTTTATCTTCTCCATTTTTGGTCTGCTATTTTACTTAACTTCATTTTATTTGAAAAGAAATTTATTTTACTGGTTTCAAAATTGCTCATCACGTACGCATTCAATACTTCTGAATGTGTCAAATAGTACGTCAAAAATATAAATAAAACATGGCGTCTTCTACGGAAATTTTTAGCAGAGACAAAATTTACTAGAATGTAAGATTTTTATCTTCTTTCCTGTAAAGGCAACGAATAAAAATGGTCTTCGAGATGTGTTATGTCCAAAGATATATCGTAGTCTTTACCGCATTGTAAATTTCTTAAAAAAAACTATTCTTTACGTTTGAAAGTGCATTTAATTATCATCAAAGACCCTTTTTTAAAACCAAGATGTATTTTTATGTAAACGTAGGATATAGCATAAGCACATTTTTGAAAGTCTAATTCTGATTTGTCAAGACCTGAATTCTGATCATTTAACTAGGCTTCGGTGAGTTTTACTTCCTTGTACTAATTAAAGGCAGTATTGTAATTACGAAAAATTTGGGTATCTTATTTCAACGAAAATATCCATTTCAACCGGTCTCGAAATCATTTGCACGACGTTTTAGCGGGAAATCTGTAAGTACGGAGAGAATATAGAACTGTTTTTGCCAAAAAGGATTGTAAAATGGATTTAAAATCATTTTAGAAGAGACGTACATACAGATGTAGATCTGAGATCTGAGAACATACGTACGTATGTATATATTTCGCATAACTCAAAAACAAGTAGCCGTAAACGTTCAAATTTGTATATGGGACTGTTATAACCTGTGGTTGTGCACCTCGTTTTTTGTTGCAATCGGCTGCACCTATCGTATATAAATATACCACCTCTATTACCCGACTCGATGAGCTTAGTTTTTTATTCTTATGTGTTGGCAAATTATGCATTATTTTTTCGCTTTAAAGGTGATTGGGTTATGTGGTCTTTTATGTTCCGGTTAAGGGTTTATGCCTCTAATTAATCTGCATGCAGTAGCTGTAAAATTATCAACAAATTAAAAGTGGCCAGTTAAGCCTAAGGAACCCCCATTTGTTGACACTTGAAACTCAGTAGAACTGAGAATTAAGTAAGTTTCTGCACCTTCATTGTCTTTTTGCTGAGTGTGACCAAAAGTAGACTAATAACAGTTTTATGCACCGTAAAAGCTGCCTTCTTGCACGCTAGTCGAATTTCGTGTTTTTGCGTAGATCTAATTTTAATTTTAATTTTTTTTAACTGTTTTGTATTTGGCCTTTTATTTTTGTCTGTATTTTATAATTTTTAATGAATATATTTTGAGTATACATTTTGCATTTTTGCTAAATCTAAAGAAATACATTACATATAGATAGATTGCACATTATGGAATTCGAGGATTGGTGGTAAAAACATAACAGGAAATTTCCATACTCCTCAAATACGCGCAATATCTATACGTCGTAAATTTGTGCGAGTTGTGTCCGTTTGCGTGCACTCCGATGCGTAAATGGAATGCGAATTGAGCTTAGTCATGACAATCAAAAGGTTAATGATGATAAATCACTTCTCAAACATTTTTAGTATCAATGAAACGAACAAAATGTTTTCTAACGCCACACATTATGCGTCTCGATTGCAGAATAATAATGTGGCTCAATTAACAATGAAATTTAAACAAAATAAATACTTAATAATAATTTGTTTGCCCGATATCATATTTTAATCACAGTACCTTTTAACTAATGTGAGCTTTTATGTTTGAACTGACTTTGTAAAAATTGGGAACTAACGCATAATAATAATAGTAAGTGTTTGAAATCTCTTATAACCTAAGTACTGAAAGCGTAAAAATGCATAAATGATATTTTCTTTCTTCAAAACTTTTTTCTGGTATAATGCAATCACATTCTTATAGGAAGCCGATAGTTCAACACTTAAAAAACTTCTAAACTGATAAAGCAATCAGAAAGGAAATGATATCGCTCAGCTAAAATTTCCAAGACCAAAATCGATAAAATAAAAGCATCTAAAGGGTACACAGCTAGGCAATGAGGAGAAAAAATATATAAGGATAAAAATACGTGTTTTGAGACCTGTATATATAGCTCAAAATATTCTCTTGCTTTCGATTAGCAGGCGCCTAATATCAAACCATGAATTCTAGGAATTTGTGGTTTTTATCGATCTGGAATGCGGAACACATGATATCTGTGTTCCGTCAAGGGATTGATGACTTTATCGATGATATTTCATTTTTTCATTCTATGAAAGAGGAAATATAACACTCAGCGATTTCGATATAAAGTTTTAGATATTTGGATTTCGTTCATGAAATGGTTTAGGCTTTTTTGTAAGCGATAAAATATATCTTGCAATGATATAAAACATTATAGTTTCCTGTAAAATTATACCGGTTAAATAGTCAAAATATTCATTATTATTTTTATTTATTATCATATTTAATTTAAAATTAACTAAAATTTTAAATTGCATCACAAGAGTTCTTATTTTAACCAGGGCAGAAAGCCTAGTGTGCGTAGGGTAAACAAAACATAAATAGATTAAGTCTTTGCTGAATTATTAGAAAAATGACAATTCACGTTTTTTTGTGAAAATGAGTTTCAGATAGAAGCACCATCTGATTAAAATAGTTGCATAATAAAGCAGCAAATGTTAAAAATAAAAGTATGTATACATACCCATGTGTAAGAAAGTCTTCATACGAGAAAGTCCTCATTTTCGAAACTGTTGTTCATAGACATATGCTTCCAATTACAAAAATGCTTTAAATGACATAGATTTAATTTTATGGCATGTTTTACCTAAAATAATTCAATTTTTTAAGATTGCAAAATCTAGATATTTTATACTAGCAGCTTCGAATTTCGAAAACATCGCTTAGAGGTGCCCTGGCTTTTGTCCAGATGCACCTATGTACAAAATTTCGTAGCCGTGGGTCTATTAGCTTATGCACAGGGCGAACGAAAGACACACACACTGACACACAGACTGACTCTTTCTTTTATTATATGTAGAGATGTTACCACGGTACCTGTACATATGTTACCGCAGTACATATTTAGGAAAATGTTATTACAATAACGTGCAGTGATGATAAAAGTGATCTTGATGGTAGTAAAGTGTGCTAAAGATCTGACTCTTGTATGACAAAAATTGGCCGAGATATTTGGATTTAAAATTGGACATCATATTTAGGGGCCTTACACAAACAGAAACATTTGCATTTGTATTCAATTAAAAATACAATATTAATTTGGAAGAAAATTTGACTTTAGCAAATTAGTGAGGAGCTTTTCTATGCATGTTATCGAGAAACGTGTTGATCAACACACACGGATACATACAGTTTTTCAAGCAAGTGATCTTATTCATGGAATCTTACAGAATTCTTGTTCTAAAAATATTGGTAGGCTTTAGTATTGGAATGAGACATAATTAGCAGGCTTAGATGGGGCCAAAATTATCTATTTTTTTAAAAGGAGAAGTGTGCGCGGAAATGATTTGTTGAGGTAGTTTGTGGCATTTATGAAGGGCAAGTAAAATAATTCTGCTGGTGTAAATCTTAATTCCTTGCTCGAATTTCGAAAAGTATGCATTGCTTCACGAATGTGGAGCTTGTTAGTATGTATTTTACCTATAGAACTCTGACTAAAATGCAGAAACTACTCAAAAGATTTATAGTAAACAATTCCCAAGCACCTCCTTTTGAGTAGAAACTCCATTTCCGTCAGCAATCCCACAAATAAAATGCATGCCGAGGAGTTCTAAATTCAGCTGAATTTAATTCAGGATTCAATTGAGTTTGCAGAGAATTAGCTGTAAGTTTCGCAATGTATTTTTTCCTGGAGGATACACAGTGAACTCCGTACTCTATAAAATTGCAATGGTCATACTTTTGAAGTTAAATCAGCTTTCAAGTCCTAGAAATATCAGCCGATTATTTGGATTCTATTGCCAACAATTCACCATCTCTCGATTAAATCCTTCTTGTCAAGCAACTGTAGCAGACATTATTCTCAACCCTCTTTATCATCAGATTTGGCACCTCAGATTAATTTCCTTTCTCTAAAGTAATATATCGCTTCAAATGTCCTTATTTTAATTTGATTGAAGCTATTTAGATAACCATAACGAAAGACTTAATTTGTACACAAAAATGAGTTCTACTAAGGACTTAAGTAGGTGTAGAAATGTACTAAAAGTCATGTGAAAATACAAATAAAAATTAAAACATTTTTTAAAACCAAGAAAAGTGTACTAATTTCATTTGGATGAAAGCTAAATTTCAAATTATCAAGGAAAAAAATTCAATAAATTTAATTTAAAATTCAATAGCATTGAAAACATGCGAAATTTAGTTAACATTAGCGGTTTAAAATTTTGACTGCTAATTAAAAAAAATCTATTGTTATAGAACTTGGCAATTTTTACAAAACTTGGCACAATGGCACAATCTGAGGAATAGAATCAAATATGGGAAAAATTGGCATGTTACTTGAGATGAATTCCGATTTTATGTCCAGATACGAATGATCGAACAATGCTTTATAAAAATCTAATATACTTAAGTTGTGTTTTCCAAACATGAAAAAGACAATTTTAATTCATCAGTCGGCCGTGTAGAAGGGAGTACTACTTTTTTCTTTTCTTTTCTTTTCTTTTTTCTTTTTTTTTTTTTTTTTTTTTTTTGAGTCAGTCTACTTATAACGCATAATACTGTACCTGCAGCTTACTACATCGTATACGTTATTTTGAATTTGGAAATATTTCAGTATAATAATAATTATAAGCCATACGGTCATAAAATAGTGTTCACATTTTATTGGGATACCTTGAATTATTACAAGAATTTCATTAAAATGAGTGAATAATTATTTTACTAAATATTATTTCTCTCGAAATCCTTAATTCGATCGCTACATTCTTCTTTAACATAAATCTTTTTTTAATTATGTTTCATATCATTATTGTCTGTTTCAGTTTATGTTTATTTATTATTTTCTGTTATTTGTGCTTGCACCAAATTCACAGTCTTTCTTTAAACTTCCATTTCAAACATTTATTCATTTAAGCGTTTTTTCTTAATATTAAATTGTGTCATTTTGGTAAAAGAAGTATTTTAACATGTTCGTGGCCAATCCTGTGGTGTTTCTATGTTCAGTAGTCATGCGTGATAGGGTGTAATTAGCCAATAACCATAATCTCGTGGCAGCGCATGATAGTTACATATTTACGATATGCATTATTTTAATCAGCATTGCTATTTTTAGGATTATACGACTGTATGAGAGGGCTGAAAGAAAGATGTTTTTTAACTATTTGTTTTTCTAAATTCATTAAAAAATGGCTATGCAGTATGAGTAGTGAAAATGCCAAATTTGGAACTTTCCTTACGCCGCCACCAAAAAAGATAATTGGAGTTCGCTAACAGATGACGAAATAGCAAAGCGTTTGAAAAATACTTATCAAATGAGTCTACTTTTAGCTCCATTTCAGAAAATTTAAAAGAATCAATCCCTCTAAAAGATTTGAAAAATTGTGAGCGTATAAAGTAGAGACCAAGCAAATACTGCACAAGTGCTCTTTCGTCAATGGTAACAACAAACTGCGTTAGAAATTGTAATTTGGAGAAATGACTTTACATGAAGGAAACTATTTCATTTTAGGAAATCCCAGGTATTACTACAACCTGGTTCAAAAAGGAATCCTATAGATTATTCTTGCTTTATATTGGCGGATGATATTCCTGATGAAAACATCATTATGCTTTTGAAATACATTCGAGTTTTTATATTTTTGGGTTTGATTCTTCATTTCGCAAAAAATTCAATTGAACCATGCACCAGATTACTATAAAAACGAAACAGTATTCAGATTATTGTTTTTGGCAGTTTATGATAATAGAATTGTTTTATATTATTAGTTCGCGTTCTGCAAAAGAAACAAAAAATAACGAAGAAGCTGTATTTGATAGACTACCTAAAATTAGGAATACTGAAAAATATCTTCCATGAACATCAACAAATGTCCAAATTTAGGTTTTCCAAGAAAGATTAGCTTTTATATATTCCTGATATTTTTTAGGGGAAGGGCTTGAATTTATTTTAGTACAAACAAATTTAATTTTCATTAATATAGCTATACCACTATTATATGACTATACCACTCAAAAATTCATAATTCTGATTGAAAAGAAAACTTAGATGATGTGTTGAATTTACGTAATGAATTATGGGACTTTAAATATTTAAATACAATTATTAAATTATTTTGAAAGGTGTTTTCTCCTTCATTCCTTCTTGGTGTAATGACAGAATACTCAGCGCGTACTCGATAGGTCCCAGGTTCGAGTCCCAGCGAAGGCATTGCTCATTTTTCATATCTCCTGCTTCAAAATAACTTAATAACTCTACAGGTTTTTAACTTGCAGATCAGCTTGCTGATAGAAACGTCATTGAACTGGGATAATAACAAGCGTAGGTATACAATTCCGAAACAGGTACGAGACCTGTTTCAGAAGAGAATATATAGCAAAATAGGAGAATAATGTAGCGATTGCATAATGTAAGGGAAAAATGATATAACTTGTATACCGAATAAATACAAAAATATACATATTTAAAATACAGATGAAACTAACAGAAGCGAAATCAGAATGACTGCCGACAATTCAATTAACTAGTACTTTAAGGCAGGCAGCGATGCGCAATAACAAATCCATGCGACAGTGAAAATATTAGATGGCTATCCAAACTATTGTTTCATGTTTTACAAGCAATGATAAAATTCTTGACACGTTTTATAATAAATATTCTCTAAATAAGACACTACCTTCAAACTTTCTTTTGTCCGTGATAAGAATTTTGCTAAAATTGCCATCTTACTTACCTACATGGAGCGTTGAAGCTTCATGAACAGTTAAAATACGAAAAGAAAAAGCAACGCAAAAACTGCCACGACAAAGTAAGAGATTGCATTTATGTATGCGAGAGACATCACCTCGTTATTGCTTATATTGCTCGACTATTACCCACAAATAGCATTTAGTATGAAAGAAGCCTATTGTCGTGGATATCTGTTTTTACTTATTTTCTAACTAGTTTCTAAATCCAACTGTTGAACTAAACACATTTTCTGTTATTTAAGCGAATTATTTGAATAACTTTCATACATCTTGCGCCAACGGGGGATCAATCTACTGCTGCAGACTAACTTTAAGTGTCAATTACGTTTTGCAGCAAAATAAAATATAAATAAAATGACAAAATAATAATTTAGTGTTAAACTCGCATGTATAACGTTTACTTATTGTGCTATTTAAAAGGAATTATTTTTTCTCATAAATTACAAGTTGGCTTGTGGTGAGCAGCGTTCTAATATCCGTGCAGCAAATGTGTTAAACGGGGTTTCTATTATCCATCAATTCATTAAACCAATTCAGTCATAATTTAGGTTCAATATTTTTACTTCAATAACGTAAGTTTTCATCATTTATGCTATTATTCATAAAATTATTTACAAATTAATGCTGAGTGTAGCGCCGCCCAGACTGTATAGTGGCTAGGGAAGCCTGATGGCGATACCAAAGGCACTGGGTTTGAATCCCGGAGAAGGCATAGTTGTAATTCTCCGCCCCTTCATATGATGACCCACCTATTAGGTGCCTTCATAATAAAGAGATCACCACATCTGGCCTTGTGTAGATTAATAGACTCTGTTACGCTGTAACTGTTCACAATCTGCCATTAGAAAAAAACAGCGCAAGCATACATTAAAATCAATTCTTCTATTTTACTCATAATCACTTTCAAACACATTTTTTCAGAACCAGTTATTAAAAAGGCTGCAGAATGTTTCCTATGATGTTGATAATAATACTAGCTTTAACTCAAATTTAACCTGATATTGGCCTTGAATTTGAAAAATTTTTGGCCAATTTGTGTCAGGATCTAACAGGACATTTAACAGCTAACAGCTGTTAATATTTAACAGCTAACAGCTTAAGGATCTAACAGCTTTTTCGAAGATCACATAGTTCTTTTATGTTCGTTAACTGAAGTGTTAATTCATTTTTGCTTTTAATCTATTAATAATTTTTATATAATTTTAACTATAAGCTCTTAAAAGAATACGTACTTTTACAAAACTGCTGGTTCTGGCAAATTGCTCAAAAAGCTAGGATACTAACTAATCTTTTGCCAGAAATGACAAAATTTTTAATCTGCCAAGTTATGATTTTTGCAAAACGTTTCAAACTGTACCTAGTGATTACGTTGGTTTTTAGTTAAATACAACTGCGCTTAAGTTATTCAATTTTACTTTAACCAGCAAAACTAAACACGTTGCAGTTTTTATTCATGAGTGAGTCAAAACCTTCTGAAACTGCACTTCCTGTGAAACTAAGTTTCTGTTTATTATACTTTTTAAATGTTTATCTAAGATAAATGTGGCAAACAAACATTCTTCCTCAGAAATATTTCGAGAAATGAAGAGTGATTTTTTTTATTTACTTTAGAAAAACAAGCAAAGTAATATTCTAATACTTAAAGTACGGTACTAGGGATTTAAAAAAAATGTTTCTTTGGAAAGTAAGTTTATATTTCCTTGTTATTTCCCTTCTCGTTACTACATTTTTTTTGCTGAATTTGAAATAAACGTAATTCAACGAAACGGCAAGAAATCATTTTTAAATGTAATCTGTTTCATCTGTTGTAACACTTTTGCTACAAAATCAGCGTTTGGATTTTCGGCAACCTCATTTTAATACTCGTCGTTCCTTAACTCTCATCAAGAAAGCCTGACAAGTGACTTAGGGGAATATTAATTCGACATGTAGGATGAACAGACTGCGAGAGCTTTGATTCTTAGAACATTTTTGATATCAAAGATGTTGTCAGTTTATGCTTGGAGTTGGTTGTTGGCAATGAGGACGGGAAGGAGTTTATAGAACAACCTAGAAATAAGATAAACAAGAAAGAACTTGTATAACTTCAGAAACAGAGAAAAAGAGAATTTGAAAGATTTATCTTCATAGAAAGAGGCAGGAAGGACAGATGACCCTAATTTTTCGACCGGTGACATCTTTACAAAATATGCAAGATGCAAAGTTTTCATTTAAAGCAGTAGCTCACCGATAAGGCAACAGCAAGCGGTAGAGCATTATGTTCTCAATGACTTATCCGCGTCACACTTTAGAAGATTTTAAAACGAAGACAAAAGCAAGTCATATAGGACAAATGTTTAGCGAAACGGAAGTCCAGTGGATCTCAAGCAGAGTAGACTTGCGCTAAGAGACAAAGAAAAAACGGAAAGATGTCCACGAAGACAGTTAACTGTCGTTTTTATGGAAATGGACTTCTCATTGAAAAAATAACATTTCTTCTGTTTCTGCTCAGGCCATTAGCTCCCATTTGTGCAGGGACAGGAAAATTAAATTATACTTTCCTATATTTTATTTGTTTAATATTGTATTTATCATTTTTGGCTTAGATTTAATGACTTTCAGTTTTTTTGTGTGCGTATGTGATGTGAGCTTGTGCACAAAGTATGTTTATAAAGTGTAAATAAATAATCATCTGCCGTCCACGAACGAAGTAATCCATAATTCCATTTCCTATGAGAAAATTGTTTCGGTTTACAAACTCTTCGGACGATGAGTTGTGTTTAGACGAGAATTAAGTTCATGAACCGAGGTTTCACTGTACTTTTGTTTCATAACACAAATCTTTGTATGTTAAGATTTATGTATCTTAAAGTCTAGGGTGATGTGGAGCTTTCTGGTAAAGATTAATTTAAGTTCTCTTGCACAAATGTTTCATGCTTAAAATTTATGAAAAATAAACTATTTCACTTTGTACACATTTCATACTCAAAATTTTATATATACATATCTGTAAGAAATATATATATATGAAGTTATATATATAATTGTTGAAAAGTTAAAGTGACGTATATTATTAAATATCAATACATCAATTTTTGAGCTCTTTAATTATCTTAATTTCAACTAAAATGTTTTTATTGATATTTACTATAACTTTTTAAAATGTCTCCATTATAAAAAATCAGATAAAAATATTTTGGAAACCTGATCTCTAAAAATTCCTTGGCTTCTCCCTGAAACTGACCAAGGAATTTCCAATACGTTTTTGCAATTTTATACTCTTTATATTTTATAATTTATAAATTGCTTTTTTAGTTTGAAATCTTTATGATTTTTTGTTTTAATACTTATTCTTCCTTTTAAAGATTAGCCTCATTTCCATGATTTAAATTTCATTTAATTTTTATCTCTTGATTATATATATAGTATATATATATATATATATATGTAATTTGTGTGTGCGTTCAATACATCAAATTATTCGAGATCATTGCTTTTCTAAAACGCTGCTTCTAAGATTTTTATTCGATATGTTCCACTGGAAGTTGTTTTGAGAATACATTATCCCATTCAGATGCTCTGAAATCAACACATGATATACTACTCATGAATTAAGTCCACAGAATGAACGGAAAAGTGATTTTCTTACCGCAGTTTTATTAATGTGTTTCTATATACAGATAACATGACGAGAGGGAATTTATTAAGAAAAATTGTGCGAGTTTTAGTTTTCGATAATTCCGTACAGCAGCTTGTAGCCTGTTATGTGCACTTACGTATTAGTGACCATGGATACGTTCCGATCATGAGGAAGAGTTTATCAGTAAGCGAGGAGCTGAATCTGCTTAATTCTTGTAGTTGAATTCAAGTTCGAATTCCAGTGGATGGTTTTCTGCATAGATATTTTCTAGGATTTTCTTTTGTAACGTAAATACGAACCAGTTTCGCCTAGAATGTCTCTCACGATGGCATTCCTACTCTTAGGCTTAACTACTTTGCCAAATTCAACTAAACATACGTGTAGATCGGGGCATGAGTTTACTGATGTAAGTTTGGAGCATTTAATGGGTTTCATGTCTGAAGCATATGACATCTCTATTTCATACTTCTCTTACTTGCTATTAGTTATTCACTCCCTCTCCCACGTGCATACATTGCCTAGTATTTTGTTTCTGGTGTATTGCCTACCCTTTGGAGAAGATAAATTTAAAATCAATATTGACCAACTACTGAACTATTTTTATGGTCTTAAAATATTTCATTAATGAACATAAACTTAAGACACAATACCACGCCGAATAAATACTAATTCAGAAGTCAAACAACAAAAATCAGCGTTATACCTACAAAATTTTCACAAGACTAGTTTCGATGGTTTTACCGAACCATCATCTTCAGCTGCAAAACCGCAAATGAACAAGATAGGAAATAATGATTAGATAAGATAAGAAAGCCTGGACAAGAATAAGCAAGTGGCGCCATCTGTTGGCGAAACCAGAACTAAAACATAATTTCTCTAAAAGCCGAAGGCAAATTTGGATTGGAATTAGGATCGTTAACTAGAACAGAAAGATTTTTATGAATGTGAAATGCCTCTAGAAAATCCAGTTCTCCAATGGAAGATGTTTTTTGAATAATTTTGGCAGCAGAAAAATTGAAAGAGTGATTTTCGGACCAACAATGTTGAGCAACAGAAGACTTCTGTGTTTCCTTTTTTCTAACATATGCCTCATGTTCTTTGACGCGAAATTTTAAGGCTCTCTTAGTTTGGCCAATGTAAATTAAACCACACTGGCAAGGAATCCTATAAATACCCCAGGAATTCATATCCGGAATGGGGTCCTTGAGTATAGAAGTTGGAATTTTATTGATGGGAGAATAAACAACCCGAAAGTTAAATTTCTGCAAAATATGTGCAAATTTATAGCTAATTGATGGAAAGAAGGGAATGACAACAGAATTTTTATAATCTCCTAAAATAAGAGTGTGGCTTTTAGTGTGTTGAGATGAGAATTTTTTAACTGCTTGATTAATAATGTTGGGTGAAAAGCCCCCAGTCAATAGCTATTGCTTTTAAATAATTTAGTTCTTCATCAAGGGCTAGTTTGGAGGAGCAAACTTGAAGAGCACGGAAAACATAGGAATAAAATGAAGCTAACTTTTGTTTAGTCGGATGACTTGATTTAAAGTGTGGTGGAAGGCAAACCGATGAAAGTTTACGGTAAACTGTAGTACTGAAGTTGGATGTGTTACGTGTGACCAGAATGTCGAGAAACGGAAGAGAATTGCAAGTCTCAAGTTCAAAAGTGAACTGAATAGCAGGATCAATAGAATTCATTGTTGAAAGAACTTTATTTAAATCATCTTTATTACCTTCAAACAGGGCAAAAGTATCGTCTACGTAGCGGAACCATACCGGGAAGTTTAAAGTTTCAAACAATTTTGATTCATAATAATGCATGTAGATATCAGCCAGGATGGGACTGAGGGGGCTTCCCATGGCTAATCCCTCAATTTGCTTGTAATATTTATTTTGGAAAACAAAATGTGTTTGTTTCAAACAGAGTTGAGTGAGAGAAATTAGCTCATCAATTTCGATGCAAGAGAAATGAAATTCGCGAAGTCTGGTTTCTAGACATCTTAATGCACCCTCCACTGGGACATTGGTGAATAATGATTTTACATCAAAAGAAACCATGAGTAAATTACTAGGAGAAATGTTTTTAACCTTTTTTACAAACTCTATTGAATTACACGATACACGTCAAAAATTGTCCAAAATTGAACATGAACTCTATAAGCTTCATCTGGAACTCGCTAAATCATATCCAAAATTCACTGCCCTTGAACAAAAGTCTTGGTCTAGAACGGAGAATGCAGTTAACCGTCATAAAAACACCCTTGCAGTTAAATTCGAAAAAAACTTCTTTTACAGTCTTCCAGTTCAAGTAGTTCAAAAAATCTTCCCATTGTAAACATCAAGCCAATAGTTAATATTTCTAATGTTAGTCTTTCAGAAGAACAAGAGAGAATTCTAAAATATAATTTTAACTTCTCACAAACCTGTACACCTTCGATTCCAAAGATTTTGGCTCCTATCGAAAAAGCTTTCAAGTTCAGTAAAGTTTCAGATTCACAGAAAGAAATGATTAGGCATCTTATCGCTCATAATGTGAAATTCAATAATAAACCTTTGAAACCAAATCTAACTGCGAGAGAAAGAGCTACAATGCGCGAAATTCATTCTAACCCGGATATTATCATTTCAGAGGCCGACAAAGGTGGCCAGATAGTCGTCATGGATAAGAACACTTACATCGATGGTGTCACTAAACTCTTAAACGAAGGACCATATAATCCGATCCCTAAAGATCCTTCACCTTCGGACTTATCCAAAATAAAATCTGCGATCAAATCTTCGCAAATCATTTCAAGCAACTTAAAACATTCGCTTATCCCAGCTGTTGCGAATTGTGCCAGATTATATGCTCTTCCCAAAATTCATAAAAGTGGTATTCCTTTCCGCCCTATTGTATCAAATTTAGGTACTGCCTCGTATCCTTTAGCTAAATATTTAGTTTCTAGATTTTCCACTCTATTAGACAATAACATTTACACCATAAAAAATTCAATAGAGTTTGTAAAAAAGGTTAAAAACATTTCTCCTAGTAATTTACTCATGGTTTCTTTTGATGTAAAATCATTATTCACCAATGTCCCAGTGGAGGGTGCATTAAGATGTCTTCGCGAATTTCATTTCTCTTGCATCGAAATTGATGAGCTAATTTCTCTCACTCAACTCTGTTTGAAACAAACACATTTTGTTTTCCAAAATAAATATTACAAGCAAACTGAGGGATTAGCCATGGGAAGCCCCCTCAGTCCCATCCTGGCTGATATCTACATGCATTATTATGAATCAAAATTGTTTGAAACTTTAAACTTCCCGGCATGGTTCCGCTACGTAGACGATACTTTTGCCCTGTTTGAAGGTAATAAAGATGATTTAAATAAAGTTCTTTCAACAATGAATTCTATTGATCCTGCTATTCAGTTCACTTTTGAACTTGAGACTTGCAATTCTCTTCCGTTTCTCGACATTCTGGTCACACGTAACACATCCAACTTCAGTACTACAGTTTACCGTAAACTTTCATCAGTTTGCCTTCCACCACACTTTAAATCATGTCATCCGACTAAACAAAAGTTAGCTTCATTTTATTCCTATGTTTTCCGTGCTCTTCAAGTTTGCTCCTCCAAACTAGCCCTTGATGAAGAACTAAATTATTTAAAAGCAATAGTTATTGACAGGGGCTTTTCACCCAACATTATTAATCAAGCAGTTAAAAAATTCTCATCTCAACACACTAAAAGCCACACTCTTATTTTAGGAGATTATAAAAATTCTGTTGTCATTCCCTTCTTTCCATCAATTAGCTATAAAGTTGCACATATTTTGCAGAAATTTAACTTTCGGGTTGTTTATTCTCCCATCAATAAAATTCCAACTTCTATACTCAAGGACCCCATTCCGGATATGAATTCCTGGGGTATTTATAGGATTCCTTGCCAGTGTGGTTTAATTTACATTGGCCAAACTAAGAGAGACTTAAAATTTCGCGTGAAAGAACATGAGGTATATGTTAGAAAAAAGGAAACACAGAAGTCTTCTGTTGCTCAACATTGTTGGTCCGAAAATCACTCTTTCAATTTTTCTGCTGCCGAAATTATTCAAAAAACATCTTCCATTGGAGAACTGGATTTTCTAGAGGCATTTCACATTCATAAAAATCTTTCTGTTCTAGTTAACGATCCTAATTCCAATCCAAATTTGCCTTCGGCTTTTAGAGAAATTATGTTTTAGTTCTGGTTTCGCCAACAGATGGCGCCACTTGCTTATTCTTGTCCAGGCTTTCTTATCTTATCTAATCATTATTTCCTATCTTGTTCATTTGCGGTTTTGCAGCTGAAGATGATGGCTCGGTAAAACCATCGAAACTAGTCTTCTGAAAATTTTGTAAGTATAACGCTGATGTTTGTTGTTTGGCTTCTGAATTAGAACATAAACTTGTTAAATTATGTCAAATGCTCAGTTAAAATAATAAAGTTCGCCATTCCTAAATGTAGCTTTTTTTCGAAGGATGTGTATTATCCCCAAGGTTAAAATTAATCTTGAAACTGAGAATAAATTTAGTCCACTATTTCCCGATTTTCAGCTGCAACATTTCTATAATACAAATTGAACAGCGACAGGATTTTAAGCAGGCCGTTTTGATATCTAGGTACCTGAACTTTCCAATCAACAACTTACTATTTATACTGATTAAATTACAATCATCTGTAATTTTTCATTTTGAATCATTTACAGATAAACATATATCATTTAAAGATAAAATAATTTAGCATAAGCTCAATTTCTTATAACTGAAAAAAAAATTCTATAAAATTATAAATAAAGTACTATAAATTTCCGTACTAGTATTTAAATGTTTGGCCACAGCTTTTCAATCAAACCCAAAGAAAAGTTTAACATTTGGATTTAATACGTAAGTATCGCATTTTCAACCAATCATGTGATCAAACAATTTTGATAGCAAGAAATTTACTGAGTTCTCTAAGCAGATAGCATCATGCACTGCCATAATAACTTGTCTGTTTGCATAGCAGCATCAAAATAATTCAGTTCATTATCTTGACAGTATTTTAATACGGAAATATAGTTTCCGTAACGGAAGCGAAGAATATTATTTAGTTGATGTCAGAGTATTAGCCGGTTCAAGTATGAAGGAAGGATAATGCCATATTAAACGATTCATTAATTGCGTTTTAGAAGTCAAGCACAACATTGCACATAACCCTAAGCTAGGTTAATTAGTTCAGAGTTCTCCGCTGGTTCTAATTTAACTTCGTGCGAATTCTAGTTCCCGAGGATCCATTTTAATACTCTGTTCTTTATGGAATGATTCAGTTTGAAACAGCTGTATAGTTTAGTTAAATAGTTCTGCCATTATACACATGATGTGAGATAATTGTACTTCTATATAATTCCACAGGGGTTTATTATTACATGATATATAACTCCTTCATATCTATCATAATCTATTAAGAAGAATGTTTTACATCTGATAAAATTACATGTAAAGCATACACTCTATAAACGCACTGTGTTACACATATTTTAACGTTATATTTTTTAATTTGCCAAATACGTTATAGAAAGCATTATCAGTCAAATTTAATTTAATAGGAAAAGAAAAATCTGTATTTAAATTGTAAATAACATAGTATTCAAAGCTGTGTTACAAAATCGCCGAATTTTAACCCTCCGAAGATTACAGCTTTGGCCTTGAAAATTGAAATTCCCCCCAAATATCATGAATAAACAGTATTTTTTCCCCCATTCCAAAATGTCCTTCTCACTTTGTAACTCTTTTTTTCCAATATACATCCAACTCTAACATTAGGAGCTGGCAGAAATTTTCATACGTAATGAATTTGAAAACATTTTTTATACGGAGTTTTACGTCTGTAATCCTTAGAGGGTTAAAACTATCAACATTCTAAGGACAAAAGCGTAATTATTAAAGCCATTTAAATTATGGTACACATTTGTATGTTAGAATTGATAAAACAGTGAACAAATTACTATCTACTAACTAGTAAAGAAAAGAACAAGTTCACTTCTATTCACACTGATATGTAACAAAATATTTATCTATTATAAAACAAAGCACCATTATAAAAACAAAGCACAACTGTTTATATAGCAGTTTTCAATTTCCATTTTGCATTAATAAGTGTTGTCTCCAATGAATAATATTCTTGATCAAAGAAAAAGGATAATAAATATCCGACATAAATTAGAATTGCACAATTAAGAATGTTTTCTCAAGGAGGGACAAAATTAGCCACGCAGTTGCAAGTTTCTCCAGTTGCAAGTTTCTTGTCATTTCGTTTACTTGCAATTCTTTAAAAACTGAAAATAATATTAAATATATGCTTAATAGTTAAGGTTATGCTACTTGAACTGAAGCTAATTTCTGGCATATTTATACAGAATGGCACAAAATTCTCGCAAGTGTTACAATTACATATATTATTTTTTGGTTATGTGTTTATTTAACGTTTTCTTTTTCAGAACTGTAAAGTATATTTAGCAAATGTTTATAAGTATTTATACTTATAAATATACACCCATAAGTACAAACAGGTATTTATACTTAGAATTCCTCCTACTATTACACAAATTCTTTTTAATCATGGAAAGATTGAATCCTTAGCGTACTAAACTGATATAATTTTATTTTCAAAAATCAAAGATCCATCATCCTCACCCAAACAACATACCATCAACATTTCAGTGTACGCAGCTGTTCTTATCAGACTACGATTCTCCTCGTTTAGTAGCACGTTTTCTGGAACATTTTTTAGTCTGCTATCGCGCCAGAATGACTATGTTCTGTTCGAACTTCAACAAATGAGAGACAGCTTTAGTAACAATCCTGTTCTTGGGCTTTCCCGTTCACTACTCGTTCTTGTTTGATCGCAGACTGAATAATGTTGTTGAAAGCTTGCTACTATACTGAGAATAATAGTCTGGTGAGGACAGTTGCGCACACTTGAAATGCAGACGGTATGCTGTTTGGGTGAGAATGATGGATTTTTGATTTCCCCAAAAAATTCTATGAACTTCGTGCACTGTTTAGGACTCATGCTCTCCCGTGGTATATATCTTAAAAGTATTTCCCAGTTCTGAAAAAGGAAAACTCAAATAAATAAATTACAGGAAAAATAATTAGGCTTTGCAACCCATGCGCGCCCTGTATTAGTTACAGAGTGGAATACATTGAGCTAGTCTATTTGTCCACCCACATAGTGTTTTCAGCTCTATAAAAACTTTACATAGTGTCACAATAATTTAGTAATAAATGACAGGAAAATAAAACATATTTTTTAAATGCCTCGGTATTTTAGTTTCTGGATAGTCTGGCACTGATCATAATTCAGTAAATGTTACATGTCTAGTCTTATGTCCCTACAATGAATAATAACTATTTGTTTACATCCAGTATTTAACAATTCTGGAATTTTATCTTCTGTGCTATGTCTGCTTCTACTGAGAGTGCATATGTAATTTTTTTTTTCAGACAGTTGTACTAAAATTATATAGTTACTTATTATAGTTAAATTCGCCTCGTTTTCACTAGTACCTGATTTCTTCTTCGCATCAGCTGATTTACATAACTAATAATTTGGAATAAAATATTATGTAAATCATACTACGCAGCGAAGAATAAAACTGAAAAATAATTGGTTAAGTATTACAAAATGCGCTACAATCAATGAAAGATAATAACAAGTTAAAGATTGCGGTCTTCATAACTCCACTGCTTGTGCACAAATCATTATATAGCATCCACTGTTTAATTATTTTGCAAAGCCAACTTTCAAATACAAAAATCTTCTGCATAACTTCTATTAATTCTCATATCACATTTCCAATAAGATTATTCTCCTAAACTTTTATATTTATTACTTTTCATTTCTCTATATACGTTGAAGAAAAAAACAATAGTTAACTACTCTAACACTTATCATTTTACATCCTGTTAGTTTATTTCAAGTAATGTTTTTCTTTAATCAATAAGAAGACTAAAAAAAATTCATTGGAAAAACTGCTTTTAAATTTCAATTACATAGAAGTATACTTTTCAGATTCATCTGTCTATTTTTCTTAATACTTTAAAATGAAATGGCAATTGTCAGAATGAAAACATTCAACATTTTACATAGATTGCTAATAAGCGTAACTTTTCATTTCTCTATATACGTTGAAGAAAAAAACAATAATTAACTACTCTAACACTTATCATTTTACATCCTGTTAGTTTATTTCAAGTAATGTTTTTCTTTCATCAATAAGAAGACTAAAAAAAATTCATTGGAAAAACTGCTTTTAAATTTCAATTACATAGAAGTATACTTTTCAGATTAATCTGTCTATTTTTCTTAATACTTTAAAATGAAATGGCAATTGTCAGAATGAAAACATTCAACATTTTACATAGATTGCTAATAAGCGTAATTTTTTAACTAAATATTCATAACGCATTTAATTCTATAAAATGAAATGATTAATTCATGAAAATTTCCATGACAGAAATCTAATTCATTCCTGCTAATGCCAGACTGGTAAACGACAGTTAGGATCGTACACTTCCTTATGACTAATTTATAATAAATGAATTATTAAATGACTAATTAATGAATGAAACGAAGCGGAATTAAAAGTTTTAAAAGTACTTTTAATTTAGAAAATCGTGTTAACTTTGGATTCCTTGGGAAAGAAAAAACGACTGCGGAGATTATTCATTGCTAATTAAACTGGGCGATCTAAATATCGAGTTAAAAGTTCTAAATAGAAAAAAAAGGTAAAAAAAGTCATTAAGAGTCCCCTAACATCAAAATTTCATATTTTGGTTTTAACCACGGAATTCCTTACTCGTTAATATTAGACTTACTGTGTTTTAGGTTTTAATTTTTTCTACCTTAAGATAGTTAAAATATGTTATTTTGGGGTTTTATATTCCTCTTTAGCAAATTGATCCTACTTATCTTTCGATTAAAAAAATCTGAATCAGGTTACAGGGGTAAAAATATTAAAAAAAAAAACATTGGAAGTAATTAATTTTCTTAATAACGCGGTTGCTGACTTGAGAAAATGTGATTTATATTCTCTTGCATGTTACATATATTTCATCAGTGCATTATTTAAGAAAGTTTATGTATTTTTAAGAATTGCTTGGATTTTAAGGAAACTTATCTATTGAAGTTAAATATACTACTGCAACAAGTATGTAATTGCATGCTATTTCAATGTTTGTTAGTCTTGTTGCTTTGCGTAACCTCCCGGCTTTCAAGCGCATAGTCACGGCAAGACAGATTTTTTTAAACTGGTAAATGGTAACACAAAGATAAAATTTTTTAAAGATATTTTTAGTAAAAACAGTAACTGACATAAAACTATAAAAACTAACAGCGTTTACATGTATGGCAGCCTTGTTATAAACTGGCACCCACCTTTGTGTTCGAATGATTTAACTCTTTGAGGGGCAGGAAAAGATAACTAACTTTTTTCAGCAAAACTGTTGTTTAATTTACTATATCACCTGTTACAATGAAATTGTTTGCGACAATTATACATATTTTGTCCAAGAAGCGTGATAAAATTTACCACTTCTGGTGTTTAGTGTCAGTGACCAGCACTCACAGAACACATTTCTACAAAATGGTACTCATGGAAACAGTTTTTCGTTTTCTAGCAGAGTGAAACGTTGCATATCCCTACACTGTTCTTACATGTTTTTTCTGAGTGCTGCAGAGTGCACATCGTCGTGATGTTGTCTTCAATGGCTGATGCTTATTTTCGTGAAGATCAATTGCTGCTCAACTACTGGCTTATGTTTCTTGATTGCCATCTAGTGAGCTACAAGGGAATTTCAGAAAAGGTCAGTCTTGAAAACCACTCACACAAGTGAGTAAACGTTCAGTAGAAAACATGGTTACTGTACCACAATCAAAGAGTTAACCGGTTAAAGAACAACCAGTATTTAAGAATTCAAAGAGTTGCTTCGAGCCGGGGAGGGGGAGATCTAACTGCATATAGTGAATTTCCAAGAATCATCCTGATTTTACTGAGGTAAATTAATCAACCCAACTTAATGAAGTTTGAAAAGAATCATGCTAATTCTATGCTGTTGGATGAATAACCCTGATTCAAAGAAATTTGAAAATAATCATCCAGCTTCTATGCTATTGGCTGAATTATTACAATTCAATGAGGTCTAAAGATAATAACCTGATTCTGTGTGGTTTGAGGATGCACTGTCGATTTCAGAACTGGAATCCTCATCGACAAATAATTTAGAGACTGACGAGTTTCATTACGAAGTTCTGTATATGCAACAAATTGTTCATTTTCTTACTAATGAACGAATTTTGTTTAATCACTTCAAGTGTTCAAATAGGATAAAGAAAGGCTGATGTAAAGTATTATGATAGTGATCAAGAAGCACGTTTTACACAAGATGAACTAAAACTCTCACAGTTAATCCATAGAAGCCTCCGAATTCGCCATCAAAAGATTCTCAGTTTGCTTCTCCTACAAAAGACTGTGAAATATATTGCTGACTCTTCGCCATCGTACGAACCAGAAGAGGAATCTGTAACCTCACCGCGTTCAAGCGTGTATTCACGGCAAGACAGATTTTTAAAAATGTTAAATGGCAACAGAAACATAAAGTTTTTAAAAATGATTTTTAGGAAAAAGAGTAACTAAACAATAAAATAATAGAAGTTAACACCGTTTAGATATATGCCCACCTAGTTACACTTGTTAATAAATTCAGATGTTACAATTAATAATATATAAAATGTTAAGATTATTATAATTAGTTAAACCTGCGTTCAGAAATAGATTTATAAATCTTTAAATATAAATAAATTCTAATGTCTTTTGAACTTCATTTATCATAACTTACTGTAAAAAGTATTTTCTCTCTCCTTACGCTGTGCCTTCGCGATATCGGAAAGTACTTCCGAATAGCAATCAGAAAGTGTCAAAATACAAGTCCCAGCAAGAGCATTTCTGTCTCTTGCTCTGGCTAAAAACCTAATGACTCTACAATCGGTCTTCGAACTAAAATGCGGTGGACGATTATTTTTCGCCACCAGGATTTTTCGATTTTGTCACTTTTGCCCAATTGCTTTTTATGTCAAAGAGATTATATATTATTTTATCCTTCATTGTCGCGTGTATTTGTGCTGCAATTGGAAAGCACTTTCGGCTAGCAGTAGGAAGGTCTAGAGTTCGAACCACGGCCAGGGCATTGTATATTTTCATTTTTCACGTTTCCTGCACGGGTGAAAACCATACACAATCCTTCATAATTACCTCATTGTGCATTTCATTTAAATAATTAAAATTAACTGCATTATTTATTGCTACTGGAAATAAAAAAATCTTAGAGTACTGATCCGCTTTGAATTTTATACGTCATATATAACACTGAAAACCTCCTTAATGACATTTGTGACTGTAATTCTATTCGTTCAGAGACTTCATTATGTGAGACAGTTTTTAAGGTATATGAACCATATTCACTTTCCATGCACTGATTGCCCTTTCAAACAATTAACACGGCGCGAGAGATATGCTGAAATATTTATAACCTTAGGGATCAATCACTAATATGTTGTGGAGTTTGGGGATACTTCTGAAGTAGAGAAA
This sequence comes from Stegodyphus dumicola, assembly GCF_044657685.1. NCBI lineage: Eukaryota > Metazoa > Arthropoda > Arachnida > Araneae > Eresidae > Stegodyphus > Stegodyphus dumicola. The sequence goes on along the minus strand of NC_140776.1, from coordinate 5,183,812 downwards.
ATGTCAGCCCGTACGACATAAACTTATGAAAATTTTATACTGATCCCATAAAATATCGGAACACTTTCAAGGTATAGAATAAATGACTGTCAGTTATATAGTATCGTACTTGCTTAAGTACTTTTTGCTTAAGTATCGTACTTGCTTAAGTACTTTTTGCTTAAGTATCGTACTTGCTCCCTGGAGTTCAGCTTTAGACTATTAATAACAAAATTCTTCTGCACATACTCATGCTAATGAATGAAACCTCCGAGATCCTTTTCCTCAGTTCCGTAATTAGATGAAGAGAGAAATTCAATCAGAATTATAATGGTTCTTCTTTTATATTCGTAAAAGTATGACACTTGCGTAAAAGCAAATTAAGGAAAATTTAATAAACATTTTACAAGAAACTATGTAACATTTTTGCAAATTGACGAAACATATTTAAGGTAATCATATTTATTAATGAGTAAAAAATAAATCCTTATTGCAGGAAATTTCTTTAGTAAATTAAACACAATATTTTAACTAATTAATTCGCTTATTTTTCTTTAGATAAATCTAATTATTACGTTCTTTTTTTCACTATTTCCTATAATATGGGAATATCTTTTTAATTTTTTGCCCCATTAATTAGGACGCCTCCTTTCCTCATTTTAGTAACTTTCCTGATTCCGATTTTAAAATCTGGCAAATTTAGGTTTGCCTATAGTAGCACCTGAAAAATCATTAGAATCGCTATGGGAAAATGCCATAAAGCGCTCTTCCTACAGGTTGTGTTTTCTGAACAGCAACCATAACTTCGATCGTCTTTGGTGTTATTTGGTCAAAAGACAAAAATAAGAGGTATTCTTATTTATTCCCGAAATTTTCACTCACTTTGATCTAAAATCTTCCCTCTTTACCTTCCAATCGGCTCTGAATTCGATAGTGTTCTGTTATAATACTGTTCGTGGTTAAATCACATAATATTGTACAATTCTTAGAACATGAAAAACATTTTCGATCATGACAGTGTTATTTACCTGCAAATGGTCAGCGAAGTTCTTCGTAACTGAGAATCTTCGCATCTCTTTTAGGCTCCCCTTTTAAGAGTTTGATGCTACATATCTCCTTTTGTAGAGTCTCAATGTCTTGTTTATATTACACCTATAAGTGCATCTCCATTATTCATTTTTTACTTATATGCGATTTCGCTGGATCGATCGAATCAGTAATTTTACTTTTTTACATTTTCCACGCCTAAGCTCTCACGCTTCGAATAAAATATCCTTACATTTTTCCGCTCTTTTGAATTTCATTTTCTGCTTTCTTAGAAGCTTGTTCTTCATGCAAAATATCTGAAGAATATTGAGCTATTGTATCATTTTCTTGCAAAATATCTCTTTGATCAAGAGTGCCTTCCATCATAGCATACTGTATAGCGTCTTCTGCGAACATTTCACTCAATTGTTAATAATATGCTAAGAGTGCCTTTGAGCAAAGTCACAATTCTTGGGTCTTCAAATTCAGTTTCCACCTTAATCCTAATACTGCGAACCTTCTTAATGGCATCTGCGACTAGCAATCCTGTTTGTTCAGACGGTTCACTGTTTTAACATGTTCTGAAGTTTTTATACCTGAAGGACCCATTATTGAAGTGTTGTAGAAATTGGCAGTGCTTCCTAGAACTGCCAACCATTGATAACGACACAAACTTATAGAAAACATACACTCATCATATAAATCAGCAGATCTCTTTCAAGATAGAGAATAAATGGCACACACTTATCAAAATATCGGTATATGTCCCTTTTGTGTAATAATTGTTTCCTGGAGGTCATCTTTATGCCATTAATAACAAAGTTCTGCAGATCGCATGCTATAAAACTCTGGGATCCTTTTCCTCAATTTTCTATTAAATGGAAGGAGAGAGTAAACAAGAAATTGAGCCTGATTTTACGGAATTCATCGAAACCTGGCCTGAAGCCTTGACTGCTTCATCTGGTCACCAAGAGGTAGGCCCTCAACTTCCTATCGATAGAATGATTAAATTGCCGAGATCTGGTCATCCACCGCACTGACTGCTCAGAGAAAACATAGAAAGTATAAAAAGAGAGATTATATGAATTATGAAAGTAACCAGAGATATTCTTTCTCAGCAATAAACAACTAAAAATTCTATAATGATATAAGCAAAAAAAATGATAAGTATCTGCAACGGTTTAAAAAAATGAAGTGTGCAAGTTTGGAATTCTAATTAGGTTTATAAGGTATTTTCTTCCTTTTTCCGCATGCCTTCGTAGTGTAATTGGAAGCATAGGGGTAGCACATTTTTCACACCTCCTGCTTCAGAATAAGGTAAAGACACTACAAGGTACTAGAATTTAAAGTATAGGATAGATAGAGAAATATTAGAATGAAGTTGATTTCATCTATTAAGAAATTTTCTAAAACAGTTACTTCCAGCATGTATAATCTGATACAGAAACACAAGAAATCATGCGTATCATATTAGAGACATTATATCTGAAATGAAAAAATATCACTTTTATTTCATCACGAAAACAGCAGTACATTCACAAACAATAGCCTTGAAATCATGTTGATAATACTTAGGCCTTTAGCACAACATATTACCCTTAACACAGAACTGTTTGCCACGAAGTACATTGTTCAGGTTCACATACGTTTTAATCTGTAAAGCAAATATTTTCTGTCTGTTGTCTAAATCCTTCTCTTGTAAATAATATGCAAACATTTCTGTGAATTCATATTTAGATTCTTGGATATATTCTGTGAATGTTCCGATAATATCTGACACAGTACGTGAGTCTACTAATTTGATATAATTAATCATATAATGCATCCAGCATAATTTTTAAACTTATTCTATACTAAACATCCCCGGGGGGGGAACACTGTTCTTGCCTTCTCGAAGTAAGTCTTTCAGTGTTTTATTTATCGCCCCAGCAGACAACTTATTAGGTATAATGATAATTATACATCTGCAAACAAGGTCTAATAACTGACATAGAGGTGGATACAGAGAGTGCATAAGTTTGAGAAATCTCAAGTTTGGGAACTGTTACAGGACAAGAAATTAAGTATCTCACATTGCATCTACTTTGCCAGGTATGACACCAATATACAGCGTGTTTCAAAAGGAATATACGTATTTCGAATGCATATATTTATTAAACTGTATAACATACAAATATGAAACTTTACACACATATGTACGAACTTCTCTTTCGATTACAGATGTTACAGATGTTCAATATGTCCTCCATCAGCGACATGAACAATATTACATCGATACTCAAATTCCTCCCATACCCGGGCAAGCATGTCCGTCGTCACTGATGTTATGAAAGTACGGATCCGGTGCTTTATCTATTCCAGGTTCTCTGGGAGTGGTGGTACATAAACGTTGTCTTTAATGAAACCCCACAGGAAGAAGTCACAGGGTGTCAAATCTGGTAACCTTGGAGGCCAGCTGAGACATGCTAAGTCGCCAGCTGACGACCAATCCAAAGGTTCGGTATAGATTTATTCAGATAATCACGCACTTGGCGACAGCAGTGAGGGGGTACTCCGTCTTGTTGAAAAATGAAGTTGTCTTCGTGCAGCCTAGGAAACAACCAGTTTTGTAACACAAAGAGATACTGCTGACCGTTAACCATGTTTCCATCAAAGAAGAATGAGCCGTAAACAGCTGATTCGGATATCGCACAAAACAAATTGATTTTGGGCGAATCTCGTACATGTTCAGTGGCTGCATGTGGGTTCTGTTAGCCCGAAATTCGAACATTGTGTTTGTTTACATGATGACTAACATGAAACATCGCTTCATCACTGAACACGATGCGTTGTGCGAAAGTGTTATCATTGTCAATAGCATCAATTATCTCGTTACAAAATGCCACACATTTGCGTTTGTCATCAGGACGTAAAGCCTGTAACAAATGTAACTTGTACGGCTTCATAACCAACCGATGTCTCAAACCACACCAAATTGTTCTTATAGGCAGTTGTAACTCTCGAATACCACGACGAGTTGATCTTGAAGGACTACGTTGGAAAGCAGTTTGAATTCATGTAACATTTTCATCGGAAACACGAGGGCGGCCAGGACTCTTTCCTTTACATACACATCCTGTATTTACAAACTGTCGATACCATCTGCGAATGTTCCACCCATTCGGAGGATCACTTAGGTACCACAACTTGAAACGTCTTTGCATTGTAATCAAGGAATTGCATTTCGCAAACTCGAGATTACAAAATGATTTCTGCTGCGGAGCAGTCATTTTAAACATGTGACGGATACCACGCAAAAGAGAAGACAACTGACATCTAGCGGCTATTACTATTAACTAGACTATGTATTCGTTTCGCCCATAGCCGAGCCGAGGCGCAGTAATGGATAATTTGGACAAAATAACATTTTGTATTACGTATGTTCTTTTTGAAACACGGTGTTTATTAAAATTAGAATAATAATGATATTATTAAAGAAAAGAGAAATTAAAAATAAAAATAGCAATAGTAATAATAATTATAATTTAAATACAGTATAATAAGATTTAAGTAATATAGCTCCAGCATGTTATGCTTAAAATTCGCTCCAATGTCTATACAGAATCAGTAAAATAAAATAAACTCATTTAAATAGAGTACATAAGTTATGCAGAAAATAAATTTGAAACATATATCCATACGCTATTACGCATTTATTCATACACAGTAAATGATTATTTTTTCTACTTTTTCTTTGTACCACCTTTTTATTATAATGCTGTCGGCCCATTGGGGGCAGTTCTGATCAGCAGGGGTGAGTGGATATTAAGTGTGTCATTGCAATTGAAAAGACAGGAGACCAGGTGACCACTGGGTGAACAGCTGTGCTGCCATGACGACTTTCAGCTTTATTTCTCACTCAGTGTGACCACGCTTATTTAAAATTTTATGTTTCAATAAAAATTTGATTTTGATGTATACATAAATTTGACATATACTTGACGTACATTGACAGAATTCATGTAAATATTAACCATAGAACCATTTCTACATAGAATGTAGAATGCATAATGTAGAATACAAATAAAGATTTAGATATTGTGGTTATATACATAAATAATATAAGATTTTGATGATGTGTTGAAATGTAATAATAGTTCAGAGTTGATAAATAGCTTATAATTCAGAAATAGTTCCCTATTTATAAACGTTCACAGTTCATAACTCTGTTTGTCACAGCCATAATTGAAGAGACAGTGGTCTGAATTCCCTATATCCTCGCATAACACAGAGAAGTGTCACGCAGATAGAAACGCTTCAGTTACACACGCAGATAGAAGCGCTTCAGTTACACACGAGATAGAAGCGCTTCAGTTACACTGGAAAAGGCCCACGCCCTGTGAAATATTGCATTAGTTATCTATTAGAAATTTTTGATTTAGAGCTGACTTTGGGAAAGAATTTAAATGTTCTTTTCGCTGTGGTTTGATTCTCCCAACGTAACACTCACTAAGATTCCAATATATTTTAAGGGACTTTTAACGCCATATATCTTAACAACATTTGTTTAAATTATGTCGCCTGCCCAGCCCTCCCAAGGCCTTGGCCGTGGTGCACAAATAGTAGACTTTTCTCCTCCAGAGCACATGCAGTAACAACTAAAGTATGATAGCAGATCTTTTGTCTCATGGGCGAGAGAGTTCAGAGAGCCTTCAAACAATAAATATGTTTTTAGCAGGAATATTATCCAACAGTATTTGAGTGAATAAAACAAATGAAAATTAGGGTTTGACTTAGGTTCGAATCAAGGCAAACAAGAAGACTGCACGAAGTTGTGCGCAGTTTTCTCCATTTGTGCCATTATGTATAATGGGAACAGTTTAGTTTCCTATACAGGGCCTGGGCTCATCAGTAGCAATATATTAAATTCGCTGAACACTAATAGCTCAATAAGGGTTCAAATCCTGGCGGAATGAGCTGGCTGCATAGCCGTTTTCATGGTTTTCCTCATATGTAATGTAGGAACTGTCCAGTTTATCTTAGAAATTCCTTCCGAATGCATCTGTTGCCTTAGGTGATAGCCCTCGTCTGCTTTGCGATGGTGAACAAAACCGCATACGAGATCTTTCCCGAAAGTATGCCTTCTCTTTGGCGAGTAGTCCATGTATACTTTGCCATGACTGATTGAACAACTGCGCTAATATATTTTACTGAGTCTAATAAGAATACTTCCATACTTTAACGATCTCGATATTCGATCCTGAGAAATAAATAATTCTTATGTTTTTACCATTATTCGAAACATTTATATGTCATTTTTATGTATCTTGTTCTTGTTTTATCTATGCCGTCGCCTAATTCAAAAGAATTCACTAGACAAAGTTTCATTTAAATTAGAACACTTAAAGTCATTACACCGAGTTCAATTAAATTCAAATACTAAAAGTCATTACACAGAGTTTCACTTAAATACCAGAATTTAATTAAATTAAGCTTCTAGTCCTTTTAAAACATTCGAAGAAACTTGAAGCCTTTTTAATCCTTTAAAATATCAAATGGTCAATGCCCTTCAGCTGTCAAGTAACCAGACATCTTCTATTTCAGATTGATAAAAAGTAAACTTCAGAATCCAATTTGCTACATTTCGCAGAAAAATCTCATTTGACTTAAAGTTAATATTTCAAAGACCTTTAGTCTTAATGAACGTTTGGAAAGTTCATTAAGAACTTAGTAATTTAGCAGCTTTTTTCTATCAGAATTATGCTATTTTTGGATGTCATAAGTGTTATAATTTTTCATTAAGACTAGAATCCAGGAAACCAAACTAAGCAAATAATAGACAAATAACTACGTGGGAGGTAATTTCACTGAGATTATTCAATAAACTGTGCTTAAATTCATGATGTTTATTTATGCATACATTTGGTGCACTAAAAGATTCTTACCATGAAATAAATCCTTTCTAACAAGAGCAATAAAATTTAGCGTTCCTTGTTTTGATGAAAGTCAGATGATAAACACCTGCTTGCATTTAAAATATATTCATCCGTTCAGTTTATTTAATGCAGCTAGTGTATTGATACTCCATCTATTTTTCATTATTTTGCAAAGATTTCTATCTCTAAATTTAGAAATAAATTCTAGAATGATGCGCTTAGTGATACTAAACATCTTAGATTTGAATGTTAAAAGATTATGTACGATCTCAAATTTACTAGAAACAAGAGAAGATTGAAATGTAAAGCATATTTTTACTACGTTTTACCAAACATTTGTTTAATTGGCAAAATAAAACATATTATACGGAGTGAATTGCCCTAAGTATGAACCGGAACTTATGACATACACACCTTCCACATCTAATGACACACATTTTAATTAATCTCTTTTAAGAAAGCTTGATTACTTAGATCAATGATGAGCAGATTCAACTGAGAAATTGTCAGTTGAATTCGTTATTTCGGTCGCTTTAGGATATGATACTGGACATGATAAACTGACATTTTGCAAAGTCACTGAGCAATACTTAAACACCTCACAGATAGGCAAAAGGTCTAAATAAGTTCTAATTTCTGTATTACTTGATTAGTTTTACAGATGCACGTAACCTTCTATACTAAATGTTAGACTAATTAGGTCATCATTATGCATGATGATCTAAAAAAAATATGTGGGGGTGTATGCTTTATTATGAATCCAAATTATTTGAAATGTTAAAGTCCCCTGTGTGGTTTCGCTATGTTAACGATACCCTTATCCTGTCCGACCGTAAGAAACATGATTTAAATAAAATTCTTCAATAATGTATTCCATTCATCCTGCCATTCAGTTCCCTTTTGAACTTGAGACATTCAATTCTCTTCCGTTTCTCAACATGTTGATCACACGCAACATAACCAACTTCAGCATTGTTGTTTACTCTTCATCCGTTTGCCTTCAACCACATTTAAAATTAAATCATTCAACTAAACAGAAAGTAGATTAATTTTATTCCTTCCTTTGCAAATCCTGATCAAGCACTAAATCCTGATCAAGAACTAAATTACTTAAAAGCATTTGCATAGGTTCCTCACATAACATTATTTACTGAGCGGTTAATTCCTTGTCATCGAACACATCAAAAAACAGCATCTCATATTAGGAGATTATACGAATTCTGTTGCTATTTATTTCCTTCCTTCGATTAGCTATTACGTTGCACGTATTTCCCAGAAATTAAATTTTTGGGTCGTTTTATCTTCTGGCAATAAAATTTGCGATTCTATACTTAAAAACTCCATTACGGATATGAACTCCTGGAGTATATATACAATTTATTGCCGTTGTGGTTTAATTTACGTTCGTTAACCTAAGATAGCCTTAAAATTTCGCATCAAGGAACATGACGCATATGTTATAAAAATTCTGAAACGTCCGTTGCGTTCGTTTCTACCCCTCCCCATTAATATACAAAGATGTGTGAAGATATCAAACGATATACTTTCTACTTCCTAGAAAAGAATCTTCCATTAGCCTTTTAGGACAATCTGCATGCAATAAACTGATACAATGTTTTAGGGAAACTGTACCTGCTGCTGTACTGAAACTGCACGTATTATTTCTTAGGGACAGAGAAGAAAACAACCGCAATCACTTCGGTTTTAGTAATTTAAATGAAAAGTGGTTCGGGCATTTTGGCTTTCAAAGTATTACGGAAATTATTTCATGGTTGTTTTCATTTTTCTATCAATAGACGGCGTCCGTAGCTTGACTTCCTTTCTATCGTTCTTAAAACTTTAACTTACCTCATCTTATCAATCGCATCTCTTACGTCATTTGCATTCCGAATCTGCAGAAAAAGGTTCCGTATTCAAGCATTCGAATGTAGTCCAGCAAATGTATGAATTTAAGATGATTCTTGTCGTATTAACTCCTCGATTAATCGTTATTTGGCGTGTTATTTTAATGCAAATATATACCTCATATATCTGAAACGTGCACTTTTTTTAGAAATCAAATTTAACATAAAAGAGAATAAAATTAATCTGTTAGATAAAATAATCGAGTGAATGATTATTTCTGTTTGTAACGATAGTTGTCTGTTAAATAGTTTGGGTGCTTTGCGATTTGATGTTGGGTATTTAAAATTAACTGGTCAGCAATTAAAGTTCAGTAATTGACCAATATGATAAATATAACCGCCTTCTGAAGGTCAGCAGTCGGTGAGAACTGACTAAAAGTCTAAAGATGAAAAGAACTACCATGTTTGACAGCTGCTAGACTTTTAAGAAAAATGCTCTACATTTTCATTTTTATGGTATAAATCATTTGAATCTAAGAAATAAACAGGGTACTTTGTATTATGTGTTTTGCATTACCTATGTTTCCTTAACTATGTATGTACCTAGCTTTCTATCAATCTAAAATTCACCCTAAATAGTAAATGAAACAAATTAACTTGTATATTCCATCTGATTTGCACACTATTTCCCAATATGTAAATTAGCATATAAACATACATTTACATACATGCTACCACATGATTTCTGTCTTAAAACCGGTCCCACGTTACTTAAATATTTAAATAGCTTGTAGAGTCATTAGGTTATAAAATGACCAACAACCTCACCGCGAATCGAACCACAGACCTCTGGAATACGTGCCCAGCGTGCTGATCTCTACACTACGAAAGCATCCTAAAAAGGCGGAAGAAATACTTATAAACTTACTTGAAACACTTACACTGCATTGTCTAATCTTACTAAGAAAAACATCCATCAGTTGCAGACAGTGTAAGATCGCTGAACAATAGTACTCTGGTGACCATTAAAACTGCTACACCTTGAAGGATAGTAGTAAGCAGAATCATAATTATTTATAAATGCATGTGGAAATTATTTTGATTAATTGAGAGATGGCGCTAGTGTTGCGTGTTAACGCGACGCGACGTGCCTTCTGAATTCCTTAGACTCTCCACCGGCAGCTCGATAGATTGATGTCTGATGGTTCGCACACTATTTGATTAGGAACATTTCGATTCCTATTTAAAAGATTTCCATTTTCGATTATGAAAGCATATAGATTTGTTTGTCAACTGAATCACCATGTTTTGATTAATGACCTGTAAATATTGTACATATTAAAAGTTACATTTTTAAAGTGATTAATGTCGATTTATATCAATCGTAGAATATTTTGAAACAGCTGGTGCATAAGGCCGTAAAGAATTGGATTTAGCGCATTGTAAGTGTGCGAAGTCAGCAAAAGGTAAGACTAAATTTTCTAATTTGTAGAGTAACTATGGCGGAAGAGTCTGTTGGTAAATTAAAATCGAAAAGAAAAGTTATCAGGACCACCGTGTCTAAGATTCTAAAAAAAAATCGAATCGGAGTTGAATAAAGAAGAAATTGATACAAGTACATTAGAAGAAAGTTTAGAACAATTAATCACGAAATCGAAAACTCTGAGTGAACTAGATGCTCAGATAGAGCTTGACTTGAAATCAGAGGCCGAAGAGTTTGAAACAGAAATTCTATCTTGTATCGAATACGAAGAGAAAATTCAGTTATGGCAATTCAGAGCAAATAAGAAATTGAAAGTATTAAATAAAGTAACAAATTAGGATAATGAAAACTCTCTTAACGAAATTAATTCTAAAATCGAAAGCAATAAATGTACGCGTCTGCCAAAATTAACCATCGCTAAATTCTATGGAGATTATACCCAGTGGACAAGTTTCTGGAACTCTTTTAAAGTAGCAATCCATGATAATGAATCTTTAACAAAGATCGAAAATTTAATTATTCGTACTTATGCGGCAACGCTGCAAACGCGATAAAAGGTTTTTGCATTTCCGGAACCAAATTACGATGAAGTTGTTGAAATACTTAAAAACAGGTTTGGCAGGAAAGTTATAATTATAAACTCACATATGCAAAAACTCCTGAATCTTACCCCAGTAACCAAATCCAGTGACACTGTAAAACTTCGCAAACTTTGTGACACTATAGAAACTCAAATACGCAGCTTGAAATCATTAGAAGTCACACCGGATAAATACAGTTATATGTTGATTCCAGCCATAATGAAAACTCTGCCGTCTGATATAACTTTAGAATTCAATCGTAAAACGGATTCGTCATCTTTTTTTAATATTGACGAATTATTGCAGTTTGTTCGTTCAGAATTGGAAAGTCTCGAGAGAAGCGATCTTTTGCTCTCCACTCATAAATCAGAAAGCATTTCCTGTGTTTATAAAGAGAAGGGTGGGAAAGGGAGTATCACCCATTCCACTCAGCAACTGCTGGCGCCGGTTAAAGAAAACAAAACTACTAATTGGTGCCTGTTTTGTAATACATCCAAACATGTTATTGAAGACTGTGAATCACTGACAGTTGATGAGAAGAGAAATTTATTACGTAAATATGCAAAATGTTAGCTTTGTCTGAAATCAAACCACCGCGTAAAGCAATGTCGAAGCGATCTCTTCTGCTCCAAGTGCAAAATTCGACATAACCGTTCAATATGCTTTCGCGCTGAGAAAGAACGAAATGAAAAAAAAAATAAAAGTATGGAAGATTCGCTAACACTTCGAACGAATACGCAGTCGGTTTTAATTAGAGCTCTACTGGATTCAGGTAGTATGCGTTCCTTCCTAAGAAAAGAAATCGCGGATAAATTGAAGCTTCCTGTCATTCGAACAGAGACTCTTTCCGTATTTAGGTTTGGAAATAAAACATCCATTAGAAAAACATTTCACGTTGTTAAGATAAAATTACAGAACAAGGAAAGACCGAATTTGAAAATCGAAATTAAAGCTCTCGTGACTGAACAAATTTCAAGTTCTGATTTGCCACCTCCTAATCTGGATAGGGGCCCACCAGCGGCCGAGCGGTAAAGTCGTTGAACACTGGTAGTTCGGTCCGAGGTTCGAATCCCGCGAACGGGCTGGCTGCATGGGCGTTTTCGTGGTTTTCCCCATGTGTAACGTGTATACGAGCCAGTTTCCCTTAGAAAGTCCTCCACGAAGGCATCCCTCCTCTTAGGCAGATAGCCCTCGAGGCTTTGCCATAATCACGCACACACACACACGCACACACACACCTAATCTGGATAGACACATTTTAGGCAAACAGTTAGATGGTTTACAACTCGCAGACTCTTGGGATTGCAAAGAAAAAATTACTCTTTTGATAGGAGCTGATCATTATTATGATATAGTGACTGGGAAACTTAAGCGTATAAACAAACATTTAGTAGCTGCTGAAACGTTATTCGGTTGGTCTCTGCTAGGTTATACTAAAGCTACAGAACACACGTCCACAGCCTTTAATATCATAGTTGAGGAAGATATAAAATCTGATCAGATAAAGAAATTTTGGGAGCTTGAAAGCTTTGGTATAAAACCTGAAAATGAATCATCCGACCCATTAGACAATACTATAATGGAAAAATTCGAATCGGAAATTTTCTACAAAAATTCTCGTTACAAGGTTAGGCTGCCATGGAAGTCTGATAGACAATATGAGTTACATGACAATAAAGCGATTGCGCTGAAACGATTTGAGAAACTTGTAAAGCGATTTCGGAATAACCCTGAACTCTTTTATTCGTACCAAACAGTTCTACAAGATTATTTACAACAAAACATCATTGAACCAGTTCTAGACACTGTTGATAGTGAATCTCAAATCACATTTTATTTGCCTCACAGAGAAATCGTTCGTACTGATCGAACTACTAATAAATTACGTATCGTATTCGACGCCTCTTCACATGGACCTGGTGAAATTTCGTTGAATGACTGCTTGCATATTGGTCCAAATTTGTATCCTGACATTTTTGAACTTCTGTTGTCCTTCAGGCTTCATCCTGTAACATTACAAGTGACATAAAGCAGGCTTTTCTTCAGGTAGAAGTAGATGAGAAAGACAAAGATGTAACGCGTTTTCTGTTTACTAAAAACCCATTCGATGATCCTCAAAATTTCATAACTTACCGATTCACTCGTGTGTTATTTGGCGTAAATAGCAGTCCGTTCTTACTGGCTGCAACCATTAAACACCATTTGAAACAATATGAGAAAACCTACCCTGCCACTTGAGAATTTTTAAATGATCACATTTATGTAGATGACATCATTGGAGGACACCAAAACGTTGAACTTGCTTTCAATACCAGTTTAGAATGCGTTAGCATTTTTAGAGATGTTAGTATGATTCTACATAAATGGCTCACCAATTCTCAAGAACTGCGCGAATCATGGATTAAACAAGGCAGTGAATCCGAGGAATCTTCTCAATCCTCCATTGAAAGTGTTAGGATTCGCTTGGGACAACCAAAGTGACGTAATTTACTTTGATGTAAAAAATTTGATAACATTTCTATCAAAACAAGTTATAACTAAACGTTTTGTCCTACAAGCAATAGGACGAAGTTTTGATCCTGTAGGTCTATTATCGCCAATTGTACATGAGTCAAAATCATATTGCAGCAAATTTGGACACTCGCTTTAGATTGGGATGATGAACTACGAGAAAATTTATGTTCTGTATGAAAAGCATGGTGCAAAGAAGTTTCCAGTTTGGACGAAATCGGTATTCCACGATATTATTTTTCTGCAATCGGTAACAGTGATGTGGAAAAGATTGAAATGCATTGTTTTTCTGACGCTAGCAAAAAGGCGTATGGTACAGTAGCGTATCTGCGTAAAATTTCTAGCAATGAACAAATATTTACGGTTTTTGTTGCTTCAAAGACTAGAGTAGCGCCTTTAAAACCGCTCACCCTACCCTAGGTTTGAACTAATGGGAGCTCTTTTGTCAGCCAAATTAGGTACTAGCATCACTAAAGTTTTGAAGTTACAACTTTCTTGTTTTTTCTGGACTGATTCGAAAATCACACTTTTCTGGATAAAAGACTGTGCAAAGAAATTTAAGTTTTTCGTTAAAAATCGTATTCAGGAGATACAAAATTTAACATCCCTAGAAAATTGGCATTATTGCCCCGGTAAATGTAATCCCGCTGATTTGGCTTCGAGAGGAGCTAAACTTCATGAGTTGAAAAACAATCCTATGTGGTATCAAGGACCAGAATGTCTTAGAATGTCGTCTGAGTTGTGGCCTCGAAAGAATGAAGAGAAACCTGTCATTGAAGAAGAATTAGAATTCCGCAAGAATGTTAATGATATTTATGAATTTGTGTGCACAGCAGTTGAAGAAACGCTTATATACATCTCAAAATACAGTATTTTAAGAAAATTGTTGAGAATAACTGGTTGAATGAAGCAATTCATTGGCAAAATTAGGAAAACGAACGATTTGACAGGTCCATTAACGACTGAAGAAATAGTAGATGCCGAAAATTATTGGATTCGATCTGAACAAGAACGTTTTTATCCCAAAGAAATCGAGACTCTGAAGAAAGCGAATAAAGTCGAAAAGAAATCCTCCTTATATATTTTAAACCCATTTTTAGAACAGAACGGGATACTGAGACCGGGTGGAAGATTAGAACATTCTACGTTGTCACATGCTGAAAAACATCTGGCAATTCTTTCAAGAGACTCCTGGCTAACGAATTTGATTGTAGAAAGTACACATGTTAAAATGATGCATGGAGGAATAGCAACGACCTTAGCTGAAATTCGAAGTCGCTGTTGGATCCCAAAAGGACGTCAATGTATCAAGAAAGTAATAAACAAGTGTCTTATTTGTAAAAGATATTCATTGAAGTTTGCTGACCAGACCACTTCTCAACTTCCAGAAGACAGAATCAATGAGACACCACCATTCTACGTGTCTGGCATCGATTTTGCTAGTCCGATTTACGTAAAAACCATCGAAGGGAGTCAAAAAGCCTATGTAACATTATTTACTTGCGCTATCACTAGAGCCATACATCTGGAAGTTGTACCGAATTTCTCTACAGATTCTTTCTTGATGGCATTCAAAAGATTCATATCTAGGAGAGGCAATTGTCGAGTAATTTATTCGGACGAGGCGAAAACTTTTAAAAAGGGAAAAAGGGAACTCGAACATTTTTCTAAACTATTGTCGAATGAGAAATTCCAAGATTTTCTGTCGAATGAAAGAATCAGTTGGAAGTTTATAATAGAACGAGGGGCTTGGTGGGGAGGCTTCAACGAGATTAGTAAAATCAGTGAAAGAGTGCTTAAGAAAAATTCTAGGTAAAGCTTTACTAACGTTTGAAGAATTGTCAACGGTTTTAGCACAAGTGGTTTTGAATTCTCGTCCTTTGGTATATGTGTACAATGACCACAAGAAACCGTTGCCACTCAATCCAGTCAATTTTTTTGATTTTTGGAAACAAAGATTCAACATTACCTATCAACTTTAATTCCATTGTTAAAGACGGCTCTACCAAGTCCTCTCTGACCAAAAGAAAGATTTATCAAGATTTATTGGTTAGGCACTTGTAGACTAAATGGAAAAAACGATATTTAATGGATCTTCGGAAAGCTCATCAATTAAAAAATCCTAACGTTTATGATGATCTAAAAGTTGATGATCTTGTATTAATCGAAGATAACAACAAGTGTAAACTTTTGTGGAACTGTGGCAGAGTGATGAACGTTTTTCGTGGTCGTGATAACAAAGTTCGTTCTTGTGAACTAAAAACTGCTGATGGAACAATAATAAAACGACCAGTTCAATTATTATATCCTTTAGACCTTTAAAAACATTTTTTATCGTTTAATAATATGAATATGATTGAATAAGTTTTATGCAATTGTTTATTTTGCTAATTTAATTTCATATGATTAGATTAAGAATAGTTTAGATTTACTGAAGTAGTGTCAAATTATAATTGATGATTAACATACCATTTTTTTTTAGAATTTAGTATAATGATTATACGTAGTTTGAATATATTTTCTATTCATTTAATATACTTATCAATTATTTTATAATTATATGCTATACTACTTACTGGTATAAATTTGATTGTTGCTAGATTGATGTGAACTCTTGACAGAGTTCAGGTGGGGAGTGTGTGGAAATTATTTTGATTAATTGACAGTGTTAACGCGACGCGACGTGCCTTCTGAATTTCCTTAGACTCTCCACCGGCAGCTCGATAGATTGATGTCTGATGGTTCGCACACTAATTTGTTAGGAACATTTCGATTCCTATTTAAAAGATTTCGATTTTCGATTATGAAAGCATATACTAGATTTGTTTGTCAACTGAACCACCATGTTTTGATTAATGATCTGTAAATATTGTACACATTAAAAGTTACATTTTTAAAGTGATTGATGTCGATTTATAGCAATCTTATAATATTTTGAAACAATGCAAAATGATGGAAAGAAAAAAATTATTAAAATTGCACTTTGTTCTGAGGCTCAACTAGTTTTACAATACTCCAAAGTTCTTCAAATTAAGTCGTTATAAAAGTGATCAAGACATGTTGCAGCATAGTTAAAAGAAGTGTCTTTCCAAATAAGCTTACTTCTGAATAACACTTCTTTAAACTGCATTTTGATTTATCTGCAGCTGCGGAATTTATCCATTCTTATGTAAAACTATGGTACGTTTATAATTCACGATGAAGTAAGACCAATGATGAAAATCAGTTGCACTTTATTCAAAGGTAAGACGTCGTTCTTGATCATGTATGATTAATGTACCCAATACGAAGTGGCACAAAATATCAGTTACATGTAACAAAGACATTTATTTCTGTATTTGTAGAAAACATGCAGCACTTTTCCTCAATGGCGAGCACTAGCTATTTTTAGTCTTCCGCCATTACTAAGGCCAGAAGTGATGGTCATTTTATTATGGAGGCATATAATAGGTGGCCACCGTTACCTTCTATGAGGGGATAGGCAATTTACATCCATGCCTTCTCCGGGAATCGAACGCAGAGCCTTCGGTATTGCAGTCGGTTCCCCAAACCACTATGCCATTTAGGAGGCTGCAACAAATTCATTACATTTAAAATTTCCTCACTTAAATGTATGTGCTTCAAAAATATCAAGATTGTTGGTTATTGCAAAATATTAGTTTTGTTTATTTAGAAACATAGCTTGTTCATTATCTGCTATTATGACCAATCATACATTTATGATACCATATAATATATCATCATTTAATAAAGAGCAGATTATTTTTCATTTTTATGAGTATCATCTAGAATTTCCTTTTTTTTTTATTATTTTTGACACCAATATTAATTCCTTTAGGATCTGAACTAACTTGAATAATATTAAAAATCTTTATTCTTGAACATAAATAAGGTAGGACGTGTCATTTTTTAGTTATTTTTATTTTTCTCTCGTAACATTAATGACGTTCCTGGGTAATAAATACGATTTTCTCAGTTTCACTTTCTTAATAAATCATTAAAACTTTCCACAATATAAATTTGTATTCCATTTATTTCAAAATGTTCCATGTTTTCTTGTTTCAGCAAAGTTTTCCCCCAAGTTCATAAAGAGGAAATCGTGTCTTATCGCTCTCAAAATCTATGGACAGTTTACACCAAACTAATATTAAGTTCCGCCATTAATGTTTTTTTTTTCAGTCTTTTCGGTCTCCGTTCATTATATCGATATTCAACTTTCTTAATAAGGTGACTTACACAATATTTTTTGTGTTTTTATTGTTAGGTCGAAAGAGCTATTAGTTTCTAACCTCAGTTTTTATATCCGAATAATTTTTACGTCGTGTCACTTTTGAGGCGCGTATAATTTTTCTAATAGATTGTTGTCACGTCGTCGAAGATAAAAAGATTTTATTACATGAAAAACAACTGAGAATATGAATAAAACACTAAATCGGAACAGAGAAGAAAATATGCTTAAAAACGACCTAAAAAGTAATTTAAAAGTCCATAGTCAAAAGAAAGTGTTTGTATGAAAAATGAAGCTTTTTGGGCAAAGTTAAATTCTGAACCATTTCATCTGTTTTTCTTCTTTAAATTTCATATAACGTTTTTTAGTCCAAAGGAGGAATTTGCCCAGAAGGACTATTAATTTCGTTTTCGCATCTTGCGTTGTTCACTATAAAAATCGGTTAACTTTTTAAATTATTGCCACCAAATATTATCGCCCAGTGTTATATTTAAAGAAATTAAATAATGAAGAATCTGCATAAATGCATGTATATTTATCACATTGTAATAAAACAACAGTACATAGAGCCGTCAAATTTTGAATAAAGTAATCCTCCTGCGCATCTGGTGGGCCAAATTTGAAATTTGGAATTTCTTTTATTATTGATATACTATTTCATATTTTGTAAAATTTTAACGAATTTTTGATTAACAAACTCAAGGATTTCAAATCGAGCAATGGCAACGTAGTACAGAAAAAGCATTTTTATCTCCAGCGCGTGAGACTGTATATCAGAAATTCTAAAGATAAGCTCATATTAAAATTATTTTGCGATATTGCTCTTGAACTGATTTTTATCGTTTAAGTGCGAAGAACATGATATTTACTAATTAAAGATAACACACAGAATGTTAAGAAAATGCCCCTTTGGACGTAATTTAAAAACTGAAATCTTTCAGATTTTTTTTAGAACCAAGGGGCATTGTCCCTGAAGGACTATTGTTTTCGTTTTGCGGTTTTGCGTTGGTTCACTATAAATGTCCGTTTCACTTTTCAAACTGTTGCCACCAAATGTTGGAGTCTTGCCTTATATCTGAAGAAATTAAATAATGAAAAATCTGCATAAATGTATATATATTTCTCGCATTGTGACAAAACAACGGTACATAGAGCCATCGAAATTTGAATGACGTAATCCTACTGTGAATTTGAAAATTGTTTTCTTATAGATTTCATATTTTGTAAAATTTTAACGAATTTTTGATCAACAAACTCAAGGATTTCAAAGCGACCAATGTCAACAGAAAAAAAAACATTTTCATCTACAGCGGGCGAGACTTCAGATTTTTTTTTGTTTTTTGTTTTGTTATTATACTTATTTTTGCTCTTCCAGATTGCTTTCATTAGGCATACGTAAAACGTACGCAACTTATAAATTTTGGTGTAAAGGAGTTACGTATTTATTTGCGATTTCTTGTAAGAGCAACTATCATGCAATTATTCAAATAATAATATTATTACTTTTTTATTTCATTCTTTCCATTTCTCAGAATTGTATATATTTATATATAATGAAGCTAAGAAGGAACACTTATTGCTAAAATTAATGTAATATGCCTCAAAGTTATGCTAAGAAGTGCAGCGATTTAGGGAACAATATGGAAAAAATTTAGAAAGGTACATGAATTTTACTGGTTATGTTGGCTAATAACAATAGCATACGTTTATAACTTATTTTCCTTCTATGTTTTATATTTATGCATATAAGCGTAACAGCACATTAATATCTCAATAATTTCGAAAAATACATATTTTGCATTATTCTAATAAATACGTTAGTGATATGAATCTCTGTAACATGTAAAATTGTTAAGCTCATTCAATTTGTTCATCTTGAAAATAACTGTTTTTGTGTTCTGCATTTGAAAAGTTAAAACTCTCTCTGTTTTAAAAAGCAATGGTGTCTTTAACAGACGGAAACCGCCATCCTTGACGGAAGGGAAAGTAAGAAGGGTCCCATGGCAATAGGAGTAACGGAAGACGAAGGGCGCAAGAGCGAAGGAAGGAAGCAGAGGGGAGTAAGCAACAAAACATAAATTACGGCTCCCCCCGTTATCACATTCTTGTCCCAGCCCTTCACTCGCGGTAGGAAAGTAAGATAACGAACAAAAAATTCACCCCTCAAAAATATCGCATCTTGCGATGTCCCCCCAGTCGGTCGTTTGCGCTGGGAGGCGCCGCACCCCCTCTGCGCTTGCGCAGAGGATGCTGATGATCACTGGAAATCGCCACACGTTTGCTCTTAGACGGGAAGTGAGAAACAGAGGCGGTGGATCAACTGGTTAGCATGTGGTTAGTATTTGATGTTGAAGTTGCAGAAAAAGAGGCGGTGACTTCCAAATGTATTTAGTTTCTCGGCGGAGTGTTGACTTCAAGTTTTTCTCCGCATCCTCGTTTCAGGAATAAGAGGTAATAAAAATTTATTACCTTAATAGATAGTTTGACCTTCGGTGATCTCTTGTTTCGAAATGTTATTGAAATTAAGTGAATGCGCTTCTTAAATAGTGCGCATTTCTTTTTTCCTCTTGTTTTTCTTTCAAGGCGCTAATTATTTGCTTTGAAAATGATTTTACATTGCAGGATATTATTTTAAAAATTACAAAAAATAATTTAGGCTTTATTATTTAAAGAAGTTTAGCATATCATACTTAAAAGAGTAATTCAAGAAAGTTTTTCTTTACATCTAAAAAGACGAAATTATGATAGTTTACTTTTCTTAAACCAATCGTTGTATACTGAATTTCATTTCGTTGTAAACAATAACATTTTATTTATCTGGAAATATCACATCATCTAACACAAATTTAAACTGCAATATTTTCGTTTTGTTTTGAATATTAGGAGTTCGTAGGAATTGTTTGCATTATATTTCGGCAACGTAATTTTAGGATATTTTTAACAAACAAATAAACTGTTTTACATCCAATATTGAGAATAAACTTAGTACTGCGCAGCGCAAGCAAGAAATAACTTAACGACGCAAAATATCGATGATGTTTTAAGACATTCTTTACCATATTGGCGACAACAATACGTTATACTTTCAAATTCCTTTGTTAATTCTACTCTTATAAAAAATTTTCGTTTATTTTATTTACGTAACATTCAATAATTTTAGACTGGCATAAAATCTTATGCCATTAAATGTAAGCGAAACTCGTATGAAGTTTTTTTTCCCCAAAGCAAGAACTGTTTTAAACTACCGCTGATTTTATTATTGGCGTATGCATTGAAGTTAGAAAATCTGTACCTTAATATAATAAGAGTATTTATTCGAAATTAACATCATAAATAGTAACAAAGAATAAACCGGTAAAAGTTTTTGATGCATAAATTGTTGATAAATTTAGTTAATTAAATGTTTTTGATGTTTAAAATAAAATAAAGAAAATAAGAAAAATTTGCTCTGTAAGTTGCAATAAGTGGTGGCGATATTAACAAATTAAATCGAAAATTTTAACTCAATACATACTAAACTTAGAATAATATAGTGACAACAAATGATATATTTCAAAAGTAATAAATCACTTTTTTTGCCTTTTTTTCCTTATTGAATCTCAAAAGCTTATATTTTTTCTTAGTTATTCACAATGATTTATTGCTTTGATAATGTAACTATTTATTGGCAGCTCATTATTTCAAGTTGAATATGTATTGGGTTTAAATTTTTGATTTAATTTATAAATCGAAAACTATTAGTGTTACTTAATATATATAACATAAATTTTGAATAAGAGTGATGAATGGCTCTTAATTTTCAATTTTTTACTTTCCTTTTCTGTTTAAAAACAATACATATGTTCTTTTATAAACGGAGTGCGAGTTACTTATGATACAATTAGCATGCAATATCTCCTATGCTGAGGGGGGAAAGGTAAAATTTTAGCTCATCATACTAAATCATTGCATTTTATGAAAGTATTAATCGGACTATTTCTTAACTCAGTAATAAACCTAAATGTAGGTTACTAAACATAATTTATAAAATAAATTACAACCAAAAAATTTTCTTTTACCTCTCTAAAGCTGTTACTGCTTATTATACATGAGTACAAAGTTTTATAGTTTTTTAGTTATATGATATGTTCATAGTTATATATATCTATTTTTATTTTTCTTTAACACTGTTGGAGTGAGGATTTGGCTGCCACACGGGATATGAGAGTATACAAATTTTAGACTAAGAGAATTAAAAAAGAATTGGAATTTTCCCAAAACGATATAAAAAATAGGATGCAGATAAATAAACGATGATAGCATTAATGCGATATATGACTAACACGTTAGAAATGTCTCTGAAAGTAGAAGAAGATTTTTAAATAAGCCATGGGAATTTCTGTGATTATGATTTTACATAAAGTAAATACTAAATAAATTCTTTGCTACCAGTTTAAATGCTAAAGTTTGCATACTCATTGCTCCAGTTCTAAGAAAGAATCGTAAAGCAATCTGTGTCAGCTATTTTTAAAATTGTATTTTTTCTTGAAAAATATTTAATAAAATTCTATGCGACAAGATATCCAAATGCACTTGAATTTCTTTAAAAATTCATTTATATCCTTTATAGATATCAAATGAAAATAAACTGTAGTATTTAAAGAAAATTTTGCAAAAATTATTGTTCGAACTCTTAAAATGAAATATATAAAATATCGCTGCCTCTCATTTTGAAACAATTTAACCAATTATGCTAATCATTTTATCAAACCCCAGATATGTTACCTTTAAATCAAAGGTAGTGAATAAGACTTAATTCAGTATCTGATTCATTTTTAGTAATAATAAGCTAATTTTGTGTTTGAAATATATTCTAGGTAACATAATACTGAAGAAAAACGGTTAAGTTTTATCTTAAATGACCTAGCATGATGGAATTTTTAAGATAATTGGAAATGCACTTATCAGTAGTAAGATATTCATTTAAATGTCAGTTTACCATAAGAAACGTAAGCTATATAAATGTGAGTTTCAGTTTCGTCTTTAAGCTGGAAGTCAGCTTCGAACAAAAGGCTTACAGTTTTAAAATTATTATTGCCGTATTATTCAATTATTATCCCATTGTATTCTGAATTTCCTTTTCTAGTTCTTTAATAAACAAAGCATGTAATGATGCTTGAGCTCATGACTCACAATTTGTAGTAAATTATTGATTTGTTTAACGATTGATTATTTTGATTAAAATATTCAAGGTTATAGTGAAGAACTAAAGGGATAATCCTTTTATCAAAAGAGACTTTTATATGAAGTTCCGTCCTTTAAAGAAATTTTACAAAAAAATGAAGACTTAATGAAATTATTTTTTTGGGGGGGGGACTGGTTAGTATTCACGTACACATGGCAAATTCACAATGAATTCCTATCAGCAAGCCTGTTCACTGGGATATCAGCCGGGTCGGACTACGAACATTTTGCAATAGTACTGCTCGATGACTAGTGAAATGAAAGCAGGTGTTATTGCTGGGGACATAGCGATGTCATGTTCAAGCAAGGAAACATATCACTTGGCTTCTATGTACTGGATCATTAATGTGCAATTAAAACGGACAAGAAAACATGTTATCTTAAATAGACAGCAGTATCGGTAAATGCCCTAACAGATTAATTTTCATTCACTAAATGGCATTACTCCCTATTGAGGATAAATGTGTATATATATATATATATATATATATAAGTAATTGTAAATGTCATAACTTAATGACATTTATGTTAATGTTTTTTAATGATTTTGAAGACAAAATGTGTGCTTCCGTATTAATATCTATGCTTTGATGGAACTTTGGAAGTTCAGGGGTATCAGGGCAAAAAAAATTATTTTGTGTCAAAACATATTTTGCCGCAGTTGATGATTCTTTCTTTCATTCAATAGCCGATAATATCAGATTTCTTTCCGTGGCTACTGTCACCTTTTTCCTTGAAGATCAATGTATCGAGTGGGTGTATTAGCACGTTCTATCACCAGACGTGGCACATATTCAGCCCTGCATACAGAAAGAGTAACTGTATATTCCTTTATGATATGAAAGAATAATTAATAATGTATGATATATTTCTTCATTAAGATGACCGAAAATTAAATTTATGTTACACAGAAAATGTTACAAGTATGTCTTCAAGCTAGTAGTTGATATATTACGTACGAAGGATCATAAAAAAATGCTACTTTTTTTTCTTTCATCAATATAAAGTTCCTAAAAGAACACTGCTCTTTCATTAAGGTTCTTAACATTAAAACCATGAAAATATACTGAATTCATTTATTATGCAGGTCTAAATATCATGATTTAATATTATTAAATACTAATTTTTGTAGGAGTGCTCCTTAATTAAAAATATCGCAGTTTATTTTTTTAAATGAATGGAAATGGGAACGGAAACATTAATTGTTTGATGTCATGAAAAAACTAAACGATCAATTAATATATTCTTTTAATCACTCTTTCTAATGAAAAATAAATATTTTAACTAAGATTACTGGCAGACTAATTATTATGATATATGTTATGTTCTACGATAGTTCCAAACACAGAATACAGGCCAATTCCACAACTCCTAAATTGTGTTAATTACATCGCATACATGTTTATAAAGTCTTTAAGAAACTGTTGCGAAATATAGGGAGCGAATTCAAGGGCTAATATGTCTTCCTCCACACTGTATTTCATGATACGAGATCTCAAATAATTTGAAGTTGTGATATCAAAAATGATACCGGCTCTGACAATGAGATGCCCCCGTCTTGCATTAAATAGCCAGCAGATTATTCATATCTCAGCTGATGTCATATCATAGTTCTTATTTCTTCCGTTCATATAATAAGAAATAAGTCTCTTATATGTTTATTCGGTATTATTCATTACAAGTACGCAAATGAAATTTCTGCCTCTTTCATTTTGCATATAGATCCGAAATTTTCTAAATAGAGATAGATTTAGATGATTTTGTTTTGCCAACACATCACAGCAATATTGTAAATTAAAAATTTTTTTTCATTTAGAAATTAAGATATAAATATAATATGAGATTCATTCAAAGTGAAGAAGTATCGTATACATAACAAAAATTAGATAAAAGTTGATATGTGAGTTAAATCTTACCATCTTTTCTGCTGCTTAGTTCATCTGATGTTTATTTAAAACATAAAAAAAGTTTTGAGCGACAAAATATGATGAGTAAATATTAGAAAATATAATATTATAGTAAATATTATAATCATGAGGCAGGTGTGAAAAAATGCAATTCTAGTAAAAACTTTTCTCAAATTTAAGAGGAATATCAAGTTATGATTGAAAAAACAATGCTTCTAACGTAACTATTGAGGTTTAAAATAAACGAGATGAGTTTATGATGTCAACATAACCAAAGTAGAGTCTCTAGTGTTCACTTATGAGAAGAATATCTGTTTATAAATGTAGTTTATAAATGTAGTTATAAATGTTGTTATATAGTAACTGCTAATGTTTAGGTTGTTATATAAGTAACTGCTAAAGTTTAGGTTGTTATATAGTAACTGCTAATGTTCATAATATATGAGATTAAGTTTACCGCAACCATACATATAAATATTTTATAAATGCTTCTTTTATTTACTTCATGTTAATAAAAGTTATTTATTTATCATAAAGTCTAAATGTTGTAACATTTGTATCAAATAAATGTCACAGCTTATATATAAGGAAAATATATATCACGTATTATATACAAATGATCTTTGTAGACATTTTTAATGCTCCGTTAATAAATTCAAAAACGTTTCAGCACATGCATTTTTAACACTTATTCTTCTATTATTTAAAACAAACGTTTAAATATAGATAACAACTAGTTTAACTTTTAATAGTTAATAAAGAATATTCAAAATCCTTTTTAAAGCTACCCCACATTATGCATTCTATAAATATTACTTTCTAATGTGTACTTCCATGCTGATTATTTTCATAATATTTTTCTATAGTATTGAAAGATTTAAATTTGGTACAGGGATAATACGCCTTAGAATCACATCCATATATGCGATCTTTGCCCTTACTACTATTAAATACAAAATAAAATTTTACGTTAAACCGTATGGAACTCTCTATATTGCAATAGCGAGGCACTTATTCGTTTTACTTAAAGCAGAAATATAAATACATTGAACTGAAGTAAAGTAAGGCAGATATTAAAAGAAGTATTTTATAAACTTCTATTTCAGGATAAAAAGGGTGTTAAAATATTTTTAAAAACTTATAAAAAGAAAATTCTGAATGCGTTGGACTTAGAAAGATAAAGAGCTAAGTTATCCTCTCGTTCAATAAAAAAGAGTCGTATCATGTCTCTTAATGCTTCAGTCTGTAATGCATTTTTTAGAGATATTTCCTTCTCGATTTTTCATCATTTTGATTAATTCTTTGGGAAGCGATTCTAAATGAAATACTATGTGAATGTAAATACACTTAAATTTAAAACGAAAAATCTTTTTTTCAAACAAAAGTATTAAATGTAGGCATTACTTATGTATTTTAAAGCCAATTATAAAAACATAATGGCAAATAATCAGAAATACTTAGCGTCTCATTTTGAAACTTTTAATTAAACAAAGTGTCTTAAAATGTATTTTGCCCAGACTGTGAAAGATAACTAGGGGAAGGATATTTCGAAAGAAACATTTAGCTCAGGAATTTTACACTTTATTCTAAAATTTCTCCTCTTGTCTCTATATCAAAATGCCACACTTCCTCAGATTTGTTTATTATTATAATTTATTTGGTTTATTCAAACAGCGCAAATAATAGGAAAGTTAAAATGTCATATTCTGTAAAGGTGTTTATGTTTCTTTATTTTATTCGTTATATTTAATACCTATGCAATTTATCTGTGAGTTAATGCATAATTTATTGTTAGATTTGATACCTAAAGAGTTTTAACAAATGTAAACAAGGAAACACTTCTGTTCATTATTCTCCGCTTATACGACACCTATTAACTTTTCAGTCTTTTTGGCACACACATTATATTAACTAAACCTTATTAGATACATTTTAATATGAGCATTCAGTTAAGTTCAAGGATGGATCTAGGCTTTTAGACTCTATAGTTTCCATAATCTGCCGCCCACTTCTTCTTAAATTAAAAAAACTTTTGCTGCCTTTAAATTCTGCCACCCGGTACGAGAGCACTGATTGCACCGGCTCTGCCGCTAGTACAGTCAAACGGAACTTCTGTCTGAGTGTTCTGAGGTGCAATCCCCCTTTAGAATATAAAATTTCATTTATAAGATGGGATTTCCTACCCACTGAGATGAATACCTGATTTAATTTATGTAATATATTAGTTAAAGAAATAACATGAAATAATAAATTACTTTAAAAGATTTCAAATTGTAATTTTTGTGTTTGTTTAGCAATAAGATTAGTTAATATATTATTAATAATTTTAGAATATCAATTCATATACTTAGTTCACAAATTTAGATGCAAGACGCGTATATAAATTCTTTTTTTTTTTTTTGCTTTATTCCCTGTTTCGCTTATTGGTTACCCTTACAATATCGTAGACGATGACTGCATAGTAACGTAAATGAACTATAAAGTATTTCGTAATTATATTAATTATTTACTATTTACGCTTCACTAAACAATTCATAAATTTGTATTCCATAAAATAAAATCAAATTAATACGCAAAATCATCAATTTGTATGCGTTAACTAATATCTGATAGAAATGTGTAGTCAATATTTCTTTAACAGTGCTGGATTTATATGAAAATAATGATCTTTTAGGAGATAAGTAAAATAGCAAACTTTTTGAATAGATTTTATTGAATGAAATATTATGTCACAGCGCTGATTCTCTATAAAGTCGTTTTACGTTTTCTTCACGTGCTTATTTCTTTTTTTTTATAAAATCTATGAAGAAGGTGGTTATTTTAAACCAAGACATTTGACCACAATAACTTGATTCCTTTTTGAAAGTACGAAACATTTCTCTCGCAAGAATATTTTAGGTATCAAGAGAAAGAGAACTACAGAAAGAATATCATGGTCAAAAAGAAACTCACGAATAGTTGTTATTTTTTTTTTTTTAATTTTATGCAATCGCGTAGAAAAGAGTATTGAAGTATTATATTTTTTCGGTTAACTGAAATACGTTTTATAACATAAAAAGCGATGCACCAAGCAGGAGTTAATCGAATGGGACGTAAATCAGTAGACGAGGTGTGGATGTATCGAAACCTAACCGCTAATATTATAATAAGAATTGAATGTTTAATTCAGGAATTACAGCAACAAGAAAAAAACTCAATAATGCCTTAGCCCATCTCTGGCTCTGATGCCATTTGGCTTCTGGTTCCGTTATCCTGTTGGGCATTGGCTCATAGAGTTGGCTGCCTGCCATATAATGCTTCAAATAGCAAGTTAGTTCGGTGCGATCTAAAAACAGTCGGAAATGCTTACTCATGCAAACCCAAATGTGCTGTACTGGGGAGAGATCTTCCGTCCAAAGAAGTATTGGAGAAGCACGAAGATGAGCAGTAGGAAGGTGTGCCGTGTGAGCCCGAGCATTTTGCTGTTGAAACATAAGCCTAGGTATCGGTGAAAAAAGGGCAACACTACAGAGCACAGGATTTTGTCAACGTACCACCGTTATGTAAGGGTGTCACGGATCACAACTAAAAGGGCCGAGTAGCAAATAAAATGGCACCGTAACTCCTAGTTGTCGGGTTGTATGGTGGATGAGAGATCGATAAGAATTCTACTGCTGTCCTGGTCACCTTCGATGGTCATGAGCGCTTCATCAATGAAAACAATTTTACTCGTCTCCCCGAGATCCCACATCGAATGTACCTGATACCAAAGGACACGTGCCTGGCTATGGGCAAAGGTGACAGACAGTAGACGCGATGACCTCCGGGAGTTCGCTTAGTCGTCTATCTGCGGTCACTGCAGTCACTAGTGTACGGTTTATACATCGAGTCGTTTATAAGGACACATCAAGGGCTATGAGAACCCTATTGAACTATCAGCTATCTATTGTTGCTCTCAGTCGGCCGTTATCTTCTTAAATCTATCTACGGCCATGGTGCACCCATTCTAGTATTAAAGCCACATCAATTTGTTAACATTCCTCCAAAAGCATCGCTCCGACCCAAATGTCTACCATAAGTACTGCGATTTGACCCGCCTGCTTCCTTTACTCCAATTTCACGTCCTCTCTCAAGTGATGACATCTATGCTGTCTCCGAGGCACTGGTGCAGTCCGAGCCACATTCGCATGGACGTTACGCCTTAGTATTGGAATGTCCAGTGTTTTATATACCATCCGGATGCTCCGCTGCAATGCAATAGAACTAAAGCTAGTCAGTTATTCACTTTACTCCAGCAATAGAGAAGTTTCTCCACTCTGAAATGGTGGTTATCATCCTGTTTCATCCCTGTCAGTGATTCTAACTTTGTCTGCAAGTAGGGATGAAATGAGTTGTCTTTATACCAAAAAGCGACAGCAAAGTAAGGTGTGAATTCAGAGAATAATTATTTGCATATTCTATATAATATATTATATAGTAACGTATAGACATGCGCAGTTTCGCTTCATTTGGGTAAAGACTTCTAGATGCTTTGCCGTTTATATTATGGAGTGTATTTTATACAAAAATGGTTTTGAATTTATGAAACATGGGGTCAGGTGCAGTTTGGTGCAATATGTCACATGTTTCCAGATTCCGAGAACTGTCCTCAAAGTATCTCACGTGCTATCCAGGAAGTAGCAGATATATTCCTTGAAATAGCAACTTGTTATTTCCATTGTACCTGCTGTTTTGTCTTGCGAACTAATTCAGTGTTGCTAATCTGATAGCCAAATAATAGTCCTTGTTTTTTCAAACAAAACAAACAAATTTCGATCAGATTACAGACCAGTAATCTTGAAAATGACTTGCGAAGAATGCCGATTTTCCTTGGAAGTTTTTTATTATTATTTTGATATTTTTCAATGTACTCAGATAATTTTCTAATTGCTGCACACTTTACGAATATTCAAATTTGATAGATCATTTGCGATAACGGTTATGCATTAAGGTCCTTGAGAAAAATAAGTAAACGTGAATAGAGCTTTAAGTTTTAAAATTGGAACTAGTTTTAATTGTAATATACCATATTTAACCATGCAGAATTCACTCTAAAGTTCCATGGCCTAGACTATCTTTTGAGTAGGAATTTAATGACCTCATGTAACTCGCATTACCAGGCGAACTATATTAAACACGCAGAAGAGTTCATATTTACGTTCCAGGGAGAGCTACCGGATTATAATGACCAACCACAATTCGCAGTATAAGAAGTACATCAAAAGATTTTTATTAACATTTCCTCAATCTTTAAACTTTCTTGAAGTCTTTGTAAAACAAAAAAATTCTAAACTATTTGAAAAAGTTCCTTTATATGATACCTGACTTATTATTGACTACTTTCAGCCAATAAAATTTGGTAGCGTTGGTTTTTAGTTTGTTCAGAGAATAGAACTGTTAGAGTAGAACTGATTTCAGCGAATAAAATTTGTGATCAGCAGGAAGTAAAATAACTGGAAGCACAGGTGTTGGTAGCACATGAATTTGGTAGATAAGGATGAACGACGGTTTTCTAATGTCACTAAACTAAAATAAGTCAGAAAATAGCGAAATTTGTAACTGTCATGCAGCTGCAATTTATGAGTGATAATTCTTCTATTCATTTCAATTAAACTGGGATAACTTAATAAACAATACTGCCCCTGTTATAAATTGCAAATCAGAATTATTGCTTCGGCAAATAGGTGGTGCATTTTTCAGAAGAATGTTTTTTAAACATTGTTACGAATTGTGTATGATATAACATGAACGACACCGGAAAAGTAAGATTACAGGAGCACGTCCATTTAAGATTGAGGAAAATGGCTGTCTCGCTGGCGATATATCGCCAAGCTGGCAATGTTTTAACGACTAATTATCGTCGCAAAATGTGAAGAGAAATCGTGAAAAGGCGCCAAACGTGGCGACGATTTGAGGACATTTTTCTCTGGTCCTTGTATGCTAACTATACGCAATCTTGCTCCTATATGCTCGTTAAAATGGATCCTTCATTTGTTAAACTCGAAACAGTTCTAAATCTAAAACACAGCAATTTTTTCTCACGCTATTTCTAGAATCATATTTACCTGTCTCTTCATGTAGCAATCTACAATCTACCGTTTTCTTAACAACGTCCTTACATTCTTCATTAATAAGCTTTTCCCTGTCATTATTAAATGTTTAGTCCAAATTTCCAGTGTTAAGAAAGGGCATTTCAATCAAATTATACTAATAACGTTAACGTTTTTGCATTCAAAATTAATTTTTCGTTTATCATGACCATTTAACTTATTAAAAGCACTTAACAAGAAGCGTAAATCATTACATAACTTATGAACTGTTGAAAATATTATGAAAATATTAAGGTGACTTAAATTTACCATCTTCAGAATACTTCGATAAAGGTAAGTTAATGAAAGGAGCTTTTAAATTTTGTCCGTATGCTAATGTCAGAATAACTTTTCAGTGTGATGTACGATATTTTCGTTGTACAATATATCTTAACAACAGTTAATTGCGTGTCTCTATCCGCTACTTCATAAATCATCACAAATCAATATAACAAACAGTAAAGCATTCAGTAATTCACCTTTAGTTTCTTGGTTTATATTAAAATATTTAGAAGAACTTTTTGCGGTTACGTTAATAGAATTATTTAAAATTTCTTTGTTATTAAATACTTTTATCACCTTCGTGCAACAATATGTTATGATACTTGAAATTACATTTTGAACATTTAAACCGAAAAGAGCAATTTCTTGTTACGCAGTACCTTTCGAAACAAAGATAATGCACCGATTATACTCGTTCAACCTCTTTTTTTTTCTTTTCCGGTGACATAACACATTTTTTAAAAACTTGATCTTCGCTTCCACAAAATAAACAAAAAATGGTCGAAGCAGCTGTAATTTTGTTTGCATTATTGGAATGACTGCACCAATAGTCACAGTATCGGCCTTGAAAGAATTAAGAGCGTTGGAAATAATCTATTTTTCATTAAGGGGATTTTCAGGCAGATTCTCAGAACTGTTAGAGCAAGATAAATTTTGCAAAGTTCTTCTGCGACTTTCGATTTCTCCTTCTAGAAATTTCATAAGATCGCCAATATTAAAATTTTTCATCATTTGTTTTCAATGAGCAAAATCAAGTGCTACGTGTAGGAATACATTTCATTAAATAAGACAAATTTAAACTGCGTATTATTCAGTTTTGATTCCTAATGAATATACTGGTCTTACTTGTATCTTGTAGGTACCATATTATTCTTCAAAGTATGAATATTATTCGAACTTCGGACAAGTCGTAAATTTAATAAATTTCGCATGTATGCATTAATAAGCAGATCTTTCCTTTAAGAATTTTAAGTGCTTCATCATAATTCTCTGCGGGTTATAAAAATCCTTCAGTAGTTTTTAAAGCTGCACCACCTAATAAATTTAGCAAATAATTGAACTTGTGAACTTAAGATAACTTTTCATTTTGATTTATTGTTGTATCAAACGTATCGTTATTTATCGTATTTGCTACAGTTTAGTAGCATTTCCATAAAATTTATCAAAACTAATTCTGGGCAATTTAACAATGTAATCAGAGCTCATATTAATAACACCAGGAAAAAAGTTATTACTGTTATCATGAGAACAACGATTGAAAACTAGTGAATTCATCCATTTCTGTTTTGATTAAATTTATAAGTTATTTTCTCCTTCCTCTGAGCATGCCTTCATAGTGTAACTGGAAGCCTATTCGACGCGTATTTCGGCAGGTCTGGAGTTCGAATCTCTGCGAAGGCATTGTAAATTTTTCACGTCTCCAGCATCATAAAACCCAGTGTCTCAACAAACTTCAATTTTCAACAAATAAATTGAACAAAATGCTTCTTACATTTTCTGACGAATCACTTACACTTTACTAGAACATTCATAATCCATTTCAAACATACGTAACCAGTATCGTGCCACTTCTGACACCACTGTGAAACTTTCGTTGTGAGGTAAGTTCTTAGCGTATTAACTTTTATATGATTTTCGAAAATGATGCACAATCTGCACATGGCAGCACTTAATTTACAAACGAACGAATTAACGAATTAAGAGGTATAATTCACATAAAGCTAATAACATAATGTTTCTTTTTTTCCTTTTTCGCAGCGTAATTCTTCTTCATAGTATACTCTTCTGACGCCTGTTCTAACTCGTTGTCGGGTGGCAGAAAAGGGAAATGCGAGCGCCGTTATGCAAAAGTGAGCAGACATTGAGTTCACCAGATCATAAAAGGCTCCAAACAACAAGTGTTCCTTTAACTGTTGTTATCTCTTGCTTTGTGTAGTTATCCGGTGTTCTGTTAGAAAAGTCAATATTCAACAGAAATAGCATATTGTATGAACAAAAGGTAAGGTATATCTATAAAGTTCAAGTATAATACATATTTTTGGAGTTCCTTTAATATCAGTTAAACATACCCTATCTTAGCTTGTACCATCTTCTGATGATATGTTGGATCTATGGATTCGAAGGAGGGTTTTCACATACTAACCCATCTATCTTTTCAAAACAGGTGTACAGTACGAATTATCAGACTAGGCTACTGGTTTCTGGTCATGAATTAGGGCCTCATAATCCAAATGGCCAATCCAGGACGTTACATGGCTATGTGTCACACATTCTTCAATGGTGCGTTGATACAGAATAGCGTACCTGAAAAATAAGACGCCTAAATTTAGGGTCTTCATTGCTTTTTTACACTTAGTTGTGAAAATATTTAGGAAAAGCTGCATACATATTTAACGCAATACATGTAAGCAATAAATATTATTAAAGCTAAAGTTTTGAATTACAGTGTTTTTGCACAACTGTGTGACTAAGATGGTGAATTACAACAATTTCCAACATCCCACGGCAGTACACTGGTTCTACAAGGGTAATTTTTGCAGCGTCTGCAGTTAAGATCTGTAATTTTGCTTCCTGGAAATATGTTTAATGTTTGTAAAATTAAGAATAATAATGATACAAAAAATAATAAATCATAACTCTAATAAAATAATTTTCAGAACTTCTGTTCATTTTCTTATTTTAACTGCTACTTTTAAGGTTTTTATTGCATATTTTGTATTATGTTTGCCGTGTATGCTATATATTATACAAATAACTATAAGAGTCATCGATGAAAGAAACCAGTCTTTAAAAAATGGTAATAATCCATGTTTTATGAGTTTCCTCATTTTACTTACACATTAGGTGGATGCAACTAATGGCAGGACTAGAGAGAGTTACTCTGAAGACACATCTGTGTCAATTTCTTTGGCACTGCAGTATATATAAATCTTTATATACTGAATAAATATCCCTAAGTAAAATGGTAAACAGATCGTAGCAGTTTCTGCAGAGTTACGTTCCAATTTTAAATGCATACGGTGAAGATGTTTTATATCTTGTTTAAAACAAATGAAAAAAGTTAAAAGTTATTACACCAAATGATAGAGATTACCTTAAAGTTTTACTAGTTCGCTTATTCAAGCCGGAATGTGATTTGACTCTCTAAACGAAAACCTCCGCCTTAAGAGTTTTTCTTTCCTTCAACGTATAATAAGAGGAAAATTCTTTTATTGAAAACAAAGCATAAATTTTTAATAATTCGTCTTGTGCTTACTTTCCATTATTCTAATAATTAAGTTTTGCATTGAATAAAATTTCAATTGCTCCTGCCTCCTAATGACTTGCCCTTATGCTTGTCGTTGTTCCACCTCTGGAGCTTGTGCCTGCCGTGCCGGATCCTGCAAAAGATCTTTAAATATTTGCATTTTATTACGGTCATAGAATGGTTTTATCTGGTCAATGTTTGCGGAGCATGATTCACAATTCCTGGCTTTTAACACCACTACAGCCTGAGTTATTTTTTCTATGACGTATGGTCCTTCAAATCGTGGAAAAAATTTGGCTGTTTTATCTTCTGGTGCTGAAGAAAGTGAATGCTTAATTTTTAATACTTCATCTCCTACTTTATAAGTTACTCCCCGTCGTTTCAAATCGTAATAAAGTTTGTGTTTTCTCTGTGCTACTTCAGTGTTCTTTTTTGCTTCTTTAATTAATTTTTCTATATCACCCATTTTAAATTCTGGGGCTCTTTGTTGAACATAAAATAATTTATCTAACGGCGTTATAATCTTTCTGCCTAAAAATAACTCAGCAGGAGTTTTGCCCGTTGTGTCATATTTTGCGGTCCTAAGGGCGAAAGCTAATTTATTGACATAGTTATCCCAGCTTTTATGAAACATTTTAACATAACTACGGATAATTTTCACTATATTTCTATTGACCCGTTCCGCTATATTTGATTGCGGCCGATACGGGACCATTTTTAAATGACGTATGCCCAGTTTTTGGCACATGTCTTCAAATATATTACTTACAAATTGAGGACCATTATCCGATATAACTTTTAGGAGCGCCCCGTATTTTAAAATATATTTATTTAAAATAGAATCAGTAAATAATTTCGCGGAGGCTCGTTTTAAGGGAACAATTTCGGTCCACTTACTAAAATGATCAACCATAACAAGCAGATACCGACTTTTATTTAACTGACTTTTTGGGAAAGGGCCAATAAATCGATGCCAATTATTTCATTTGGAAATTCGGATTTAATACTATTTAGAAACCCGGCCAGGCGGAAATTAATATAATTAACTGCTTGACATGTTGGGAAGGACTGGACATACGACCTTGTTAACTTTTGCAGTTCAGGAAAATACATTGCTTCGCGTACGCGTTGGATAGTTTTTCGAATACCAGAATGAGAAGCTAAAGGGCTGTCGTGTAACTCCTGCAGGATATTTAATCTAAGACTAGCTGGGATAACAGGTCAAAATTCGTTGTTGGAATTTGTAGTTTTTGTATAAAATAATAGACCATCTATTAGTTCGTAATGGGCCGCCCTATTTCTTATCGCCACAATATCTTGGTGGCTAAAATTTTCAGGATCCTTTAAATACTCATAAATGTTTCTAAACTCAGGATCCTTACCCAGTTCGGTTATTACAGTTTCTCGGGAATTTATTGTACATGCTGTGAGCATTGCCACCTTTACAGTATTACCTTCTTCATCTATTTTTATTCTGGATAGGGCATCTGCTACGATATTTTCCTTTCCGGGGGTGTGCTTTATTACCGGATTATACTCTTGTAATTTTAGTGCCCATCTTATTAACCTTGGGGATAGGTTTTTCCCTGAGTACAATCTAGTTACCGCCGCATGATAAGAATACACTGTTATTGGCGCCCTTCCAAAATAGACTCGGAACTTTTGCACTGCTAACAGAACTGCAAGTGCCTCTCTCTCGGTCGCAGAATAATTTCTTTGTGATTGATTTAAAGTTAGACTAAAAAATGCCACGGGCTGCTGAGTAAAGTACCGCTCCTACCGCATAATCCGAAGCATCCTCTGAAATTTCTAAATTTTCATCCTTTTCAGGAAGTTTCAAAACCGGGGCTTGCGTTAATGCTTGCTTTAATTTTTCGAAAGCACTATTGGCTTGGGCTCTCCACGAGAATCTTGCCTTTTCCCTTTTTAATTTTAACTATGGTTCAGCAATAGCTGCAAAATCTTTTATAAAGGACCTATAATATGAACAAAGTCCTAGAAAAGAAGAGAGCTTCTTCGCCGTATTTGGCGGCGGATACTTTTGCACAGCGATTATTTTTGATTCGTCTGTCTCGATTCCTTTCTGAGATATTTTATAACCTAAGTATTTTAATTCAGGGGCTGCAAATTTGCACTTTTCGACATTAACTTTTAGACCGACCTCATTTAATAATGAAAACACCTGTCTTAAATCCTGTACATGTTGGTCCAGATTATCACTAGTAATAATGATATCGTCTAAATAGATAAATGTGGACTTTCCAAGAACAGGCCTTAGCACAATGTCCATACATCGCTGAAATGTTGCCGGTGCCCCTGGAAGGCCAAACGGCATACGCAGGAATGCATAAGTGCCAGAATTGGTTATAAAAGCAGTCTTAGGCACGTCTTCCGGTCTAACCCCTATTTGAAAATAACCAGTCGTTAAGTCTAAAGTCGTCATGTATTTGGTAGAAGTTATGTTCCTTAGAATTTCTACAATAATAGGTAACGGATATACCGGATATTTAGTCATGAAGTTTAATTTACTATAGTCGATCACGAAACGCCACCTTTTTGGATGTGTTACTGGATAGTCATTGTTTTTCTTACATAAAACCACCGGGCTAGCATAACTACTTGAGATGGGCGTTATGATCTTTTTACGTAACATATCTCTAATGTGCCACTCTATAATTTTTTCTTTATTCTTATCATACCGGTATGGTTTGTGGCGAACTGGCAGTGAATCTCCGGTGTCGATACTATGGTTAGTAACTTGAGTAAATCCTGGAATATCACTAAATAACGAAGCAAATTCACTTACCATTTGTCGGATTTTTTGTTGCTCTTCCTTAGGCAGGTGGTCAAGGTTTAACCTTGGTGGTTCTGTTTTCTCTTCTCGAACTGGTTTCCTCGTCAGCTTAAGGGACGCTTCGTTAAAATCCAGTGTTGCTTCTGCCTCTGAAAGAAAATCTATCCCTAAGATTATATGTGCTTGCAGATTCTTTACTATAAAAAACATAATCTTTACTTGTTCGTCCTTGATACGAACGTATAGTGGTAATTTACCTATGAACTTGCAACTTTCACCCTGCGCAGCTAACACTGTCGTATTATCCGAATTATATATGCGGTATTTACGAAAATACTTCCTAAAAAAATCTTCTGCCACACAGGAACACTGCGCGCCTGTATCCAGGAGTGCGGTGGCTGGGATGTTATTCACCAACACTTCAATCTTTGGAAGAGTCAAATTTTTCACCATCACTGTATTTAACTTGAAGGAAGAGGGGTTTTCTTGGCCTTCGGATTTCCGCACCCTCCCGTCAGCAGAAATCCGTTTTAGTTTAAATCTTGTTTTTTCCTTTCCATGCTTTTCTTCTTTTTCCACTGGCCTTCAGACGTTTTTCCTGGATTACTATTGAACTGTCGACGTTCGCCGGTTGTTCTTGGATACTCGTGTTTCCTTACCCACTGATTCGCTTTGCTTCCGTAGCCGTGTTCTTGACTTTGCTGTGGTCTTGGCTCACCAAATTGGTTTCGTTGTTCATACTGGCGTCTTCTTTCAATGTCCGCCGTTCTTCTACTTTCAAACTGGATTGCTAGCTCAAATAACTTTTCCAGTGTAGTCGGATTCCTTAATTCAATAAAGTCTTGTACTTGGGGAAGTAACCTCGGCAAAATTACTTGAATTATCTCAGGATCCGTACGGTTTCCATACAAGAGTTTGAAGACGTGAATTTTTCTTAAAATAAAGCTTGAGAGATTTTCAATTCGTTTCTGGTATATGCTGAAAAGTTCCGTTTCTAATTTTGCACGATCCCTTACGACAGGGAAGGCTTTTACTAGGGCAGTCTTGGAATTTTCGTAAGTATAGGTGTGACTTCCCGCTTGACCCAAGAGACTTCTGCCTATACATTTGAACCAATTAAGCGCTTGGCCTCTCAAAGCGCTGGTAGCTAAGGTGATTTTCTGGAACTCATGCACGGGATACATCATGAAGTGGTCCTCCAATTTTTCCAAAAAACTGGTTACCGGTGAGTTTCCATTAAATGTTGCTTCTGGTTTCATCGATGCGCGCATGGTCTGGACGATGTAACCAAATCCTTCCAGGGCGGCAGCTGGCATTTCTGGATTCTGAGCCGCTTCTGCAGGCAGCACAGGTTCTTCTTGAAACTCGGCCATGGTTATTCTTCTTCGCCGGGCGCCACTATCTGGTTCAGTGTTCCTCCTTACTTGCTTGGGGTCAATGACCTGACTCGGAACAGGGAGCTTACTAAAGCTATGTTCAATAAATGTGGGAAGTAGACAAGATACACAGGAAGGGTATACGAAACCCTTTATTTTTCTCTCTTTACAATGGTTTCCGGACTTCGGAATACAGAGACCAACCACTTGTGGTCTGAAAGTAAGAATATAAAAATATTAACTAAACTGTAACTAGACTTAACTTTGGATTAATAAACAAGTGGCTACTTGAAGATTGGCCGTATATTAACAGAAAGGCCGTATGTAGTACAGAGAACTGTTAACACTAAGATACGTTTAAGATTATCAAGAGGATTAAACCTCTGGCCTTGAAGGCAACCAGCAACCGAGTAAAACTGCTAAGGCAAGCGGCCTGCTCCTACTAACTCCTTCCTCTCTCTTGCTTGGCAAAAAGCCACAACTTAAATACTTGGCGTTCGCAAGACAAATTTGCATAAATGAGTTAAAGCTTTTAATTCTGGCCGGAAGTAGAAAATAAGAAGTGATAGTAAAGATTTAAAATAAAATAAACGTTAGTAAAACTTAAGATCCTTACAAGTGTATGACATAAATTTATTAGCTAATAAAAATAATTATTTAAAAATACATCAAAATAAAATGAACGCTATTTTCATATCGTTGATGTCGAATAAATGCTTTCTTCCTATTTCCCAGTTTAAATTAAAAAGATAAAATAGAAGGAATTAGAAAGTTTGCTGAACAGAAAAAACTCAGTTGTTCGAGCAGCAAATATTTGTTGTATTACCCTAGCTGATATTTAAGTCTTTTTAATAATATGCAATCATATTTCGGTTTAATTACTTCAAATATATTCGTACGTTCTCTTTTAGAACAGTATTAATCTCCTTGTGAAAACTAATGCACTTCTTAAAACGTTCCTGCTCTAAAAACCTTTCAAAGAATCGTATAATTGGATTTACAAAATAATAAACTACCAAGAAAAATGTTATTACTTTTCGTGGCCCTTCTTTATTTTAGTTTAATTTGATTGCATTATAGAAGTTATCACAAGAAGATGCTTAGAAATTTTGTGAAGGTATGATTTATTCGTGTTCACTTTATAAGAAGAGTTATTCCAAAATTCGGGGACCTTTATGGGCAAAAAAAACATTCCAGAATTTCTTTAATTAAAGGGATTTATTTATATGTCACTCTGATTACTCGTTTTTATTTTCTGTTATTTATAGAAGAATGCAAAACATCTGGATGAATATATATTTTTCCAGACTATTTTAAGTTTTGTCATTTTTCTTTTAACTACACGTTTAAATAATAAGGATTTACTTGTATAAACTGAATTTAATTAATTTATTAGTCGATTCTTCCGAAGAAAAAAGCCTTCTTAAACTTCGCCTCAATGCCTCGTGAAAACCAGTTTTATTTGTGTATTCGAAATCAATCCAAAGTATAATGCGGATTTTGATAGAGTCGTTTAGTCAAATTTTATTAAGTTTTAAAATTAAGAAAAACATTTATAGTATTTTTGTCACACTGACAGTGTCTTGTTACCTAAGTAATTACTTCTGTTTTGCACACCATCAGAATTTACCTCTACGTGTCGACAAATTAAATTCTGACTGTGGATGCAATACCATACTGAAAAGTTAAGTTTGTAACTTTGTTTTCCCTTCTGCTAATAATTTTAAACTTTAATATTACTAAACAAAAGTTATAGTTTTCTTAACAAAAGAGCTTGCTGGAACTATACGATATATTAATTAGTATGTCCCCATTAAACTATGTAAAGCTACAACATTAACTGGTCGGACAAGCAAAGCTCAAAATTATTTAACACTTATCAGCCTAACCAATACCAAACGTTCGCGTCTTTTCCGATCAGCGATTTTCTTTCTACAAGCAAAAAACAACGGAAGCAGTGATTATCTCTCCACTGCAAAATCATGCCGTTTGCGAAATTGTTTCTCATTTCAGCGCAAGTTGCTTTCCATAAATTCTCTTTGCGCCTCTAAATAAGGGGCAAACACGTGACACGACAGCACGAAAGAATCAATGTAAGTTAACTGTTAGCCAACTTAATTTTAACATCATGAAATATATATCATTAATTTTAAATTCAATAACTGTTACTTATATTTCTATTAGATTATTAGTTTTTATTAGATAGTGTTTATTTACTTCTATGACATATAAGATTAATAGACATTAGTTAAATCAGTAAATACAGTTATAACATAAATAGTATATTATACACACTTGACAGACTATGCTTTCAAACTCTATTTGAAGGCACTTCTATTTTAAATTTCAAATATCATTAAAATCTAATCTCGTAGAAAAAATAATTTTGCATGGAATGCATGTTTTTATATTATCTTGAACATTAGAGCAATTTTAGACCCTTTCTTGTTAAAATGATCACCGCGCTTAATCGCCAAAATGGAATTAAGAGCGAGAGGACAATAAGGATTTATTTCAACAATAAGAACTTAATTTTTTAAACAATAAGGATTTATTTTCGAAAAATATTGGTTTGTTTTAACTGCTTTGTAAAAACATTTTTTTCGGGGGGGGCGAAAAAAAACCTCGAATTAGATAAAATTTTTTCATTGAATTTTTATACTATACTTTCACGCTTTGTTGATCATGAACAAATCTATCATATTACTATACTATCTCAATATGCTCACATGAAGGACAAATAGCAAGACTAAATAATATTATGATTTTTATTGCAATGAACTAGCAGGTTTTAAAGATTAACCTTTTTAAATTATCTAATTTGTAAGCAAAAATATGTCTGAGTCAGGAAAAAGCACAAAAGCTGTCTGCAGTGAGATATTAATCAAGATCTTTTGAAAGGTAATTAGTTTTAAACCTAATTATACAAGTGAAAAACAAAGAAAGTAACTGTAACTCCAGAATATCTTGAAGCAATCAACACTCTCAGTCAGTCACTCGGCTAGTAGTTGTGAGGTGGGATATGATAGAATTTTGTTATCCGTTTATGACTTATGTTGTGCCGCCCATTGTTTCTTGATTTGAATACTATGGTGTTCCTGAAATACATTGGAATCTACGTAATATTCTAATCAAATCAGCTCTCATATAAAATGAAACGATGCGATTGAACAGGTTTAATAGGTTTTGTAAATGTACGTGTATACTCATTAAGCCAACGCATGAATACTAAAACAGGATACAGTGTTTTTTATTTGAGAAAGAGTGAACCATACGTGCTTTTATTAATTACCTATCAGCTAGTAGTGATAGGTATAACCACTGACTTATAATAATTAGTTCCTGACTTATCAGTAGTAGAAGAAAATTAATCAGGATATATCTCAGGTCTTGTTGCAAAATGAAGGGCATTATGAAACATTTTATAATATCTGCTATGTTTATCTACTAAATAAAAAGCCTCTCTCAAGAGTATTTTAGTTCTCAAGTGTCATTTACCTCCATAATACTTTGTTATGTTATGTGAATAAGTGGAAGAAATGTATTTTAAAACTGCAACGAATTCGGGACTGTAGAGAGAACTAGATTTTTAAAATTTCGCAAAAATCTCACTAAAATTACGAAATTTTGTGATCTTCAAAACATACATTACAGACATGTATATATTCTCCATATTATTTCAAAATAATTTAGCATGTTTTAGTTAAAAACATTGCAGACAGACCTCTATCTTCTAATAAGAAGCAAGAATGACTTTCAGCAGAGCAAAAAATATTTTCATTGTTGTTAAGGAAATACTACTCAAAAGACAGATTATTTTTATAAACTTTAAACACCCCAGCTTGAAATCTGCTTTCATTTTAAATCTTATATTTTAAACATAATTAAGTTTGTGATAAAAATGAATTCCACAGTCTTACGTAAAACTCGTTGCTATAGAAACTGTAAATCACGTTACTTTAAAGTATTTTTTATTCTTCTTGGTCTTTTTTATGTCTTTTAAAACCGTAAGAGAGGTCTTAACCGTCGCGGTTTCCTTTCCTCCTCACTTTCCCTGCTATCTTTGGCTTGGTGATAGGAACATGCGGTAAAAGAGGTAAGAGCTAATTTTTTACCTTACGATTTTAATCATTCAGCAAGTAATATTACTTAACTATGGTTCTATATCTTATAATTTAGTTTGGTATTCTATGGTGTTTTCTTGAAAGGTGAAAATTAGAAAGAAATGCATAGCGTTTAAATTTAACTTTACATCTGCGTAAAAGGAATTAACAAGAGCATGCTTATCGTTTTTATATTTTGGATAAAATCTATAGTATGCAGAAGAAAAAATGGTATATAATTATCAAAACTTTTTGTTAAAAGGAAAGTGTATTTATTATATGCTATCCGCAACTAAATCTTCTCTCGTCAGAACAGCCTAAAGCAAGAACCGTTATCAAAAATGTGGGAAGCATTATATGTTTTTTAATTGCATTGAAACATACTACACACGGTGGCCATCATTATCTGCTGTCATCTGAAATCGTAAGCTGGAGTGTTCTACAATCAGGAGAACTGTCTGCCTGGCCATGTCATATACGTGTTGCCAAATATTGATTTCAAGCAGTATGTTTGGGTCGTGACAGCTGATTATTTAATTCAGATGCTCCCAAATCCAAGAAAGCATATAAATTCACGCCTAGTGGACGGGTAAGTGTAGATTGACGGCCTTTTTTCCGTAAAATATCTTTTGAGAACAACCTTAGCACACTGCACAATTTGTGAAGGATCTCCAACTTGCATTAATATTGTACATGCAAGGACCTGACGTGCTTGCATAAAAACAATTTCCCAACAGCGCTCCATAATTCCTATTTGCACTGCTAGGTGATTGAGTATGTTACTGGACCTGTCAGAGTGAAACCACCGACGAAGTCAGACCCCAAAATAAATTATGCAGTTAATCCTTACGCCGAATATGGATAATGAAATGGAAATCTAGCATCAAGCTCGGTTGTAAATCCTAAACACGGTTGTTGTTAGTATTTATTGAACCATGCAGATGAAAATGCGTTTCTTCTGTCTAGCAAACACTCCAAGGCTATTCCGAATTATTCTCACAGCCAGCAAGAAAATGCAGTGAGAATTGGAGTCCATGGCTCCGACTATACCTGTCTGTGAATACTAGCACTGATCTTAAAGACTGAAACTTTGTTCTTATTCACGCGAAAAGCAACCTTTTCAAGTACCTCTGCAGAAACCGAATTTATTCTTCTTCCGAGACAAACAGCTTGTGATCCTGTTGCTTTGGATTTCCATTTAACAAAATCCTTTAGCCGTGACTGGACCTGCTCAAAGTACCTTGAATATCCGGAATATTCGCAAAGCAAGTGGTTCGTAATCGGCGTTTGGGTAAAATATCTTAACTAACAAAGTGAGATCTTGTAAACTGAATGTCATTAAACTGTACACAAACCTAAATAATAGTTCTTTCGGGTACCCGTAATGAATACTACTATTCCGCTAATTTAAATAATAACCGCTTTCTGTATGTCTAAAATAATTCTATGCTGAGTCTTGATGAAATTACAAATACCTCGTTGAAGCTACTTGGAAGAATCCAATGGAGCAAAGAATCGCAAGCACTTTATTTTGTAAGAAAGGCATAAGAACCTCTTGTTAGCCCATAAGAACTTGTACTGACAGAAGTTGGGA
Source organism: Stegodyphus dumicola (assembly GCF_044657685.1). NCBI lineage: Eukaryota > Metazoa > Arthropoda > Arachnida > Araneae > Eresidae > Stegodyphus > Stegodyphus dumicola. The sequence continues at coordinate 5,139,612 of NC_140776.1, read as the reverse complement.
TCTTGACTTCGAATGCAGCGATGTAGCGAGGTATGCATGTGACATGTGACGTTGCCGAACCAGTGAGGTGGGAGCTGGGAAAATTTTGCAAGTTAAGCTTGAAAATCTTCCAGATCCCTGAAAACCTTTCACAATACAGGAAAACCTTGAAATCTGTCTCAAATATTTCCAAATTTTTATAGCAGTCTGTAGCCTTCTAGTGGCGATATTTACAGCTAATTTGATTTTTAGTAAGCTGTCCTTTCCATCCCTTTATCAAGTAATGCACAATATTCCGCCCTTTTCTGATGGTTGATTATGGTTGTAGGCAATTCTGAATAGGGGACCTTTAATTATGGATACCTTGTATTTACCTCGCATAAGACTATAGAGTTTCGTACGGCGATTAATAATAGAACTTCATAATATTCTCTGTACTTCCTAACAGTTTTTTTGTGATCATTGAAAAAGCTTGACATGTAATTACAATTTACGTAGAAATAAGAAATTCTTATGCACATTCCTGCTAAAAGTCACTCTTGAATCATTAATGATACCTAAAACTGTAGGATTTGTGAAACATTAAAGAGCTTTGAATAAATGGTTCCTTTTCCTTTACAAAATATTATTACTGTTAAACTACGAAATAATGCAATTTTAAACTCTTAAAACACGCATTTTAATCATCCGCATCTCTAAAATTGCAAGTTATATAAAGTCTAAAAATATGAAATATTATTTTGTATAAATAATTGCTTTATTACACTGAATAGATGAAGTAAATGAGAGTCGTGTAACTTTTTAAAGACGCAAAGGTTATCAAAGTCTCGAACTAAGAGACACTGAAAATCAAATGTACCGTCTGCAAGTGTCTCAACTACGGATCTTTCAGCTGCAGGCTGGAACTGTTAGCCTCTTAACACCACGACGGCCCGCGCGGGGTGAATGCTGTAATTCCTTATATCCTTTCCCACTCTGCACTCTCATTAAGACAACAGAACTGCTAGTGTGCTTAAGCTTTTGTTGTGTATTCTCGACAGGACCAAATCTGCTAACTGCGCACCACGAAAAAAGCAGGGTAGGCTGGTCAGATGATATTAGGCAATTATATTTTATTCAAGTACATCAACATACAAGGTACATGAAGGCAGTAAATTGAGATCGTAGGTTGTTGCAAGTTAACCGTAGATCATAAACTTTTAAGTTACACTGCATAAATTACAGAGTTATTTATAGGAGCATCATAGAAACGCACAGTATGCCAGATATAATAGAACTTTTTAACAAAACATGCACAGATGTTAGAATAATAATTTATCGAAATATTTATTTAATATTCACAATATCATAGTACAGATAAGCCGCTCAGACAGTATAGTGGTTAGGGAAGCCTGACTGCGATATCTAAGGGCCTGTGTTCGAATCCCGGAGAAGGCATCTTTGTAACTGTCCGTCCCTTCATAAGAGGCGATGGTAGGCCACCTATTAGGTGCCTCCATAATAAAGAGATCTCCACATCTGGCCTTGTTTAGATTAATGGACTGTGTTACACTGTAACTGTTCACAATCTGCCATTGGGGAAAAAAGTTTAGATAAAGTATTTTTATAATTCTGGGAACTTTTCAGAGAATAGGCATGAAAGAATTTTCATTTTATGTAGCAGATATCTTTAGGGAGTTTAAAAATTATAAATAAATAAGAAATACACTAAAAATTAAACACTAAAATGTAAGACTGTATAATGTACATTGTAGTAGACAGTTGTAAATTAGATATAGTAGGATGAGTGAAAGCATTAAGATTGATATCTACCTTGACATCATTCTTTAGGTGTTTTTCATTTTCAATTATTCAAGCTCTCACTGTATGAAATTTCCTTTCAGAAGGTTGTGAGAGTTGCATTTCGGGTGTTAAAATGCTATTCATGTCACTTACATATCTATTTTAGGTAGGCAAGAAACCCAGCTAACAAAAGTTTGGTGGTGACGAATTATCGTTTGCCTCATTTTACTCTGGGCGCCAATATAGGTATAATGTAGTTCTGGATGACAGATATCATGAGACGTCAAATACATTTCGCTGTTATTCCGAACTTGCTTCTTTCAGTTATCAAATCACTGACTTCACGAAACGAGCATACGGAAGTATTTTAATTCGTTGCATGATTTGTATATTTCATAATATATTTTTCATAATTGCATATTTCAGCGGTTCTCGACCTTTTAACTAACGCGTACCAGCTAAACAAAAATTGAAAACATTTAGTACCACCACTACAAAGTGGTAGTACTAAAGCTACGACCATCACTCTTGAACAAAGCTCAGATTGCATAAATTTACGAGTGTTAGAGACAAAACTCAATCAGGATGTTGGGGTTTTAACTTTCGAATTTAATAGTTAAAAATACTTTGTTTATTTGCGTACCACCTATTTTGCTCTTGCGTATCACCAGTGGTACGCGTACCACCGGTTGAGAATCCCTGGTATATTTCATTCTTTATAAATATTTTCTCTTGTGATCTTACGTCATTATGAATAATTATTATCGTTAGTAGTTTTTATAATAAATACTGGATAATATTTTTTTTAAATTTTCTCCCTATCTATTGTCGTACGACTTTGATAAAATTTTTAAGCTGGAACGTTTCTAGTTTCTTAATTAATTTACACATCTTTCCATTTATTTCTAGAACACATTTTCCAAGTCCTGTAGCATATTAGCATGCATCAAAGTGGAGAAAAATCGGAAAACTTTATGTAAAAGATTTATTTTATAGTTTTTTTATGAATACTTTTATCACTCTAATATTTGTTATTGTTTGAAAATGACGAGCTCGTTTCTATTATGTCATTACTTTCCAATACTTGGGAACAACGTCGCTATAATTTTGAAGTGTTGTACATATTTCTCAATATTCAAATTTAAAAATTTGCCCGGACCTACACGAAACACTAAAGAAGAGAAGCTGATGTGCATACCACATGACTTCCTTGTAGGGGATATTAAATTATACACATTTTTCCTGCATTTCATTTAATCTTATTTCGTCGAAATTCATTAGAGATATATTTCTCATTCAATTAATTCAGTTCTCACATCGCGACAAAGCAAAAAAAAAACATAAAACTCAAAATATCGTTATTAAATATTGAAAAATTTAGAAAAACAAAAAAACCAAATATACTTAAAACATTAAAAAATATTACGATTAAAATTACTGTTTCTATTCGAAAACAAGCAATTCGGCCAGTCGGCAAGAAGGCAGATTTTTCGGTGCACAAAACTAAAAGTTTCCTTTTGGTCAAACTCGGCAAAAAGACACTGAAGGTGCAAAAAGAATTAATTTACTATTTTGCTGAGTTTCAAACGTAAACAAATATGAATGCTATGGTAAAAATGTTAGGCTTAGCCGCACTTAAACAACTTTTAAATTGTTGATAATTCTCTACATATTGCAGGCAGATTACCTAAAGGCATAAAAACCGTAACAGGAAGATAAGAATGACATAATTCAATCATTTTTAGCGCAAAAAATACACAATTTACCAACATGTAAGACTAAAAAAACTGAGCTCACAAAGCCCTGTAATATATATTGGTAGGGTATATATTGGTTTTTTTAAAAATTATAATTACTACTTTTGATATATATAATATATATATAAATAACCAAAATATGAGATGCACAACTACATGTTATAGCAGTCCTGTAAACAAAATTTCAACGTTTTTATGTTATTAGTTTTTGAGTTATGCGAGCTATATGGGTACGTACGTATATATGCCACGAAAATATCACTTCTGAATCCATTTTAAATCAGTTTTATAATTCCCTTTTGGGGGAAAAGAGTCCTGTATTCCTTCCTTGCGTACAGAGTCACGCAAAATCTTCGTTAAATTACATTGGATAGCGGTCAAAATGGATATTTTCGTTGAAATAGGGTACCTGAAATTTTTCGTGGTTACAGTACTTCCTTTACTTCGTACAGGGAAGTAAAAATAATGAAGTTAAAACAAAATAAGTAAAAGGATAAAAATTATATCGTATCAACGTATTTTATGATTATTATATTTAGAATTATTAAATTTTTTCAAGTGAAATTCTCTGTAGTACATACAATACATAACAAAGTACTAATAAGTACATAAAAAGCACTAATAGCATTGAATTGCATTACTATTCATTTAATTTCGTAGAAATTGGAAGATTATGTAGCGCTATGAACATAACTCAATTTATTTGAGCAAATTTAATTTCTCTTGTGGTCTTACGTAATTATGAATAAACAGCATGGTTCGCATTTTCCCACTAAACGTGGATGAAATAGAATATTTCGCAAAAGCAAATTTTTTTTCTTGGAAACTGAACGTAAGGTAAAGTAGTTGGAATGTGAAAACATTCCAGTTAATTTACTTTACGTTCAGCAGTTATTAAGCATTTTAATTAAAAATTTTTATATGACATTTTGTTGTAATTGAGATAAATGTGTCAGCGAAGCTTTCTTAATTTCACAATTTAATTTATTTCTTAGTTTTAAAATTTATTTTAAAATTTACTTGAATATGAGAAGTTTAGAAATTTTACTGTTTATATTTATTATCCCTTTTTATAACTTTAAAAACCATATGAAATTATAAACAAGCAAATGGATGATATAAAAATATAAATATATTAATTCAAATTAAAAGAAATTAAATGAGTTTAGATCGAAAGTGCAATTTTTACGAACTTTCTAAGTATAATATAGTTTCAAAGTGGCTTGTTTTTTAATTGCTAGATCTGAACCATATTATTCTATAATTGATTGATTTGGGTAAATGAGATTTTAGTGAACATAAACCTTCTTAGCTTGAAACATGGTTTTATTATATTTTATATCAAAGTAAAGATTTTATGCTAGAGCTAAAATATTAAACTTTATTATTTCATTTTTGGGATTTGAAAAACTATTCCATTTTCAAATTTCTTTTTATTGTTCGTATTTTTTCGAAAATTTTGGTTTTTAATCGCAGATTTATATTTCGTTATTTTAAATTTGCTTTAACGTTTTTTTCATTGTATATTTATATTTTGCTTTAGATCAGTGACGCTCAGTCTTCTTATTTTTAAGCCCGATTTGTTACTGGAGTGAAATAAAATTGTCTATAAATATCTTATGCGAAAAGCATTTATAAGTATAGGAAATGTTAATGATCTTAAAACACTTAAAATATATGAACAAATACATCTGCAATGTGTACATAATTCAATTATCCAAAAATGTTCAGTTAACATTTAAGGTATATTTTTGGTAACAGTTGGATAATCCATCACTTTTTTCGGCTTTGAAAAGTTAACTTATTTTCCCTAAATAGTTTACGTTTATCTTTCATATCTTTTCGTTAATACGCATATGCATATTTTCAGCAAAATGTTTGACAGGCAAGTTAGCATTCAGTTTAATACAATACAGATGTATTAACAAATGTGATCGACTAACTTCAACGTCTGCTGACTTTGCTAGACCGCTGTAAGAAATTAACTGGAGTTTTGTTTAAAATGGCTCGCATTCGGATCAAGTTATCGAATTTTTTCAATTTGTTAAAAAAGATATTCTGATGAATATTTAATTTTAATTTTAATTTTTAACTTTCGTTTACTCCTCCTACTGTATTTACTACAAGCAATATAGTAGCTTCTATACTATATATACTACAAATAATATATTTCTATTGCCTTGGAAATGTAATGAAATCTCACACATAAAATACGTAGACATGTTACCAGTTTACAAGAACTAAGTATATATGTTTTTGGTGAATTTGTTTGTTTCAAAAACAACTACTGATGTCTGAAAGCAAACCATTTGAAAGCTTGTGAGGGGAATAATTTAAATGTACACTGCATCAGATGATTGTTTAGATAATGGATCTATCTAATATCCGCTTTATACAAACATGCTTGACTTTAGTTTGTGGTTTGGTTTTGTTTGGTTTATTTAATTATGGCAAAGCACACTAGGGCTATCTGCCTAAGGGGAGGGATGCCTTCGTGAAGGACTTTCTAACTTTAGTTTGTGAAACTATTGTTTAAATCCGAGTGTAGTTTTATATTTCAACTTTATTTTTCATTTTAAATTTTAGCTTTTGTTTCGAACTTTAAAATTGTTTTACCTTAAATTGATAAATCGCTGAAATTTACTTGGTAGAAGATGAATTAGTTAATAAATTAAGCTGAAACTCTGAATACTATGCAGCCAGAAATGCCTCACTGTGCACCGGATCATGCTCCTTACATGAGCTTTATTGCAAATGATATAAATCATGTAAGATGAACATGTTTATATAATGCTGTTTTATTGTAGTAAAATATACTTAGTTTATACTTGTTCCTATTCGCCACATTGAAAGATAGGGAATTAAAAACTTGTGTTGCAAAATAGATTCTTAATTATTTATCTCTGAAAATGCATATTGACAAATGAATGAAATGAATGAAAATGCAAATGAATTTTAAATTTCTTACGAAAAATCTATGAAGCTAATTTTGCTGTATCTAGTTACCTAAGCAGAAGATAAAAAGCGATAACGTTAAAATTAAAAACGCTTTCATTGAAACCTTAAATGTTTCAATCGTAGATTTAACAATTTTTATAATATATACAAAATACAATTATTTTAGAAAGAAGAATTTTTTTGAGTAGGTTCACATTTAGTAAACCCATTAAAGGAGACTCTCCGAAGTAATTATTGTTTTCAGTTTGTAGATTTGTGTCTGGCAAATCGTAAGAAGTATTGTCACGAAAGGAAATACTATTTTAGTACAAATACCAAATCAAAAACAACCGAGTGAGATAAATATCCACTTACATCTCGAATAATTAAATATTTTCTTTACCAAATAAATCTTAAGAAGGCGTTAGATTATAATGAATAATATCATAGAAATAACTTTCTTCTGTTTTGTTTCGCAATTCGGAACTCATTTTAAATGATATTTTAGATTCTTAATTTCTAGTAGAAGGAGAATAATTCTTAAATCAATATACCTATCGTTATTGCTTGATTTAATTAATATTATATAGAAATTCGCATACAAAAGTTAGACGAATTTTTTTTTAATGTTATGATTTTTATCCCTCTAAGGTTTTGAAATATTTCTTATTTTTTTAAAATCTTCAATGTTATATACTTCGATAACTTAAATTCCAATAATACGTTCTTTAATTGCAATTTTCATGGTTAATTAGACTATCTGAAGCCATGACTTTCTATGCACGTTTTCATTTTAATTCTCTGATAAATTAAAAAGAAATTTACCTGTAAAATGGAAAAAAAAAGTAATTGAGAAATCACCTGTAAAACACTCACAAAATGCCATTTGAAAATTTTAATTTTTCGTATTTTCGTAATAAGTTATCCCATATTTCTCCTTTTAACGGATATTTATTTAACAAAAAAAAAAAAAAAACCATATGCAATAAGTAATATTCTTTCAAATAATATGAGAGTATTGAACCTAATCAGGAATATGGTTTGATTTAATTGATTTAGGGCTATCTGCCGAACACGTTACACATAGAGAAAACCTTGAAATGCAGCCAGACCGTTCACCTGAAATTGAACCCATATCGAACTACCAGTGTTAAGCCATTTTACGGCTCAGCCGCTGGTTGTCCTTGTAGTCAGGAAAAAGTGAAACACCTTTGAGCAAATTCAAAGCTAAGTGAAAGGTGACAGATAGCAAAGAAAAATCTATTTTAAGAAACAAAATGCAAAGTTACCACTATATTATACGGTGAAATCTAAAGATAATATTTTAAAATGTGACACAAAGTATAATTCTATAGAACTGTTGAGACATATGATACAAATTTGAAGAAATGTGAACCAAGAAGTATTACTGTTTACGCTTTAGTGGCTGTTTAAGGTAGGACCAAACAAGCATTTGTTGAAAATTTGTCGAAAGGTATTTACCAAGAAAGCGTGTGTGTCTATTATCTGACTGAATGCAACATTTCAGTATACGAAAACGTTTCTAGCTCTACATGTAATTCATGGATCTTCTTCTACATAATGTTTTACAATTTTTCTTAAAAAATTCTCCCTCGGTTCAGTTTGCATAGGTTACCAACAACAGATTCTGTCAGTGAAAAAAGATGAAGATACTCTAGGAAGTAAAATTTAGATACCTCTGTCGAAACTCAACTTCCTGCCATTGCGGAGGATATGATGTAAAAAACAGGGCAGACTAGCACAGATTTTAATAGTATAGACTAGTGGGCAAGCCTGCCAGTTGAGCGAGCTGCGCCCGCTTTATTCACGTATGTATCCACAAGATACTGCATAGATAGACGTTACACATGCGAAAAATCACGAAAACCCCCATGTAGTGGGGCATTTCGTGTTCGCCGGGAAAGTTGGACCGAACTACCAGTGTTTAGCCGCTAATGGTCCCTTGTACGAAGTGTATTCGCGAAAATTTTCGGGAATGCTATTCCAACAGTAGATTTGTTAATAAAATTCTTTTTGGTAAACTTTAACTCCTATCTATAAATTTTATACCCAACATCTCTTTCGTAAATTTGTTTCATAACATTAAACTGTGGCCGGATATTCGCACCTATGACAACCAGCACAGACAGTGTCATTTTTACTTGCTTGCGCGAAGTAGTGGCGCAGTGTATTCAGCTATGGTAAAGCACTCTAAGGATATCTGCGTAAGGGAAGAGATGCCTTCGTGGAGCACTTTTTAAGGCAAACTGACTCGTATGCATGTTACACATGGGGAAAAAACAAAAACATCTTTGCAGTCAGCCCGTTCGCCGGGATTGATCAATATGTTCCGAAATAATCTGGACAGAAATGCTCGTCACGTAATCTCTTAACATCAGACTCTTTCTTATAATCAAAATTTTATTTTTAGTTACGTACAAATGCAAACATTCTGGCCTTCAATTCATGCACAGCTCTTAAATATGATTCTAAATACTTCAAAACTAAAATATCTTGAACGCAATTGGGTGCTTTAAACTACGGAAATGAGTATAATATAGTTGGTGGTAAGTGTACTTTTATGAAAATGAAAAAGCAAAATAAAACGCATTGGTACATTTATTTAATATTTTCACGAATAAATTTTTTGTATATTTTGTATAGATGATATAGTGATGAATAGCAATTTATTAGTCATTTGAGACTTTGACCTTTCTGAAATTCATTACAAAATCACTAGATAATGATGCGATATTATAAGTTGTTTATTTTAGCCCAAGAAAAAGTAATTTAAATAATTTAACTAAACATATACATAAGAAATAAAATATTGCTTGCAATAATGAGCTAACTCCCTGTTTCGGTTTGCAGAATAGCAAATAGATTCAACGATTCAACCCTTTCTTCCTAAATTCATTAGTCTTAGCTAACCTTTCGATCTTTTAAGAAACTCAAGATTTAATTTAAAACTTTGATTAAACATTTATTCTAGATTTAGTCCGAAATTAAATATTTGATTAGGTCCGAGTTCCTTTTAACCACCATTAACCTTCACCTCATTAAATACCAAACTTTACAAAATACCTACGGAGCTGGTGATAGTTTCGAAATTATAAGTTACTCATTACGGATTCACTTTATGGTCGCTATCACTTTCCCTCTATAATGGTAATGAAAGAGAGAACGAATGTCTTCTGGGATGATATGCAAAATAAAATAATAGATCCTTAACACACTCCACTAGGAATTCAATGTGATACTTAAATTTTAATTGATAATCCGTTATCTACATTGGGAACTTTATACTCTTCCCATCAGTGCATAAATTATTGGACTTTATCTTACTCTTAGATAAAACACAATTAGTTTAATTAGTAAAGTATATATTTGGATGGAAAATATTTGCATATATTTGGTCGTAATCTGTATAATTTAGATGAATTTAAATCTAGTTAAATGTTGATAAATCTGAATAAAAAATTTTGGTAAATTTAATGACATTTTAGAAGCTTCTTGCCAACCATTTCTTAACTCTTTCAGTTCCAAAGGGTTACATAAGTCTCAGTAGATGTTTGAAGAAGCGTAGAGGGAATTAAAAGCATCAATTTACTACGTTGTTGATGCCCCACTGGTAATAGGCATCATTTCTAACATCCCCCATTACGAAATTGTTGTGCGCGTCTTCTTATAAAGCCTTATAGAGGCTTAGTGACAGATTCTTACTTTCTGTAGAAGTCATTTGTGATAATTACCACGAGCACATAAGTCATTTGAAACAAATAAATTGGGACTTAAAGGGTTAAAATTATTTCAGGAAACTTATCCTCATTGATAAGTAGATTAATGTTGTAGAGGAGAACAAAATGCCAGTGCGGAGTTATTATCAAAAGGTATAGACATAACGCTTTTCCATAAAACGTGAAATCTAAACCGTGGACCAATATGCTATCCATTGCATTATGAGAACATTGACTCTGTTCACTAATATTATGCATTTCTCCTTAGGCAATAAAGAAAAAATGGTGAAAAATACTCTTACTTACCGTCTATCCTGTGTTTTGACAAAGAGCATGTATGACAAATGACAAAGAGCATGATTAATTGAAACCTGAAGTTTAAAACGTCTATCTTAATGGATGTGGATTAGCATTGCGCAGATCCTATATTTAGTTATTACGCATTTATATATTAAAACATGTATAAGATTGTAAAGAAGTAATAAAAATTTAAACCTCACCAGTTTCAGCTTTACTGTTATAAAATTCGCTAATAATTATAAACAATTTAAGCTGATCATGATTATATTATTTGATTTATGGAAATAACAATATATACCGGAAGCTTATGATATAATTAAAATCCTAGAAATAACACTTAGTTTACCCTCATTAGAATTAAAGTTATTTGAATGTGAATTCTGGCCTTCTGCTTTTAATAGTAGCAAACGTGGTAATGCTAAAACTCTCAGGAGTTGCTTTTCGATACATAATATGCTAAGTGCAACTTATCTCTCTTGTGAGTTTGGTATAATAATAATATATGATATATAATTGTTAATTCTTCTTAGTACTGAAAGTAATCGTTCTGCTGATGCAATTGAAGCTGGTGATGATAGACTGAGAGATAATATTTTGTAAGCTTCACTCATAATGTTATTAATATTATTGGTATTCATATATGATACTGGGTAATAATACCTGTATAACTACGCAAAAGAATATAAAGCAAACTACGCAAAAGAATATAAAGCAATCAGCGCATGTTTAAGCTTTGCAAAATCAAAACTTTTACATTATGGACTGGAACTTAAATTGTTTAGCAATGTTTTAGGAAAATTAGTAATACAAGTAACAAAATTCGGGCATTTTTCGACCTCTTCTAACACTTTATATCAATACCGAATATATTCCAAAGAGACTTAGCCTTTTCTATTGCATCTTTCCAGATGTCGTCTTGAATTTCTGCAAATGTAATCTCTAATGGTTCAAGATATGGAATGCGTCTCTGAAATTCATTTTAGGACCTTGTAATCTACACATGACCAGTTCTCCTCATGATTTCGTGCTAGAAGAAGACTAAAGTTATAAAACTAAAATTCAGAAAATTTTGCAGCAAATTTCTAGCTTCACTTCTGGTGTCACTTTTGGCAGTAATGTTAAGTTTTCTTAATAGTTCTACTACTTCCTCCAGGTCATCGACAATAACGGTAACCACCTGTGCTCTGGCGCTCATGCTGTATCAGGTACACGTTCCTAATTTTGGATGAACAGAAACGCAGTGGTTTTCCATGGAAGGGAGGATAAATTAAATCTGATCTACCTCCTTTTGATTCATATTTTAATTGCATTCCTTTTCCTATATATTTTACGTACTTTTTGTATTTCACATCTGTAGTTTACAGTGCTGTTCTAGTTAGAGATCAACTGGTTGAGACTTTTACATATTTATGGGAAAACTTAGGTTTAACTGTTTTGAATTTCATTTCATGTTTTTGTGAATTTGTATCTAAATGTCGGTTTTTTTTGTCTATAACATATATATAGCCCTTCTTTACATTCATTTATTTGTTTGTGTGTGTGTGTGTAATTATTGCAAAGCCTCGAGGGCTATCTGCCTAAGGGGATGGATGCCTTCGTGGAGGACTTTCTAAGGGAAACTGGCTCGTATACACGTTACACATGGGGAAAACCACGAAAACACCCATGCAGCCAGCCCGTTCGCGAGATTCGAACCTCGGACCGAACTACCAGTGTTCAGCGACTTTACCGCTCGGCCGCTGGTGGGCCCATTTATTTGTTTAAGTTGTTATATATATATATATATATAATCTTTCCTTACATTCATTTATGTTGTTAATATATATATAATTTTTTACATTTGTCATGTCCCGGCTGTGCTAAAGTGAAATGGAAGATCGTGTAAATGGAAAATCGCCTGCCCTTCTTTAAAGGTGTCAAACCAAAATCATGCAAACCGCATGATATGTAAAGCGAGGGTTACTTGTAAAGTTGTAACTTATTATCGTAGTTACAGGATACATTAACAGATGGCAGAACTAGCGAAATTTTATTTTTATTGTATTTCTTATTATTTATATAACATTTAGTGTTATACTTTGCAAAAGAACACACCTGCTTGAAACACGAAGGAAAATAATATCTTGAAGCATTTAATATTCATATACATAGACCATTCACTATACTCACTGGATTTCTGTCAATTAAATTATGCCATATTTTAGAACTTTAAAAACGTTCCATAGTGGAATTAACCTTTTGTGATTCATTCATGATATCAAAAGCAGAGACCTGCTTTGGTGACTAAATATAAAAAAAAAAATTGGAAAAGTTCAAAGAGTATGAAAAATAGTGAAACGAGGTATTGAATTTCAATTTTCAGCAAAACAGTGCAAAATAACACCTAAATTTTAGTTTCGCTTATAAATCGCTTACTTGTTTCATTAAGGCGGCAATGCAGAGAATTAAATTTTGAGAACAGCGCAGAGTTAAGTTTTATCAAACAACGTTTAATAGAAATAATGCAAATGAATATCTGTTTTTTTTTCTCATTATATAAGTATCATTTGTTTATTTGAGAAAAAATATAGATGCTACTTAGGGAGAGTTATAAGCATTATCTGAAAGTAATTCTGAGATGCGCCATTTCGGTAAATTACAGCCAGAGAAAGCATTTTAAAATATAAATGAAGCCCAACGGAATTAAGAGAACCACCTTTTGTAATTCGATCAATCTTTATGAAAGCTAAAACGCAGTCTTCTCTAGGAAATATTCTTTGCTATTCCACTTAATCTTTCCGTAGGAAAGCTGTGGGAACTAAGCAGTGAGAATAAGTTTAATATTTTCAAAAGAAATATTAGCTTACCTGCATGCATTTCATCGATGAATACGCTTGACGAATAAAGGAGGAACTAAAGCTAATAATAGTTCATTAATAAACGTTTGGGGAAAATATCATATCTTACAAAATGGAACTATGCCTCTTTGAATGCAACATAAAAGTGAGTTGGATAGTAACTAACCATTTAAATTTCATTAGTAAATGTGAGTCAAGTGCACAAATGTATCAGGTCAAATAAGGATTTAACTCACTTTTCTTAGCACGATTATATTTAATGTAAACATGTGGATGTTGTTTCACTGAAATGTTCCCGTAATTAGCGATAATGCATTTGCTTTTATTTGAAGTAAAGAAGGAATCAATTAAATAAATTTCAGAAGTTCTACTATAATTCGAAACCATTTTCAAAGAGAATAGTTAAATGCGTCGTGTTTATATATATAAATATACACTCGTTATCATTACTTGAGGAAAAATCATAAAAATGAGGATTCCTCTAAACGCTACATGTAGAATTTAATGAAACTGACCCACAATATATAACACATAGTAATGTATAGAATAGCATGAAAAGAAATTACAAGACTATTATGGTGTTATAGAAATTAGCATATGAACTAATCGGATATGTTAGTTCGGCACAGGAAAAAAAATTCGCTTCAATGTGGCGTATCAGAAGAATGCATAGAAGCAATGTAACACGTACAGCGATGTGTGATGTTGTCAGTAATGCAGTCTATCAGTTTCTTAGGAAGTGAGAGCCGTTGCTCTGCAAAGCAGTTGTAGTCGTGGGAAGGGTCTGAAGAGGAGAATTAAGAGCAGCTACACGTTTTCTATAGCATCTCAAACATGGTCGATAAGATTCAGATCCGGTGATCAAGGCGGCCACTTGATGCTCTGAATTTTTTTGTTTTTGAATATAATCATACACGATATGAACCCTGAGAGATATGGAGGTCTGTGCATCCTCCCATAGAGATATTACTCCAAACTCAGACACTGTCTCCTCCATCTCTTTCACGGATGTTTGATGGATGATAACGGGTTCTAGGTTCTCTCCAAACCAAATAACGCCTACTATCGCTTTGGAGGCTAAACCTGGACTCATCGGTAAAGCGAACAGCCTTCTGATGATTAACTATGATCGGTCATCGTAGCGCTTGGCCGTTTTGGCTGAACCTCTTGGATGACGAATCTGTGGTTAGAAAATTTTGCCAAAGTCTATGAACGACAGAAGGACTCTTATTTAGGCGAATGATGCCTGGAGGTCATTGCTACTAATTGGCTATCTCAAAAACTGGCTATCGCAGAATATGTTTCGAATTATTGGAGTATTTATATGAGAAGTCATTTCCTGCGACAGCTAGGCCGACTTTTAAAATCCCCGGAATCATTCTCACAGCAACATACGAGAATATATTAAGATTACCCATGCACAATAGCAAGGTTATCCAGACTTTTTTTCGTGTGTCGAATTAGTCGAAAGGGATAGATGGATAGCGCGTCTTCCAGTTGGCATGTGTTTGCATATGTTGCGGAAGGTGTCAACCCACCTGTAATGATGACGAAAGGATTAGCCATTTATTCCAAATTTAGTGCATTATATCAAATATCAGTGAAAAATAAGTGAAAAGTAATAAGGCTAGCCTAAAATTAGCGGTCGTAGAGAGTTTATAAAAAGTTTAATGTTTGTGAATTCAAAGAAAATCCTGTACAATTCGCAAAAATATTCCCAGAAATCAGTGCGACAATAATTTTACTATTTTAAACAGTCTACGAAAAGAAAAAAAAATATTTAGTCCAACTGGATAATTTGCAATTGCGTAAATGTGTTATCACTTGTAGCGATGCATGACGCTAGACTGAGAATATTCTCTCAGGAGATTGTAGTAGTATTGGTTTAAACGGGGATGGTTCCGAAAAAAAAAGTTTCACTTCATGTTCCGATTAGTTATGGAACCAATGTTTGGGCTACCCATTTTGGGATTTGTCGAAAATATTTTGCTCGCATCTGCGTTCCGCGTAGATGTCAAACAATCAGATGCAATTTGTAGTATGGGGATGGCTGTAACTTGAGGTAATGGACAATAAAAATAAAAACCGATGTTATCGAAGAAATACGAACAAAATAATATTTGTGTGATGTTGTTTTGTAATATAACGGTCTAAGGCCATTTTAAAATGTTTATATACTGATAAAATTATAATTCTGGGAACTGCACCGCATTTCTCATTTTGTAACATTCTTGTACTTTTTAGATGTCTTTTACGAATTTTCCATCTCTAAAAGTTAGCCAAATTTGTTATATTTCTTACTGACATATAGCGTTCTGTGTAGAAATATTATCATTGTTATGTAATAGAGTTCGTTTATTGAATTTAAAGTGAATCCTTTTTCAAAAACTCTGTTTACATATGCGTGACTTTACTTTTGTACTAATTACTTATCCTTCAAATTGTTTATTGCATAATCAGCGACATACTGTGAACATCAGGGTTGCATAAAAAGGAAAGCATTGCTTATGTAATAATCAAAATACTCATTAAATTTGCATGCTATTATTTTTATGCTTTTAATGAAATAGGTTTCAGATTATAAATGCATCAAAACCTATATTTGGTTGTAAATGATACATATTAATAAATTCAAATTTAAGGATTTATTATTATGCATGATGAAAAATATTTGTATATATATCCATTAATAAACATTTTTGTCATTACCCAAATACTAAAAAACGTACATCAACAACTTATAAACCATCGCATCTCGCTCTCTATATACGCAAATATATGTCCTCTTAGATATGTATGTAGGAACATAAAAATGAAAATTGCTAGAAAATTATTTGAAGTTATTTCTAATTCATAAAATGATCGCGAGCAATTATATTTGTCAGTTTTTACACATTTGTATTCATCAGTTCTTTCCACATTACCTTGGTTATGGAATACACAACTGAAAAATAACTGAGCATAGACACTAAAGCGTGTACCCGTTTTGTTTTGGGGATAAAACATAATTATATCTAACGTAAAATTTACATGGTATAAAGATAACTTATGTATGACTGTGCGATGCTTTTTTTAATTATTATTTATGGATAGAAAAGTAAATATCAGCCATAAAGTTAGCCAAGAAAATATTTTTACCAGTTCAATAATTTGCCAGTGAGCCTTCTACTTTTCATGAGAGTCATATATCAGAAAGTGACAGATATACACATGTGTAATGTCTGATAAGTAGACTTACATAGATCTAGCATACATTTTAAACTGGTCTTCATATATACAAAATTTGGCCATTACTGATGTAACTGATTGCTCTAACCAGAATTGTGTTTATCAATTTAATGGCCTTGTTCTATTCTTAAAGTAAGTAATTCATAAATTAGTGTGGAACGCAGATACAAAAGGGTCATAGTATTAAAATTAATTACATAATTCTCTCTTAATTCTGATTTTCATAATATACATAACCTTAATAACTATCACTAATCTCTTTGTATCATTTATTCAAAGGCCCTCCCTTTAGGCAGATAGCCCTCGAATTCTTTGGCATAATTGAATAAATTTTTAAAAAATAAACCTCTTTGGACTTTTTTCTCTTTAGTTTTCAGAATCGTGAATGTCGAAATCAAGTTGATCAACTGAATGCACGCCATCTATCTATTATGTGACGCAATAACAAGCAAGTTTAAATTGTTAAAACAAAATACTGAAATGCTTCCGTGGGCAAGCAGTGCAACACACAATTCCATAAAAAACACCTATTTCGCCAATCTTAGTGATAATTGTTTTCACTTTGGCGTTTAAGTCTGTTTAGCAAGTGAATATGATGAACCAGTTAATATGCATTTCGTGGAAAGGGGTTTCTTAGATATAGTATAGAAATAGGTAACAGCAGATGTGATACAGGTTTAATGACCACAAATAAACAAATATCGGATTTCAGTATTTATTAAAATTTAAAGTATTTTTAATGATGAAAACTAAATATATAAACACACAATAAAATATAAACACATTTTTCTCCCTTTACCGTTAATAAAAATCAGCTGAATGCAGGGCCGGACCACCAGGACGGCTTTTTATGACAAATCGGGTATCGTCCGGTACCCGCAACTGTCTAGACTGGTACAGAAAATTCAGTATTTCAATACTAATACAGACGGACCTAATAAAGATACTAATCTTAGTTGCTTTGTCGAAGATATATTGCCTGTGGCAGGTGAATTGTTAACTGGCATGCAAAGTTAAAATTTTATTGAAGTATTCAACATTTATTAATAAACAGCACAATAAAATATGTTTATTACGAACTGTCATATAGATAAATTGTTTCAAAATCCTAGAACCAGCCTTCTTAACCAAAGATGACCTTCGTTGCTCGCTTGGTATAGATGTATAAATGTGCCTTAGTTAAATGTTAAGGGTCTGGTAAATGTATATTGTATACGAAATAGGCGTTATAACTCTTAAGATAAAAGAAGAACACTGCTTCGCTGTACACAGTGTGATAGACGTTCAAGTTATAACTAGATATTTGAGTCTTGATAATTGCATATACGCTAAATTCTCACTATATCATTAGTAACAAATATACTGCCGATCACAATGGATTCCTGTTCCTTTCAATGATAATTTATGTTTCTGCTTAAGGTCAATGATAGACATCAGACTAGTATGGAGACGAATAAATTTTAATAGTCACAAAGACACTTTCCACCATATCATTCTTCACGTTTTTGTGCTCACAGTGGCTGCACACTTTTCGTTTTGTTTATGATTTGTATTATCCTAGAATAATAAAATCTGTAATCATTACATAGATTTAAATCATCCATTACATAGAATCATTCGTTTAATTCGCATTCAAATATTAAGTGAGCACTTTAAAAGACGAAATGTGGTACTAAATCAAAGAGTCAAAGAGTAAATCCAGCCCCTGCATTTTGTTTTGTTATTTATATTTATTAAATGATTTTAATAGTTTAATTTTGTTCTTAATTCAGAATTTTGGCCCTCAATCACAATCATTTGCAAGTTAAACGAAAATTTATTTAATTTTAATAACTTATTTTCGTAAGAATGCCTCATAGAATTTCATTATAGTTTCCATTACAGCAAAAAACAGAAAAGTTAGTAAGTACATAGATTTATTTGTACATAAAACTGGACATCACAAACTTTTGTAGAAAACAGCTTAATATTATCTTGAACATCAATTTATTTTCCTTTTTAGAAGTACATATAAAGCCAATTTGTTACATTGATGTAAAACAGCTTTGAAACAAATTTGACAGGTCCTTAAAAAAAGTAAAAGTAATACTAATATGCCACGGCAAGAAAAGAATGTTCTTATTATAGGAAATAAGTTATAAATAATATTTGTTAACAACGGCTTACAAATAATTTTAAATCTGTCTCCTTTGCTGCAAAATTATCGAAAGTGTTTTTATTCAGCTGAGGTGATAAGAGAAACTGAACTGCATGCACCGAAGTGAAAAATTATTGACTGGAATTTCGTGAAAAGAGGCAAATATTGCCCATCAATGGCGCAAAGAGAGAGAGGAATTAGGAATTGTTAGAGTGTTGTTTAGTGAAATATCTTTTCGGATTTTAAATAATGGTCTTAGTATTAAATTATTACTGATAGTTTTCGTAACTATATTTTATTTTAACTGAATATTGGTGTAACTGAACTTCTGTAAATTATGCAATACATTTTTTTTTATTTGCATAAATTTCTTAAGCTGTTCTTTCAGTATTAAAGAATTTTTTATGTGCTTGAATGTTCCAAACGTAGACTCTCAAAATTGTATGCTTTAAATTTTAATTTCCATTGAATTTTGGTAACTTTGGAGGAAGTCATTTGGTAGCGCAATTCCTGCAGTAGATAGGAAATGTTAATACTTTTCAACAAAGTTTCATTTTATGGTATTTTCTTATGCTCACACTAAAGGTAATGTCATATTATACGTAAAAAATATTGATGGAAACTCTGTACAGACATAAACAACAAATTTGCATGCATATTCCAAAAATTACAAGACAATGTTGTCCGAAATTTGCTGTTAACCAGTTATATATGCTATCTAAAATGAGTTTTTAAAATGTCACTCAGATTATGAAATGGTACCTTTTGAAAACCGTTATTAAATATTTCAGTTTAAATGACTTTTAAATGGATTATCATAAGCTGCCTTAAGGAACTCACTTTTAAAGTATTGAGCAGAAGTAAAATATCCCGTGGATTAAAGCCTCGCAAAAAGTGTTTATATATCACGCACATTATTTTATTGTAAATAGAAAGTAATAAGCATATCAAGAAAGCTTTTTATTGAGTCGTTCAGAACTTTATGTTACTAAGCGCAAACGAGACATGAGCAAAATATTTTACACATTCATTTTACTCATCACTTCCGTATTTTTTATATTATTTTATCAGCACCTTCATGTAAAAATAAACTATCTGAGTTCTAATACAAGCGCAAACGTGTATTTCCTTTTTTACCAAACTGCCTTTGAATTTTAAACGTTTTTTGCAAACCGAATGTTTAATCTATGACTAAGTTTCAGCCTGTATTCAGTGAAAACCTGAAAATTATTTTAACACTTTACAGTTCATTAGTTCCCGATAGTAAAGGCGAGAGATTAGCTCTACGATGAAGGGAAACCAGAGTGTAAAAAGTAGAGACATTAGGTTAATTGGAAAAGCCGGTGGAATGAAACATTAGCAACGCCTTCGCTGGAATCGAACCATGGACCTCTGGAAGCCCGGCCCATTGTGCAAACTACTACAGCCCGAAGGCACGCCAGGAAAGCGGGAGAAAAATTTAAAAAACATATATACTCCCCTTTTCAAAGGGCGAGTGGGGTTTTTAGGGGACCCAATCGCTAAACCCTGGGTGGGGAGAAATCATCATCCACCACCCTTTTAGTTCGGGCGCCACTGTAGACACATTAGATTAATTGGAAAAGCCGAAGAGGTGAAAACATAGCAACGCCTTCACCGGGAATCGAACCAAGGACCTCTGGAAGACCGGCCCAGTGTGCAAATCACTGTACCACGAAGGCACGCCAGGAAAGCGGAAGAAATACTTCATAAACTTATAAGGTATTTTCTCCCTTCTTTCGGCATACATTTGTGGTGTAACTGAAATCATAGTTGTCGCGTATCGGAAATGTGCAGGGTTTGAGTCCCGGCGAGGGCATTGTATATTTTTTATGTCTTTGAAAAACCTGATGACTCTACACGTGGTGCCCGAAACTATGAAGGTGGTGGTCGGTAATTCATCCCCATTTGGCAGTTGGATATCTTTAAAAGCAGGAGTGTATAAGGTACTTTCTACCTGTTTTCCGCGTGCCTTCGTAATGTAATTGGAAGCAAACTGGACGCGTATTCGAAAGGTCCAGGGGTTCGAATGCCAGCGAGAGCAATGCGCATTTTTCACGTCTCCTGTTTAGAAAAAAACCTAATAACTCTACAAACTGAGCTAGAGTTTATTAGAATTTGCCATTGTTTCTAACAATTCAAATTTCTTCCTTAGAAAAACTGTCAGTTACGAGATTGAATTGAGTTTTAGCGAACTTTTTTATCTGGCGATTAATATATTTATTATAATTGCATTTTCATCACTGATTATCTTTTACAGCAAGTAATCCTCCTCCTCTTTAGATAAATGAAAACGTTTGTCCGTTAAATTAAATTAATATATGTCATCATTACTTCAACATTATGTTATTTCATAAGCTCATTACTGTACACGTTTGTTTTACTTTTAGATTAGAAATTAAAATTTTTGTATACGTAGAAAAAAAATGTCTTACGCACAGAAAAATTTATCTAAGCGTGATGAAAATTAGTATGAATATATGCATATATGTAAGTGTAATTAAATTACAGAATAATAGTAAGGATCACAAAGCAGTAGTTAAATTTATTCAGAAAAATTAGTTAAGAGGAAAGAAGACAGCATATTATACTATTTGTTTCTCAGTCTGATAAACTGCTTCTGGATTATTTTCTGTAGAACTGAGGCATGGATTTCTCGTATACTGTCGTATGGAACTTTTTGTTTTAGAATTTTTATACTGATGAAGAAAAGTTTCTTAATAATAGAAAAGGAGAGGGAGCATCATATAAAAAGACTGATTTCGTAATTTTTAATAAATTGGTTTTTTAAATTTATAAATGCAAAAAAATAAATATTTACGTCATTTAAGAGTTTTTTATATTTCAGATTTTTTTTTTGGGGGGGGGGGGTAAACAAATTCCGGCCTTTCCAAGAAGAAAACAATTTATTTCGTATTGTATATGTATTACATATAATACATGTCCAGTACCCATCCACTATAATGGAAAACCTGATCTCAAATAAAGGCATTAATTACTTTCCCCGTAAGTTAAATAATTAAGAAAATTAAACTATAATGCTTATTAGTACTTCTGTGTTAATGCGGCTTTCGTGCCTAGCTGCTTCAACTGAAGTGGGCAAAATTCAAATATCACCAATGGAAGCTTTAACGAAAGTAGTAACACAGTGGCAGCTTTTGATGAAATTGAATATGTGTATAGCTAATACACAGATAATAAAATGATTAAAAAATCAAGGTACACATTCTACCAGGCATTCATCAATTGTCCTTCTTTTTAATGATAAAGCCTGCGATATTTTGTGGTGAGCGAATCTGGCGGCCTACCGTGCCCCAGACATGCTCGATTGGTGAAAGGTATGATGATCTTGGAGACCAAGGAAGACTATCAACCCCACGCAGACAGCCCAGAGATATCCGAGCGGTATGCTGCCTGGCATTATCTTGTTGTAAAATGGCTCCAGGATAACGTGCCATGAAGCGTAATGCAACCGGCCGCAGGATTGTATAAACATATCTTTGATCTGTTAAAGATGTACGAAGGATGACTAAAGATGACCTGCTGTCATAAGAAAAAGCACCCCTCACCATTACACCAGGGCTGTATGCCTTTGTAAAACAAAGGCTAACTGGGACCGATGGCTCCGTCCTCTCCAGACACGAACACGGTGGTCATCTGCTTCAAGAGTGAAGCCGGATTCCTCGCTGAACACTACGGTGCCAGTCTGATGGCAGCCATGGTGATCGGCTGCGACACCACTCCAGACGTTGTTGTGGGGTGAAAGGCAAACGTCTTAAAGGTGTCTGTGAGCGTGACCCCGCCTCAGGCAAGATGGTGTGAGATGGTGGACGGTACCACGGGAAGTATACACGTGGCTGTAGTGCGTTGAATAGTCGACGGCGGTTCAGGCCTGGTGAACAATCATCCTATCTCGCCTCGCATCTGTGCTCCTTGGCTTTCCAAAGCCTTCATTTCGTCGGGAATTTCTTTGTAGCAACCTGCTGCCAACATCTTTGAACAGCACAGTCTGTACACTTCAGGTGGCGGCCTATTGCTTGGTATGGCCACCCAGCTTCACGCAACCCAACAATGCGATCACGTTCGAAGTCGTTTAGTTGTCTGTAAGGTCTTCGATATCATCTTAATGTCATCTTTAGTTGATTCTTTAAGGAATTACAATGAAAGCAACAAAAAAGTATAAATTTTCCGCCTATGTTACTAGTTTTATACTTTGCAAATTGCTCACTAGAAATGCGCGCTGTGATCGCAATTCCTGTTCATTTCCCTTGAAACTTTGATCATTTACATTTTCAATCAAGATGTTTCAGCATACCAAATTTCGTCACGCTCGCAAACGTCCTTGGCGCTTCGATTTTTTTTTTAGTGTTTTTTTGTTTTTCTCTCCCCTTTTTGAGAAATGCTAATATTTGTCGGCTACCTATTAGCATAAATTTCAGGCCTCAAAATGTTAGAGAAATTTTATGACTTATTCAACAACATGTCAGCGGGTTTTGCCGTTTTCTTTGACTATAAGATTAAGACTCTTATAATGGTTCATAAAGATTGGAATATATTCTTCAGAAAGGATGCATGATAATAATTTTATATAGTATACATAGTTTTACTAAAGTTATGTTTGGGAAAAATATCAAGTAAACAAAAATAAAAAAAAGTATAAACAAAAAAAAAAAAAAAAAAAAAAACATAAACAAAATTATCAAGTATTCTGTTATGAGTGGAGGCTAAACTGAATTAAAACTGAGTTTGACCAAACTGTTCATGCTCCAGAATGACCGCCCTCTAAACAGATGGCCATGTTCTTGTATTGCATCCCTCGTAGTAGATTTTTCGTTTTGGCGAAGCGATCACAATCGCAGAAACTCATATCCAGCCAATGTAACCGATCTGCCAGTACCTCTCACTGCAATAGTTAGAGGAAATCCATAAAATCCACTGCAAGCGTTGAAGGAAGGAATAGTATAATAACACTGAGTATTTCGTGGAAGATGATGCGTTTTTTACTGTCGTTTTCTCTGGAGTACGAGACGCATTAGTTGAGATATGCTCTTTCCCCATAGGAATGCAAGTGCAACCGTTCATGTCATGACATGAACTTTGCAGTGGATCTCTGCAACGGTGACGGTAGGTGGTATTGGAATTTCTATCACATTTATCCGATAATATCCATGTGAATATGACTGTAATCTCTTCGTCGAAATCAAAGACCCATTGCTAGTATCCATTACAGATAGAAAGTAATTTATCTATTTTAGTGAGGTAATTAAGAACCATCATTAGATGTGGGAGAGCTAAGGATGTACTGTGTGCTCTCCAGTAATTTGGCAAAAGGTAGTTTACACAGCAGTCAATTATACTGAAGAATTGTGATTGTTCCTAAGGTAATTAAGCCTTTTCAAAGCTATTGATTTGTTACCATTACTTTATACCCAACGGTTGCAAAATGATATTTCGCAGATTAGAATAGTAGTAAAAGGTTGAGAACATAAAGCTAGCTATGTCTTTATTGTTTTTAATCAATCACTTTTAAGTAAATAGCCTTACAAATACTAACTGTATTTAATGAATGATAATTACCAGATATTATATTTTTGTTGTGTTTTATATTTAGGTAACCATTAATATATTTTCGCATTTTAAGAAACAACTGATGTATTTCGAAAGATTATCCACAGGAAACCGAAAACGATGAAACATCCACAGAATGCTCACTTGATAACGAGGTTGCTATCATTTCGATTCCTAGCCGCAGCGCGCGCAAAAAGCTTTTAGCAACTGTGAATAAAATATAAGGTTTGGAACTTGAAAATGGATCCGTGATCGGAAGTGTTAAGCGGGGTCTAAAAAAGGAAAGATTATTTGACATGAGTGTTTCTTTGTACTATGCGAACAGCAGGATGTTACATGTCTTCTGACAGAAGTGAAATAAAATCATCGCAAATTTTCTTTCCATTTGGTTCGGTGATTACGTTTCGGTATCCAACGTAGAATCATTGCCTTGTAAATTTTTTTTATCTACGTTTCGATATTTCTCTTATATTGATGAAAGGAAGAAAATATTATTTTACAAAACAGTGTCTTAAAGGGTTATTATAGGCATAAATATTAATTGTTTTACAAATACAAAAGTATTACTAATTAGTTATAAAATTTAATTATTGAGTTAGGAAATGAAATAAGTAATTTAAGTATTAAGAGTAACTATTTATTTTAAAACAAATTTAATGTTTTTAAAGATATCAGTTTTATATGATTATCTATTAAACATAAATTTTATATAGAATATTGAAATCACATTTTTAAATAAGGTCATTGATTTCCACATTTATCTTATTGATATTTTCAAAAATTTTATTAACATAGATAATAAAATATCTAAATAACAGCAGTCAAAATTCTATAGTTCTGCGTTTTCTGTATTAAAACTGAGCAAGAATTAATGTCAATAATTAATTCTGCTAAAGAATAAAAATGAGAATTAGTAAAAAAAAATTATAGATCGTAAAATATCAAACAAAAGACCTAAAAGGTTTTTAAGTATTTAAATATCTAAATTAGAAACATTCTTTCTTTAATAAATAATAGCAGGACTTGTTGCGGAGACAATCGAGAACGGCTGTCATCTGTATCACAACCGTTGACTTCACCTTTATCACGAGTTCAAGATATTGTTAAATGTGTCAGTTTTTTTTTTCATTCATTCCTTTTTTTCTTTCACAACTCATTGATATTATCGCTTCACGACCGCTTTATTTTCTTCAAATGCCAACATTGCAGCCATTTACAAAAACGAATGAGAAAAAGAAACCGTTTTTGGGTTTCAATATAATAGAGGAATTTTAAAGTTTAACACTACCAAAAATGGGAAATTTACGTCCATCCATTTAAGAGATATTCACAATTATACAACTCATTTTTCGAACCGACTATGTTGTTTAAAATAAGGTTTCATTACAATAAAAATAAAACAAAGATTTTTCTGATGTTACTTTCTAGGGAGGGTGGAGAAGGGAAAATGTTATATTTTTTAGGGCTGCATGGATATTATTTCAGAATATCTGTAGTAATTTATCTACATATTTCGATGCCTCATAGCTACTCCACCTTCACTTATCATATCTACTTTACTTTCCTTTGCTCTCGTTCTTCCAATAATTTCAAGTCACTATTAAAAAAACGGTATGCTAAAAGTCTATTGTTTTCATCGTTTTCACTCCATTTTACATTCCATTGCATTCGTTTTCTCCATTTACACTGTAACTGGCACTGATTTTTTAAAATCTTCAAACGTCATACATTGTTTCATTAAAGCCTGGTGCTATTACTTTGAATCGAATGTATCCTTCCGCTTTACTCTATCAAATATCTTATCCAACAGCTTATTTCTTATCACGTCAGGCCTATGAGGACCGTTAAGTAAATTGTGAGCCTAAGTGGGATGTCGGATAACGAAAATATGTAAACTAAATGCATAATAATTTGTAAAGGAAAGGATACACACTCAACGAGGGTTAAAACTTTAATTAAACGATGTCAGTGACGTATATTGATACTGGAAATATCAAATATTGTTAGGTAATTGCGCTCTTACTAAAAGATCACATAACATCGGTAAATACTTATGAACGCATAGCTACAGCCTATGATGATAAAGCGCTATGATGTCATTGTTAAAGCCTCAACGTGTATGTGGCCATCGAAGAAATATATGCTAAAAAACCCAAGAATACGTGAGAAAATTGAAGAAGGAGAGTTCCTCAAATTGCTATGGAAATTCACTGATGACTCAATAGTCTCACGGGTTAAAGCTCATGTAGGCATCCAAGGGAATGAAGAAGCTGATGCAGCTGCCAAACAAGCCATAACAAGTGAAGATATACGATTTATTTCTCATCTATGTCCTAAAGCATACATAAAATTTCAACTTAACATTATGAAACTAAACATGTGGGGAAAAGACTGGTAATATGGAGAAACGGGCTGAAGACGACATTAGTTTAACCCACAAGTATCTGGAAACTGACTAAACCCTAACCATCATATTAATTACTTTCTCACAGTACATGGTCCATTCCCCACATTCTTTCATCAAAGGAATATTTCATCAACAAATCAGTGTGTATGTGGGGAAATAGGAGATCCTAGAACATTACATTAGTACATGCTGTCTTACAAGAACATCACACATCATAATCTCTAATACAAACACGCTTTCATAAAATTTGCAATAAAAAATAAAACAGTCGATGATATGTTTGTCATCAAGAGGAGAAGAATGTTTTAATTAACCACTTCAATGTTATGGTTTTTCTAGGATTTTTTTCATACGAACTCCATTTGATTTATTATTAATTATTATCCGTTATTATATAATTCATTATTATACGCTAAATTATTTTTTACAAAACGTTTAGTGTAAGCAACATTAGTATCAAATATTCTAAGTGTTATAAAACTACTGGATATGTATCCAATTTATGTAAGTGCAATGGCGCCGACTGTTAACGTTTCTGGTAATTTCTTTATTCATATGTTCTTAATTGCGTATTATGTAACTCGTATTTCTTAAATTTTAATAAATAATGGAAGATCAATTGGATTATACCCATTTACTCATAGGTAACATTGAGTGTCCCTTTGCACTTCTACATGAACATGAACATAATGAATCAATAGAAATATTTTTGTATAAAAAGCAGAAAATGTGCCTGATGAATACATAGAATGCTGACGCCACAAGTAAAGAAATGACACACGTTGACACACGTTGATAAAAAGGGGCATTCATAATATATTACACCCTAATGATATTATTTAACAATTTTGAGTTCTACGTTTGAGAAGAAGAAGGAGGCTGCTCATTGACAGCACATAATGCCATGACAACTGTTGTTTTTTGTATTAATTCGTTGACCCTCCTCTAGAAAACAGTACATGTAAAATGTCGTGAGAAACGGAGCAGAAACTCAGCTGATTCCAGCCATGAGAATTTTAGCTTCTTCTCCATCCTTGTATTTCTCTGCCCCAACAGATTTCTGTTTGTTCTAAAGACTAAAGTAGTAGTTCACGTTTAGTTAAGATGTTGATTTCAAGGATGCTGCTCAGAAACAGTTAAAAGAATGACTATGATAGAGTTATTAAATATTATTTTTCTGCCGGAATCTGTCTCTTTAATGGGGTATTGTGTTAGACTGTTATCTAAGTAAAAAGACATTATGTAGAAAAATGCAAATGTAACTTTAGATTATGATGTGCCAGTGCGTTAGATTTAAAACATATTAAATAACAGCCTTATATCTGAGAATCTGTCAATAATCATAAATTTTCCAAAATATTACAAAGTTTCATTTCTTCAGCCACCAATCTGAGAGAAAATTCTGTGAGACTTGCGCAAAACGGATAGTAAGCCGTCATTATTAATTACTTCATTAAAAATTTACCCAAATGATTTACCTAATGATTACCTAAATATAAATTTTGATACAAAAAGAGAAAAATTTGAATTTATCTTTTACAATTATCTTTATCTTCCGTATAATAAAGTTTAGTATAAGGTTTTTCTTAACCCATGAATGTTAAGCATATTATGTAGGTATAATTGAAAAACTCCTCAAATAGATTAGCCACAGATTTGTTTAATTAAAATATCTCTACAAAATGCATAAGCTACGCAGAAGCTGGCCAAGTATGGTACTTTTTACATGGTTAAAAGAAATCTGGGTGAAAACATTTCTGTAATATGAAGAGAACAAAAACTAATAAATATTAAATTTCCCGTTCTGAATTTATAAGAGTCTAGACTTCTGAATGTAAAAAAACTCGAAAGTTTTGCTTTTCTAACCTTACACGTAGGCTGAAAATGAAAATTACTGATAATTTAACTTGATGATTAAAGTTACGAAATACAAGACAAGAAAGTGCATCCAATGAATTCCGTTGAAACAAAGATAATTTAATTAGGGAGCACGTCTTTGCATTATATTGCTGTAATGAAATTTAGAAAAACGTGACTTTAAGATGGCAGTAAGTGTAATTCTTCAAAGAATAATTATTTTTGGAGGAAATTGTATTTAATAAAGTGAGTTAGATTAAATCGGAGGTCGAAAAACCTTTGCTTGAGAAACCGATAAAGTGTTGGAAATACATTTTAGTGGTTACTCTCAATACTTTTTTTTTAAATTTCGAAAACATTTATTAACTTTACAAGGATTCTAAGCATACCATATAATGTATCGAAATCATTATGAAAGTAGTAAAAAAAGGAAATAGAGAGGGGGAAATGTTTCCTCTATCTTCTATAGTCCGCTTGGTTAATTTACTTCCATCATGAATTTAACACGTTTCTGATAATAAACAAAATGAGCCCATTTAAGAAAAAAAGAATTAAATTCCAGGTTATTGCTCCCGTTATCAACAAAAATATAAAATTAAATTACCTGAACTTTTTTTGAAGTTCAAGAATATTCCGAGAGTTAATTTTGTGATTAAATTATAAATAATGTAGCTTTTTTGTGAGACATATTTGTGAAGATTGTAACCAGGATATGCTTTCAAAAATTACTTCAGAAAATGAAACTGAAGTCTATTGGTTAGATTAATGTTTCGTGCAAATTTATTTGAATATATAAAAAATAAACTTTCTAAGTTAGTTTTATTAGTAGTTTTGAAGCCCGGCTATTAAAACCACATGGGCATACAGCGGTTCATGCAGAATACGTTCATATCGATGGCTTAGATTTGAATTCTAATGAAATTTTATGTTTGTGGGACACTAATGTTTGGACCAATCGAGGTGGCGAATCTTGAGGATTGTGACAAGTGCTGATTGTTTCAAGGTCTTCAAGGTTCAAGGTCTGGAGAATACTTTAAGCGCAGAGGCGTAAAAAGAAATTGAAGTCAATGCATTTTTTTAAAAATCTAAACTTATAAATAAATAATATGGTATTTAAAACATATAAAATAATATTGTTACATACTATTGTGAGGATTTCTCTATTTATTTTTGATTAATTGTTAATTTTGAGTTAAGTATCTTTTCTGTCGCTCTCCTTTTTCACCCATGCTTTCATGCCAGAAGGTAAATGAGATAGCGAGTGTTAAATGTACTATTTAAGCGAAAGTTTTCCAAGTTGATTTTAGAGCGTGTTCTGCCTAGTTGAGGCTATGTTGTTACCGCGTATAAATAGCGATCTGATTCTATGGCGTTGAGTGCTTTTAACCATTAGGCTTGTCTCGCTGGTTTTCTACAAACCAGAACCTTCATGCACGTTTCTTTATTCTTTGAGCCGTTAGGCTAATCTAACAACATTGAATTTTATTTCTTCATTACTTGTTCAAGTTGAGCCAGAAGTGTTGGCTTATGTAAACCTAAGTGGGGCCGTCTGGACAGATCTTTGTGTTTAAATAAAAGGGTCTTATACACCCTTCTTCTGACTTTTGTTTGTGCCATAAGAGTTGAAGATAATTCTCCTACAGTCTTTTAGATCTCTTTAGTGTATGTTTCTTAAGCATACTAGACTCTGTACTATAACAAAAATGCTAAGAGAAGGCTTTTCCAGGATCGAATTCCATTATCGAAAGTATTGTTGTTTTTCAATTATATATCAAACGAGTTATAAAAATTTGAAACTTATTATTTATAAAATTTATCTCCAGAAATTTCTTGTTATTTGTAATGAAGAGGAAATCGGATGGCTTAACGGACATGATGGTATTCGCTTCAAGGTTATTTTTCGTTTCTTATTTTGTGGTTCTAGGAGCTACACTAGGGCATAAACTCGTCATTTTTGTGTGCAAATGCTATGGACAAAGTGATCAATGATGTCATTATCCATAATGCCGGTATGTTAAGCATTATGACTAGAGAACGCATGCAGAGTGATAAATGTTTGTTAATATATCCCTTTGGCCATGCATTATGCATAATTCATCACGTTCTCTGGCCAACGTTTATCATGAAAGTCAAAGCAATACAGATAAATTCTGAACTGATATATTCAAGTTAATATTATAACGGATTCCTTAGCCGAATAATGCCGAAATGAAATAATGGCATGTATGTGGAAATCTGAAAGACATTCTTTAGACGCTATTTTGTCCTTCGTGTAATTCTGCGAGATCAGTTAAAATTACCAATAATTTAATAAATAATGAAGGTAGAAATTTGCTTTTAAGTGTAAAGTATAAGAAAAAGGAAGAACGTGTGTCTAAAAACAAAGAAAATATCTTCATAAAATCTTAAAATTTAGCAAAATTGCTCTTCAAATTTAAGTTATTCATCAACTAATGCAGGGCTTTATACACCCGATTAAAGCGGAACAAACTCTAATGGGAGAAATTTCACTAGTGTTCTACCCAGTTAATAAATTAACTTTATAATTTTGGCTCTATACACCGAAAGTTAAATCAGCCAATCTAAGGAACAGACTTATTATGTATTAAGTCATTACTGCTCGCTCAATAAATAAGCCATGGTATCATATTCTGGAATTTCGCTAAGATAATGTATGAGAATAAATGTATGGATTCGTGTAAGAAAAACTTGCAATAGTATATTATAGTTACAATTCTGATAACTGGAAATGTTAAAAATGGAAGAAAATGCCAAATGTTACCAGACTCGTATTTGTTGAAATGCGAAAAGTGATTAAAAAGTAAATTTTAACCTTAAAACTACAGATTACAATCAAATGTATCAAATAAAATTGATCATAAATATTATCTATCCCTTTCTCTTCTAAATTAAAATAACATCTACTGTTGCCAACAGTAAATTGTTTGTGCTAAGTAAATTTAACGCTCTATTCGCAAGGAATTTCTATTCCAAATATCTTGGCTTTCGCATTTGCATTCCTTTTTCTTCTTCTGTAGCGATCTATACGTTGTTTCAATATTTCATCACCGCTGTTTTGTTTTATTCCGAATGCAAAGGAGAATGTACAGAAATAGAATTAGAAATTTTTCAATAGATTAGTTGTGGAGTATTAGAAGTGTGTTTTATTTATCACATGCGTGGCATAAGGGACATGTGATGCAAAATATCATTAATTATATTATAAAAGGTACACAAAATTACATTAAAAGTTTTAACACATTTAACTACAGATTAAGTTTTATACATATATGCTTCCTGCAAAATAAAACAGGTGTGCAAATTACTTCAAACGCGTCAAACGAAAGCTCAAAATATAATGTGAAATTCGTCTCTTTTAACACTGGTAATTAATTTTCCATACTGTGTGAACTTAAGATCTTTATACAACTTAAGATCTTTATACATTTACTAAACTATGATAATAATTGATGGAAACTATAATAATTGATACATGGTAAATTTTTTTTCAGAATTTCTTTTGTAACTAACAGAGATTGGTTCGAGGTCTTGTGAAATTTCAAACCATTAAAATCCCCTATCTGATGATTCTAAAAAGCAGTATCAATTTTCTTGTATTTAGGCAACGATGCAAAACTCATACTGGAAAATGTTATTAGACCATGTATTTTCAGGATGAAAAATTTCTCTACTTTATTTCTCTTATTACTCTTTTCTTTTTTTTAATTCTTTAAATATTTCTACAGTCATCATATCATCGATAGGTATAAGAGGTTCTGTACACAGTGTGCACAGAAGCAATCTCTGTGTAGTTTAGTTACTTTTTTAGTTTTAAGGTAATTTAAATGTAGTCCGAGTTTTTGACTTACCTTCACTGGATGACTTTCTTTGTATATTGTGAGATCTAACATGGACACTGATATGATCCATAATAAAATAAAGAAATTTTAGCCCAAAGGGAGTTAGCCCAGAAGAGCTATTAATTTCCTTTTGGCATTTTGCTTTGAAAATTTTAAATGTCCGTTTCATTTTTAAATTGTTGCCAACAAATATTATCGTCCTGTGTTATATTTTAAGAAATTAAATAATGAAGAATCTACATAAATGCATTTAAGGTTCTCGCATTGCGATACAACAACGGTGCCTAGAGCCATCAAATTTTGAATAATGTTATCCTCCACCATATATGGGCATCTGGAAGCCCTAATTTAGAATTTGGAATCTGTTTCATCCCTGATTTCATATTTTATCAAACATTAAAGAATTTTTCGATTAACAAACGCAACGATCGCGCAATGGCATCCCTATACGGAAAAAAATTATCTCTAGCGCACGAGACTGTGTATAGGAAATTCTAAGATGTTCTCATTTTGAGATATTACTGTTCAATTGAATTTTATGGTTCAAGTGCGAAGAACATGATATTTGATAATTAAAGGTAACGTACAAAACGTTAAGAAAATGACCCTTTGGGCATAATGGAAAATATGAAAGATTTCAGATATTGTTTTCTTATTTTTTTTTTCATTTCATACCTCCATAAAAATGTGCTCAATCTGTGAATTTTAATTCTTCTAGGTTAGCAGTATTTGCTTTTCTTCAAACCGAATAGCTTTATGCCCCCTTCGAAAAGTCATCACCAAATTCTAAAATCAAGCGCATGGAACCCTGATATGAACATTTTGTAGATCATAAATAACAAGTATTTTTCTTTAGATTTCGTATTGTAAAACTATGATTTTAATCTGTAGTGTTAAACTCTCTGACACCTTTCCTACTTCCTTTTGGATCAAATTTTTCAGCATGTTTGAGAAGTTTAAGAGCATTTATATTGGTATAAATTCGTACATCTTGGCTGTGTTTCTTTGTATACTCTTTTGAAATGACAGCAATTTATGCCGTACACTACAGTGATTAAGACACATGCCCATATTTATAGCTTTTTATTTATTCTATTCATATTCGACAATACATATATATATAGTTAAGTATTAAGGCACTAAATGAGAAAAATTTGCATTAGAAATGACTGTCTAAAAGAGTGTACTGTTTATTGTCTACAAGAAAGATATATATATGTAATTAACACTGTAGAACAGCCATTTCATTGCATCGACGTCCTTTAAAGGAATACTTTTTTTCGTCGACCTCCCCCTTACATTTTTCTCTATAATATACAACATGCAATATCATAATACAAATAATTGCACTTAACTCATTAGAAGATAAGAGTTGCAGAGAAGGAAGGAGAAAATATCTTGCCAAAGTTTTAAAAAAATAGGTTTATTAAATTTTATTTTTATTATTTTTATTATTATGTTTAATACTGCAAATATAAACAACATATTATAATTTTACAAAAATTCGATTTTATTTTAACGTGATGGCTGCATCTGATATATTGATGCAATATTCCTAATACTTGGCATAATATTGCTTCATTTAATTTTTAAATCACCTTTAAAGTGTTCAAGCTGTTTCTTGTTAACCACTCTAGCTATGCGTTCCTCGTATTATTTATTGTGTTTACTTATGTTTTTGCATTTTATTTTCTTGTATTGCACTTATTGAAGAATATATTTACATGTTTTGAAAAAGAATTATTGATTTTGAATATATTCAAATAACTTTGGTGTATTACCCCCTTATATTTCTAATAGTTATTTTATATGAATTCTTCATTACTACATAATACAGCTTTGTATCAAAGAACCTTTAATTATCAATTTGATTAATAATGTTTTTGTTACCAATGAGATCTTGATTATGCCGATTAACCGATGCATATTCGGCTATAGACCCTCAATCGACCGCTTATCATACTGACCCCTTTTAAAATTTCATCGACCCCCAAGGGGTCAATACCGACCCCAATAAGAACTTTTGTTATAGTATCATAGGCGTAAGTAATGATATTAATAAACAAATCAAATTGAGATTAAAAGTTTTCATCAAAAAACAGGAAAAGAGAGAAGAAAAATGCACATGTAGAGCGGAGGGAGAACATTTTATTTGTTTATAACTAACCGTAAGAATAAATATTTCATGTTTAGCTAACAACGTAAATACATTACTAATTTCCATCTAAGTATTTAAATAGTAGTTAGTTTCAAATAAAATTGCTTTTGAATGACGACATCCCTGATTTCATTGCAGGAGAAATATCCGCTTTTTCATTTTGCTCGTTATATGACAGCTTCGAAATCCCTAGGCACTAATGTATAAAAGATATGCTCGTTATCATCGACGTGAGTCCATTTAAAAGGATGCTTTAATTTAGACTGAAACACGTAGTAGCGTAAGTTTAGACCTGAAACGTCACGGTTTCTAAAAACGAAAGGAATATAAACGAGTACATGTCTCACGTTTACAACGTCATTTACGACCACGTTTACAACCTCGCTTAATGAAAATTCTTTTAATAATAAATAAGGACATGTATTTTAACTGAATTTTATTGCTTTTCTTATGGACGTTTACTTTTGTAAGTATACTGGGAAAGTTTTTGTTCATTGATCTATCCACAAACGCTGCAAAATAAATGAACCTAAATTAATCCTAGAAAATTACAATAACATTACACATACATGCTTCAAGAATGATGAATTAAGGACTCCATTTCTAATTACTGCACTACTACTTATGCAAATTTAAATTACCAAATTTTTGTTCGAAATTTATAAATTAATTTTTAATACTTACACTAGGTTTTTAGCCTTTCTCGAAAATTGTTTTGCACTAAAAACTTTTCTTTCACGAATTTTTCTATTTATTTGGCTGTGTCTTTATTTATTGATGAATTATTCTTGCCTTGTATATTGGAATTCAAAAGTCTTTTATCACTTTAGAATAAATATTCAATAAAAGATAAAGATAACTAAAACTCTTCAAATGATGGATCTCTGCTTGGAACAAACATACGTAAATAGAAGATCTTGAATATGTTACGTTAAATCCTAAATGAAATACGAAGTTTTATATTACAGTTTGTACGTATATTTTAAATTTCATTTTCAATGACATTCAAGAAGACAAATTGATGCAAAAATTTTATATGTGTATACTTTTAACACTAATATCATTTAATAAGTAATAATAGTCTCAGTTCTCTTAAGAGTTTCATTTATGAGATGTACTGTCTTTAAGTCGGCTTTTATGATTATTTTCATAATGATTTTAATAATCTAATTCATAAAATTATTGCGGAACCTGTTTGAATATGATGAGGTATCTAATATTTTCTTGATTCAATTTCTCTCTATTATCATGTATTGGCATTAAACAAGACTTAATATGCTTCAATTCTTATGTATTGAACTAACTAGCTAAACTGAATTACTTGCTCAATGAGTGCATAGTTTCGAACAACGTACGCAATGAAATGGTGAAAGTGATATTTCGCCGTTTTTGATCTACTTTGAAACCCTTTGAGTTTCCAAATGATGCATTAGGTTTGGAACAGATATTATATAATTCGAAACAGAGTACTCGGAAGGCAATGTAGATTATAAAAGTTATTTTCATAGGTTAATACACATAATTAATAACATTTACACCTGTTACAAGTTGAATGCAAATAATTAACTTACAACTCGATATGTCCTGTGTTCGAAACGTCCTAATTTCATAGGTGATAATATTTTGTAACATGAAATAGTTTAGACATTTCATAATAAGCATAAAATTTCGTTTGGGCTGCACTTACAAAGCGAAAGATTTTCTGGGACGAGTTGAAAAAGAAGAATTAAATCCAAAATAAAAATTCAATTCTTTTCCATTCATTGTCACAAATCTGTTCAAACATTAATGTTTGAGCAGATTTGTGACAACGAATTCATAGTATATGTGAGATACTTGTACTTCTGACAATGAAATGCTTGCTATGATGACTGCTTGCATGGAATGTAGCTTAAAAGAAATCTTGGAACTGAAAGCTAAAAACGTAATGTGCGTTTTATGCTTGCAAAACGTCTGAAAAAGTGTTTTGACATTAGTAATATTTTTTGGTTAGGTTAGGAAAAATGCAAAAGCTTATAGATGCATTGATTTAAGATATTTCTTTCATGTCGAAATCGAAAGAAAACAGAAAGGATCAATGGAGCGACGGATTATGATACCGGATTTTTTTTGACTCATTTCTTGATTAAAAAATAATGCTATTCCTTGAAGTAACCTATCAATATAACCCGGTATTACAGACAATGTGTGAAAGATAACCCTATTTAGCATTATCAAACCAAAAGTAATCAGACTGTTTTTCATATGGAAATTAAAGCGTTACGTCAACTAACGTAAATCAAGTACTTTGCGCAAAGTGATTATCTTCTACACAGCCTTTGATTTCAGTGTTTAAGGATTCAAAATGGTTTGTTATGGCTCCGAAGTTTTATTTGGAAGAATATGTGAAGTGGCTAATCATCGGCCGTTTAGGAGCAAGGTAGGGAATCATGGAAGCAAAGTGAAAGATACGAAAATTTCTTGACAGACAGTTTTTAAGCTTTGGAAACAATTTCAGAACTCAGCAACTTTTTCTTTACTTTTACACTGCTAAGGAGGACTACTGACCCGGAGCAAGCCCTTGCAATATGATGTCCGCCCTGCAAAAGACATAACAGCAGTTATTGAGTCTAAATTTAAAATATCTTGGATACAAATATCTTGGATTATTGAGTCTAAATTTAGGATACATATGACATTCTTGTTTGCATAGATTTAAAAACAAATACTTAGAAGTACAGAGCGGCATTGATACAAAACTAGTTTGGGTAAAACAAAAAGAGTAAAATTCAAGACTAAAAATGGAATTTCAAGCCTGCAGTTATACATCACACTGACTTACTATTATACAACTATACACTTACTATTATTCCGCACATTACTAAAAACATATTATGCAATATATTAATAGAATTCGGAACAACACACTGGCATAGTAAAGATAATACTACAGGAAATACACATCATATACAAAACTCGTATCAGAAAAGTAGACGATTCTGTACATGACGCTGTACTGTAAAGGTTAAAACTAATCGAAAGAACACTAGACTAATCAAAAGAACCTTTGGAACCTAGAAACTAATCAAAAGAACTTTTGGAAGCAGTCACAGTGAAAATTAGGAAGATAATATATGGGGCAGAGCGAGAATGCTGCGTCAATTCAAAATATTAAATTCAGCAATAAATTTCAATACGTATTTACAAATTTCTACAACCAAGAAAGTCTGGTTCAAGACTACTGTTATACATCACACTTACTTACCATTATACGACACTAAACTAACTATTATACTCCATAATATTAGAAAATAAATTATACAACACACTTAATAGAGTACTGTTACATACACTGAAATGAAATGGCAAATGATACAATATAACAATCAGTATACAATGTGCGTATCAGAAAGTTGGCTCTCCGGCTACGAATATTTGTTAAAAACTGTTGCATTTTGCACCATACTAAAACTATAACAAGCATTTGCACCCAATCTTTCATGGTAGTAGCCAGAGAGCTCTATATATGTATTTACTATTATACCGCAAACTTATTTGAAAACATAAAACAACGCACTTACTACTTAACAGGTCAAAACACTAAGACAATATGTACACTGGTGTGCAAAAATTAAGGACGAGACTGTTTTTTCAATATAACTTTGTACAAAAGCTTTCCAAATCAACACATTTAATACCGTAAGATCCCCAATACGTAAGGACATGAGTAATG
Organism: Stegodyphus dumicola; assembly: GCF_044657685.1. Lineage (NCBI taxonomy): Eukaryota > Metazoa > Arthropoda > Arachnida > Araneae > Eresidae > Stegodyphus > Stegodyphus dumicola. Next base: position 5,101,338 of record NC_140776.1, on the reverse strand, counting down.
TAAGCAACACTTACTAAAAGAGAAATAAGAGGGATAAAAAGAAGCTTTATTGAAAAAGTAGCATGGAGCGCAATGCGACTGAAGGCCGAAACATCCCTGTGATGGGTGTCCAGCAAGAAACATCCGGTCTTTAATAGGGGATATGATCTCCCCTGACTGCTAGGCAGGTTTCACAGCGTCTGCCCATGCTGAGAATGAGGGTGTCAATGAGTTGTGAGGCATTGCTGCCCATTCGTCTTGCAGCGCCAATCGAAGCTCCGGAATCGTTACTTGTGGTAAGGTACGAGCTGCCAAGTGTCTGCCTGGAAAATCCCATACATGCTCGATGGGATTGAGATCCGGAGATCGTGCCGAACAATCCATACGTTCAATATCCTCACTCTCTAAGAGCTGTTCGGCAGCTACTGTGCGATGACATGGTGCATTGTCGTCCATGAAAAGGAACTGCGGACCCATAGCGCCTCTAAAAAGACGCACATATGGAAGAAGAATCTCGTTACAATAACGGGTCCCGTTGACTGAACCTGCGTCGAAGATGTGAAGGTCTGTACGACTATTAAGCATGATGCCTCCCCAAATGAGAACACCGCCACCTCCATACCTCTCCCTTTCAATGATGTTCGAGGGATGATTGCGGCTTCCTCGCTCTCTCCAGATGAGTATGCGATGAGAATCGCTACTCAGACTGAATCTGCTCTCATCTGTAAAGAGTACTCGTCCCCATTCATTGTCTCTCAAATTCCGGTGTTCCCGGCACCACAGAGAACGCCTTCTCCGATGGGCAGGCGTTAGAGGTACACACCGTACAGGGCGTCGTGCAAACAGATCACCACCGTGAAGCCTTCTGGCCACGGTAAAACGCGATACCGGTCGTCCAGTCGCCTGTGTCGTGTGTCTAGCGATATCTCCCGCTGTCTGCCGCCTGTTTCGTCTGGCCTGTAAGGCAATATACCGGTCATCTGCTGGTGTGGTTCCTCGTGGACGACCACTAGTAAACCCCCGGATAGCTGTTCCTGTAGTTTGAAATTGTCTTCAAAGTCGTGAAACGATGCTGTGAGCAATTCCGAACTCTGCAGCTACACTTGTCACACTGCGGCCTTCCTCCAACTTCCCGATCATTCGACCTCGGGTAAAAGCATCCAGGTGTCGTCTAACAGATTGATTATTCGCCATTTCTCGCTGAGACAGCAACTGGGTGGGATTTTAACTGCTATACAGCGTGCAATCTCTTTGCCAGAAATACTGATCTTACACCGACAACATGCTTTATACTACTCAGACACTCCCCCATTACGTCTACCTGCATATCTGCGCATGTGCTACCGTACGTCACCTTACTTAATCTCCTGATTGGTCTTTCTGTCCGCTCTGCCTCTTCGTTCAGCTGATATGCTAATTTTTCGACTTCGTCCTTAATTTTTGCACACCAGTGTAAATTGAAATACACAGAATACAATACACAAATTAGTAAACACAATAAAATTTAAAGATTAATAATGAATAGACGCGATATTGAAGTACAATAGACAGACATTAATTGTGGTAATCTGCATCTAGGAGGTAACATATTCCAGCTAAGTTATTCATGTACTGCACTAAACATGACTGTCATGCATATACGTAACATAGGTACAACGACATGCTATTAGAATGTCCGAAATTATCCTAATATGAGTAACTGAACATTATCGTATATAGTAAGATAGCAAATTTGTAAAGTAAGAATTGTGAAAAACTACTGATCTTTTGTAATTGTTGGTTTAGAATTGCCTGCTGTACCTGCTGTTGACACCACTGCTGTTTAACAGAATTCAGAAACACAAATGTCCATCGCTCGATGAATCTGATTAAATGAGAGCTTACTTCTCTTGGGGGTGGCTGACCACCCGGATCTGCTTCAGTGGATATTTTTAAATGGAATGATGTCGTGAAAAACACTGCGACTGTTGTAAAATGGCCTGGACTGGGTCCAATATCAACGTTCTCAAAATCGATATCTAACAGTTACTGCTCGCTATAACATGAAGTCTGTTGAAATCTTTCGTGATCTTTTCGTTAATGCAGATACAATGGTATGAGGAGAAATAGTGATCGGTGGGCATCTGCACCTACATGTTTTAAACAGCAGGTCCGTGACCTACCAGAAATATAAGGATGGGACCTTAGAACCTTACATAAGATGCTTCAGAGGTGCATATATGTCTGACGTTTTACTTATGAATGTTAATGCTCGTTCACTTAGAGTAAATCTCGTTAACTAAATGCTTGAAATTGAAGACATTCAGCGAATACTGTGGCTACCAAAATCTTCTGATCAACCCTATAGATAGATGGTATTACCTTAGAAAAGCAGTTGAATGGAGGATTCTTCCTCCTAGAGTGGCAAATGCCCTAAGGATCTCATTGCTGGAGGAGTGGTATTTAATTACCCGAAAAGTTGTTAACAATGTGATTGCCAGCATGAAAACAAGTTATGATATGTATCAAGAGATCAGGAGAGATCACATTTCATATTAAATTCATCAGCTTTTTTTCTAAGACTTATTTTATTTCTCAAATCACTTTTGCAGATATTTTTACTATTTTATTGTTTCATGCTGCAATTTTATATTACATTATTTATTTTTTCTTATTTATTTATTATTTTTTTTTCCTTTTGTATTTATGTATTATGATGTTAGGTAGCATTTCACATTATAAAACTGTTATTGAGAGTTTCTGAAATATCCCTGATTTCATGCATGTTAAAATAAGTTTGGATATGAATGTATTTGTATGTAAGATTTAGGCATTGTAAACAATTCAGGTGGACAAATTTATTGCTTTAAACCATACTATCTACGAATCCAGTGGTACATATATGTTTATATTCGAAAAAATATTATTTTAGCAGGAGAAACTTGCTGTTTGTCTAAATTGTAAAACACTCTAAGTGGAAAAAACATTGTAGAGTTCTTTGTTCATTAAATGGAAAAATACCCATTTGTATATGTGTCAAAATTACACGATATTTTCTAGGGAAGACTTTGCTGTTGTAGATTGGAAGAATAAAAACAGGTAAATCAGTTGCGCTTTCATATTTTTTTAATTAATTTAAAATATGTGGATAAAAAAATAAAAATTATCACTTAATTCAATACTAATAAAAAATGAACATGATACTATTAACTTCAAACTTCTAAAATCACTTATAATAATTACCCACAGTAAGAGCAGAACTTTGAAACATGAATGGCAAAACTGATATGTTGAAGGAAAATTAGATTACATTTCCCTTAATTAATTAGTCTATGTATGCACAAAGTATTTGTTAGAAAGTTTCGTGTCTGATTAATCACAACTTTAATACGATATGCGAAGTCACACATGCCGCTCAACTAAATATACAAGCGATACAAAGGCGGTTCTTCTTAAATTTCAGGAAAGTAATTCTAATAATTTTAAGTGCGTAGTCTTCAAATAGTTACGGATCTTTTGTGCATAAAATAAATATCAAATAAGTGTTTGAATTAATCATCTACATCCTCGTTAATTTCTGAAGTATTCATTTATTAAATATTGCAAACATTATAAAGATTTTCTACTGAAGTTGATATAGTTTAATTGCTATAGTTAATGCAAAAGAATGCTAAAATCGCATAAATAAAATGGGTAATCATCATACTCTGATAACATAATACTAAAACTTGTAATTATAGTTTTTCCCTACGTACTATGTAAGTTAAATTCTCATGATTGCCCAAGTAAATACAACAACAGAACACCCGTAGTTTGACTAAGATTCGAGTCCTGAAGAACATCAGCCTGCATGTGCGTTTTTATATTTTCCCCATGCGCAATGTAAATACGAAGTAGTTTCGTTCGGAAACCTTTCAAGTGAATTACCCTTGCACTTGGCTGATAACATTGTGTGCTTTATTGTCTTCAATAACGTTTAATTGAATATGGTAAAACACACAAAGGCATTCTTGTAAAGCAAATGATCTTGAATTGTATTTTTTTTCAATAGATATGAGTCACATTTATTTGCTTTTTTATTATTTTAATATGTTCAATTATTCGGCTTTTTTATTTCTTAAAACGTAAATATGTTTTTACTGGCTCTTACTATTCAACTTTATATAATTACTTGAAGTTTATAATGCTCATTTTTCAAATGATTTCTAAAAATTCCCACACAAATGCAAATTTAATTATCAGAAATTTACTTTAAAAGTCAAAAGAAATTTTTAAACCGAAGTAAAGCAATGCTAAAGTTTCAATGAAAAATCAAAAATTGGAAAAGCCTGATATTTGTATAGCTTTCATTGACAGCGGAATGCAGCTAGTGGGAATTTAACAATATAATATAGCATTAAATTAAATAATAATATAATATAGCATTAAATTACTAACAGCAAATTTAATGCTATATTATATTAACGAACATTTCGTCTAATTCAACGCTTTAAAATTGGTGTAGGAAAGCATATATATGTGTCTCGAAAGCTTCAGTAAGTTAAAGAAACAGCTCTTTTTGAACATTAATGGGGGAATGACGGACTTTCAGAAAACGTGCCAAATGCAACGCATAATTCATTCCACGACATTCTTGATATATATTTCCAATCACACATCATTATCTTCTTAAGACATCTATTCTTGATTTTCCCAACACTATGTGCGTTATAAACAACCTACAGTTTTATATACGAGTGTTACATCTTTAAGCAATAGAATGCAGTAAAGCAATCAATTACGTGCTTGCAAAGACACGGAAAAGAGGTTGCATATTTTGCAGCTGGGCATTTATAGACTCGACTCCTTTGTTTAAGTTCTGAATAGTGATTGGACAAGAGCTTCCGCATTGCAAATCTTTGCAAATGAAATTAATGATGTAAGTGACATAATACATGTTTTTTTTTTTTTTTTGAAGGAAACTTGTCCAAAATAAAATCAAGAATTTAAAAGGCTATTACAAAATTAAGATAGTATTTTGAAACGCTTATTTTATACTTGCCGCTATGCGGTCAGGTTTCGTCTGGCTTCTAAATGTACCGGAAAACAAACGTCCTCTCGACAGACCTCGACAAACTTCGCATCCAAGTACCTCTCGACAAACGTTCAGTACAAAAGAGAAACATTTAATTTAAAAACTTCACATAATTATCGCCCTCATTTTTCCGAGTGGTAACAGTGCTGATATCAGCAACAAGGGCAACAGTGATATATAAGCAACAATGGCTGCCTGCCATAGATTTGATGCGATTTCATCAAAAAACATAAACTTAAATAAAAACCTCATTCTAATTTTGAAAAACTCGTTTCCAGGTGCACTGGCTCTTGTCTAGATGCACTCATGTACCAAATTTAGTAGCCCTGGGTCTATTAGCTTACTCGCAGCACGAACGAAAGACACTCTAGAATTATAGCTTTCAACATTTATAGTTTATTCTATAGTACACACTCTATAAAGCCTTTCCGAATTTAGTAATACTACTGCGAAAAAGATATAAAAACGAGTGCCTTGCGTTGGAGAAGTTTACTGCATTGTTTACAGAACATCAATTGAGTAACGAAGCACACTTTTGAATATTATACACAATTTTCTATACACTTTTGAATATTATACACAAATAATTTCAATATTATACACAATTTTTTGAATATTATACACAATTATTATACACAATTTTTTGAATATTATACACAATTATTATACACAATTTTTTGAATATTATACACAATTATTATACACAATTTTTTGAATATTATACACAATTATTATACACAATTTAGCAAGCGAATATTCTAGCATATTGCTTTGAAACAGGATATGTGAAATGAAAAATATCGAAGCTCCAGAATCAACAAATATGAATTATATTTTTTCTTTCATTCAGTTTGTGTGGGTGTCTAGATACACTAATGACAGACGAATTTTAATTTGGCAATATCTTATTCTAATATATTACTTTTGAATACCTAGAGGCAGCCATTTTCCGCAGACGAGAAATACACTTTGTTGAGTAATTTCTATTTAAGAGAAAACAAAAGCACTAATTCCCTCATGTGCAAAGCAAAAAATTGCTTTAGTCTGTACTAAGTACTGCGAAGTTAATTGCAGTGAATGTACCGGCACCCCTTTCATAAATGTAAGCAGATGTAGTTTAGTTTTCCATGAGCGAGAAGTAAAGCTGTATGTAAGCCGATTAGATGAAATCAAGCCCTGTACTCTAAGGTAATCTATGCTAGAATTACAAGTGCTGTAAAAAGGGAGGGGGAATTTTCATTCTAAATGAGAACTGTCATCACATTTTGTCAGAGTTTCTCGTTTAAATTTGACAAGATCCGAAATTAGCAGCTTGGTAATTTATAAGATTACATTCTTGATTTGTTTCATATTAAATGGATGAGACTTCTATCGGAAAATGCTATAAAATGTAACATGAGTAAAATTGACAAATATAGATTAACGCAAATGTTATATAAATCTCCATCGATTTGGATAGCGACTCACGTAGGCTTCCTCTTCTTAGAAGCATTTCTTTTCTTCTCTTGAAAACGTGTGACCTTTGACAATCATCTTCGAAACTGTCAAATATTATAAAAACATCTACAGGTATCTCAGGTTTCTTTTTTGCTTAGATTTAGATTCATGCCTTTAAATTTCAAGTTATTAAATACAATATAAAAGTAAAGTAAGGCTTCAAGGAAAATGTGTACGAAAATTTTTATGCAAGTGCTTAGTAACTTTTTGCAAACGTTTGCTCAGGAGTAATTTCTGTAAACATTAGATAATTATTTATTTTAAATAAGAATTGTTTATTAATTTAATAATTAAGAATAATATAAGTGAGCACCAAATTTAATTTTTAAATATTAAATATATTCAAAAATTAAATATTTTATTTCGACTGTAATTTTTTATGACAAGAGAAAGAAGAAAAGGAAAACAATAATAAAATAGCTATTGATGTATCATATGTATTTTTATCTTTAAGTTAGAAAAATATTAATTTAAAAGCAGGAAAGGAAATTTTAAATATTTAACATGATTATCTGTAAAAGATAATAGAATAATCGTAGATAAAAATAATGCATCTCTTGTCCGAAAATTTACGGCAGTATTTTTTATACTAGCACAAATATCAAAATAATCTCGCTTTGAATGAATTTTTGCCCCGAGTTACATTTAACTGCACGTCAGAAAAAGAGCATTTCAACTTTATCAAACTAAAAACAATATATTCAAAATTAGAAGTACATATTGTTATAATTTTATAACAGTATTTTCCTATAATGCGTTTTTTTTCTCTCAGTTTATACTAATCAGTTTTCTTTTTGTTTTATTTAGTGTTTTGTTTCACCATGGTTTTCTGCTGATTTCTTTTACATTTTAGCTTATGTTTAATTCGATTGCAACTGCATTTGTGTCTAATTAATATTTTTTTGCTTAAAATAATATTCTAATATTCATAATTCTATGCAGAGCAAAGTTTTTAGATAGCACCAGCAGAACATAACATATCAGCTATTAAAATAACCCGGCAACAAACTTTATCATCAGTTTAATTATTTCTTGACAAATTAGCGATATTTGGTAGCATTCAAGGAAAAAAAAGAGTTTCAGGAGAGAAGTAGTTTGAAAAGATTTTAAAGAGAGTAGCAGTTTGAAAAGTCTCTTCCAGAACTTTCTAGGAATCCTTTTGCCCCCTGCTCCACCCCCGTAGAGGATTCATTGAGAAGAAAATTAAAGTTGATGTAGCTGTGATTTAATGAGTTACTTTAACGTTTAATCATTACAGCTTTATATTTATAATGCTTCGTGTTTTCCAGATTATGCTGTATATGATGGAATGTTCGTTTTTGACATTTTGAGCTCCGAAGTATTTAATTTTCCAAAGCGAATAATCTTCTTGCATATAATCTGATATTAATGCATATTGTTTATTTCTGTTGTAGGAAGAAATTTGAATTTTATTTTCCTACTCTTTGAGCTGTATTTGATGTTTACTTGTAATAAACTTTTATCTCTTGAACTATAATAACAGGTCAAGTTTTTCGTATTATATATCTTCCATTCAACGGACGTATACGAAAAGCGAAACTCGGAACAGTAATTTATATTGGAATTTATTAAATACTGCTATCAAATGGTTAGCTCAAAATTTTCTAAATAATAACTTCTTTATAAAACTATGTTTATAAGGCTTTTAAAATTATGAAATGTAAATAGAAATTTTAATATAATAGTTAGTTTCATTGCGTATCTGGTAAAGAAGTAATTTTTTAAACAGAAATTCCTTTTTTCCAGAGAAAAAAAAACAGCATCAAATAAATAGCTTCATGCATTTCATCCAGTATTTCTTCATTTCAGTAAAAACAGAAAGCGAATTATGTAAATGAAACGAGAATAGGGACAATTATATAATTGTATTAATTTCAATGAACAAACTAAACATCTTAGGTGTATAATTCATACGCTGCTTAACATTTTAAGGTGGGAAATAATTTGTATCAGTTCATTAACAGCTGCATTTATATACCTTAAGTATATTTGTATAGTTACTTATATTACTCTAACTTTTTAGGTCAAATACAGCAGGTTAGATTAAAATTCATATTTCTAGCAACACACCAACGTGCATTTCAAAGCCAAAGTGATAATTATTATATTACTATTAACATTTTGTTTCCATTCCAAGAATAGTATAAAACAAATCCGTGGAAAATGTCACATATTCAAAGACATAAATTTAGAATTCCTAAAAATATGTTCTGATATACATCAGTTTAATAATAAACACTTGCCATAGTTCGGTTTTATAACTTTCCTCTTTGGTTGATGAAGGGAACAAGCGTTTATGACACTATTTACCACGGGGAAGATGAATTGCTACAATGTTCTGGTAAAGAATTATTACTCTGTACGAAAATTCCATTAACATCTTCCCCAGAGTTGCGAGCATTGAAGGAATGAATTTGATTATAAAATTAACAACGGCGAAGAGGACAAGATTTAAGTAAATAAGCTAAGAGAACTCCTAAATGTTTAAGGGTTATTTAGAGTTTCTTTAAAGAAACGAAACTTAAGATCCTCCAGAAGTGACATACTGTTAATTAAATGGATTATAAAGGTATTTGCCATGAAATTGTTATTCAGTGAACTTAAAATTTCGAAATCTTACATTTTAATGATGTATTATAATTTATGTAACATATATAACATAAATAATAAGTAACATATATAATCCTTAATGTAGTGCAGACTTTTATAACAATCAGGAAGCGAAATCAATTTTTCGCTTGCCAAAGATATGCATATAACACAAGTTTAAAAACGTTTATTAAAATTTATAATTTAAATAACGGGAATCTTAAATTTCAAGTTTCAGTCATTGGCTCCTATAATACCATTAGCCAGACTAACATTTGGAAGACATTATATTTAATAAATTTATAAGAAACGAACTACACAACCAAATTAATTTGATTATTCTGAAAATCTGGTTAGTATAGCTAAATTAAAGCGTGTGATGATTACTCCTTTCAGCAAGATGATTGCCAGCATCATTATTACAGAGACCATCATCAAGACCATTCGTAGGAGATCTCATACAAATTTTGCTATAAAGATACATATCTTTTGAGAGGTGGTGGTGTGTGTGATTATGGCAAAGCCTCGAGGGCTAGCTGCCTAAGGGGAGGGATGCCTTCGTGGAGGACTTTCTAAGGAAAACTAGATCGTATACGCGCTACACATGGGGAAAGCCACGGAAACGCCCATTCAGCCAGCCCGTTTGCGGGATTCGAACCCGAGACAGAACTACCAGTGTTCAGCGACTTTACCGCTCGGCCGTTGGTGAGCCTATCTTTTGAGAGAGTACTGCAATTAAAACTGATTTGTGAGGAGACAACGCGTTAATGAGGTAACCATGTACCCATGTTATTCTTCGGATTATGTCCCATGTGAATTTTTCTTATAGGAACTAATCAAGAATATTGTGCTTGTGCCTCTTGTTTTCGCTAGGCTTTATTAACTTGGCAACAGTTTCATTCACTTTGTTGATGCGTGCAGTCATGTTGTATCAGCACGCATGAGGAATAGAATATTTTATTGCATCGATTTCTAGCATATCAGTAAATCTTATAATTCTGAGCGTTTGTGAAATTTATAAAGATGAGTTTTCTCTTTATTTGAAAGGGAGATAAATTCACCAAGGTTTTGTAATTTTAGAATAATTTTGGAAAATAAATTTGATAAAGGTTCATAGTTTATTTGCTATGAATTTTTAAAATGTTTCAATTAAGAATAACCTCGCATATGTGCATATATGTAATGGAAAGTTTGTATGGGAATGACGAAGAAGTAATGAAAGATGGTGTGCATAAAGATGTATTTGTAGTGGAAGTCCATTTAACACTTTGCTTTCATTTTCGACAACTACAGTTAAACTGGAGCAATTGCGCGTACCCTCTTAAAAATGAGATCTACCTCAGAAAATGTGGCCGTATTTGTAAAAAAAATTTTTCTTAATAATAAAATGTTTTATCGGCTATATCTGCCAGTGCGTCTTTATGAATAGTTCCATGCACTACCTCTGTGTCATCGACATTTAAAATTTCATTTTAGACAAAAAAAGCATCAACTGAAAAAAAATCTGTGCGTATTTTTCCTGAAAGATATTAAAACAATCTATAAAGATACGACGTCTTAAAAGGGTATTTTGAAGTGTGTTAAAATACATGTTGAAATTTCATTTGTGTTCATAGTTCAGAGTCTAATATGAAGATTCTAAATGCTTTCTTTATCAATATAAGAGAAAAATAATCGCTGAAAGAAATGTCAATTGGTGCCTGTATTTCTTCTGTCATAATGAGAAGGCAAGGCGATTGAACTAATAAGATATAATGTATTGCTTCTTCAAAGTTCAGTCATTATAAAACAAATTAATTACAATTGTGCTCTTTTATCGTCTGCCTAAACAATTATTTACTTTTTATGTAAATAGAAGAGAATTATGCCAAGTTAAGCATACAAAAAGTGCTTTTATACATACTTTCTAGTGAAACTCAATATAAAATGCTTTATAGTGAAACATAAAATATGTTTGCTTTTAATGTTTTCATGCTTTTAATGGCCCACCAGCGGCCGAGCGGTAAAGACGCTGAACACTGGTAGTTAGGTTCGAATCCCGCGAACCGGCTGGCTGCATGGGCGTTTTCGTGGTTTTCCCCATGTGTAACGTGTGTACGAGCCAGTTTCCCTTAGAAAGTCCTCCACGAAGGCATCCCTCCCTTTAGGCAGGTAGCCCTCGTGTGCTTTGCCATAATTGAATAATCCCAATCTCATGCTTTTAATGTTATGATTCAATGCTTTTAATATTTTGATTATATTTTAATAACTTCTCATCCTCAAAAAGTTTTTCTTTGTTTTACTGAAATTGATGAAGCACAGAAATTAGTGACTAAAAAGCAAAAATAATAATGATCTAAACACTTATTTTGGATGGTTTAACAATTAATTATAAATTTTAAGGATTCATGTGAAAATGTTCTTTTAAACCAGAGTGTATTTATTTTTTATAACAATAGCATAATTCCTTGATTAATTAGTGCAACTAAAATATTTATTATTATCACTGAATTGAAAACTGCAAATTAATCATTTTCCTTATATTAAATATTAAATCAGCAATTCTATTTTTATGAAAGTTATATGAAATTATTTTTTTTTCCTTTGAAAAACTTACTTTTTAGTATTCATTTTGAATATATTAAGAAATAAATTCTTAAATTAGGCAACCATTTTAGTTCTAGAAGTCATAAAAATTTAAGGTAGTAATTTTTATTATTTTGAATAATTATGAACAATTTTGAAATTTTTTGAGATGGAGATAAATATGAAACATGATTAATCACAAAATAATTTTGAGTAAAAGCACAGAAAACGATATAAAACTGTAATTTTTAAATTCTAGTACAGAAATATAAGAATTAAAAAATGTGTTTCTGAGTATTGTTAGAATGGATTTAGAACACGAAAGATAATAATTAGTTAAAAACATGACAATTAGAATAAAATCGAATATGGGCAATACAATTGTTAAATTAATTGAAAGCAGTAATATTTAAAATGATTATGCAGGGCATGTTTCTTTTTTTTACACTGAAACTACACAGAGTTATCTAGCCTCGATCTTTATCAGCTGGAATACAACTAAATTTGGTATGTAATGACGACATGGGTAAAAAGATTCTGTGAAAAATATTAGTTCTGAAAGTTACTGATAAAGGTAAATACTGCGTCGTTGTAGTCTGCACCAGCGGTCGTCAAACGCTTATTCCGCAATGGCGCCATCGATCAACATTTAGACAAAACAAAATCAGAAACTTCCAGTTATACAATTATAAACAAGACTGCAAGGTTCTCAAGTAAAAATTTATCAAGTTGCCTATTGACACGAAAAAAAATGGTGTTCCTAATGCCTACAATAGCATATGTTTGTAATTCAAAAGGAAAGAGAATCCCAGTTTGCGCTGGTATTGATAACAGCAGCATATCAGTGGATGCCAAATCTCACTTTCAGATGTCGCTAGATACAACTGGAAGCTAAACATTCGCTAAATTCAGAAGAAATTTCACTAATAGTAGTAGCTAAAATTAAAAAAAAAAAAAAAAAAAAAAAATCTGAAATGTTTCAGATTTTAAATTACGTCCAAAGGGGCGTTTTTTAACATTTTGTGTGTTACCTTTCTTTATTAAATATCATGTTCCTCGCACTTAAACCATAAGATCCAGTGCAACAGCAATATCACAAAATAGTTTTAAAACGAGCATATCTTTAGAATTTCCGATACAGAGACTCACGCGCTGGAGATAAAAATGTTTTTTCTGCACAACGTTGCCATTGCTCGCTTTGAAATCCTTGAGTTTGTTAATCAAAAATTCGTCAAAGTTTTAAAAAATAGGAAATCGATCATAAAACAAATTTCAAATTTCAAACTTGGTCTTCCACATGCTCATATTCGTTGGAGGATTACGTTATTCAAAATTCGATGACTCTATGTACCGTTGTTTTATCACAATACGAGAAATATACATACATTTATGCAGATTTTTCATTATTTAATTTCTTCAAATATAATGCAGGACTCTAACATTTTGTGGCAACAGTTTGAAAAGTGAACCGACATTTATGAGTCCGACGCAAAATGCCAAAACGAAACTAATAGTCCTTCGGGATTCAAACCCCTTTGGACTAAAAAGTATAATCAGTATTCCATAATAAGATTTGTTGCTCGTCATTTTTTAAACTGAATCTTCATAAAAATATAAATAATGTCCTAATTGTTTTGCGGAACCATCAAAATGTTTTCACGGACCACCGATTGGCGACCACTGGTCTACACAACTGAAATCTTGAGCAAAAATCAGGTAAAATTGAAAATTGAAAATTTCGGTTACGTAACGGAAGCAACGTCAGTATCAGTCTCTCACTTTACCTCAGCCGCGTTGTGAAATAGATTCTCTTCATCAATTTCAGCCCAACCGCCATTCTTCGTGAATTTAGGTCGTAACAACGTACGCAAAGGCCTTTTGTCAATTAATGCACTGAAGCTCGTAATTGAGATAACTGGAGAAGCACGATTCTTAGCAGTTCGGTTTGGTAGAGGCAGGTATCAGAACAGATAAATAATGATGTCGTAAGTGAAATCGTTGACAGCACTCATGGGACCATTCATTGCTGGAAGTAGCAATGACGGGGAATAGTGTGAAAATTGGATTTGACCTTTCAAAGGTTAGACAAATTTTGCGGAAAAATCTTCACTTCCAACAAGATGAACCGTATAGAGGAATTATACTACAACGATTATGATAAAAGGAGGATATTTACGCTGAAATTTCTTGTCAGGACAGAAGTCGACATTGCTTGGCCGTGGAGAATTCTATAGAAAGGTGAGACAAATCTTCGTTAACACTCACAGTTCTGAAATTTGGGCATCCGAAAAATTCCATGCAGCTCAGAAAATCCCATCACATTCACTAAAAGTCACAGTTTGGTGTTGCTTCACAAGAGATTTCATCAGCGGACGATTCTTTATTCAGTTGTCTTAGGTAACTTTTATGCAGGATGCAGCACCACTGCATATTTTTCTATTGGTGCAGTAATTCTTGTGCCATCACTTTACAGATGAAAGTTTCATAAGAAGCTTTTTTCTCTAGTCATCTATCTCTCTAGACCCATTTGACGTTTTCCTACGCAGTTTACATATCTATATATAAAGCAAATTCAACAAACTCCCGTTACAGACATTTAGGACTTATCTAGAGTGCTAAAGATTTCCCTAGAGTGCTGAAGAGTTCCCTTGAATGTTGAAGAGTGTAGATATAGTAAAGGTAGAAGAAATCTTATGTTAGTAATAAGTAGTTTTCCTTTTGAGCTGCTTTCTGTGCTGTAAGGTGAGCTGTAGGCTGTAAAACACGCAGAAAAATTTTGGAAACCTTCAATTTGAACAGTGTTAGAGTACTAGAGACAGTTGCGAGATCCGGACAACACTCGATCAGTCTCTGTAAGCCACCCGGGTGTCCGGACCTGCTCTCACCTCTTCACCTGTGGTGTTATTTGAAGTTCAAGGTCTAATTTGGTCGGTTCCTATTTCAACGACATTAAAGAACATCATATCACAGACTGTACTAAGCATTCCTGGTGACATGTTACGTTCTGTCGCAGAGAATACTGTATGCAGGATGCAAATGATTCATGAGAAGTTGCTCATACATTGTAAGAGGTCTATGTCCTCGGCGAGGAAGCGATTTTATTGAATAAGATTCTATAGTACACTGAAATATCGGTTCTGTAACACTTTAGGGCAGTTCATTTTCTACATTAAAACGTTGTTGCACTGAAATTTCTTCTTTGTTATTGAATTGTCTAGTTCCCAATTGATGAAACAAGAGCAGCGCTAAATGTCCCCTATCGGAAAATTTTGGAACTAATTTTCTTTTTACGGAATCGCTTTTTCCGTGTTATCATTAGTTCCCCTACCAAACTTGAGGGCGTTCCGGCTGATTGATCGGGCTACAGATGCCTATGAGTAGTGTCAGTTTAGATACAAACACCCCGTATATGCATATACCTGAGATTTAAAAAATGTTTATATAAAATTATAACATTAATTTCCAGTAGCCCTTAAGTTTCGCTTTCTGTTCTAAAATGATTAAATTGCGTTATTTCAAAATTAATTGCTGTTATATTTTCTAACATAATGCTAATAATAAAAACAGGTACATATAAAACTCTTCATATCGGTATATATCACACGCACACACACACACACATATATATATATATATCATAAGAAACATAGTAAAAGGCCAAAAAAAAAAAAATTAAAGCATATAAAGTTAAAATAAAATTGGAATGAAAGCAAGGTAATTCTTCAACAATATTAATAATTGACACCGTTGATAAGAGGTTTAACACTGTATCTAAACATATCAAAATTAAAAATAAGAATTTATCAGTAGAACAAACTAAAAAAATAAAAATGCAAAAAGGGAAAAAAATACAAATTTATAAAAATATAAAATTACTCTCCTTTTACTGAAACTCTAACTCAGAACTCATCAGGGGAAATGAATTAAGTTGATTAATATGTTTCAAATAAATATTTCGTTCTCCTGGTTCATTTGAGATCAAAAACCGAAAAAATATTCAAATAAATTTTCATTTAAGACATTAAAATTAATTTAAAATCGAAAAATGGAATCTCAAATGTATCCAGAATTTTCCCTACACGCATTCGAAACACTTAGAAAAAAAGGAAAGCATTACTTTGCGCCAAATAGACTACTAAAAAAACCGTAAAACATTACATTATACAAATTGACCGGTGTCCGCCGAAAACATCGCGGAGAAAACAACGCAAGGGGAAAACATTGTGGAAGAAAAGAAAGCAAAGAGAAAACGTCGCAGTTATAAAACATCGTGGTACAAAATATCGTAGTCGAAAATAAAGCGGTACATTTAGCACCTTCATATATTATAACAGGATGCAAATTGTTTTATCGTAATAACATCTTTGAATTTTTAAAAAAATATTCAAGTTTATCTGGCATAAAAGTTAATTGGACAGATGATTTTAGAAATATTTGCATATGTCTTAAGGAAATTCTAATTTTATGTTAGATAGTTTTTTCGGATGAATTTTCATCGGGTAAATAGTTTGCGATGAAAAATAATGAAATTTAATGAAAATTTGGTTTTAAAAATCCCATAAGGCCTGAATAAAACAAAACATTTTCATAAACGTTCTTTTGTTTGAATTTATAGGCGCGCTTCCTAATAATGTGACTTTTGTTAGCTTCCTAATAATGTGACTTATTTAGTTTACTCCAAAATTTCTTTCAAAAACACGATTAAGTAAGCTAAATGCTTTTTGGAAGTTTCTAGTATACCAAAACAACACTGGTTTACAATATATGGGGAAATTATCATACATTTTAATATTATTGAAGCACAAATCCTAATTTTAAAAATTATTTAATAATCCAAATGATAGATTTCGCTTTTAAACGTAATATATTTACCTATTTCAATTTGTCACACTATTACAGTTTAATAAAAATCGTACGAACCCACGTTCTTTCACATATAACATAATAGCTTATGATGCATGTTATCTAACGAGGAACAGAAAATAATGCTAATTTAAAATTAAATAATTGAAATGTAAAGAAAGAGAATACCATAATAAGATAAGGAAACAAAATCAGGCTTATCTATTCATTATAAGTTATCCAAATTAAGATATACTTCAGTAATTCGACTACTTTAATATTTCTAGCTGAAATGAAAATTTAATTTCAGTTCTTTCTTCGTGTTCATAATCTTTATCTATTATTTTTTCAGCGAAAAATAACAGTCACAATTAGCTACCAATTACTTCCGGCGTGTGAGATAGGAATTTAAATCTTTTATTGTTTTTAACTGTAAAGCGTAAAAAATTCCATGGAAAAGTTCCTTTTTTATAAATCTGAAAGTTATCGAAAGAAGACCAAAAAGGAATGTATAAGAGGAACTACTCTGAATTGAATTCGTATTCGTTTAGATAATTGCTGTTCTTTTAATTTATTCACCGTTGAATGACTATGTAAACCGTTAACTTCAGAAACCCTGCATTATCTGCTCTGTAGTTGGTAAAGAAGTATTGAAGTCTAAATATATGTTGCGTATTTTTTTAACTAAAATGCCTTTTCATAAATACGGTAATTGATAACATCATTACCACCTTATAAACCCGGTCAAAAACTTTTCACTCTGCACTGTAAAAAAAATCTGTAAAGTTACTAAGAAAAGTCGTGGAAACTGGGATGCCATGGATTATTTGAGTAATCAAAACAGGAATTTTCTTAGTAACTTTACAGAGATTATACCTGTAATGGTTACAGATGTTTGACATGTAATGTTACAGGAAGTTATTCTGTAGGCATAACAAAGTTTTTGTATGTTGATTACCGAAGCATATGCCTGTAAAGGTTACAGATCTTTGATCTGTAATGTTACAGGAAATTATCGTGTAAGTATAACATGTTTTTCATATGTGATTTACCAATGTAAACATCTGTAAAGATTACAGGAAATAATAGTGTAAGTAGATCGTAATTTTTGAATGTGAATTACTAAAGGGAATATTTGTAGATTACTAGTGTTCTGCTCGTAAGGTTATTGCAAGTGATTATGTAAGAACATGTATTTTCATGTGAAATTTTAAAGGATATATATGTAAAAGTTGCAGATAATTTACTTAAAAGTTCTTCCAAATAATTATGCATATAGAACATATTTGTCTTATACAAAATACAAAAATGATGTATTCCTAAATATTAAATATTTTGATTGTAATATTACTATAAATAATTACACATGTAGAACATATGTTTTATGTGAAATGTCTACAGCTACTGCTTGTAACAAAATATGCTGCATTTATTTATTTGTGGGGAAAGGGAAGTTATGTAACTTTAAATATTAAGTTTTTTTTTTTTTTAAGGAAAAATACCTTAGATTTTCTAAAAGATATACAACATTTTCTTTCAAAATATTTCCAATGTTAAAAAGAAGCTCAAATTTTATGTTTTTCTTACATCTGCATTACTTTCCTTTATTGAATTTTAAGACATCTCAAAGTTACATATGCATCACGAAATAGCTGGAAAAAAAACTCGTGTATTAGACTTAATGGTTTTTTGGCAATAAATTAGTAATGTTCTAGAATTCCCCCGCTGAACACTGGTAGTTCAGTCCGAGGTTCAAATTCCGCGAATGGGCTGGTTGTATGGGTATTTTCATGGTTTTCTCCATGTGTAACATGTATATAAGTCAGTTTCCCTTCGAAAGTCCTCCACAAAGGCATTTCTCCACTTAAACAGATAGTCCTAGTGTGCTTTGCCATACTTAAGTAAACTAAACCAAATCATTCTCCTTATACCCAACAGTGTAATCTAAAGAGACTGCAATTGGATATGATTACAGTAAAAAAATATTTTAATGAAATTGTTTCAATAAACAATTCTAAATATTTTTTTCAAATTCTAAAAAAAATTACTTATGTAACTCAACAATGAACTTAAATTCAGTTATCACAAGTTATCCAAAATTATTTTCATGCTTAATTGCATTATTCATTTTAATTACAACATATAATTCTTTTAGGCATAAATGCTTTTTAATCTCTTCTGCTACTGACCATTAATTGAAATAATAGATTAATTAATCGGACAGTTGTACAGGTATTTTCCCAGATTTAAAACTTTATTAATAAATTACATTCTTCTCATTGAATACAAAATTGAAGAATTAGTTAGTCCTAAATTTAATTTTTCAAGTATTCCTTCTACTAAAACATTTATTGCCTACAGGCAGCCAGACACTAAGCTGAACACTAGCATTTGGCTCTAGATTTAAATCCTAGAGAATGGGCTGCCTGTGTAAATGTTTGTGTAACATGAAGTTTTCCTTATAATATTCCTTTCCTTGGACAGATGGCCCTCTCTTGCTTTGTCATATTTCAAATAATCAATTCAAGCATTTAATGTAGGTATGACTTCACAACTTCATCCCAAATTCTAACTGAAAAATTGAACAGAATCCCCTGATACTGTGTCTATAATACATGATGAATATAGAATGATCTTAAAAATTTAAGGAAGAAAATATAATGTATTTGGAAATGCCTTGATCCTATAATTATATTTTTCTCTGCTATGCCTAGAAAATTAAGAAAAGAACGTAAAAACTGAAGATAAAGAATTCAGCATTAATAATTGATATGATAGTAGTAATAAACTAAAAATTTTTTAATGAAAAATTGATAATGCATAATGGGTCCTTAAAATTTTAATTTTCTATCCTACTATTAATGGAACTAATTTATCACTATAATCAAAATGACTCGGATTTTCTTTCTTTAACTGATGTCAAAAATACGATGATTATTTCAAAATTCCTGTGGATGATTTAATTGTTCTCAAAATTTTCTATTCATTTATTAAATGGTTCAGATTAATGTTTTTGTTATCATTATTTCAAACGACTTTTTAAATCTTCGGGAAACATGTTTAAATCTTCATTCAACAAAATTATATTTTTAGATAGATTTTTATGGAATAAAAAATTCTGTAAGATAATATTCATTCACACAAGATATTAACTTAGTATTTGCTCATTACTTTACAAGTATTCGATGAAGCCTTTTAGTGTAACATACAGGTTACATAAGGAACCATTTCATTTTAACGTAATATTCCATAATCATATATTTTATTTCAAAAAATATCATATTTTGAAAATATTGGATATTGCAATGGATTTCGACTCTTTATTCCAATACACAGAATATAGAAACAAAAATAGGTTTATTTTTATTTGAAAACTATCCAAAAGGAAAATAAAATAAAAAATAGGTAAAATTTATATTATTGTTATTTTTAATTAACTAGTTGTGAAGGTGCAGTCCTCTTCTTCTTAGGATTCAAAGCATGGCTCCTAAATAAAGAAAAAATCACATTCGTTAGAAGTACATAACATATTCTAAATTTGTTATGTGACATTTTAATTTAGAATCTCTTCATAATAATTGCATGCACCTGCACATATTCCAAATGATTTAAATCGTTTTTAAATTAAATAATTAAATTGCAAACAAGATTCCTTTTGGTCCTTTCACGAAATCATAAATTGCATGTATCATCCATTTTTGAAGCAAAAAACAGTACAAATTTAAATAATTCATTTTGCAGAAAATAATTTGAGGTTTATTAGATATTTACTATATTTATTTGTAATATAAAATAAATCTGTAAAGTAGTTTTAATAATGATCAGATTTTTTTTAAGATTAATTTCTCTAGAAATTGAAATGTATTAAGGTAGCACTTCTCAATCTGTGGATCATACAGCTTGCCCTCATGGTCCTCCGAAGTTTCCAAAGGAGACAAAAAAATTTAGTTGAAAAATCTCAGAGTTTAAAAAGTTACATATGACAATCATCTATCACCTTTTCTCGTAAGATAGACATTTTATGAAATTTATTATTGGTTACCCTACTTACAGACTTCCCACTCAGTCTTAGCAGTAAAAGATGGATTTAAAGCACTATAACTGTGGTACTTACCACCATATATCCAAATATACTATCATATATCCACTAAGACTGTGGTCTTACCATCATATATCCAAATATAGAAGAGCCATGCAAGAATTACAAATCATCCTTCTCATTAATAATCTTGAAATATTAGAAATATAACTTTTCTTCAATGGACTTAATTATGAAATATAACGGATTTTAATTATATATTAAAATACAAGTGTACTAGTAGTAATATATGCTAAAAAATTGCTTTCGAAGGGAACAGCAGCAAGGTGATTCACAAATTATGATAATTCACATAATCTGTATTCGAAAAAAGTTTGAGAAACGCTGAAACAGGAGAATAATTAAATTGTGGTTAATACTGGTAATTTCAGCCATATGCTTTAAGCCTGATGATCAACATTAAAAAATTCTCAGAAAGTGTTAGATCAAAAACTACTTTTCCACATAATATGAACTTATACGTAACAGCATTTAATACTTAGCTCACTGGCAAAATATACAAAATTTTGAAATGCAAGTATATATATATAAGGCCAATAATATAGTTATCAACAATCAATGCATGAACTTCAATACTTACACAATTAACAAACACATGAACAATGATGTTACATGCATTCATCCTCTGAATTAACTAGTCAGTTTGGGTATTTTCTATCTTAGATGTCGCAAAAATTGATCGTGGATCTAATATTTTAAATGTTCCTCTCATAGACATTTTAATACTTGTATTTTTTACATAGAGTGTCATCTTTAGTTTTACAGATATTCATTTGTTCACTTATTACGATTAAGTTTTACAGACAGAACAGATGATACCTGATTACTTTAAGTGGTATTTAAGACAAACTTACTTACTGGTACTTAACACAGTTGCTAGAAAAATATTACATAGTGAAAGACAGGGTACAAAGTCAGAATCTGAAAACTTATTGACTTACACTAAGCTATTTAATGCTTGAAACATTTATGATTAGATAATATCTTTTACATCATCAATATCTAACAGTGATATGATATACTTTAAGTATACAGTAAAACCACTCTATAACTTTTCCATAATTTTGTACAATTTTGATATTTAATGGAGGTGGTTACTTCACAAAGCATGATTCTCAGTGATAATTAATATCGATGTTTGTATCACCAGAATACTTGACATAATCACTTAAAGAGGTATAGTTGCTAAGGAAGGTTTTTCTATACTTCAAACAATGGTTTACATATTTTAAAAAGTATATTTTTCTGACACTGTTATTTAAAAAGTGTATAACTCCTTCTACTCTTAAGCATAAAAATTTGAAATTTTTATGCTTAAGAGTCATTCATTTAGTTGTAACTTACAGGAAGATATCTTAAATGCCTAAAATGTTTTAATTTATGAAAAACAGCAGTTAGAGTATATTGAAGGGTGCTCCCTGTATTATCAAGGGAGCGCAAGTTTGTGCAATTCTCTGATGTTTTCTTAAGTGAAAATAGGTCGATGTGTACATGGATAAAGTCAAGGGAGTGCGCGATATAAAGTTTGTACAATTCACAGATTTTTTTTAAGTGTAAATAAGTCGATGTGTACATGGATACCGAGTATGTGCAATCTGTCTTCGTGTAGCGGCGGTTTTTGGCACACAAATCGTCGCTACACAAGCCAAAATAACATGGTCAAAGAATTGCACAAACTCGGTATCCATGTACTGGCAAAAATCGCCAAATTTTGCCAAGGGGCACCCATAAATATGCTTTTACCAAAACAAGCTTTAAGGCATACTGTCAATTACATTTTAAATTCCAGTGATTTTTCAACACTAGTTCAAATATTCTAAGCATATGTTTGCATAAGTTACATAACTTTTGCATCAGCAAAATTTATAACTTAGCAAATATGAACTATGAAAAAAAATATTTGAGCTTACCTTGACCCTTGGATTTACTAAATCTATGACACTTTTAACGCCAAAGAAATTCGATGACCGAAAATACGCGATGATTTATTTAATCTGGTTTTAAAATGGGTCATTTTAAGTTTGGTTATATCAACAACATATTACTCAGTATTGTTGGATAGTGAATTTGTAATTCTTTTTCATTCTTGAAATATATACACATGACAGAATTGGAATAAAAATTTTAGGTTTTTCAGATGAACTCATAGATTGAACTAATTTGTTGAATTTTATCAAGTAGTTCTTAAAAATACAACCAACGATTAATTAAAACCAACTGCAATTCAAATGGATACTCTTTGTCAAAAAGGAGCAGTACAACTTATTTTAAACATTCAGCAATAAATAGTTTTCTGAATATATTTTTTAGCATAACGGCAGTTTCAAACATAATAAAGAGAACAACATTCATTCTAATGAGGCTAATTTTGAAAATAATTCACATTAAAATATATCTGAAAGAGATTTTTAAATGAAAAGATGACACAAAATAATTATTTTCAAAAAATACATGTTATCTCAGATATAGAAGAAATTTGGCATTGAGCTGAGTATTGAAATTAATATATGCAACTGACGTATCATTACTAATATTTCCATGATTTGATATTGAATGCTATAACTATTAAATATTAGCAAATGCATTTTATAATGAACTTTGCACCAAAATTTATAGTAAATTTATATGTAAATTTACATTGTAAGTACTAGAATGAATGTTGTACCATTTTATTAATATTTTACTTTTCAACAAGCATAAAGGAAAAAATAGAATTTTTTTTCTTTAATGTTCCTAGTATGTTACATCATAGTTAAAAATATGTCAAAGTCACGGCATTTCGATTGCCTTTTGTAAATGTTGGTTATAATGTAACTTAATAGATGCTTTATAAGTTGGTAAAGACTGTCCTGGATTAAAACTATCTTTAACACAAAAAATAATATACATTGAATACTTTTACAAATATGTAATTGCTATCCGACTATATAATCTTTTAAGGCGAACTTATCGCATGTATTAATGAAATGATATTCCATTTTTAATGTATGTTAAGTTATTTTGTCGAATTTTTTAAATATATTACATTTATTTTTTCTTTTTCGTTGAGATTAATAATAACATACATAGTGTAATAATGCTCTGAAAAATATTCTAAAGCAGTTCACGCTGGGATTAATGATAACATGTATGGAATAATAATGTTACATCTGTCAACAAAATGAAAAATATGAATATTCTAACGCGATATGTTTTAAAAGATACATAAATATTTAACATGAGAAATTATTAGACTATAGATAGAACATTAATATTAAGCTTATTTGTTTTTAAACTAACATATTAACAAATTTGTTTCTGTTTATAAATATGAGCAGTTTAACTGCAGACACCTGCAGATGTAACGAATTAAAGTTGTTATTTTACTAAATGGAACACAAGCTCTGTGATTTGAACTCTAACAATAATTCAACACAGGTTTATTTAGGAGCATTAGAATTATAAGCTAAACATTAAAAGAATTTAATTATAGATAGTGTAAAGAACATAACAAATACATTACATAAAATTAGTAAAATACACGTCAAACACTATTTCGAACTTACCTCGACCATAGCAAAAATAATGGCTAACATGGCGACTATCGTTGAACTCTCCCGCTAAGACGCTGTTTTTCCACCTTCTTCCTGATTGGTTCTTCTCTCTCAGCCGTTTTAAGCCACGTGATCACACGCTACGGACAAAATCCAAGCAAAACTTCTTGAAAACTCCTGTAGAGTTTACAGTTTCGTTTGGTTCTGTGTTCGTTACAGGTATTTCCTTCGTAATTGTTCGCATTTCTGTAACTATACAAGACTTTTGTCTGTAAACTTCGAGGTTTTTTTTACAGTGTGTTAATTATTGTTTCAATTTATAAAACATCAAGTTAATAAACAAATCCAAATAATTCCATACGCAAGCTACACGTTTCATATATTTTCTTACAAATGGCAAGATGACTGAAAATATTACACCACTGAGTAGCATACCGTAAATTTGGGTCATTATTTATTAAGATTTCTTGAATAAATTTTGCAATGATTGAAATTTTACTGTTAGAAAGTCTGTTAGTTTGCTCTTTATAGAAATATTACTGTAAGTGTACTCTGCATAGAACTGATTCTAAGAAGTAAAAGTAACTTCTACAAACAACACAGATTACGTTGTAATACTAACGGAGTCAAAACAGTTGATACAACATTCCAGTTTGAGCAAAGGCCATTTGAACATAAGGCTTAAGATTTTCTGGTCAGAAACATATACTTTTATTACCATACCTATTTACTTGCCAGTTGTCTCGACTTGTTATCTCTTATCAAGATGATTTAACAGAGCCAATGTTTCGGGATAAATACAGTTATCGGAACACTTATCGAGAGCTAGATTCTGACAAATGTCAAAATAGGTATACTTGCAACGCTTCTAAGAATATCAGGATTACCGGAGAAAGTGTTCCGATGAATATTATTTCGAAGATGACTACATAAATCTTATATATGTAATGAAAACGCTGCTTAAGTATTTTCTGCAAATATTTCGAGCGCAAGAAAAAAAAATATTTCTGAATTTACCTTGAACCGTATTTTGAGATGTTAACTAAATTTTACAATGTTTTTCAATGACAATTTTTCTTCGACAATGTTTTTTAGATTAGCTTTGTTAAGAATTCTATAAAACATTTAAACGTTTTTAACAAATCATAATATAATTACGAAGCTAAAATAAGGTAGCAATGTATTGCTTAGTATTGAAGAAAGATTTCGAATTTAGTGATGCAATGCCATTGATTCCTACTTTTGATACTTACATTTTTTCTCCAGAAAACCCAAAGCAGCCTTATAGAAAAGACAGAACTTGAATTTAGATGGAGAGTTTGACTGATTGACCGGTCTTTACAGCAATTAACTAGCCATTTAGCATACAAAAATCTGAACAATTTACGATAAAAATGTATTCAAATAAACTATCTTTGGTTAGAAAGATAACTGAGAGATATAATAAAGCTGGAAGTAAACTTTTTATATTAATAATAAGTAGTTTTCCTTTCCATATGCTTTCTGTGCTCTAAGATACAAAGTAAAAGTTTGGAAATTGGAACAACATCAGTTAGAAATCAATTTTAGCCATATTTTTTTATGTTCATACTGTTGAGTGTAAAGTATCATTTCTGTCTATATTAACTGCTGTAGCATTTGCAGTTTTCCGAATATTGCGATAACATTAGCTCTAAGTAAGACATAAAGAAGAGGATAAGTAAAGACAATTGTCCGAGAATAAAAGATTATTTTTGATCAATTTGCAGCGAGAAATATTCATATTTATTTATTATTGATGGTAATAGTATTTCAACAAGGCTTCAGAGATTCAAATTACGCTGCAAAGTTTAAAAAATTTCAGCATGAAATCACGTTAATGGTAAATACGTGCTCTCTTCTTTCATTATCAAAATGCTTCTTATTGAACTGAGATTTTTTCCAATTCCTCACGAAACGCAAAAAGCGTTTGATTAAAATAGGATAGATGTTTAACATCTCTCCTATTTTGAACTCGAACTTTCCTTAATTTAAATTTCAAGTTTCCTTGCATTCTTTTATCTGTAATTCAGAATGTAAACTATTGAATACGTCCTAAGAAAATTTATGCTTTATCAAAGTAAACGTTTATAAAAATATTTCATTTCTTACTTGAGCTTTGTTTACGAGTAGTTTGTTATTAAGAATACTATACATACAAAAGTAGAATCTTATTCTAATTCTAATGAGGTTATGGCAAAATATACTTTTATTTTAGAACGATGAGTGCATTTGAGTAAAATGTATTTTTAAGTAAGTTTTGAAAGCTTTTTCTAATGAGAAACTATTGAATTCAAAGTTCAAATAAAGTGAAACCTTTTTGATAGCTTATAATAAATTACAGTGATGACTCTGGGAATGCTGTATAAATTTTGGACAAATAATATTTTGGAATAAATATGAGTATTATTTAATTTAATTTCATGCACGATGTTGCTATCTAATATAATGCAAAATAATTCCTTAAACACGTGCACAGCTATAAAGAACGTTGTGATTTAATGTATCGTTAAAACAATTTATTAAGGAAATCTTGGTAAAATAATGTTACGTATAAAAATTTCAGAAAAATTTAGAGTTATTGAAATAACTGAAACTCATCTCACTGTCCCAAAGCTTGCCAATTTAATTGCCTCTTAAATCAGTTATTTTAAGGAAACATTTATTAAGTAGAAGAGTGTAAGGTCAATTAATTCTATACAACTTTTAATATTTATAAAATCTAGAATAGAAAACTGTCAGATATTATTAAAATAAACCATCGAAGATTTCAAAAAAGTGATTTAAATTCTTTATGATTTAAAGAAAAGATTAGTTTACAAGATAATTGAATTAATCTTTGATCGAAGACACCACATACTTAAGCTAACAGCAGGTTAATAAATATGCTACTAATTATAATTTGTTTATAAATACATTTAAAAGAAAGAAAGTTCTTTACAAGAAGTACGCACATATATACAAAACATATGATCCTAAGATTCATTACCCGGAAATAAACCTGAAAACTATTTCCTTAAATGAAAAAACTCAAATAAATGTCTAAATAAAATAATACAGAAACATTACAACAGTACGCAAAAACCATTACGATTAAATACTATATTTGAAAACTTAGATAAACTTCCAAGAGAAAATTATATTTATTTATTGGATAAATATTTTTTTACAAATATTCCCTTAAGCGTTTAGAATTTAACCGTTTATCTTTTTAAAATACACAAACTAGAAAATACATATTGGTTAGGCAAAGCAAAAACCTTGCATTTGGCTTATTTAATGAAGACTCTATCTTTTGGGGTGAAACAAGTCCAGGTCCCTCTTCATCAGGAACAAAGAAATCTGCAAAGAAGGGTAAGCCACGATTGTATTTATACCCAAAAGGAGTAACGCGAACCTGAATATTGCGCCAGCTTTCAGTAGAAATTGTAACGAAAATTGAAGCATTTAATAGAACTTAAAAATCGTTAGGAAGGACGTGATTGGAATTAAAAGCCATATACACCTTTGTGAATGTGAAAAGCTTCAGGAAAACCCCATTCACCAATGGAAGAAGCTTTCTGGATCATTTCTGCTGACCCTAAGTCGAAATTCTGATTACATTTCCAATTAGAACTAGCTATAATTGATAATTTCGCCTTCTTTGATGTTGGAACATTAAGCCTTCTTTTAGTTTGGCCTTTATACCTCAAACCACACTGACAAGATATGCCACAAATTTCCCATAAATTAGTAAAATCTTTAAGAGTCAAACCATGGAATTTATTGATAGACGAGAAAATGATTCAAAACTGAACTTGTGGAGACTCCGAACAATTTTGCAACAGAAATATGAACAAAATGGAAGCCTGACAAGGTTATTAAAGTTATTTCTAACAGCGAAATGTCTTCTTTGATGGCAATACGAAAAATGTTTAAATGCTTCATTAATCAACACGGAAGAAAATTCTCAGTCAATAGGAACTGATTTCAAATAACTCAGTTCATTAACAAACAAACGTTTTGAGAAACAAACTTTGAGAGTGCGAAATACGTAACAGTAAAAATAAACTATTTTTGCTTGGCTGAGTGGCATGAGAGGGTGAAGCAAACAAGCAGACACTCTTGGACAAAATTAAGGGCATTTGACCGCTATGTCTATTATACGAAGGGTACTGAACTAAAGGCACTAATTATACCGCCAAAAGAATTACGCGAATTTTTGGAACCGAAAATATAAGAGTATACGTGTGTGTCAGTGGAGCTGTCAAGGTGATAAAACCTCACCGAGGGTTTTTGGTGATTTGTGTTCTTGTACTCCTTCACAACTTTCGTCGTATTTCTCAAAATACTTGGCTAATTTTTAAGCTTTCAGATGAAATGAGTAGCCACGGTCGTCCGATTGATGGAATAAGATAGAGAATTCTTGGCAGTTTGGGGACAGGTTAGTCACATATATCACTATAAAACATATCCGAAATGCTCTTGAGAGGATAGTTTCATCTCGAGATCCTCCTCCGAGAAAATGCCTTGCTGCAAGAGTGGGATCAACTTCCAAAGAGGGCTACCTCAACTGGTTTATGCCATGTATTTTGTCACGCTGCACGACATGTGGCTGTGAGAGGGGACCATAGCCAACATTAAACTCAGTTCGGCACCACAGCGTTATTTTGAATATTTGTGAGCTTTACTGATAATCATGAGTACATAAAATGATTTATGAATTGCTATCTCTGTTATAAATATATATTCATACCAAATTTCATTAAAATTTGTTAATTAGTTTTTCGGAAATTCGACATAGTCGACAAATACTCTTAATTTTACTCACGAGTGGAGAAGGAATTGGCGTAAACATAGTAGAGTGAAATCAGTTTCACTGCGGATTTTAAGAATATCGAGGAAAGTTATTTTTAACAGCGAAATGAGAGTTGTCAGAGTGAGTGTTGTCAGATTCTCTTGTGCTCCATTATGGCTTTTTCTGACGTTATATCACTCTTTACTAATGTTCCAGGTGAAGAATCAGTAAAATTTCTTGAAACTAAGCTTTGAGAATTTCATTTCACCCATACTGAAAGTGAAGAGTTAATTTCTTGAAGCCGCTCCGAGTAAAACTTACTTTGTTTTCCAAAATGAATATTACAGCCAATTTGAAAGATTAATTATGGCTAATTCCTGCATTTGCTGAAATCATTCCTGTATTTTGTAATATTCTTACATTTTGTAATCGATCGTGTATTTTATAATATGTGCATAAATTCGAAGTCAAATTATTTAAGGAACAATCCTTTCAGGTTTGGATTCGATGAGTAGACGACACTTTCCCGCTTTTTGATTCCAGTGAAGAGGATTTATCTCGGATTTTATCTGTTATAAATTCGTTTGATCCAGCCATCCAGTTCACATTTGAAATTGAATCTGACATTATCCTTCCTTTGCTTAATACTCTAATAATTCCCTAATGAGTTGCCTTTCAGCATTACTGTTTACCGTAAATACCCTTTTCTGTCTCACTGTTTCCTCAAATTTTCTTCATTTTGCACACGAGTGTCTGCTTGATGGCTTCACCATGTCATGTCACTCAGCTAAGCCATAAATAGCTTATTTTTACTGTTATGTATTTAGCGCTCTCAAAGTGTGTTTCTCAAAACGTTTGCTTGCTAATGAACTGAGGTATTTGAAATCAGGTTGCCACTGACCGAAGATTTTCTTCCCTGGTGATTGAAGAAGCATTTAAAACGTTTTAGCACTGGCTGTTATGTCTAGGAGCAAAAACAAATTTTACTTTACACCTGACTGCCACTGGCTCCGACATAGCAATATGAATACTCTACATCTAAAATTTTAAACACCATTCCAGAATTTTAAATGTTTATTTAATAGAATTCTATTCATATATTTGCAAGTTATACACTATAAACACAATAACAAAATTTGAACTTATCTGCACCAGCGTGAATAAGCCCTGGCATAATATTCTGAACTCGACGCAACTTTAGGAGGAAAAATACCGCAAATTCAAACACAAGGTTTTATCCTTTCCAACGCAGCTAATTTTCTAAATATATTTTACTAATATCCGCATCAGGACAGCGGATTCCATTTCATTCACCCAAAACTCAAATGTTATAACGCAATAGTATCGCAAAAGACGCAAAAAACATCGACTCAAAATCAAAATATTAAAACTCTATAGAATATCATCCGCTGTTGCCATTCCAGCACAGCCACGGTTTTCTTCCTGCAGCTGTTGCCAGACTTATCCTCGCTGTATGTGAGAAGTACAACATCCTCCCACCCTGATTTTCTCAAAATCAGACATTGCACAAAATTTTCTAACATTACGAATAAAACAAAACAGTACTACGCATTAGTTTAAAAAACACATAAAAGAAACTCGGTTAACATACAATATATATGTCAGATCATACTAAAATGAGATCAATAAAGAATAAACTTCTAATTAATGTTGTTGCTAAAGAAAAGAGAATATAAGTCCAAAACGTATATATTGTACATTATTTCTATGAGCATGTCCTTGGTTTTAAGAGTCTACCGTATCTAGATCTGTTTTCAGTTGCCAGAGTTAGCACAGGATCACTGGTAGTTGAAACTTCTAGTGGATACAGTTTTTTGATTGGTCTTACCAAATATCCACTGCTTGTTTTTACCTGTACCACTCTGGTAGCCCCCATCTCTGCTACTGAATATTTTTACAATTTTGCCCATTGGCCACATTACGCGTTTTTTATTTGCTAGTTCTATGAGGACTACGTCCCCCACCTTTAGGTTTTGACATGAAGTGCTTGCCTTCTGCACTAGTTGAGCCAGATATTCCTTGCGGAAGCGACTTCTCAGTTCTTGTCTCAATGTATTGCAGTAATTTACAAGCACATTCAGCTTCTGAGAATCGATGTAATCCAAATCTGGTACCCCCACTTGTTTTATGTCTTGAAAAAACAGGGAAGGTGTCAGAGGTACGAGCTCTTGCGAATCATCATAGATGTACGTTAAAGGACGGTTATTTAATGTGGATTCAACATCACACAGGACAGTCAGTAACTCCTCGAAATTCACCGACGATCTTCCTAGAATTCGCACGAGAAGAGTCTTGGTGGAACGAACTAAGCGCTCCCAACATCCCCCCCACCACGCAGCCGTAACCTAGTGTTTGGTTATATATATTCAGTGAATATATATAACCAAACACTAGGTTATTGTATTGAGTAATTTTGTTTTTTATTTTGGCGTGTTTCTCTTTTCCCTTGACATAAACGTTAATACGCGTAAATTTTTGCGCGCATAAGTCGAAGCTGTAAGTGAGTAATATAACAATTCACGGTTCTTTCATAACTTTAACTGACGATTTGCAAATGTTATATGTATCTCAGCATTTTATTTCAAATACAAATATACTTTCTGCATTTATTCCTTTTATTATCGATTTCTGATATTCTGAATCACTTTAAACAACATTTTGAAAAATAACTGAAGCTGCTGATGTCGAAAGTAATTAAATGCGAAGCATCATTAAACACTGCATGCAACAGAAAATTTCAAATATTTCCATCCTTTTAACCTTCAAGTAAAAGGTATAACAGCATGCTAGTATTAAAGCATAATTAGCGTAATTACATGTGCACAGCTAATTAAATAATAATTAGTATCAGGCGGTAGAAGTACAAACGGAAAGCTGTGACATTAGTTTTGCTAAACCGGCGTGAACCTCTAATCCCTTACTGGTAATTAGACTGCATTTACGTTTAACGGAAATCAGCTTTGCGGGTATTTGTACCAAACCAGGAGTAATGTTTATTTTCTGAAAGTTCAAAATATTAACTTGCAAATTAAATAATTTATTAATTTAATTGGAAAATGTTGCAGTGATCTGTAAAATGTAAATTTACGAATTTCACATTATAACCGTAAATTTACGAAGTTACAGTAATCCGATATTTTTTGCAGAGCGAGATTTACTGAAATAAAATGTATTCATGACTTAAAGATAAAATTCTTCAAGGTGTTTTAATTATGGTAAGCAGTTTGAATCATAAAACAGATTACTGGTGTAGTTCTAAAAGGAAACTGGCAAAACGCAGTTGTTTTAACTAACGTATTCCTTATTTTCTTTATAAGAGGAAACATTTCCATGGTAAATTTACTTATTTCTGTAGTGGTCAACTTTGATCATGCCAGTGAATGTTTGGGTAAAGAAAGAAACTTTCCTTTGTCTAGAAATTTCTGAGCATGAAATAAAAAAAGGCATTCGTTATCTTTTTTTCTTATCGTATCTGTCGTGATGCTTCTAATTGTGATGCAACGTCATATTACCCAAGCTTTACTGTCAAATTGCTAATATTCATTATCTTTGTAATTTCATTATTTTCGGCAAATGTATGGACTTCAGCCTCATATCTCATAGTTAAAGCGTTGAGTCCATGTCAGTTCGTTGAAGCGTGATACTAAATTCACATTATGTATATGGCTGGTAGTGGTTTCCATTTAGCATATTCTGACATATTTATAATTATCTAATGAAAATATATTAAGAATGGCTTAGAATCTAATATTGTATTATATGTTTTAATACAAAGAGCAACAAAAAATTAGATTATCTGGTATCCTTCAACTGTTCATGACCTGCATTCTTGCATAGAAAGTTAAAATCAGTATGATGTATTTACGATATCTGAGAATATTTACCATAACCACAGATTGCATTTTTTGATTATCTTCTGATCGCTTATAAAATCATTTCTTTCTGCGAGTTATGATTAGTTTTGAGATATTTATGTTGCTATATAAAGTGTGATGAGATTAGAGATTAGTTAATTTCCGAAAATTCAAGATTTTGATTTTTAATTGGTAATGTTCTAATTTTCTTTGAATATATTGATGGAAAGAATATATGCTTTGCAGTTTCACTTCTTACAGTGGCTCACATTTGTTTTCAGCACGTGTACTTTGAAATTTATTTCCATAGATCTCGCACTAAATATTGAAATATAGATACGAAATGTTTTTCTAATATATTATTTTTCCTGTAATTTAATTTTCGCTCGTTGGAAAATTAAGGTAATCTGATTATTCCGTGTAATAAAATAATTAATTCAAATGGTATTAGACGGTAATTCATATATTAATTCCAACCCTCGAAACGTTTGTTGAGATATTTTAATACATAAAATGTTTTTCCATATATTTTCGTTTTAAACGAAAATACGTAATAAAAATTATCTTCTGAATGTGAAAAATATCTCTTGTTTAGCAATATATATTAAAAGTTCCATATCCGAAGTGAATATGGCAGGATGGTACAAACTAACGAAAGTTCTGTTAAAAATTTAATGATACATTATTTTTAACATGATAAAGTATACGAAAAAAAGTAAATAATCCTTGATGTAAACAGTTCACCTATTATATCATAAAGCTATGGAGAATGAGTGGAACTGTTGAAATCGCACTTGAAGTCTAGATCATATTCCAAGCTAATATTAAGGAGTCGGAGATTTATCCTACAAAAAAAATCAAACAAAATGTTAATATTAATGCATTGAAACTTACACTGGAGCTAGAATAACAGTTTATAATACAACATAAACTGATAGAAGAATTATTAGAGCGCATCAATTCAATGGGCGATCAGCAAGAAGAAAATTCTTCTTCAAAAAGGAAAAAAAAAACTTCAGTAATTTTTCAAAATTTACGGTAAGCAATGATTTATTATATTAAAATAATGCTGTACTTGCAAACGAGTTGCAGTTTAATACATTTAGATTCGATGGACGAATTGTTATGTAGCGGAAGCTAAATAAGAAATTGAATCCGCAAATCTAATTCTCTACAGTTAAGCATGAGTTTGGAGACATAGCGATTTTAGTATGCTTCGCTGCCTCTAGGATGAGAAATATTGTTTACATAGAAAATGATATGAATGTCTATAAATATGTAAATATTCGTAATAGAAATCTGAAAGCCTGTGCTTGGAATGCAACATACATTCAAGTACCATCAGGATAACAATACTAAACCATGCGACTCTAAATATTCGCTTGTGGTTATTAAGCAGCTGTCCTGAAATTGACAAAATTTCTTTATATTCTCCAGAATGAAATTATGTTTGAACATGTATAGAGTAAGCTGGATAAAGACTAGGGAAACATTATATTATTCGCAAGATTTAGTAAAAGCAATTTTTAGAAAGGATTAATATAAAACAGAGCATTCTTAAGCGAAACGCGTTCCTTGAATCCATGCTAAAGTACATGAAAAGCTTAAAAAGCGTAATTTTAACTAAAAGGTAATAAAAAAGTATTGAACGTCCCACTATTATCGTATTTTTATTAAATGTAAATTGTGTTAACATGAGTGTCCGACTTCATTTTCAGAACATTTTGAATATATTATTATTTACCATAACGCTTAAAAATAAGTAAGTTTTAAAAACGATAACCGATAATATACATGAAAAAAATTAAGTTATTTCGCTATAAAACAAAGTTATTTAACTGATGTTTGCAAATAAAATTGAAAAACGCAAGTGTCCGAAAAAAATACAAACTACTGTAAATAATCTTCTACAGTTTAAAATGAACTGAAAACCATTGGCTTTTTAGAGATACCATCGCTCTTGCTGGAGACTATGGAATTAATTATTTGTCTCGCAATTAGACTTGAAATATTTTAACAAAACAATTTTAAAAAATACACTGTTGTCCAAATCTAATTTAGGGAAGAAAGAAAGATTTGAAGTACAGTTTTTTTTTTCGTCATTTATCAACACCAAATTTATTTTAGGTGAAAAGGGAAGTGCTTAATTTTCTGAAATTCGCATAAACCTAAATTTGTTTACTTACTTATGAAAACGGATTTTATATTTTACGAAAAAATAATTTCAGTATGGCTTAAAAAATCTTCAAATAAATTAATGAATATAATTCTTTCTTTCAACTTATAGCCCACCAGTGGCCGAGTGGTAAAGTCGCTGAGCACTGGTAGTTCGGTCCGAGGTTCGAATCCCGTGAACGGTCTGGCTGCATGGTGGTTTTCCCCATGTGTAACGTGTATACGAGCCAGTTTCCCTTAGAAAGTCCTACACAAAGGCATCTCTCCTCTTAGGCTGAGGGCCCTCGAGGCTTTTCCATAATCACACACACACACATACTCAATTTTAAAGTTCTCTTTTTTTTCCTTTCAAAATGCAGAATATTTCACATATATATAAAAGTGTCCTGCATGTAATTGCTTATTTTTGAAAGATTAATCTTAACGTTCAGTAGTATCAATTTGATTTCATGTTTTTAACTGTTAGTTTCTATTTAAATATTTTCAAGAAGGAAAACAAGTAAAGTAGCTACGCTATTCTAAACACGTACAGTAGCTACGCTTTAAACTTAGGCAAAACGTCTAGAAGTGATGCATAAAATAATTGAAGTTCCATTTCTGAAACAGGTTTATACTGAATTGCTTGATGACATTGGTGGCATAGAATTAATTCCCCAGTTCATAGCTGTTGCCAGATGGTGAACCAGCTTGATGAGTGGTCTGAGTGGACTTCCCTTTCTAGAAGCGAGTCAAACAATGCTGGACATGTTATCGCTTAACCGATCACATACAGGCAGACAGTCAATGCGTGTTTGATTTGATCCTTACATGGTTGAGATGCAAAGAGAATTAGATTGGAATAAATTAGTGCTGAGATCAGGAGCAAATACTACGTGCAAATACCCTTTGTTTGATCATGGAAGATAAAAGTGATCTATTGCATAATAGAATGTATACACAATCCTGTAATTTTCCAAAGGTAGTACATAGAAGATTATAAAAAATATTTACCTTCGTTTGTTAGTTTACAAGTTTTGTTAATTACCAGCTTCTGTTAATTTAGAAAACTCTTTAAAGGACTTTTAATTTAACTTAAATATTCCCTTCCTGAGATGTATAAATCAGTTAAAAAAGAACACATTCTCTACTGAAATATTGAATTTTCCCAATTTAAAAAGATGTTATAATCGGAGTTTGATACATATTAGATAAGTAAATAAAATAAAATTTCTGAAATTCTATCATGTTTATTCAGTTCTGCAAACAGGTCTGCGTTTTAATCTTGCAAACTCTCTGCGATCAAATCTACAACCCAAGAGAATTTATCATGCGCACTAATGATTTGAAATTTTATCTTCCTTCAAAATCATTTTCATTCCCAGTGCAAAACTTTTCTAAAACTATTTGGTTTCATTAGAATTAATTACTGAGTAGAATGCAATACTTCAGTGAATGGCTCTTTCAGATTAAAAAAAATAATTAGTGCACCTAAATTAAGGCTTGCAAATATATAATTTTCAATTTCTTGATTCATAGAAGGGATTTCATTTTAAATTTCGTTCTTTAAATTTGGAAATTTGAATTGCATATTTCTTTTTTCTCATCTTCAGGCAACATAAATTCACGAACAAATTTTATGACTCGTTGATCATAATATTTACTTGAAGTATACGCTGTCACATGCATATCTGAATTTAACGCTACGAAAATTTGTATTTAAACCTAAAAATAATTGATCGCATTTTTAAGGTAAGTTTTTGTTAAACTAGAGAAAAATTCAAAAATGTACAATGTGATAAAAAAGGTATATGAACTGAGACTTTTAAGTTCACGGAATAAAAGCGGGCATTTTATTTTTACTGACAATACATAGAGAATTAAAATGAATTATATATATATATATATTATGGGCACACAATCATGTTTCAAATTTCCTCAAGTCTGAGTGTTGTTCATAATAAGTATGATTCAGCCTGTTTACTGATGTTGTTACTATTGGTTGGTAATATCTACGGAAAAACATCCGACTACAGTATATCTTGCATACGGAACTTCATATTTTAAATAGAAACATTATGATGCTTAACCCATCTGTGAGTAATCATTTAGTTAAACATAATGCCTTCCGCTGTTCTCACGAAACTCGCCAGTATTTAGAGAATCTTAGATGCCTCATCGTCAAGCTCAAGCATTGCAACATGGCTGAGAATATATTATTAAATAAATGCAATCATTATAAAAAATACAATAAGGTCTATATGTGGCCTATTTTATCTTACTAACATTATGTAAAGAAAGCGAATTCTAAAAATGCCTAGAAAATAAAATTTCATCTGAAATATACGTACGAAAGGTAACAAGTTTAATATTCTCATTTCTCTGGAAGTTTAAAAAACAACGTTATTACAGAAGAAAGTACTATATAAAAATTAACAAAAGAAACATTTGGGAGAAATGTTAATTTTTTTCTAACCTCAAGTTTCTACTTTCCGTAAACAAATGTTTCAGTTTAGGCATGCAATTGCATGCAATAAGGACTTTGCAAATCACCTTTGGAAATAGATTAGGACTTTTAGTGTGTAAATATATCCCTAAGTAAATCTGGGTCGACAGTAAATCTGAAAAATTATTAAACTTCATCGTGTGATAATCTCCTAGTGTGAAAACAGGAAAATTTTCACAAATAAAATAATAGAGAGATACAAATATATTACTACTATCCTGTAATAACTGAACCCCATTATTTTAAAAATTTCTTACGTGAATAGAAGAAATGCCAAAGGCAAATGATATAAGTTACTTTTAGAAAGAATACTTCACAAATATTTTCTTAATATATTTTAATGGATTTATTTCATACGTAAATTCAAAGGCATGAAACAGACATTTGAACTGCGCAGATATATTTTTAATAACTATGTATACATAAATTCATAAAAGACCTAATATATTTTTCATGTTTTATATTAACTTGTAAAGTTCTAGAAGAGTCCGTGACACTTCAGAAACTTTATATAGGTTACAGATAATATGCTTTGTAGCATAATGGAAAATATGAATTTTAATTATCGCTTCATTAAAATATCAATAAGAGAGGCATTTTTATGCTATTTCATTTGTAAACGTGTAAAGTTATTAGGTCATTTTGACATAAAAAACGTGCAATACTCTCGCCAAGACTCGAACCATGGACCTCTCGAATATGCGTCGAGTAAGCTTCCAATTACAACACGAAGGCATGAAGAAAGGAGAGAGAAAATACCTTATATACTCCACCTTTTAAAGGGCGACTGGGGATGAGGGTACCCAATCATCAGATCCTGGTGGTAACAAATTATCGTCCACCACCTTTTAGCTCGAGGGCCGCTGTCGAGTCATTAGGTATTTTTGATAGAGTACTGACATGAAAAATGTGCAGTGCCCTCGCCAGGACTCGAATCCTGGACCTCTCGAATACGGGTCGAGCATACTTCCAATTACACTACGAAGTCACGCGGAAAGGAGGGAGAAAATACCTTATAAACTAGATGCTGCAAATTTGTAAATGCGAACTATTTTACTTACAGATTTCCGAAACTGCAAAACGGAAGCTGGAAGTTAAATATCCTACGTAAAATTCATTAGTGTTAAAGCTTTCTCGCACGTTCAGTAAACATTTATAAAACGGAAAAAATTAAGTACATTGTCAATATCGTTGGTTAAATATGCGTTTAAATGAATAAGGTCTTGAAAAATAGAAGAGTTAAGTAATACCTCCATTCCCTTCCAAAAGTATGATTTGGAACTTTGGAAATACTGAGTTACCCTATTAAAAAAAAAGTTTCAACCTATGCAACATACGCTTGCTTTGTGTTGTTTTATTACAGAAATTATTTTTGCATTAATTTTTCACTCAAGCACGCGTAATGTTGCGAACTCTCGTTAGGTTGCCATCAGAGTTATAACGAAATTGAAATTCTTCGTAAAGAAACATTTGAATATTTTCGTAGGGCGGAATAATTACTTTTACAAATTATGTTAAATGTATTCATAGCTGAAAATTTAAAGTCATTTATATGTCTGCCTGTCAAAAAACTATGCAATTGAAGAATAGCAAACGCTGTAGGAATAATCTGTTGTTTGTTATTTCGGAAAAAATTTCCTTTTTTTAAGAGTAGCAAAACCTTGTTTAGATTATTTTCGTTACGACCCTTAAATTTTTGAGAAATTGCAATATAGGGTATGTAAGAAATTTTATGTGGAATTTTTAAAAGAATAATTTTTTTCAGCTGTTTATGCTTTCAATGAAATGAAGCTCCTGACGGGTGATATCTATGTGGTTGCAATTCAGTTTATGCTCTGCCAACTGCATCAAAGCCAATGCGTAGAATTCAAAGCTCATAATACCCATATTTCATAGCTTAAGTCACTTTTTTCCGAAAGAATAACTTCAGAATCCTGCTATTTATAAGTAGTTCTAAGAAACACCAACTTAGTACCTAAAGTTGAGATGTATCTAGCCACTTCGTAGTCGACAAATAATGTATATATATTATCAGTGTTGTTGCAGGTCGTTAGTTTAAAAGCTGCATTTTAAATTTAAGGTACTATCCCATAGAAAATAATAATTATAACTAATATTTAGCAAAGCACTCCAGCACGGATGCACTCCATACAGCAAGGAGGAAATCACAGTACAAGCAACTATCTGTCATGTGATACAAAAGTCTTAAAAAAATATTGTGTTTTTCGCTTTTTAGGAAAAGTTGATTTTTTTATATATATGACATACTGATATAAGAGTGATGAGATATTTTCCAAAATATTTGCATTAAGATATTTTGTAATTTTGACGAATGACTTTTATTATTTTGCTATCTTATTATGATAAATCACTTTTTTGATATTTAAACGAATATAAATACCTTCGCGAGCAGAGCATCTTTTAATCTTAAGCTTTGTATGTTAATAATTCTAATAAATACCTCAAAAGCCTCAAAAATGTGCAATGTATAAGAAGATACAAATTTAGTTGAATAGAGAAGAGGAAAATAAATATGTGCTTCCATTGGCGGATTCATTAGTGTCACCGTTACTCAAAAGGGAAGAAAAACAACCAAAGCAACAATAAAAAATATTTTTAAATGAATTATTTTTCTAGGCTTTAAAGTTAGAAGCTTTTTGTAGGGAATACGCGAAATTGATTATAAGCTGAAAAAATACTGGGAAATGCTTATAAATGACAAAATCATGACATCGCGTGTAATACTTCAAAAACCGTTAACTGAGAAGCCCTCCAATGATTTTCTTTTTTTCTGCTTAAAGGAAGTTTTTCTGACAAATGATAGCTCTTAATCTTGGACAATATCCAAAATGTCAAAAATTAATTATCCTACATATAACAATTTCAAACATAATGTCAAAACCTTTTTTTTTCTAAACTATTCCTTCATTTATTTTAAAGCAATTTTTATAGCTTCGCATTACAAAAGATATAAATTTTAAAGAACTTTTTCTAAAAACTTTCGTAACTCAATAAAACATGAAGGTTTTTTTGGGAGGGATTGGTTTATTTATTCTTTTTATTACGTGAACCTTTTAAACCACTTTTGCCATTTGAAACTGCAGTCTAGAATTTAAATTAGCTTTAAAAACTGTGCATTTAAAAATAACAATAATGATATTATAAATAAAAGTAAATATCATTGATTAAGTAGAATTTCTAAATTATATAAAACTTTTGTCTTACGCTAATAAAATATGAGCTATAATATTAATAAATATGTTGCAAATAAAATTTCAGCGAAATGTCAAATAAAAAGAGATACAAAGAACAAAAAAACCTGAATTTCCTGATCATCATTCCTTGAAATTATGCGCTTTATAAAACGGGCTAGAATACAGCTAGAAGTGTGAAATGTATTACTGGGTCAATAAAAGTGAAATCAATATATGTTTCTGCAGTAAATGGAATTATTGTACATTTCAGAGTAATATATGCTTCATAACATGCAAAATATTAAACACTTTGATAAATGATGTTTTAATGCATATTTGAAGCTCTTAACATCGCATTACGTTAAAGAATATTTATGAGTTTGTTTCAAAGTTCACTGAAAATTAATTAACATTCAAGTAATTATAATATTTTTCGAACCAACATAATTGTTCGAAAGGTTTTAGGTTTATATATTCGTGGTTTAGGTTTGATCAGAAAGGGTTTTTAGATTCCTTTGAATGTTGTCGAAGGAAGAAGCTTGATTTCAAACAAAGAAAAATATTTGTGATGCTTGTGGTGATATTGCAGTTAACGAAGAAGCTTCACAAATATTTAGAAACGTTTTGTGAAGAAGACTGCAGTCATATCAATAGCAAACGTACTATTTGATCTATTGAGAATAATTACAAATGAACTTAAAATAAACTAGGTCTTCCTATATGAAAGATCGCTTTAGGAATGATATAATTTCAAAATCTAACTTCAAAAAAAATTACAATAATTTAAAATGGTTTTTATGTATAACGTTTAGATTCCACATAATGTAAATAAAAGTAAATTAATCAAAGGAATTTTAGCTTGTGATTCTTGGAACACAGTAACA
Source organism: Stegodyphus dumicola (assembly GCF_044657685.1). NCBI lineage: Eukaryota > Metazoa > Arthropoda > Arachnida > Araneae > Eresidae > Stegodyphus > Stegodyphus dumicola. Next base: position 5,059,755 of record NC_140776.1, on the reverse strand, counting down.
ATGAAACATTCTTAAATGTACCGGGTGATCAAAAAGTCAGTATAAATTTGAAAACTTAATAAATCACGGAATAATGTAGGTAGAGAGGTAAAAATTGACACACATACTTAGAATAACATGGGGTTTTATTAGAAAAGCAATAATTAGAAAAGCAATAATCTGATCAGAAAAGCATTAATTAGCATACCAAATTAAGGCAAATCAAAAAAGATGTTCTTTACAGGAAATGCTCAATATGTTCACCATCATTCCTCAACAATAGCTGTAGTCGAGGAATAATGTTGTGAACAGCACTGTAAAGCATGTCCGGAGTTATGGTGAGGCATTGGCGTCGGATGTTGTCTTTAAGCATCCCTACAGATGTCGGTCGATCACGATACACTTGCGACTTCAGGTAACCCCAAAGCCAATAATCGCACGGACTGAGGTCTGGGGATCTGGGAGGCCAAGCATGAAGAAAGTGGCGGCTGAGCACACGATCATCACCAAACGAAGCGCGCAATAGATCTTTCACGCGTGTAGCAATGTGGGGTGGAGCGCCATCCTGCATAAAAATCGTACGTTCCAGCAGGTGTTTATCAGCCATGCTGGGGACGATGCGATTCTGTAACATATCGGCGTACCTCTCACCCGTCACGGTAGCAGTTACAAAACCAGAATCACGCATTTCCTCGAAGAAAAAAGGCCCGATAACAGTAATCTGTCGGACATTTTTTGAACTTTTTTTTTTGGTTCTAATAAAACCCCATGTCATTCTAAGTATGTGTGTCAATTTTTACCTCTCTATCTACATTATTCCGTGATTTATTAAGTTTTCAAATTTATACTGACTTTTTGATCACCCGGTATGTAGGCAACGAAAAATGAGTTATATATAGTGATGCGAAATGAAAGAGATATTAGGCTCGAAATGGAATCGGCTTGATTAATCATTTCTAAGATTATTTACGCCCCATTTGGGTCATGTTACACATGAATTGGAGCGAAATATTATCCTATGTGTTTCTATGAAGTGTTAGCAATGTTCCCGAATATATTATTGCCATCTGAAAATAATATTCAAGAAAACCTGCGCTACCAAAAATATTTAACAGTAAAAGGCCGAAAATATTTAAGTCTTTGACTGTAACAAGGCTAGATAAAGCATGTTTCGTGTACTCGCTGAAAAGTGATGGAGCTGAAATTATATCTCGCCAATTTAGAGTGATATGATTTATTTTTTCTCATTTTTGATAATGCAGCAAACGTTCGCCGAGGACGGATTTGCGAAACGCAATTTTGCATATACACTTTATTTTAACTGTTTAGATTTAATTTGTCCAAGGTAGTGTTTGATTCATATGCTGAATGTTGCAGATCATCAGCCGCTTTTCCATACATTTTCTTAACAAGAGACAACCCACGCACGCATTTGGCCATCTTGCGTGGCGCTGCCTGCTACCTAAGTGTCCCAGGCGGAGTTGCGATCATTTCAATCTCTTCAGCAGAGCTTCTGTTCACGTATTTCACCAGTGTGTAAATGAATTCCATCAATGGAAAATGAAGCCAAAGAAATCGCACAAATTGCCGAAGCGATTGAAAAAATTCACATATGGCAGAAGAAAAAATCAAAGAAATAATCAAGAATGATAATAGAAAAATGACAAATGAAGAACTGAGTGATCTCATAGTATCAGCCAACAGTCAAAGCAGCGATCGTGAAAACAATAAAGCGCATTTAACTAACAAGTTACTAGAAATTTTGAATTAGAGATTGACCCAAATGAAAAAAAAAAAAAGACAATTTATGATAAAACTTACTTTGTGCCTCTTACCTCGAAACTTATGTTGTCCCAAGCAAAAGCCACCGGTCTTTAAAAAAATGTGTAATATAAACACTTACTGGCTAATAATAAAAATACTTTCAATTAATATTTGCTTCATTTTCCGCTATTTATTTCAATAACATTTAGTTTTTCATAAATTATACCTTATATTATTTTATTATTAATCATATACCAAATTATCATTAAATTTAAGTATACTTAACATATTTGTTTTCACAGAAATTTTACTCTGCGGAGCTCTGTATAGCCGTGCGCTTTGTGTATTAATGCCGTGACTGCCGCGTTCCACAAGTATTTAGTGCACTTGCAACTTGACAGGTTTGTTAACTAATGTAGAAATATGGTTATGCATTGATCGTAATTAATCTAGATTTAAATATTTCATAGTAAATTAATTTTCTTTATGGCATGGTATTTCCTATACTTCTCTGTCAACGCTATTCAGAAACAGAAAAAATTGTTCGAAGACAATTTATTACATTAATTACGCAAAACAAAATAATTATGGGTTTATGTTTGTAAAAATACGAAAACATTGAGGTGTTATTATTGAAGTGCCATTTTTGAAGCCACATAAATTTCTCACATAATGGCTTCATCAGACTAATTGAAGACTGTACGAGAATAAGTCCTATGGGAAATGAGCAGTGCAAAGATCAGATTGGTACCTATTTGTAACTGAACAGTTGATTTAGAATGGAACTTGTTTCCAGTATCTCACACAATAAAATGTGCAGCCACATTTGCAATCCTGAAGTCTCATACTTTGGAAAAATGATTCTGCAGCTGATTTCAGAGAATAGACAGACTGCACTATGGAGCATGTGCTTAAATCATATTAACTGCGGCATATTTCAGACTCAGACATTAAATACAGGTTTCACTATTTAGCCTCTTAGAATTAAATATATCTTTATCAAAGGCAGAAGATTCGTGCCTATTGTCAATATGATATTTGTTCGTACTCGGCTGCAACGCAATCAAATTTTTCTATGCTTCATTTGGGTAACTTAGGGTTCCTGATTAAAAGCCTGTTTTTACTGCGTACTCCGTAATTTAACTTGAACAGTCAGTAAACAGCATACAGTTTTATCAACATAGAATCCACCTAGGTGCGCTAGGTTTATTTTGAAAGGCATTTTTTTTCTTGCAGAAAAATGGGACAGATTGCCAGATCTGCTAAGGAGATCAGTAGTCTTCAGCTTTTTTCTTGAGAGGACTGCAACTTCTGCAGAGACTTTTATTTATCAAACTTTGCTCTAGTATATGTAGGAGTTAATCTTTACTTACGGAGAGTTTTACTATTCTTAGACGAATGATTATTATTTATCATCTAGTTCATCTACAACTGAATATTTTTACGAGAATGTTTCAGAACTAAAGAACTGATCTGTTAATATAAATAAAATGCCTATGCTTCGTAATTCTAATATATTTAAAGAAATTTCTTTTTTAATTTATTAAAAAAATAAAATACTTTATTTTTATGCTAGTATATTCTCATTTATTGTTTTAAATTTTATAATTAGTTTGGCAGTACATTCAGGTATAATTTAGAAAGGTGATAGTTTTTTAAACTGCTTCTTGACAAAAAGCAAACAATTATCAACTGTTATGCAATGCTGTGTGAATTTTGTATCACATTTCTGGGAATTTTGCTTTAAAGTTAAGTGTATATTGCTATTGCTTGCATTAATTTACTTTTAATTTTATTTATAAGTTTTTGATTAATTTGTATCTCCAAAGGCTAATATCTTAGAAAATTAGCCACATTTATTTATTGATTATATTATCTCATTCTTATATATATATATATATATATATATATATGTGTGTGTGTGTGTGTGTGTGTATATATATAATCATTAAAGACATAAGAAATTTAGAACTAATATTTCACAAAGACCAGAAATTGAAATTCATAATAAATAAATTTCAAATAATCATATAAATGTAACAAAGAATTTAAATATGTTAAAACCAAAACATTTCATACAAGCAAAAACCCACTTTAATGAAAAAAATTAATGAAACTTAAAGAAAAGTGAACAAAAACTGAAGAGAAATCCAATCAACCTTAATGTCACTTCATCAGGGGGGGGGGAGGAACGTTGAACTATATAAATATATGTGTGTGTGTGTAATGTAATTATTTCATAAATGAAGATTTGTCAAAGTTAATAATTGACAAAACTATTAACTACACAAACAACGTATATGCAGCTGATTTATCAACAATTTTGATTTCCATTTTACTTACTTAATTGCCTTCTGAATTATGAGATCGTATGTGAATGATTAGTATCCAAAACTAATAACTGGTAACAAGGAAATATAACTTTTTTACATTTGTAGCATTATAATAATAGAAGATTTCAGTAAAGACAGCAGAGAAAAGTGCGAAAAATTAATAATTCCTTGAGGTCATACTTTCAACCATTGATATTCCTTGATCACATCTCGTAACTACTCTTATACCATTTGATTTTGAATTAAAAATTAATATCATCTATAGTAAAAAAATCACATTTAACTTAAAGCTTGGTAGGATCTTTAATAACATTTCATGCATTATTGTTTTAGAAATTAAATTAAAATTATAGTTTATTAAAAATGCCTAACCTTTCGAAAGAACTAAATTGCTGTCTTTTCCTAATCCACGAATATGCCTCTCATCTCTGTCTGCAATACATTTCAAATAAATTTGATCACATATTTCTTATTTCTTAGATCGGATTTATGCAGAATTTTCCTTTAATAAAAGTCCCTAAAATAAAAAAAGCAAAGAAATTTATTCGCATTTGGAAAAATTGAAAGAGCAGTGGTTTGTTAAAGACAAAATAAGATAGAAAGAAATATTACTTTCTCGACTAAGAGTTACGGTTGGGGAATTACATAAAACTTTCAATTGATTTAAATTCCTGGCGTTAGGTGGAAGTTTGATTAGATAGACAAAAGCAGTTAAATCTTTAACACAATTATAATAACTCAAATAGTTAGAAGTCCAAAGAAATCCTACTATGTAATCAAAGATAGAGAGAATTTTAAGCACTTCTTTTTGAATGAAATCTAAGGAAAATGGTACACCAAAATTTTTTTTCTTACAACTGAGCAACTGATCACATCATTTTAATGCTTTTTATGCAAGAAATAATATTACCAAATACCCAACTAAAGCATGTGAATCCAGGATGAAAAATATTAGTTGTAAAAGTAGTAAGAATAACTGTTACTACACAACACAGACTTGGAAAACAAATAGAAGTAAATTTTCGCTCAGAATACAAAATGCGTTGTTATATGGGCTTAGTTTACGTTTTCTTGCTCGTTCTTTTCTATTCGTGTGTGATGCAAGTAGAGGAGCATCTATTTTTTTCAAATATTCAAAAAGGTTAATTTTCATCTTTTACTTTTTATGCTAACGACTGTAATTTCTTATTATTTTTGACTGATCGCAAATAAATTACTTTCCTCATCTGTAATCATTTTGGTGTTTTATGATATACAGACAGTAACTTAATTAAGTATTTATATCAACATATTATATCAATGCATTGGTTTCATCAACTCTCGAAATTTTACTATCGGATATACAAGCAGGGACTCAGATACTTGAAAATACTTATAATCAGAAAAGAGAAAGCAAGCCATTTTTTATTAAATTCCAGTTAACTTTACATAAGCTTAAAATTCTTACAAATATTTAAGACATAAAATTTCATTGTTTGCCTTCTAAATGCAGCATTTTCATTAAAGAATGCGTCTGAAAATAAGCTAAACGACTAAATAAATTACAGAAATGTATCGAATTTTAGGAAAAAAATATAAATAACGTATATTTAATTTTTCATGACTTCGATTAAGAAGTCTTTAAATGAATTACATATGTAAAGTTAAAAGAAGAACAGCATGTTAAATAGTTTATTAACTAGTTTGTTTCTCATACTATTATCAGTAATTGTCTTATAATATGTAATTTACAATTTCAGTTTATAAATGATGACAGCATGAGAGTTCATTTAAATGAGATTCCCATTTGCATTCAACGCATAAATAAGAATGTGCGCAAGAATAAGTTTAACTAACGATATTTAACACCGATGAAGAATATTTACAAAATATTCTTAATAAATAAAGCTAAATGCATTTAAGGAAAGATAAGTTGCCCACGGCACACACACAAAAAAAAAAAAAAAAAAAAACAATTTCCGCATCAGTGGAATTTCTCATGGTATGATTTCCTTATTTATACACTGTAAAAGATACGAAAAGCAAAGGTTAAGCATGTAAAACAGAAGCGTATAAGGCAGCTTATAAAGCAGAATTAAGCGTATTAAGCAGACACATAGTAAGAAACGCAGTTCTGATTTTTAACGAGAATTAAAGCACTTAATTCTAGATGTATATTGCTTGAAAATGTCATGAAGAAATAATGAAAGAAATTATTTGATGCACTTGGTAGAAATGGTAAGTCCAATTTCATAATATCAGTTTCGTGGAGATATAGCGGATTCTGTGCTTGAAAGGGACTATCTAAATAGCACTTCTTTCTTTCAAAGCCCATCAGTGACCAGGCAAAGGCGGCCGGTGAATGCTCGTAGTTAGGGTTTGATCAAATAACAATGAACGAACTGATTGCTTACGAGATTTCGCGATTTTCACCAAGTAAAGTGAATACAGGCAAGTTTCTCGTAGAACGTCATTCAGGAAGGGATCCCTTTCTTTAAGCAATATCTCTAATTTGATTTGCTTACCGTAATTTAATAAATTAAAATTCTTCTTATCTAGAACACGAATTGAACTTTCATGGCATGCATCTTCAAGTAAATTTTACTCCTCAATCACAAAATTTTAGTGCAAGATAAACAGATGAAAAATCATGATTTTTTTAATGATAATAAAGTAACACTTAAGTATTATAATTTACTTTTGCTTAACTCCCTTGACAGAATATCATTTGACTAAGTGCTTGAGTAATATGTCAAAAAGTTTATAAAATAGTGAAAAATATGCCAAAACCCACTCATGTTAAACAGTGAAACGGAAACCGACAGTAGCAAACTGTAAAATGAAAAATATTTTGGTATTTTTAAAAACATACAAATATAAAGACCCTAGAAAAATGAGCGGCATTACTCACTGTTATCAAACTATAAGATTAAATACTAGTAATCTTGTAGAATAAAAAAAGACACTTAACATAAAATAATAATATACTTTAAGTGAAGAGATTTAAATGCATTTCAGAGATACATTATTTGTTACAATTTCTGATGAGAGCAAAATAAAGAAATAATAAAAATAGCTTCTTTCTACATTTTTAAACTTGGAAATTTCTCAAGAAAATGTGCCGGAAAAATTTGATAGATGACTATTGTCAGTTAACTTCTGAGAACGCAGCAAAGATTGGAGGTAATGCACTGACATAACACACTTTCGCTTTAAGCGCTTTGTTGATAGAGCACTACATCACTACATTTGATGGATCAACAGAACCACCGCCATTCAACCATCGGGTAAATGGAAGGCATTTGCGGATGATTAATTCTGAGGCGTTTTGACGGATTGAGGATTGGAGTCTTCTACCATAAACCGCATGTGATATCTCCCTTCCTCCGCTATCGCTCCTCCCGAACTTGGATTATCAGGGGATCGAAAGTTTGAGCATTTCCACCGATCTGTGACCAAGATGTCTTAAAGGGTTTAGCTAAGTATGAAATTTAAGCCCTATAGATCGGAAGGACGTTGGCGCCGTCTAGTGGATTCAAAAATTAAACTGGGAATTCGTAATGAGGATAATTCTCTTTCAGAAATATGTTTGAGTTTTCTGTTAAGCTCTTGTACAATTTTCTTCGTGTTTTAATTGCATTGCTTGCCCTGATTAACTTATGCACTAAGGAAAATATAATATTGTATTCTCTTCTTATAAGTGCCACAAGAAGAGCGTTAAATAGTTTTATATTATCATTTATGATTTATATTTCGTATTAATGATTTTAAACTGTGATATATTTTTTTTATGTAAACTGCTATTATTCTGTAGGCATTACGTTTCAAATAATAGTGTATAGGCTCCCTTATTATCTGCTTCAGTTTTCAGTTTGTATATAACTTAAATATTACAAAAATACGTTATTTTTCGAATGAAAACATTCAAAAAATAAAGCCTAGGGATAAAGAGACTGTGCTATTTGAAACTGATTAAAAATTATAAGGGAGCTTATAACATATTAAACAATTTTAGAGGCAAATAATGCATGTTACAAATAACAAGAATGCTATGAAACGGTCAAATGCAAGAAGCAAATAAATGTTTTATACATGAAGGAAGAGACTTTCTGAAGACCAGGAATTATTCATTTTGACTAATAATTATAAATCGAAACTTGTCCTGTGAAAATTTGAAAATATAGCGCTGGTTTTTGTTGTTTTTTTAACTTCTAAATTGGTACTTGTTCGGCGTGTAATTGTATCATAATTATACATGATTACGAAGAAATATAATAACTACTTGTCTTAATTATAGATTTATTTCTGAACAAAAATATATTAAATGTGGAGTGCAAATAGTGCAAGCAATCATAAAGCTAAAAATGTTTAAAAGAAATTAATAATATCCAATTAGAAAAATAATATTATAGCCTTTACAGTAACAGCCGATTTAGTTCTATCTATTTAAATAAAGAAAATACGTAATTATTTATCTGTTAATCAATATGATCAAAATAATAAATTTTTCTTTTAATTTGACAAATTTCTAATCTATGAGACTGCAAGAATTTTAATTGTTACCTGTAATGCATGGAATTAAGTCTAATTTTCGTTTCAGCAATAACATCTCTTTCCAAAAGACACGGGATGAAAGTTATAATTAAATATTTCCTTAAAAACGGTTTCTGCTAGAAAATCTAAATTATAATTTTGTATTTAAGCTGTTAAAATTTGAATTTGCAACCATTAGTTTATTTTTCCTTTTTTCATCCTATCATTTTAGGCGTCTAGTGCAATTTATTTTAATGATTCAACCGAGAAAAAATTACATTTACTTAACAAAAAATTTCACGCAGTCGCTTATAAATATATGTGCGGTTTTTCTACCTAACTTTAGCAGTCTATTCATTTCTTAGGGGGGCCCACCAACGGCCGAGCGGTAAAATCGCTGAACACTGGTAGTTCGGTCCGAGGTTCGAATCCCGCGAACGGGCTGGCTGCATGGGCGTTTTCGTGGTTTTCCCCATGTGTAGCGTGTATACGAGCCAGTTTCCCTTAGAAAGTCCTCCACGAAGGCATCCCTCCTCTTAGGCAGATAGCCCTCGAGGCTTTGCCATACTCACACACACACACATTTCTTAGGGTAGTTATCATTAGACATGTATTGTGTTCTGTTTGAATTCATTGTTTCTACATAATCATATGTCTATTAAAAATAAAAAGAACTGCAATTCATAATAACTGAAAGCTAAAATAATAAATGATAGACAATGAAAATTATAACGTTAATAAACCATACACAATTAACACAAGGCAATCAATTAAAGAAAAGATCTGTCTAGCTTCGACTTTTAATTGTAATTTCAGAAAATAAGTTACAAATAATTTTGCTTTTGTAGAAAGTTAAACCATCTTTGAAACATTTGACTATAAATATAGCTCAGATTGCCAGCAGTTCAATACTGATACACATTCTTAAACATTATAGTTTGAAATTTAATAATACTATCAATAGTAGCAAATCAAGCGTATTTTCACGTCTTCTCATATATATTTTCCAAATTATCCCAATTAACTGGGGTATTTCGGAAAATTATGTCCATGTTTAATGAAAACCCGGTAAATTAACAGCCGTAGTGCGTGAAGGTTTTAGTGTCTTTCCCGAGTGTAACATGGCCGCGTGAAATGATTTTTTAGAAAATTAGTTTCTCCCATGTCAAGTAACTTCCTTATTCGGCAAAGGTATATGGGACTCTTTTTGAGAGAATTTTAGTCTAGTTTAATTTAACATATACTTAACTATAATATCCTAAAATAGACTTTCATTGTGCTAGTTTAATTACGATTTTGTGCATCGGAATAGCTTTTACATCTTCTTTGCACTATGTTTCCGTATATGCTTTTAAATATTACATTGCTTGCATCTACTGCTTTGTAAAACACTTTCATAAAATATATGTAATTTGCAGTTGATATTAAAAAATGTGATGTAATTCATACAGCGGCCGAAAATTTTACTCAATTTAAGAAAATATTGTTATATAAGTTATTTATTCAGAAACCATATTAGAATTTTATTATTCTAAATGAAATGAATTTCAAATATCCAGAGCAAGCTTTAATATAAAATCCACGATGATGCCTGAAAATAAACTAAGATACGTCCTTAAAAATAAACATCTATGAACAGCATGTATGAGAAAACACATATAGCCGGTAGTATTTTCGTTTCGATAGGACACATAAAAACAACATATCGTGATACAGAATAGCATAAAATTGTGTCGTAAATGTAAGTATTAGCTTTCGAAATCCACATCCGGGCTAGCTGGCGAGAATGTACAGTAAAAATGTTATTCTTATTTGCCTTCGTATCGGAAGTAACATAACTTTTGTTATTACAAGAAAGTTTGTGCTTTTTATTTGAAGAGCAGTGGCCATGCATCCAGTTTTAGTCTCCCAGAGGTAAAGGTTATCTTCCAACTTATAGATTTTTCTTATGTGCATTTGGCTACATATTTTCTTCTGTCTTAAAATAGAATTTAACGCGAAAGTTGTAGAATCTAAAATAAAATTCTTGAACTAATGCTCATTAAACATAAAATATGTTTCCATTCAAAGATACAAACTAGTTCGAAGTCAATAAATAATATTTCGGTGAATATCCAACGTGTGGTAAAATGATTAGTACAGAAATTTATATAACTACTTGTGTCTTTAAGAATCCTATGCTTATATAATTTATATAAATATACTTACTAGACCGCAGAATGCATCAGATTCTGAATATTTGGCTCTACATTTTAACTATTAATCTCAAATCTCAGTGTCGAATCTTAGCTATTTCGTAATAGCAAATTACTATTTCGAAACAACACATTTTTTTTTCCTGTGCAAGGAATTCAGTGCAAGGAAAAAAGCACTGAATTTTTTGGCAGTTATGCAAGACGGCTCATCACTCTATATGTTGCTTCTTCTAAAATAATACTACTGTCAGCCTTCTAAGAGAATCGAGTGCTAAACTATCATTTTTAGCATAAAGAACATACAGATCGCTAGATCTGAATTTTTCAAATTTTTATTCATGAGGTGAAGACCTAATTCCATACAGATCACTCAGTGTGACTCTAAATATGAAAAGACGTTAGATAATGGTATAAAAATACTATCTTTGTTCTTTCTATACAACTTTCTGAACTTCAGGCAGTTTTCAATAATGATGGCTGCCTCATCACAATTTATATGAAATATGTTACTTTTTTTGGATGAAATGCCAACCTGCTAAAAATGCCCCATAGAAGCCAGTAAAATTTCTTATGGGTACTCATAAAATTTTATGGGTTTCTATTAAATATTACTGGTTTCTGTTCGTCTCTGTGGATTTTTCTTACTGGTTTCAAAATGCCCCATAGAAACCAGTAAATCTTTCTACTGGAACCTACAGAATTGATGTTGGTTCCTACTGACTTTTCCTGATTTCTATTTATCTCTGTGGCTTTTTCTTACTGGTATTAAGTGACACATACAATCAACATCAATGTCAGAACTTTCTACTGGTTTGTATTGGTTTATATTGACTTTCACTCGTTTTTCTACTGGTATCAATAAAATAATAAATCTTCTGTTGGTTTATATGGGTATATGCTAATTTTTTATCTGACGTTAATAGACTTCTTGTAAACAATAAAATTAATAGAATTAAAATATGATCTCTTTAAGACCATCAGAGTAACATGGAAACGCAGTTTGTCGTTTTAGAGAAGATTTTTATTAAATATGCTCATTTATTTGATTTAATCGTTTTTCGGAGACGATAACAATAATAATATACACCGCACACAACGAGCACTCTCTTAGGCGACAGCCGCAAATAAAAATGCATCTTTGCAAGTGGTCGCCTTAGAGGAGATATAATACCAATATGCACTCACGTTCTCAGAAATACATTTGTCTTTTAGAGGTGGTCATCTTAGGGAGGTTGTATCTACGAAATGAATCTCTCGAAGGCGACCTGCAACACTTGCAGAATTGTTTTTGTGAATGGTCGCCTTAGGGAATGCTCAATACCAAAATATACTTATGTGTTCAGAAATACTGGTCTGTTTCAGAGGCGGTCATCTTAGGGAGGTTGCTTTTGCTACGAGTTGGTTCTCTGAATACACACACATGCGCACTTAAGTTTCTGGTATTACAAATAAACACCGGTATCAACCAACATCTCTTTAACGTGACCAAGTTCATTCACAATCGCAGAACTATTTTCTCCGTGTTAACGCTGACGTGAGGGAAAAAATTCCCCTTCCTCCCCCGCTCTCAGAAGTTTCTCAAACAAGCAATATGTCGCCGTTCTAGTTATTGTTGTGCGATCTTTGTGTTATTTTCTTCGTGAATGTAGCATAATGCAACATATAATTTACTATGATTTACTATATTACAAATTTTCCTGTGTTTTACTGTTTAGAAATTAGTAATAAATAATAAAATACCAGTACTGACTGTGAATATGAAAGCAAATACCACTAAAGCCATGCACGTGTAATGTGTCTAATGTTTGAGATAACTTTGCTGATAGCTGATTAGTTCTGAAATGGAATTTCTCTGCGTGAAATTGATTTTCCATCTTTACTTTTGTCCTAAAAAGCAGTGTGCCTGAAGACTGAAAAGTGGTAATTTCAGATTTGGCAATTTGCTTCAGTGTGTTCAGTGTCAAAATAATAAAAAAATATGCAAAAATATAGTTTTTGCATTCTACCTTACTTAAAAATGATCTTTTATGATTCAGATTTTAATTTTTCAACTAATGTGAGGTGGCCGAGTAAAATGAATGTTTTTTTATGTCTTAAAAAATGTACTAATTATATTTCGCGAACAAAAAAGTAAGTTTTATGAATGAAGTAAACATTGAATTATATTATGTGTTTATTATTTATTGAATGAGGTATTGACATACAAGCTTAAAGAATCTTTTTTCCATTACTAAAATTAAGTGAAAATTTAGATGATCATAGTAGCTTACATTGTCTTTTCTTTTTGGTCTACTTTTCTTTACAAGCATAAGACTAGAACCACATTTTTACATTAAATATTTTGTGCTATTTTGTTAAAACACATATAACTATTTTTATGCATACTTTAATTTTCATTATTATTAGTTTGATGAAGAAAATTTCAAATAGTTTTTCTCATATATTGCTTTTGAAATAGAAATAGATTTGTTAATAATTAATAGAGTTTATGTAATATTGAATGTACTATTCTTGGGAGTATAAAAACTGAATTTATTTGAAAAAATTACATTTAGTGAAACCTCGTATAGTGGTTATTTTCTTAAATGACAACCTCTGACAGTGACACATTTGTCAGGAACATAAGTAAATAACAGTAGTTAAAATCACTCATAGTTTTGTCAGGCTACAGGAAACTGGCATTATATGGAATTTTGGAGTTGATTGTTTTTGTATAATCAATTAATTTAGGTGTAGTAAATTTTACGTGGGTATGAATTTTGCAGAAGTAATTCAAAGTTTTTACAAGACAATTAAAACCAAAGCTTTTCGAATCATGAGTCTTGTAAGGACACTTTTTTAGCATTGCTTTCAAATATAGTTAGAGTAATATTTAAACATTATTTTCTTTCATTAATTATACTGCGGAAATGGTAGTTACAATTTTATGCGCTAAATTTATTGGTTTGTAAAGATATTAATGTAAATAAAACTGTTTGTAAACAAATGTAACTGTATGTGCTATATACGTTTAATTGCAATGACAGTAATTTGAACTGCGTTTGTAAGGCTGTACAAAATATTTATTTATATTGCTAAATACTGCAGTATATAAATTTCATTTGGCATAGTAAATATAGGAAATGCTCAGCATGAGGTATTATTTTTATATTATCTACTGTCAATAATAATAGCTGCCTATTCAGTACTTTAAATTTTACTATTTAGAATTTTTATGGTTCAAAATAATACTTCTATACACTTTTTAAAATATTGTTTCTACAACACAAATCTAAATAACTTATACCTAAAACACTGACTCAAATTTATTTCAATTTTTCAGCGCTTTAATTAAATTTATGTTCCTTTGATATATGATAAAATTTTTGTAATAATAAATTATTAATACTATATAGGTAAATGGTATTTCTATATATTTTTTCTAGAGGAATTTAGTTTCATTAAATTAGTTATTTAATAAATGGATACTTATAATTACGTGTATATGAGTATATTCATGCTTATTCACAGAGATGGAATTTTTACAGTACGAAAGTTAATTAATCTTTTATACATCAAGAACTACATATAGCAAAAATACCCATTATGTTACAGATTTTATTTTTATAAAATCTGTGGAAGATTATATAGCACTAAAAGTGACATACGGAATAAAATATTATGCGCTAGCACATATTTCCTTAATTCTCGAACTGTGGGTTGAGAATTGGTATTTGTTGAGACTTTTAAATTTTTTAAAGTTCGTTTTGTTACAATATAATTTATTGTATTTTGGGTATTATTAAGTTTATTATATTTTGTATCATATTTCATTTATCTTCTGAGAGATACACGTAACATTCAAAGTATTGTAAAGAGGTGGTCTACACAATGTTTGTATATTATTATTTGTTCACTACATTGTATATTCTAGGATTCATCCTTTCTTCCACGCAAAACATCTATGTGTATGCGTGTCATAATAAGCTGCAAGGTGTTGCTATGAGTGGTAAGCGAGTTTTAAGGGGATAGCAAGTATGCTAAATTTGATCTCTGTGTTAACTTTCTAATTTGCAAGTCCCTTATTCTTTTTGCTTTCTTGTTAATAGTGTTTCTCTTCCTGAAAATTAGGGTTTCGTCTAGTTTTGTTTAAATTTGGTTTAGTGCATTGTAGGTAACTTAAACTTTAAGCAGATGCTATGAAGTACTATCCTTTGGCAATACATTTCTCATTAGGTATCAAATTGTTAAACAAGCTGATGTGATAAAATGCCATTGTTTAATTTCCCAATTAAAGAACTGAAATACAAACATATGCAGTGAGATACAGTACTATATGTATATATTTATAATCAAATCAATAATATATGTATAAAATCAGTCATTATTCGCAACCATCAAATAATATATATATATATATATATATATATGTAATTAGATTCTGTAGTCGAATACAGGCGGTTGAATCCGTAATGAACAACAAGAATTTTGATGGCTCAGAGATGTTGAAATTCCAATCCACAATGTATGAGAAATTTGGCAGTCGAGGTAGATTTAATTCAACTTTTCTTTCAGCAAATATGTTGCGGCCACAAACAAGTTGGCACATTATTTATACCTATTCCAAAAGTTTACATTTTTGATAAATTTGTGGTAAGAAAGAAGGAGGAGACAGACTGCAGTCCAGATAGGCCAAAGCGTAGAAAGCAGATGCTTTATGTTAAGGGTGAAATCTTAATTCAGACTGAGTTAATTTTGATTCTCGATGCATTTTTATTTGGTAATTAATACTGCTGTAAAATGGCTATTGGCTGTTTGAGTTTTAGTTCCATTTACAACATCAAATTATGTAAGAGTCATATGACATGGATTATTCTGAAAATGATGCAGTGCAGAGAGATTACTATTTTTAGAATAGAGGAGGAAAGTTAATTTTACACTGCTAATTTAATCTTTTACATATTCTTTATTTTTCTTACATATTCAATGGCACATATATCATTGAATAGTTGTGAATCATGACTGATTATTATCTTTCTATAATTTTATTTTCAAAATTATATAACGTGAGTTTAAAATTTTGTAAAGAAAATTTATACAAATATTTTGTAATATGTTTATAGATATTGACATGCATTGATAAGGAAAGGGGCTTGCAGGCTTCTAGACATTTAAAAAATTATTAAGTTTATTCGTATTGAATTTTATTTAAAATTACTCTACATGCATTCTCCGCCATTTATTTCTGTACATTCCATCAGTGCTAATTATGTACTTCGACTGGTTTATGTTTTTATTTAATAGTTTTTATGGAAATTTGATCTATAGGTCTATTTTTGTGTATTTTTTATAGGGAATATATATATGGTAGGAATTGGTCTTTGTCTACTGTTTTGCGCAGCGATTTTTATAAGATGTACCTTTACTGGTCTGTGGACTTTCGTGTACTGGTTTTTACAGGGATTTGGCATATGGGTACCCGTACAGTTGTACGGGGTTCTGCCTGTGGGTTTTTGGCCTATCCCCGTAAATCATTTTATGGGTTGGGTTTCTACGGGGCATTTTTAGCAGGGCAGTTAGAGGCCAAAATGTAATTTATATTATAAAATTACTTAAATCTCTAAAACAATATGTATTTCTACGCTAATGCCATTATTACATGCCGTAATTTCACTGAAATACGATTACCTAGAAACCTTTATGAATTTTCGATACCATTGCATGTTAGTCACGGTGCAGCATTCTAGGAAGGAAAAAGATACTTCTAATATTTCTGTATCCTAAATATAATCGTTGTTACGATAAAAGAAAATAACCATTAATAAAATCTTCAAGCATTTAACAGAAGTATAGAGATTTGTTATCACAGAGATCTTCTTAATTTTTAAGTATAAATATGCTTCTTTCGCAATAAATTATTGAATGTACAATATTGCATTCTTTAAGGATCGATTGTCAATTCTATTCAAAAACACAAAGTGAAGAAATAGGTGTTGTTGTCTTCCCCATGAATTTCATGGAAGAATGATTGCCAGAGCCTCAAGGAGGTTGGACTTCTTTTTCCACTTCAACTTTGAGGGAAGATCACCCTACCACCAAATCACGCGAGAGGACGTTTGGCTTGACATATACACTGCGTTAAAACGTAAAGAAACAGCATGTTTTTTAAAGCTTACCATTACAAAAATGTCTGTAATGTTTTAAATCCACAGTTCATATGTATGAGAGTAACGAAGTTTAAGAAAATATATGCAAAAACAATAGCTATCAGTATTTAATTTATAGAAATGAATACTTATATAGCAGTTGGAAAAATGCAAAATATGTAATTTTTGTTCACGAGTGTTGATATTCAGTTATTGTTACAGTTTCTTGGACAATATCCAGGAGAGTCTATCAATCACTAAGAGAAATCGTTTGCCCGCTTCGTTGAGGCAGCTAGCGATCGGATGGATGGAAATGGAGATGTCACAAGCTGATGCATCTAAACATCTTAATGGCTCTCGTAGTGTGGTTCGCCTACTATTAAATCAGTTTCAATCTAGAAGACATGTACCAAGCAGAGCTACAGTTACAACACCTGCGGGAGACAGTTATTTAGCTCTTTCGGCCTGAAGGAGGGGTAACATTACTGTGCCTCAGCTCATGTCAGATCATTTAGTGGCATCAGGAACAAGAATCTCAGCTACTACAGTGTGCAGACGCCTGAACAATACAGGTATGTAGGCAAGACGACCAGTTGTTTGTGCCCCCTTGACCCGAGGACACAAAGGTCTCCATTTATGTTGGGCAAGTGGAACACGTCTCCTGAACCAGCCAACAATGGGCGTCTGTTTTCCTTACAGATGAGTGCCGGTTCACATTGGAGAGTTATTCAGGTCGTGAGCTGATCTGGAGGAAAAAACGCACCTGAAACAACCAATCCCACATTGTGGAAACACAGATACAGAGGTGGTGGAATATGGTTTGGCTGGGATCTCTCTCTGTGGTCACACTGACCTGCATGTGCTCCCTGAAGGAACTTTGACCGATGCGAGATATCGAGACGATATCTTTGATCAATATGTCCGAACAAATGACGCTGCTGGAATTCTACTGATAGACGACAGTGGCCGACCTCACCGAGCTCGGGTTGCTGAAGAATATCTAGAGGGTCACGGTATCGATCATATGGAATGACCAGCTTATTCTTCAGACCCGAATCCGATAGAGCATCTTTGGGAATATCTTGGCAGACAGGTTGCTACTTTAAGTCCTCCCCCAAGCTCTTGTGATGAGCTTGAACAAAGATTATTACGTGTATGGTCAATGCTTCCAATTTCACTGACCGACAACTTAATTGACAGCATGGAACGTCACTGTAGCTAATGTATTGGTGCAAGCGTGGGCACATTCTTTATTAGAACCCGTTTTTGTAATGTTAACATCCTATTTTTCCTCAAAAAACTGTCATATACTAATCTCTCAGATTTGATATCTCTGCCAAGAGTGAAATTTTTTGTTGTAAGTCATTTGTATGTTGAAGTTTAGAAACATTCTATGTCGCATTCATTAAAGAACTGTTTAGTGAACATGTCCTGTCCATTCTTTGCTTCTATGTTGCTTCAGACTCAAATTAGACGCAAAAACATGCTGTTCCTTAACTTTTGGAGGGCAGTGTATTTACAATGTTCCCATGCCGCAAAACCACTATACATTTACAAACATCCATATCTTATCTGGGATTTGTACCCGAGCTCTTCGATACCGCAGTAGGCTCCCCTAACCACTATACCATCTGGGCGGCTCAAGAAATAGCAAAGCCAGATTATAGCCCGAAATCAAATTGGTTTTATCTTAGTATCTATGCATAAAATCATTTCATTGTAAAATTAAAGAAGTTAAGCGTTTACGATATATTATTGTTGTCAACTTAAACTTCGTACTTTGAAACAACGCTTCGATATTACAATGGATATGTTTGTGTAAAATAAAACAAGAAAATTTCTTGGTTTCTGACAGATCGGTGGCATGATTATAATTATATAGGATCAGTGATCATAATCTATAATCCGCAATTCTCAATGCAGATTAATTATTAAAGATTGGATATATTCTAAAATAGCATAAAGTTGTTTTCTTCCCTCTTGTGAAGACAAATCAATATTTAATAACTCACACAAGTGCACATATATTTTCAATTAGGTTTAATCAAACATTCATATTCAAATTCAATTCAATTAATATTCCAAGGAGACTAGTCGCTTTTTATTTTTCAATACGTCTTTACTCTTTAAGAATTTGACGTCTTCAAAAGCCTCTGCTGTTTGTTTATCTCTCCACAGCGCTCTTCAATTACGTAAGCTGTCAAGAACATTAGTACACCACATCTTGGCATTTCTTTTCAGATTTAAATATTAAGATTTCGTAAGTGATTCTACAAGCATGTAAATTAAATCGTAAAAATTTTCTAAATTTGTTAAGTGCTCTGTAAGTTATTTTGCAGCTTTTTCTAAAACAAAACCTGAGGGTTTTCATTTCTAGCATGACGAAGATGATTCACACATTTCACGAAGGTTTTATTTATGTATTACATATTGTCCGCCTATGATCACTTGAATGTAGAGATTTTTTTTTTTTTTGCATGCTGTCTCAAATGAGATGGTCAAGTCACAACGGTTCTGTTACTCATACAGAAAAGTCACTATAAAAATTAAATCCAACTACATTTGTGTTATAAATAATATGTTTTTATCCATAAAATGTAAAATTCACTTACATGAATCTCATCGTCATTTAATAAATTAATGTTAGGTGTTTGTTGCATTAATCAAAGGTGAGTATTAAAACTGCCTTTAGATTCTGGAAATGAGAATTAGAGAGACGTTTGATAATAAAAGTGCAATACTACCTCATAGACAAATGTCATTTTGTGGCTAAAGACAACTGTAACGCTGGTAAGATTTCTAGATTTACGATTGAACAGTTTATTGTGGTACTGCCGAGTATAACGTCTTTTGCCATTATCTGGAGGGACAACACTGCTTTTCTTCTTATGGCTAGTTCCTTAATAAATAAACTCAGTATGTTGATAACGGAGAAGTACACACTACCTAATCATGAACGCGCTCGTACAGAAATGTACAAATCGCCCTACAGAGAATGTATTCTCTCCAGAAAGATACTTATCGTTCTTCAGATATGAAATTAAACAATTCGAACTTGCAAGGTTTCAAAATTATCGTAAAATACGCTTCACGTTTACAAACCTATTTGGTTAATATCCATTATTTGTCTTAAATCTCCATTATTAATCTAAAGTATTGCAAATTGAAATATTCGAAGTCAGACGGATATAACGCTATCTTTAAGCTATTTATAAATTCCAACAGTGAATTCTCAATTGTTTTCATGAAGCGTGTCTCTTTGAAAGTTGCTGTTATTTAATAGCAAATATCATACTGCATCAATCAGCAATGTATAACAACATATGATATATACATCTGTTTGACACATTTAAGCCCTTACTAACATATCTTCATATTTTTTTGTCAAACCAGTAAAATATTTGCAAGTTACATCTGATTGAACTAGTTAAGAACATAAAAGCTGAAAATCATGTTCTGAAAACCCAACAGTTGATTGGAAATTGTCTAAGATTATAAATTTTAACATAATGCAGTGGCAGTTCCTATGAAATATTAATTGATGTTGGTTCTAATAGATGAAGAGGGCAAAGTATAAGAATTCTGTGCTCTTTTGTCTAAGAATATTATTAAATAATACCAGTTAAAAGTGCAAGAATTCATATAGATAAGATAGACTGCTAATGATTTATATTTATTGAAGTGGTAAATTAATAAAAATGTTAAGCGCATATATCGGTGTTGTATTCAGCAAAGTTCTTTTGATACTGGTAAATGTGAAAAACTAGTAAATGTGGCATTTTCAAACTGGTAAATGTGCCACTCTAACTGAATCAATACAGCAAAGTTTCTCTAAACCACCTTCGCATTGATTTTCGATGCATTATTGATGAAATAGAAATTAAAAGATTCAAAACGGTATTTTTCTTTTGCATTTTTATAATAAAATGACTGGAATATGAGCGAGAGATTGCAAGATTTAACTTCTGTGCACGTATTGAAATTTAGCCTATGTTACATTTTTAGGAAAACGTCAAGAACACCTTGCTTACACGCAATTATTTCCTATTCAGTATCTGTACATTTGGGTCAATGTCGTGTCGATATGTAATGCCCAGTGGCAACTGATATGAGTGATTATGACATCTACTGGAGAAATTCTCAGTATCGTTATGTTCCCTTGCAGCCAGATCAATACATATATTGAGCATGATAGAACAGTTAGATGGATGTCAGTGACAAAATGGTAAAATAGTTGTCATTGACCGGTTGGATATTTGTTATTAGATTCTTCTTTTTACCTTTTTCTCTTTGCTTAATGTTTGCCAATTTCCTTAATGCGGATATAAGAGGAGATATCCTTTCAATGAAGTCTTTTTATTCTAAACAAATGAATAAAGTTTTCCTTTTATTCTTTTTTTATAATTGCCAATATTTTATGATTTAATACATACCTCTTATTTTTTCAAACTCTAATGTAATAGAACATGAATTTCACAATAAAGAACGGAAGTTGTAACTCAATTGCTTAATTAAGAACAAGAAAAAATAGATTTAGATATAGGATAATATAAATTAAAATTATCCTTAAAATTTAAAAAAGATTATCAGCCAGAATTATTTTAGAGCTCAAGAATAATGTATAAGGTTATAAAATTTATGAATTGTTATGTACATATGAGTCACTAACTACGAAAGAAAGCATTAATAATGAGGATGTAAATCTTGCATCAGTATACACGTTTTCGATAAAGATACAGAAAAAATAAAGAAAAGAAATTTAAAATGTATTCATTAAAAGGCCTTTAAAAATCAAAGCTGAAGGAGATAATGGTAAGTTTAGAAGAAAAATAATAATAATACGAATTTATATTTTAAAGCATAATTAAAAATTTAATAAAAAACATTTGCCTTAAAAACCATTATAAAGTTATTAAAAGTTATTAATTTCAACTAAAAACGCATTGCGGGCCATTAAAATCGCAACACCAGGAAGGAAAGCAAATTAAAAAAGAGACATTTATTGTAAGTACACAGTATCGAATGAAGACAAAATGATTACATTTAGATGCAGTTTGGGAGTAACAGCTGCCAGAAACAGCTGCAACCACTGGCAGCAAAAATGGCCCTCACCCCGTTAGGCATGCAGTCAAACTGGACTTAGATGACAGAAATGGTCTATTCATTCCATGCTGCTATCAGAATACTGCACGCATAACCGGGACTCGTCTGAAAAGACGACATTATCCCACCCTTGTATCCAGCTTTGTCGTTCGGCGCACCAGATTCGCCATCTCTCTCTATGTTGCATTGTCAAGGGAAGCTGAAACAATGGTCGTCGTGCTGATAGTTCTACGCTACTGCAAAAGTCGATGCACAGTACGAGCGGATACTGGTGTGCTTCAAACATGTCCATTTCCTGACTAATGGTACGTGATGTAGTGGTACCATTTTGCAGGGCTGACCTCACAATATGTCTGTCCTCTCGGACATTAGTCATGAGTTATAAGTGAACCCATGACTGTGAACCATCAAAGTGAAACTTTGATATTTTAACCCATTGATACCAGCACTCATTGAAAATATTACATAGCACCAGGATTTTGCTATGTATTTCTTCTTTCGCCGCTCTTTTCTCAAGAATTTCTATATTGTGTGGAATAAATTTTTTGTTATTTTGTTTATGGAATTCCTAATGTATATCTCTGTACGTTCAGTTATTATACAAATATCAGTGTGATTTCCATTAAAAAAGATTAATTAACTCCAAATTTATTTCTTTTTATATTTGTTTCAAACTCATTTAATAAATATTAATCTAAATTTCACGTCTTTTCAAGCGTTTCTTTTTATAAACAAAGGAGTGGAGTATAATTGGTGAGAATTCAGTATTATGTAATCTTTGGAACTTTAAAAAGATTTTATTTCAAAGCCCAATAATTTAAAAAAGAAACAAAATTGAATGTAAAATACTATGTTATCCATCATGCATTTTTCTTTTCCGGATATTTTTGTACATCCAAATATGAAGGATTTTACTTCCGACAAACCTAATGGATTTATAATTCAGTAATAATATATATATATAACAATTCGTAATTAATAAATTAAGATTGGTACTTTGATTTGGCTCATTGATTAATCATATTAAAAGCAAGAGCTTTGCATGTAGGAGGGTGGAATAGCCTTTCGAGGAGACACAATGACATCACGCAACCCATGTTCAGTAACGAGAGATAAAGTACTGCAACATTTTTAGCCTCTTAATTATGCGTAGTAACTTAAGCTGTACTAAGAAATTTTTTTTTAACTGAAAATTTTGAATTCCTTGTGCACCACATAGTATTATATAAGGCTTACAAAGGTAACTAAAAAAACAAATGCAACAACAAAACACAAAATAAAATAAACTTACAATTTCACAGTTGACAAGTAAGAGGTGAATTTACAGACGAAAGAGAAAGCCATTTTATGTTGGACAAATACGTGAAGAGGGGGAGGAAATATAATAGTCATAGAGTTTTTACCTAGAAATGATTTCTTTTCGTCCGTCCTTGAGCTTTGAACAATAGAACAACAAATGTTCGACATTTTGCACACCCCCGAAACTGCATGAACACAAGTCTGTACTAGATAATCTAAATCTCTTCAGATACGAAGGGAATTTACCATGTCCAGTTAGAAATTGAGTAACTTCAAAATTGCAGGAAAGTGTTTATTATTCAATCTGGGACGAATGTAAGGAAAATATAATTTAGTCAAAGAGACAGTAGTAGAATTCTTGTATAGTTCATTCCACTTGAGTATTCTATCATCTCTATTTTTGTTCTTGAAAAATGACTTGGGTAGTATCATTGGAGTATTTACTTGAAGATGTGCTGCTTGTTTTGCCAACCAATCAGCTCTTTCATTTCCTAGATTGCTAGTGTGGCAACGTACATGAAAAATGATAACATCAACAATTTATTATTAAGGTCTTTAACCTTTTCCGGCACGCTACCTGTTAAAGTCGGATTTTTGATAAAAAAAAAATGTAGGCAGTCTAACTAGGCCTAGAGGAGTACACAAGTAAAATTTTGGGAAGATAGAACTTATCGTTTTAATTCTGTGGGTGTGCCCAAAGTGGCACACTGATTGAAAATAGCCTTTAAAAGAGTGCTGAAACGAACATTGTTGTCAATGAACTGACCGATGAGATGCGGAGAAACACAGAATCTCAGTTGTCCTAGATAATCGGTGAGCCCGGTCTGTCCACACCTAGGGTTCACCGTTTGATTTTAGGCAAGATTTCAAGGTAAAAATTTAAAACTAATATATAATAAGGAGATTAGCATACATCCAAAAAACTAACACAGACATTTCTCTTCAAACACTTCCTTTTATACCCCCAAAAAATCTGCAAAATTTCTTTTAAAAATGAGGGTAACTAACATGGTTAAAACTAAACATGGCTAAAATATATGGACTGATTTGTCTTGAGCTGCCATCTACTATAAATAAAGAAGGTTTAAAGTAACTATAAAACTTATAAAACCTATAAAACATTTTTCATTCAATTCTTCTGAGCGTACAGAAGGAAAGTTTTAGGTGTGTCCAGACCGGACACACTGCGCCGCAAAAAGTTAAGAAGGGCATGAGAAGTGACAAATAATTTATTACATGAGAAGCTAATCCTAAGAGAATATAAGGTTGAAAGGAATCTGTGCGAATAAGTAAAGTAGCACTTAGCTAACAGTTGCTAAATATCCACTTAATTGACTCACTAATGCACAGTAATTCGGCTTAGAAAACACTGCATTCATTGGGAATTCTAAAGAGTTTGTATTCCAGTTCAGAACTATGAAGGAAAACGACATAAGCTAATCCAACTCGATTATTAATTTTACTACTATCTGTATAACACACAACAGGGAAATTATCATCTGCAGAATTGTCATAAATGATAGTTTGAATTAGCAAACGATTCGCAGGATGAGGAAGATCTTCAAACAACACCTTGGTATCGAACATAAATGTGCTGATGGTATCTTTAAACATTTTGCCATTAAAATCATGAAGGTAAATCGGAGAAAATCCTGAAATTGCGAAATAGGCTTCACAGATAATTTTTCTTTAGCCAGGCAAACTCTTCTTTGAATTCTGAAAAGTATACGGGAATTAATCTTATTTTCTAAAATTGTTCCCATACTTTAGAAGCATAGCAAATAAGTGGACAATACCCTGCTTATAAATCATATCAATAACATTAGATTGTATTGCAAGAGACGCGATTAAGTCCTTTAAGTATATTTTCACATTTATTGGATAAATATATAATATGATTTTTCCAAAAAACTTTGTGATCAAGAATAACGCCTAAATATTTAATTTCATTCACCGTTTCGAGTAAGGTATTATCCAAGTACAATTGTTGGTTTGTATAGCTGACATGCTTTCTTTTAATTATCATAAATTTAGATTTATTAGGATTGAATTCCAATTTCTGTTCTCTGGACCAATTGGAAATAATATTAAGTATGTTCTGAGCCGTACTAAAGAGAGTAATAGGACACTTCTCTTGAAACCAAATTAGTAGATCATCAACAAAAGCAATTGTTTTACAACTCGGAAAATATTAGAGTCTATGTGAGTATATCATTCCTAATTAAATTTCACAGTAAAGGTCCGGAAACCGAGCATTGAGGGCAACCTATTTCCAAAATGCGGGAGGAAGAAACGTGGCCAAGAGAGAGCAATGCAGATCTGTCATGCAGAAAATCTTTAATAAGGTGGAAAATATTACACGGAATACCATCTTTCCTTAAAACAACATATATCTCAGGCCACCAGGCGTGGTCGAAAGCACTTTTGATATCAAGGAACACTAAACCTGTGTATAAATTTCTCTTCTTACCTATGTCTTTTAAGTACAAAAGAGCATCTTTACAACTCTTATTAGGGGTAAAACCAAACTGTGCTTTGTTTAGCAACTTTTATTATGCAAGAACCAGGTAATTATATTAACCAACAGCTTTTCTAGTCATTTTCCTAAACTGGGAAGAAGACTAATGCATCTCAATTTATCTAAATGCGGGATACGGGGACCACTGTTCTTATCGATTAAAACTATATTCTCTCTTTTCCAGCAACGAGGAAATGAACCAAGCTTCAGACAAGTATTGAAGATTTTAGAGAATAAATTTGGAAACATTCTATGAACTTGCTTCAAAATTTCGTTTGAAATAGAATCATGACCAGGAGCTTTATTGCATTTAAGGTTTTCTATAACACTAATAATTTCAGACATAGTGAACGGAGGATCTGGATTAGCAACATAATTTAACGAAGCTTCAGCCCTAATCATTCTATGAAATGAATTATCCGTGTTAAAAGGGTCCGTGAGAAAGCTTCTGTTAAGAATCTCATTAGCAGTTTCTTCTAGCTACTTTGTACAATTACCAGATGGGAGAAAAATTCCACCGACTTCAATTAATTTCATAAAATTTTGCTTTATACCATTCGTATATATTTTTTTCCAAATATTTCTATCATTTATACTCATTATAAATTCTCACCAAGAGTTAAGCTTTGCATCCTGGAGCTTTAAAGCTGTAACTATGCCTTAAGTGAAGATATTTTTGTTTATATAGCTCTCTAAGAATAGAGTTACGATTTCGTCTAAACCTACGTCTATAGTATAATAATAGTAAAAAAAGATAAAATCATGAATATAGAGAGTAACATGAAGAACCACCATATTATAATCAATGATATTAATATCAAGCAGAGTTAACAGCTTTTGATTCCGTACAATAATAGCAGCTTTAATAGTATCACTATTAATATCAAAGTAAACCCGGTAAGAGGAAGGCTAGTTGGGAAGAGAGCATTTATAAGAGTGAGGCTCCTGAACGAGAAGGATATCAATGCTTGGGTTTCTTGAGTTTGGCAGTGTTCACTTTTATGTTCTTTTGCACATTTGAAGCAAGCAACATAATTTCTGCAGTTAGCTCCTTTTTGATTATAGGCAAGGCATTTAAAACATCTACTTATTATGATGAACTCCTTACAAGCCGACCACTCAAAATGCAAATACCCAAAAGACAGGCATTTTTTGTATAGCTCGGGTTTCATTTCTACAACGATAGTCTTTGAGTTTTGTAATTTTTTAAGAGTAAAACAGAATTCCATGTCATTAATACATTCATTACCATAAAAAAATGTCAGGAGTTTGATCAAAGAAAACAGTTAATACATCTTTATCATCAATTTCATTTGGCACATTTTAATACGTAGAGAAGAATTTTTTCTGTCTTGTAAGAGAAGAAATTAGCTCAAGTTTGTTGTTGATTTCATCTTGCCACAGAAAAAATTTAAATGCGATCTGCTAACATGGTTAACAAAATATTCTACATTCACATAACTACCGTATACAAACCACATACACATTACCGTACTTGCTCGCATATTTCTCCTGGCAGCGTATTTTTCCCTAGGGTTTCCAGCTTACAATTTAAAAAATTTTGGTTTAAGGTAACAATGCGAAATGTATGCAAAAATAGAAAATTATTTTGTGTAAGTAAACGGAATATCATTGAAACTGATAAGTCCTTTGAAATACATATATTAGCGTGTCTTTACGTGCGCATTTTAATTCGCTGTGTTTATCATTTTGGAGTCATTTTTAGAAATAGTATACACCGCAGATATTTCCGATTTCGGTTTCAAGCGGTAAAATTAGTAGAAAAAGAGGGGAAATGTGCAGGTATACTTCTCGGAACTCAGGATATGCTGTGCATTTGAGATCTGCCAGAGAATAAAATCTCCAGAAGAAACACATCTTGGAGTTATATAGTATACAATTTTGTTTAATCATGGATAAGAACGTGAAAATATTAAATGTGTTTAAGGTATCTGCCTACGTTAAAAAAACGATTTCGGCGAAAAAATTCGAATTTTTTTTTATTGCCCAATTTGAAAGGTCAATTTTGTAGGATTCCGAAAATGGTTCATTTTTACGTTTGTGATAATTAGAAGAGAAGGTATAGCCAATTAACTGCACTGGAAGTGCAAGCAGAAAGACCGGAAGTGCCATTTAAAAGGCTCAACTTAAAGGTAAACAATGTTGTTATCCGTGTTTTTTTTTAACTGTTTGTGTGTAAAATTGTGCTAAAACATTTCATTTTAATTCTGGGTACTTTTTTTTTTGTTTCTGGCAATAATTATTTGCCTTAATTCTTTGAACTGGGACTAGCAACATTGCGGTTTTTTTAACTGGGTTTGGCAACATTGCGATTAGGTATAAAGACTATGTTGCTGGGTGCATATATAGCCGTTTTAATTTTTAATTCAGGGTATCTTGGATTACTTCCTGTGTTTGAACATTTAGGCATATCAATTGAACAAGAAATGATTAAAAATTACTTTGGAATTGATAACGAAAGAATAAAGAACTCGAAAATTCATTCGTCGCTCATTTCAAAAATAGCCAGAAAAAAATTAAAATCAAATAGGAAATCAAAATTACTTAAGTATAAAGATATGGAGGGTGTGATGTACAAATGTGGAGAATTTTAAGTGTGTAAATACAACAGAACAGTTTTTATGTTAATGTGAAATCTTTAAATGCGTTTTCTGAAAAACTAATTTTTCTAGTGTTTTTACATACAAGAAATGTAATTACTCAAAATGGTCTAAAGATATCTCTATTAAATTTCCCTAAAATGTTTTCTATATTATTTATTAGGTTTTAAGCTACAATCTAAGTAATATTTATTAATTTGATTGTTTTATAAGTATTTCTATATAAAACGATAAGAAATATTTTACAAAAAACTGTGTTTTTTCATGTAATTACACATATTTTAGTAAATTTTAGAAATATCATATACATTTTAGTTCATAACACAGATAAGTGTTGTATTAGTATACAGTATAAAAAAAATTGAAATATATGCTGTGAGAAAAAATATACGGCATTTAACGTAAGTGTTAAATTCTCCTAAAAATTTGCATAAAATTGCATATATATCAAAAATTTATAAAAATATTCCTAAAAATTTACCTATTTTCATGATTTGATATCATATTTTGACTAAATAAATATATATTTCATCAGAATTCTATGTTTTTAAAAAAAAGTGCTCCGAACGTAGGCAGATACCTTAAATTGATTTGCCTTTTCTTAAACTGCTCAAATCCACAAATAGGTTTTATACTGTAAAGACATTAGGTATTTTTGGAAGCAGGCAAGATGAAAAATGAGCAACGCCTTCGCCGGAAATCGAACCACGGACCTCTGGAATAGGCGCCCAGCCTGCAGAACATCACACCACGAAGGCATGCCAAGAAGGCGGTAGAAATACCTTATAATACAAAAATACTCTTATTCGGCTTTAAGTGAAAACAAATTCGGGTTTTTCTCCAATTGATCTTCATGTTCAAATGACAAAAAGTTGAAAGATACCATCAGCAAATTTATGTTCTATACCAAAGTATTATTTTAAAATCTTCCTCATCCCGCGATCGTTTGCCAATTCAAACTATCATTTATGATCATTCCCTTGATGATTATTTCCCAAATCGAGTTGTATTTCCTTACGTCGTTTTCCATGATAGTTCTGAATTGGAATATAAACTCTTTAGAATTCTTAATGAATTACTGTGCATTAGTGAGTAAATTAAGTGGATATCTAATAACGCTTCGTTAAGTGATAATTGTTTTTATTTGCACTGATTCGCTTTCATCCTTCTAGTATCTTGTGAATATTTTTTTCATGTAATAAATTAATTGTCATTTTTTCATGCCATTCTTAAGGACTTTAAAAATAAAGGTATTAACGTCATGCTTTTTCATGTACGTGGTCCCACTGGTAATCTAAGAAATGAAAGGGTTGATTGTCAAAACAAGCTGCAAATTTTCAAGTTAATAGTCCAATGATACTGCCTAAGACATTATGCAAAAAAACAAAGCAAGAACGAAACAATACTCAAAATAATTAATTTTACAATTTTCTACTACTGCCTCTTCGACTAAATTATTTTTTCCTTCCATTCCTCACAGACTAAATAACAAACATTTTTTCTGCAATTTTGATGGTGGTGTGGTGTGGTGGTGTATTTAATTATGGCAAAGAACACTAGGGTTATCTGCCTAAGGGCAGCGATGCCTTCGTGGAGGAGTTTCTAAGGGAAACTGGCTCGTATTCACGTTACACACGGGGAAAACCACGAAAACACCCACTACAATTTTGAAAACACTAAATTTTGAATTGTACATGTTAATTTCGACTCTTTTCTAAAGATATTTGAGTTATCTAATAGAGACTCGCGTTCCTGCAGCTTTTGGGAAGTAAAACGTTGCTTCTGATTTTATACTAAATTTGTTATGACTGAAAAATTTTGTTTAGAAGATTCTCACATTTAGTGTCGTTAAGAAGGACTTGAGACAAGGCAAATAAATAAGGAAGTCCCCGTTTACTTCGCTGCGGAATATTCTGCCATTTATAATTGTTGAAGGCGATCGTCATTGCAACTAAGAAATGGTTTAGTGTGGTTAGTGTTCTAGACAGTCTTAAAATTCTATTCACAAAGTTTTGATAAAAAAATACATTTTGCTTCACTTCTAACACAGCAGCAGAATGACTTCATCAGCTCTCTGAGACAAAACTAAAATAGCAATGAGAATCTGAATATCAACGTTTCATGCTCGTGCACTGGACTTTCATGATATTTTGAATAACTAAGGCTATAAGGTATTTTCCCTCCTCCTTCCATCATGCATTCGTTGTGCAACGGTTCACTCGGCGCGTATTCGAGAGGTCCAGATTCGAGTCCCGGTGAGGGTATTGCACTTTTTCACGTCTCCTGCTTCGAAACAAATTAATGTCCCTACAGTGGCGCCCAAACTAAAAGATGGTGGATGATGATTCTTCACCACCATGATTCGGCGATTGGGTCCCCTAATCCCCAGTCACCCTTTAAAAGGGCTCCCTCTCCTTCCAGCATGTCTTTGTGGTGTAACGGTTAGCACACTCGGCGCGTATTCGAGAGGTTCAGGTTAGAGTCTCGGTTAGGGCAGTGTAAATTTTTTACGTCTCCTGCTTCGAAGGAAACCTAATAACTCTACAAGGTTACATAGATATGATTGAAACTGTATTTAAATTTTGAAACCTTTATGGAAATACAGTATATTCTAATATATTCTTCCCAAATAAATGGGTATTTGCCTAGGAATAAGATATATGCCTAGCAGTCAAAAAGAAACGAGGAACAAGTAGCCTGCTCAATTCTTGAATACGACTCCCTTAACTATGGACGTATGGGCTGATTTTTCTAAGAATATCGCAGTTATATAAATTTTGCTTAAAGAGACATTAAGAGGGCAGAAATGTGCCGAAATCAAAGTATGAAGAACTTTGAGACTGAGACACTTGGGCAGGGTCTCCAAAGTTTGGTTTGATGAAATCACGCCCGTACAGATCACGACTGATCAATGAGTAAATATAAAGTTCACCAAAAACTAAATATGCAATACATAATTTAGATCATCCATTGATTTATGAATCAGTTACATTATTCATAAATGCATACCTAATACCAGAAAACAAATTTACTCCTATAATTATTACTTTAGCTAACAATTATGTTCCTTTGGTTCATATAGAGTAAATAAATTAAAAAAAAAAAACCTTATCATACAGATGCTCAAAACATTTAGCTTGATAATTTTCTGTCGCAAAGCTTATTTTTTTGTTTAAATAATGCATATAACTTTTAAAACGTCATTCTTCAAAGTTTTCCCTGCTATAGAATCAGAAAATGCATTCTGATAATTACATCTTTTGCTTTTTGCCTAAAGGAAGAAGTCGCATATTAGAAAATTCATGAATAATTACCGTGTGATTTTCTTCTAAATCACGTTAACCCTGAATGAAAAAACATACTCGGAAAACTTTACATTTCTCAGAGAAATGTAATTTGAAAAAAATTATTAGGGATGTAAAATGGAAACGCATAAGTAAAAACATCATTTATTCAATAAAAGGGGATTTTGTGATGTTTTTGTGATTTATTTCCTGAATGCCTCGAAGCGCAGTGGCAGAATACAGCTAATTTCAAATAAAAGGTAGAAGTCGTATGAATATTCAAACATTTTTCACGTTATCTAATCTAGTACATTAAGCAACAAAACTAGTAAAGTTTTTATCCAAGCAAAATTGCATCCTGATACCTTTGCTTCGGGGAGCAAAAGTAAATTAAGGAAGAGGAACTTATATTA
Source organism: Stegodyphus dumicola (assembly GCF_044657685.1). NCBI lineage: Eukaryota > Metazoa > Arthropoda > Arachnida > Araneae > Eresidae > Stegodyphus > Stegodyphus dumicola. Next base: position 5,027,609 of record NC_140776.1, on the reverse strand, counting down.
CTCAATAAGCAATCAAATTATCGTGAGTAAGTTTCGAAGTGAACTGAGAGCTTCCAGACGAATGACTGAAGTTCTGCATTATACAGCTTATTTTTTAATACAAGAAATCATAATTCTTTAAATTAGTGATATTTAGTATCCCTTATTGAGCTAGTGTAATTTTCCATCAGATATTGTTTCCAAAAAAAGTTTTCAATAACCAATACCTTTATCTGAAATCTTACACGCTTTTAATCAAAATAAGCTCTTCATATGCCAGCTGAAGAATATATTTTATCCATTACTAAAATTAAATGTCGTGCTGAACGTTGTAAATGTTTTTCAATTATTATATGATCTGAAACTGTAACAGAAAGCTGAATGCAATTTACATTTTATTCACGATTATTAAAGTAATTCTTTAAGAAACATAATCCGTGAAAATTGTAAGTCAATTATATTTCGTTTCACAAATTTTTCATAACATTTATATGTGTGACATTATCTTATTTATATGTGTGACATTATCTAATACTGTGAATAAAATAAGAGATTTTAATGAGCGTTTTCTAATAATTATCATTGCTAAAGTATGCAGCTGTATTATAAAAGAAATTCATTTTTCAAACACCAAGGAAAAAATTAAATATTACACCAGAGCAAAATGGTTTCAAATATGGTTACTCTTGAAAGCTCTAAAATATATTTTAAACTTTTTATTTGCAAAGCATACTTTTTTTATTTTTGAAACTATGACAAGAAACATAATACAAGATCGGCCTATATTTCTTCCTGAATCTCAGGTTGAATCATTAATTATTAATTCAGAATTGCATTTCAGTGTAATATCAGTTAAATTATTGGATTATTGGCAAAGGGGGTCAAATATTATTTTAAATTTATTTTAAAGCATTAAAAGACTGAAAAGGTTGGCCACTGACATGCAGTAAGGGCAAATTCAACTTTACAGCTTATAGTAAAACAATTTTGCTTTAAATTTGGGAGACTAATCATCTGCCTCTTGAAATGGCCACTTAATTTTAAAAAATTAAAATCAAATAAATATTACAGCCCCCCAGCGCCCGAGCGGTAAAGTCGCTGAACACTGGTAGTTCGGTCCGAGGTTCGAATCCCGCGAACGGGCTGGCTGCATGGTGTTTTCGTGGTTTTCCACATGTGTAATGTGCATACGAGCCAGTTTCCCTTAGAAAGTCCTCCACGAAAGGCATCCTTCCCCTTAGGCAGATAGCCCTCGTGTGCTTTGCCATAATTAAATACACCACCACACCAAACCAAATAAATATTACTAAGATTTTAGATTTATTAATGAGAAATTTATATAGTAAATTTATTATTTTATTTATTTCTTATCATCAATTATATATACCTAAATCAAATTAAAACAGCTAATGATGTGATGGAATATTTAGAATATGAATAAAAAATATGTTTTATCCTCATCTGTACTGAATGTAATGTATATTGATTCCACAAAAGTTAATCAAGCAAATGACAAAAATCATGTCTTCATTAATTAATTGTTATTACTTACTGCATCCTGTATTTCAAGTGGTGATTACCTGAATGTGCAATTACCTGAAGTAATTACTTTTTTAAAGAAAAATGAAACTTAAAATCAATTCGTAATTATCAACATTTCTTACATTTTTAACCCAAAATTTAGAGGAATTTTTTTTTTTTTTTAAATTTGTTTCGCAAAATTTATGAACTTTTGTGCGATAATGCTCTAGCAGATAAGACCACTGATCGCACGTAGTTCAAATCCTGGTAGATGGGCCTGGGTCATTGTGTAATATAAATTTGCAGATCTATTTGTTGTGAATGTTACCCAGGATAATTTTGCTAATTTCTGTCATTTGGATGATAGCTTTCGTGAGTTTTGCCATTTTTAAACAAGCAATTAAATAATAAAAAATGTGAAAAATTATTTTATGCATTATTAAATTCGGCATATAGAGATCACACTTATCAGTTAAGTTTAAAATATACACATTAAGTGCAGCAACTTCGTCTTACATGTTTTTTGGAACATTTCAAAATTCAGCTTTAGAAATTTATAATTAGTTTTGAAACCTAAAGGTAACGTTTAACTCTATTTTAATCTGTTTCACTTTATTTGGATTATTTTCATATTATATTAAAATAAAGAATATGATTGACGATGATATTTGAAGAAAAATTAAATTCGTTTTTTTTTCAAAATATTCTTTCTTAAAATCATTTTCAGCGTCTTAATTAGTTTTTGTTTTAACTAAAAAATAATTGTTTAAATAGCCAGTCATTTGATGTTAAATGATTGTCATGTTTTATGTTTCAAGGAATTTCAAATACTTTAGTTTACGAAGAAAAATAATCTTACTTCATCCGCTCCTGCTGCTGCAATGGAATTTACAATGATTGGTCTGAAACATTTAAATCAAAATGTAATTGTTTGTATTTACACAGTATTTTTAATATTTAATATTTTATTAGAAAATATTTCAGTTATCAACTATGACTTTATTCGTAAATTTTGACGTACATTTTAAGTGACACTTTTTTTTTTTGTATAGCTGCCATCTAGTCTGGAAAGCTGTAGGACTAATGATTTTGCATTTATATATCTGAAATTTCATAAGGATTATAATACACATCTGAACTCTATAGCATTCTAGAAAAAACAGGAAAACTGAGCGATAATTTATTAACCACACTAGCTATCTAATTTGTGTAGCATATGTTGAAATAGACTGCATTATACATTTGATGAAAAATATACATAAATTGTTATAAATAAAAACTTCAATTTAGCTATTTGCTAAATTTATTTAGAAACTCAATAACAGTGAATAAAAGCACATTTCGGATAATAAAACGTTATGCTGTTTAATGTACACAATTCAGTTCGCTGTTTGTTATATGTTTCGTAAAAAGATGTAACTTTCTATTCGCTTGACTATCATAAAATGTACTCGAAGTGGAAGGCTGTTTGTTGAATTATTACCAAGTCCTTTAAAGCACTACAAATTCAGGAGAAGAGTGTAAATTAACCTTTACTAAAATAATGTTCACGTACGGCACCGATTCGTGCTTACAAAAGCCCACACCTTTGGCTTAAATCAAAACGTAATGAATAACATAATGAAATTAAATATAGCCTAACGGCTTCAGAGGTTAACAATCGCGCGATCTGGTTTTGACTCGAAAGTCGACGTAAACAAGCATATTGGCAAGGATAACTCAACGCCGCAGAAATCTACTCACTACAGAATCAAAGTTAGCAGCGTGGTCTTCAAGCAGGCAGAACACTCTCACATGTCACCTTCGAAAACCTTCCCTTAAATACTCTCATTTGCATACACGCGCGATAGTCAATTTGCATTACAGCGAGAAAGTATGAGTTGAAAGCATAAGCGATACAAATGCTGATTGAACATAAAATAACTGTTAAGTAAATTAAATAAACTCCCTCAATGAAATTGCTAGTTTAATTTACAAGTTTAATATAATTTTTTGTTTGGTTTGAAATTTAAGGTACTTAAATATACCATAAGATAAATGCAGGTTATGGCTTTACAAATAGTGCAGTATCTTTACTTAATGTTAGAAATATTCTTTAGGTTTCATTCAGAAATACGTTTCACGATTTTAGCTTTCCCTTTTACTTTAAGATTCAAATACTTCTAATCTTATTATCGAAGTATAACACAGTGTTTGGAAAATAAAAGCAAGTATTTTGAGCATGAATTCAGCTGCAAAAAGAAGCACACATATGCTTAAGTAATAATGACACTGGATTGCATAATAAGTAAAATAAGCTAAAGTTACTTGTTAAAGAGAAGTGTCATTATAGAGTACTTCTGAATGGAAATTCCCGTTACATATAACGAAAACTATGAAATTTCCCATGAAGCGAACCTGTTAGCTGTGGTCGAATCATCAGCGATTAGTGGATTTGTGTACTTGATTTCGTATATTCTCTGTATATAATTTAGCGATTTTATATGCTCTAATATCAGTATGCTAGAAGACCTGTTATTACTAGTTTTCTTTTGAATATGAGTAAGGAAATATATATGCTTCAGTATCCACTGTTAATTCCAAACCTCTGTAATCTCCTGACGTATTAATCAAAGATTAATTTTTTATTAAAAACTTTAATATGTGAAAAAACTTATTAACATCAAGTGTCATCCACTACAAGTTTAAAAAAATGTACTTGAACTTGAGTGGATGAATGAAAAGTATTTCATTAACGATTGAAAATTTAAACAAGGTATAGGAAGAGTATGAGCTAACAGTAAGAATTTAAAAAATAAACCAGGTTCATTGCCTTAGTTTCTTCTCGCGCACTGACCTTTATAGATTAGGGAAATAGTTTTTAAGAATCACTCATTATCTTTTCCAAGGTTAGTTTGTAAATTTACTGATCTTTGAGTATTTTGTATACTACGATTGTCAAAAGCTCTTTGCGTAAATCGTGCAAAGCAGAAACTTACACTTTTCACTTGATTTTTAAATGTTTTTAATTTGTTTCATTTTAATTTAATGTGAATTTGTTAGTTACTGTATGTTGTACAATTATTTGATTTTGAGTTGCTCTATAAAAAGCAAAAACTATCCAAAATTCATTCGTATCTTCATATTTGAATATCTTGTCTTTTATCAACAAACAGCATTTCAGACTAAGGTGCATCAATAAACAATTTCGCATTAATAATTTAACACATTAACAGAGGCTTAAAAATACTTTGTATTACATTCCCACTTGACGCTTTAAAGTCATTATTAAAAGAAGCTTTTTTTTAATTTAAGGGCTAAATCATCGGCTCATAACCTTAAGAGAAAACTGCCTTGTTCAGCTAATTTTAACTTGAGAATTCTGAGAACAAATAGAAATAGGAGCTTGTAATTAGAACTATCGGTGCAGAACATTAATTAGTAGATGTTACGAGATTACTTCACATTTAATTATAATTAAGAGTATATTGGTTGATGCTGGTGCGCTCAGTGTATGTGTTCATTAGAAGTGCTTAAAGTTCCCAACTAAATTTGCGTGGAATTTAATTATGTTGCCTTACTAGATTTCCAGACTTGGTCTACGAAATAACTTTCAAGTACTGTAGCGTAAACGCGAATTTTCTACAAAGGAATTATTTGTTTGCATTTCAACATGCTAGAAGGGAACACTGTGATCACGGTTTGAGCTAGTATGTTTTAGTAGTGAAGTTCTGTTTCCCCCAGGTGAAATTTTTCAGATGCTTTGATTACAAACATAACAGATATATTAATAAGCACTAATGGTTGTGTTTCTTAATAAAGATGATTAAATAAATTTTAAAATTAAAAACGATTCGTGGACAAATTACGATTCGATACCAATAGACTTTCTTAAGATTGCCTTTTCTAAAAATCATGTTTTCTTACTTACATAAACTTGTATATCAAAAACAACATTTAATAAATTTTTGTAAATACTAAACCGGAAAATTGCAATCATTAAATAAACATAGTATTCTTTTGTTTATACAGAGAAAGACAGTGAAGGTCGCCCAGATGGTATATAGGCTAGGGAGGCCTAATGCGATGCGGAGGGTTCGGGTTCCAATCCCTGAGAAGGCATGGATGTTTGTAAATACGAGTATATAGTGTATAGTGATATATAGTGAGGACACTTATATGCGAGAGCCTTAAGTCCTCTCGAGAGGTTGCTGGTAGGGAAAGATGGTTGGGAGATCCTCGGACCCATTCCCCCCCCATCAAACTCTCTCCATCAAACTTGAGGGGGGTACTGAGCTAAATCGCACTATCACCTGTAAGGTACTGATGGTTGTTACCAACAACAGACGCAATCTTACTCTCCTTACCAAGATGAATCTCGTGGTTTTGTTATGCTGTCGCTGACAGGCAAGTGAGATAAGCCGCAACAACAGGAACAAGTCGGTGAAAACATATCATGTGTAGAAGAAAATTAAAGATTTCTATTTAAATTTTTAAAAATAGAAAAGTAGAAAGAAGATTATTCACGTTAATATTAAAAATTAATTTACTGGAAACAGGAAGAAAATACGTCAACTTATACGGTATTTCTACCGTCTTCTTAGCATCTTAGCATGCTATCATGGTGTAGTGGTCAGCACGCAAATTAAAGATATCTATTTAAATTTTAAAAAATAAATAAAAAGAGGACGTGTATTCGAGAGGTCTGTGGTTCGAGTCCCGGCGAGGATATCGCCCTTTTTCATCTATCCTGCTTCCAAATAACCTAATGTCTGTATAAACTTTCTCATTCTCACCAGACGTTTTGATGTATATAGATATCTTGTAATCGCCACTCCAGGGTATGTCACACCCAGCGCGAGCATTACTGTTACAACTCTGAGGACTGGTAGACGCATTTAAATCATACTCTCATTATGGCGAGTTTTCGAAATTATGATGAAGAAATGCTACATTTAAGAAATTTACTTGATACTATTTCTTTGGATGAAGAAAGTCTTGAGGAAGGTAATGAGTTTTCCGATAATGAAGAGGCGGATGATGAAGCAATTTACAGAGAACGCGAATCTTCGCCTGAAACAGAATATGATTTAGGGGGCGATCTTTCTGATTCAAATAAAAGTGACTATTTTATAGGTACAAACAATGTAATAAATAGAGTAAAATGAAATTCCTTGGAAATGTTAGGATTTCTCCTAAAAATATAATTTGTGGATGCCGTGGATTAAATGGTCGTGGATTAAATTAATTAACCACATTTGTGATCCTATTAGCATCGATATATTCGGATTAATACCGAGACTGGAACCGTTTTCTGATATCGCCAGTATTCAATGAAGTTTTTAATTAGATTTTGTGATTTAGTTCGCCTATTTGCTGGTCTTGTTGGAAGGGATGCTAAAGTATTTCATTCATTCGCATATCATGATATTCTGATTTTAATCCTGTTAATAGTAGGGAAAATCCTGTTTTGCTACAAAAGGTCAATACAGTGGTAACAGATATATAAAAAATAAAAAGGGTTTTGAAACATATATAGCTATTTAGACAAATATACTTTTTTTTTATTCTGAAGCAAAAATATGATGACACTTATGTTAATAAGGTTACACCAAATAGTAGTTTTTAAATACCAACGTTTTGAAATGCAATGAGAATAAATAATAAAGCCTGTAGAGTCATTAGGCTTTTTGAAGCAGGAGACATGAAAAAAGAGCAATGATATTTTTGGGACTCAAAACCAGGATCTCTGGAATATGCGCTGATTGCGCTACCATTACACCACAAAGGCATGCCGGAGGGTGGAAAAAATATCTTATAAGCCATTTGCAATTAGTCAGTTTAGAATTAATTTAATTTTTAAGATAATTGATGCATTTTGATGTACTTGCAATGACTGATTTTAATGTTGATTGATGTCTGCTCCAGTGGCAAACATTTGAACTTTATATAATTTAAGGTAGGAAATTAGTTGCTCCAAATTTAAGAAAAATAATTATTGATCTCGCGTTTTAATTCAGTGGTCTTTCTTAAATCAACAGAGTGTTATTTTTGTATTAAAATGCCATCCATATGAGAGACATAAAAGAAACACTGCCCAAATTTATGAGCACTAGGTGGCTTTTCTATGTGAGCGCTCGAAATTTTGTTTTAAATTTCTTGCATTCTGACACATTCATAGGTACAATTGTGCATTGAGAACAGATAGCTTTTATATATAGCTACTACCCAGTTAGTATAAACTTACGGTGGAGGAATTCACTTTGAATAAAACATGCAATGTTTTCCCTTGCAAAATAGGATGCTAAATTTTGTATCTCAAATATTAAAAACACCACTAAATTGAAAGAAAAAATATCGTAATATCATCTCTAAAGCTTTAATTATGATTAATAATCATTGGTGTTGTTCAAGGCTTAGTACATGACCAGTAATATTCTAAGAAAATGTTCAAGTTGGCTAGATAAAAATAGAAGCAGTAACAAAGTAAACGGCAAAATTATTTCGAAATTGCGTCCGTTATTCAAATATAACAATGTAACTGTGGTTTTGGCATAATGAAACTTGATTGAAGAGTCACCAAATGCGTTTAAAAGCGGTACTCTCAACAAAACTTGTTGCATTCGTAATATTAATTATTCATAATATTAATATGAACCTGCACCATACCGGAAAATCTCGATCTGTTTGAAATGCTTGCAACTTACAGATACCTAAAAGGTTGTGCAGGTAGTCTGTCAGCGAGACTGTATTAAACAGTTCCATGAAAGCATCTTAGAAATTTATCTTAATTTTTTAATTTGTGATATTAAGAAACTTTGGTTCTTAAAATGAGCAGTTTGCTGTTTTTGTAACTCGTGATATTCTTTTCTTGCAACAGAAGTTCGGTTCCATATCTAATAATATGGTCTTTAAATGCAAGTACATCAAAATGCAAAATATGTGATTAAATTCGGAATGACTTTTGTTACCTTAAAGAAAAGAAACAATTTTGATCAAGAGTAAAACATTCTAGTATCTAAATGAACGGATGCATTTTTTATCATACTATCTTTCCGTGATTTAATATATTAATATAGATAGGTTAAATGCATATTTAAAAAACATTCTTGACAAACAAGGTTTGTCTTTCAGTTATTCCGTTGACATTTCACATTATGCAAATTCTTTTATTTATTTTTGACTGTTATGAAATATCGTTTACAACAATGTTTAAGTAATAAGAAATACCTTACGAGAAATAAAAATTTTTGAAGTTATGAATATTCACTTCAGCTTTGAAAAGATTATTTTCACAAAACGATGCAGAAGAATAACATAAACAAAAATACAATATTATTTCTTAGCCCCAAAAGACCACTGAATATAAAAGATAATCATGGATGTATGTTCAGTTTTTTGTTCAATCAAGCGTTCATTTATTATTCTTCTGTTTGAAATTCCAGGAAAGTTCATAAATATTACTGTATTATCTTATTAAACTCAATATTTTGATGCGCATGCATAGATGCAGGTCATTAAATTTAAGCATACTAGCCAAATGGCTCTTATTCTTACTCAAATATTTTAAAAGAATTAGTTTAATGTTTTCGATTGTTGAACAAATAAAGGACTGTGAAATCGGTACACATTTACTTTTTTTGTTACATACTTTAGCAACCATTTAATAATTTTTTATCACTATGTGTAAATCAGTCACATCCTGCACTAATTTTAGAAGAAAAACACATACAGAGAGAAAAGAAAGCACTTTTACGCTCCAATACTATGAGTATAGTTAAATTTCGTTATGAGATAACAAATTAACATAATAGAAAACTCCACTCAAATCAAATTATGAATCATGGACATTGATTGGGTATCACACATAACACATCTTCCGGCAGTAAAAAATAGACTTCTCTGTGTACAGAACATCATATATATTTTCTCAACGTTTCTATCTGAAGCACCTCAATAACATTTTTAATTTAAATTATTAAATTATATAAAATATATTTCAAATCAGTGCTGCCAAATCGTGCGGTTTTTAGTAAAATTGCCAGTTTTGATGAACCTGTGCTACTGCAATTTACATGTATGCGATTTTTGCGAGTTTTCTGCTACTCCATCATTTCCTTGTACTACATTCTGTAATATAATATTTTTATATATCATAAAATTCACGTATTTTAATACACTTATTTGTTGCAATTAGTTTATTATAAAAAATAATAATTTTGGGGGTTTCAATAAAAGTTCTTAACGTGAATTCTGCGATCGTAGCCTTCGATACTAATACTATTAGCATGTGTTTCATTGATTGCTTTGTTTAATACTGTGATAATGTATGAGTGGCATTTCAAAGCTTAAGACAGATTTTATAACCTGCATTAAGTAAAATAGCAATTATGAGTAACTTAGAAAAATGCAACGCCATCTTTCAAAATGCTTTGCTTTAAATACCCATCTTCTAGAATTAGTTAAAAAGAATGAAAACGCACAACATAAAAACTTATTGCAAGTTGCATAAATGTGAATTGATAACACATAAAACTGATTTAACGAAGTATAATCCTTCTTTAAAACAAAAACAAAAATGTTATGTTAGTCTTAGAGTGTGTTCACTGTTTTTATCCCGTAATATATTTTTTAAATGAAAAATTCTTATAGTGGATTATGTGAACAATCTAAACAAAATCAGACCTTAAAACCTCAGATGTGAATGTCAGTTCATAAATGAAATAATTATCTCATTTCACCTACAAAATTCGAAGACATCGTTCTTTATAGTTTTTAGCTTGTAAAGACATTAGGATTCTTTTCAAGCAGAAATCATGAAAAATGAGCAATACGCTCGCCGGGACTCGAACCACGATATGTTGTATATGCACCTAGTGTGGTGTCCACCTACCACGAAACCATGCTAAGAAGGCGGGAGAAATACTTTATATACTCCCCCTTTTTAAATGGCGACTGGGGATCAAGGGACCCAGTCGCCAAATCTTGGTGGTGGAGAATCATCATACACCACCTTTTTTAGCTCGGGTACCGCTGTAGAGACATTAGGTATTTTTGAAGCAGGAGAGATGAAAAATGAGCAATGCCCTTACCAGGACTCGAACCACAAACCTCTCGTATGTTATTGATAGATCGGTCAAGACACTAAAAACTATAGCAATAAATGTAAAAGGAGGAGGATGAAACCAAGTTATACAATTTAAATTCTAATATTAGTGTGAGGGTGACGTCTTATCATCAAACAGAGATCACACTCACGATTCAAAGTATCAGGTTTTTTATTACTGGTTTATAGAAGAAAATATAAACGGGATGAGTATGTACAAATGGATTAAATATGTTTAGGAGAGTAATCACAACACATTCCAGTATGGAGATGTAAAAGTCACAGCTGACCACCTACGTGCGGTCATTTTAGATAAGTTCCAAGTCCGATCGCCTACGCGCGACCAATAAGCGTCTAGTTGTAGCTCCTTCGCGAGCGTTCTGTTAGACCGCTTCTGTTGGACTTCTCGAACCAAGTGAAGTTGTGTCTACCTGGAGAGTTCCTACAGAGTAGAGGTAGATAGCGACATCTGGTGCTTCGTTGAGGCACGATTCCCACATTAGTTATTGTAATGCTCTATGAACTTCATTTTAAAAGCAGTTTTTGCAATAGTTTTTAAATTATCAACTGCCGGTTTGTGTCCCACACGCCATGTATTTGAAATTGGTTCTCCTAATTTTAATATTGCTAATCCAAAACAAATGAAACTTTAAAATTCAAAGGGACAACAATTTTCTAAATAGCAAAAACTAAATAATGAAAGAACGTAGCAAATTATTAGCAATCAGAAGCTGATGAAGTGAAATGAGTTCAACAATCAGAGTGGAATATTAACTCAGAATCATAAACAATGAAAGTTAAGCAAGAAACAATGAAAAAAAAAATGAACCTCTAGCTCAAAAAATGAGTTCAATCTAAATGTGAGAAAGCAGCCAACAACGGATATGAACAAATTAAATGAAAAATTACAACCTAAATTAACTGAGAGTTAAACAGAAAAAGAAATTAAAATACAAACAATGCAAAATTAGCAATTTGGGTTCAAGATTTCCTCAACGCTAATTAATCTACGTAATATAATATAACGACCGAGAGTCGAATTACGCTCCGTAATCCCACGGAACCATCGAAAACTGACTATGTGATAATGTCAAAAGTCATGTGAACTTATAAGAACCTACGACGTAACAAAATCATAGTATCTCTGACGTCCCATGCTATTTTTTGTGACTTTTCGTTTCTTTTCTTGTTGCATCAGCTCAAAATATTTAAAACTTAAAGCAATATATTACGGGAGTAATTTGAGGTATGTACTTAAAACGTTCAGTGTTCGATGGCAAATTCTATACTCAATCCTTTTACTTCTCAGTTAATGGCTCCAGAATAAACTATTTAAGTCTGCTAATAATAAAGTTGAGAAGCCCAATCAAATATAAGCTGCTGTAACAGGCCCAACTGAAAGTTACGGATGTTAACATACCTAATGTTAGAGCGACGCGAAGCAGAAGGAAAAGATTACTACATTTTTCTACAGCATCACTTCATTTCTTTGAAAAGACATTTAAAAGTGCACAAGATATGCAAAAACTTCCAGTCACAAACTTTCCACTGCAGTGAAGTCAGGTGTAGCAAGTGTTGCTATGAAATTATTTCTAAAACAATTTCTATCATATGTTGTGGTATTTTTTGTGATATCTCATGAGTGCTCTGCCTTTTTTTACCGACCGGAATCCACTAGAATGGCCACATGTCCAGGTCTACCAATTCAAAGATGTGGGGGTTTTTAGACGAAGTAATCATGTGAAATGGGTTTGTAATTTGAACGGAAGGAAAACACGAAAGCAGTGTCTAGAAGCATTTCTGGCTTCATGTTTACTATCCAATGGTGTATTGTCATCTCCCAGTGCTGGAAGAGAAACTATGAAATGATGATTTCATGGTACCCCATACTCCAAGCACTGCGATTTGACACTTGGATGGCTAATAATGCCTTCGATTTGACAGGCTTAGACATCTGGATATTTTAATGATTCTGGAGGCTTTCTGCATTCAGACAGGGAGTTGTCACTAAAAGCTGGAGTACGGAAATGACATACGTGATACATCGACGAACACTTCAATACGCATGGGAAATTTTTAATGAGTATGGTGTTATATATATGACCGAAATATCACTAAATAGAAAAGAAAATCATCATCATATTGTATTTTGTTTGTATAAACTAATGCATTCTGATATCGATTTAAGTGGGATTTCTGAGCGTTTATACATTTCTGTATAGCGATCCATAATAATTAGATATTGCTACACAGCTTCATAATTTCCAGTTGTAACGGAAAATTCAAAGGGACAACAATTTTCTAAATAGCAAAAACTAAATAATGAAAGAACGTAGCAAATTATTAGCAATCAGAAGCTGATGAAGTGAAATGAGTTCAACAATCAGAGTGGAATATTAACTCAGAATCATAAACAATGAAAGTTAAGCAAGAAACAATGAAAAAAAAAATGAACCTCTGTAACTTAAGCCTGTATACCGTTTTGATGTAGCATTAATTTCCGTAATTCGTTTTTAGTTAGCCAACATTTTGTTTGGCAATGTTTCAGTCTTTCTAATTTGAATGGACATGCCTGTTGTACTATATATGAAGCTAAAGTGTACAATCTAAGACCTTTCATTCTATAGGTTAGACAGAGTGTGAATACAGACTTTGAATTATGCATATGAAATTTATGTAATCTCTCTAATTTCTTTATTGAATCCTTTTTTAGTTAAAAGTGACAAAACAAAACAAAACACACACACATACAAAAAACTACGAAAGTATGTTTGCATTCTCTAGGCCAAATTTAAGAAATTCTAAAATATAATATTATTGCAACAAAAATCAAAATTAGTGAATCAAATTTATGAAAAAATAATAAGATCAGTTTTGAAACGCAAATCTGTTTTGCCGAATTTCATCAGTAGCATGTTAATTTAATGAATCCAGTAATTTTTTTTTTTTTTATTTTTTTTTATTTACAAATAAATGAACCAGCATGATTCCTTAGATAACGCTTCGAAAATCTATCGTATTTAAAAATGCTGAATGTAATCAATGTTATTTTTAAGAAAAAGTTTAGTTTTTAAGTACGAAATGATTTTGAATAATTTTAAAATGAGATGCAATTACGTTTTCCCTAAAAGCATGTCAGGCAAGATTCCTGTAATAATCTTGTACCAGACACCTTCATCAAAGAAAAATGTTTCTATTTAATCAAGAATAGCGCCCAAGCTTTTTAAAAATATTTACCATACAGAAAAAGGGATTTAAAATTTCCAGGAATATTACAAAATAAATTAATTAAGAATTGAATGAAGTTTCATATAACTCCTTTCTTCAAATATAGAGTGCTTATTATTACTAACGTACTCAGTGTTCTAAATTTTCATTGACAGAAAATACATTCAGACTCTCGCAAAGATATATCGTTGTCTTTAAAAAAATTAAACAATTTCTTACTTCCTATACTTTAATAATTTAGCAGCACTTCATTTATAAATAGCTAAATTATAATTAGTTCAATTATAGAGAAGCAGGCTTTATTTCTTAGGATAGTTTAATCCTGATTTCTTTGATTAAGCAATCATTTATTCAACAATTTTTCGTTATTTCACAATACTTCACCGAATTTCAAAAAGTCGTAATTATTAGAACAACCTGTTTTTGAAGCAGACATCATGATGGCAACTGTAAAGAAGGACGAACTTGATAAACAAATGCTGCTGCTAATATGTAGAGAATATGCTGAAGACATCGAAACTCGTTGTAAATGAGCAAATAAATACAGAATATATTTGGCAGTAATATATTCTGTATTTATTTGCTCAAATAAATACAGAATGCTCAAATAAATACTCTATCAAAATACAGAATATATTTGGCAGTAAAATGAATTACACATTAATTACAATTCTTAATGATTATTTTGTTGTTTGGTACTAAAAAAAATCTATCAATGGACACGAATGCAGTTACGTTTTGCAGAGATTTATTCCTAGAGACGAATTAATCATGAACTTACATTAACATTATAGGTTTCATATTATTATGATTCAGATTCATTTAAAAATAAACTAAATTTACACCTACCAACTAATTGCCTTACTTAAAATTTGACAATTTTGAGGAAAAATAAATGTAAATCTTAAACAATAATACATCTGCTAAGGTAAGAGGAGCATGAACACAAAAAATCCCTTTCTGAAATATAAAAATATTTTCTTGAGAGGTTTCTTCCTAACATGTCGGTGCTTAATTCAATTTGTTTCGCACTAAAGAAATGAGCATAAATATGATCATTTATATAAGAATATTTAAATGAATTACATTAAATTTTATTATTTCACATTGCATTAAAATAATGTGTTTTGAAGCGTTTGGCAAATTATTCATAACAACATACATTGTTATAATCTATGAGAGTGATGCTTTATGAGAATGCACTTTATTGCAATGGACTGTAAACATCAATGATATGCCATATCGCATTACAGTATCTTTTTCATTTTTCGTTTTCTACTACAAGCTAAAAGGAAACGAATATTGAAAAGAAATATTAAACTGTCAATGAGCACCTTATTGGCATGTGATAGGGAAGTCGTCCTTGTGCCTGGGTTTGAATCCCGGGAAAAGGCATGGATGTGGGTGAGTTACAGAATCTTTGTGGCATGCGTGCACTTGAACTACTTCGAACCAAAAATACATTTAAAAGGATTTCACCAGGATATCACATGTGTAAAACTATTAAATCAATTATTCTGATCCCCGTAGAAAGAAATTTTATTTTTCTTTAAAAAAATTATACATAAAATATTCGTTAAAGGAAAAGGATGCAAGTTTTTTTCACGGCATTTTATACATATGGAACAATATTTTAAATTATGAAGCAGATGCATAGCGATAAAAGCCAGTTCACGAAGTTGTGGATACTTGCAGTCATGGTTACATGGACAGTACTTAATTTTTCGACATCATGGTTTTTGATACAGACACAGATCAATTGACGTAAAATGTATGACTTTTTTTTAATGAATTTTAAAATTTTGAAGGAAGAATGAAAAGCAAAGACTGTGTACCGGTAAAGCAGAGCAGAAATGCAACCTATCTAAGATAAAAGAACGATTTAGAATGATTTGGTACGGAATTACCTTTTAATTACTAAAACTGCTGGTTCTCAAAATTCAAACTTATTATTAGCTGAAGCGTTATGAAATTTACTGCGTCATGAGGATTCTATAAAAATTTTATCAGAATAAATTTTTAAATGATGCAGTTAAGAACGTTTTATTTTAAGCATATACTATTTTTAGAATGGAAAAGGAAAATCTACAAATTAATAAGGAAAATTTAGGGGCTAATGAAAACAAATCACAGTTATCTATTTCGTTTATCTAGGCTTTTCCTTTAACTTGTGTGTGTGTGTTTGTAAGTTAAAGGAAAAGCCTAGATAAACGAAATAGATAACTGTGATTTGTTTTCATTAGCCCCTAAATTTTCCTTATGTGTGTGTGTAGAAAAAGTGTAATAAGATCAAAGAAAATTTTTAACAAAACTTTTAATTAAAGAACAAGTACAAGCCTCTTTTTAATATAACTACTTTCTTTTACTGTTCTAAAACTAATTATATGCTTATAAACATTTAAGTTTAAGGCTTTAATGTAAAAGTCATACGTTATTAAAACTGCCAGGACATTGGCCATATACGTGATAACTGTAAAGCATCGCCATCTTTGTGCAGTGCTTGTGTTGTCATTCAGTTAATTTATGCCAGAAAAGTATCCAAATGTATTAATTTACCGTCATTCAAGAGTAAGAACTACTTATGTCACTGATTCAGCCAGCTCACGACATTAACACGCATGTAAAAGAGAACTCTATGCAAATCTACAATAGAGAATATAAGCATTGCTTAATTTTCAAATAATTCACATTCTCTTAACTTCTTACATGTGAAACTTTGAGGCTGCAACTACTCACATCGTCCAAGACTTATAAAATCACCTCATAGGCATGGTACTACTTCAAGAGCCATATGTCCATTATCACAAACTACATGCCACCTTTGAAGAACTCGAGACACTTTTCTTTGAAACAACATTTCAGTACAAATGATATCAACATTTCAGATATCAAAGCTTAATGTACTCTTTTGGAGTTCCAATTCAAAGCACAACTGAGGAAAATCCAATATTAGGCGTTCTGTAGTCATTTAATATCTATGTACTATTACAAATTCTGTGCACTATTATCTACTTGACTCCATTAAATACCAATGCACAAATTGTATCCATCGTTCGAAGTTCTGAAAGTGCAACATGTCCTAGGAAATATAACAGAATAACTTACGTAAATCTGAAAATTTCTTACTTATATTCGATAAAAATACACCATCAGGAAGGCATATAAAGATAAAAGGTCGGCTGTCATCTCGATGGAGTGTAGAGTTAGAGTACCAACTATTGAAATCTTCTCATTCTTCTTTCTCTTCTCCGGCTAAGTGCACATTACATTCATCTTTCGCCTGCGCAGTCCGTATGTAAAAGCTGAATATGAACTGCTTATTGTAGTTCTTTCTACGAATGAGACGTATAAATACGTTATAAAATAAATATCAGTTGACCATGAATGTATCCAACTGAAAGTTGTTTCCAGTGTCAGCACCGTCAGCCCAATCTTCGGCAAATAAACCCAAACTTTTCAATACCTACACGTAAAAATAATTTACATATGCATAGCTCATTTTAAAGAAAATTCTTTTCTCAGTGGTAATATTATTACCTTAATTGCACATTTTTATAGAAACTGCTATTTTTATGCACGTAAAAGTAATAACGACGTAAGGATATTAAGGATGCGTTCACTTTATAATTATAGTGTATATAAGTATAATAAGCTTCTCCCACGAGTATTAAAATGTCATAAATTTCTTCAGCCATAATATACTGCTTGTGTTTCTTCCAGATTTCTATAAGAGTTAATATGACACTTTCCTATATTGATTTCATTTTTTTATTATTACTGTACGTATGCATATATTTTATATCTGGATAAACTAAATATCTGGAAATTTTTAAAAAATAATATTTTTGGAAATTATATTTAAAACTAATTTCTGAATATTAAATTATGACATATACATTCGGCTGAGAGCTTTTGAGTGAAATATGTTGGCAAAACATGATGCAGTTGTTTTTTCTCCTCAGAGAAAGAAAGGAAAATATCATCATTTTATACCAACTCCAAGACCGAAATGGAAGTAGGTAGTATGCAAGTAATAGATAAATAAGATGTAATGCAATATGTAGGAAAAATAACTAGTAAATTTGCTTTCGAAAAATGTATAAAACCTAGTAGTGAAGTCTAGTAAACAAGATGTGAGTAATTCTGAAAATTGCTAATGATTTATAAGGAAAGAAAATGCTAAATGCGAAATAAAGTAATTACAAACACAATTTCTTGCTCTACGTCTGAACTGTTTAATAGCAAAGAATGTCATTACAGCTACAGTTCACACGCAGACAAATTACGAAGTGGATTATAGAATATTATATCAAATAAAAAACTCTCTTCTTTCTCTTTTTTTTTTCTTCTTAGTTTAACATATATTTTTTTTTCTTTTTAGTATAACACAAAATTGCACATTTTTCTAAAGAGTTCAATAATATTGGATTAGAATTCAATCATAATGAAATAGTTAAATGAAAAATAAGGCAAAACATTTAAGAAAACACTATAACATGAATTTTGAATTGCTCATTTATCAATTTATCGATCATTGCGGTAGATTCAAAGCACACTTACTTAATTTAGACTACAGTATTAAAGTATAAACTAGAGGTTGGGATGGACTCCCGTAATACTATGGTGTGTTATCTTTCTTCCTCCCCCCACCTCTTTGAGGATATAAAAACAATTATCGACTGTGGTGCACCTTAAGAAGATATTTCGGTTATTAGATGGCTAATCCCATCTAATCCGATTTAAATATTAGTCCCCACTAATACTTAAAAATACAAGTGTACAGCCATTTGAATTAAACTAATTCAAAACTCTTTATTAAATTTAAGTATATTTTAGAGGGTATCTTAATAAATCATGCAGAACATACAATTAAATATATAATTTTTGACCTCTTAATATATCTTTGGTTCTCTAGCATTATTCGTTTTCGTGGTTTTCTCCATGTGTAACGTGTATACGAGCCAGTTTCCCTTAGAAAGTCCTCCACGAAGGCATCCCTCCTCTTAGGCAGATAGCCCTCCAGGCTTTGCGATATTCACACACACACTAGCATTATTCGCCCAGCCCTCCCGCAAAGTCACCATTCGTTGGCGACTTCGCTCAAAATTACATAAAACAGCAATCAGACAAAAATTAGCAGAATAAATCATATATCAACATAGAAACATACAAAAACAGTGAAAGAAAAAATTCAGGAAACATCTTTATTGAAACAGTAAAAATTAGAAACAAATATAAAAAATCAAAGAAATTAAAAATAGGAACATGCTTCGTGAAATGGTAAAAATTACATAAAACAAACATCCATGACAAATATCCAACAATTACATAAAACAAATATACAACAATTACATAAAACAAACATCCATAACAAAATACTCAAAATTTCATAAAAGCGTAACATAGTAATTAAATTGAAAACACATCAAATGTAAATAAAACACTTTCTATTTTCTCGATCTTCTCTCCGTGCGCACAGCTATTAACTTTTAACTTAACATCAGAGCACAGCAAAATTCTCGGCACTGCAGTGCAAACTGGAACTGCTCTCCATGTATATACTGCTTGCATTACTTAAAAAATAAAGTATTGCACAAATCATTTTCGCGGTACGAGTATTCCTAAACTCTCTTCTAGTAGGCGAAACGCCATACTTCTGAAAAAAATACGATGATGTTCTTTTCATTAGCACACAGCGTCATTGCGATTCGTTCCACGCCCTAATCAACATAAGCAGAAATCACAAACTTGACCCTCTGAATTTAAAAACCGTGCGAATGATCACCGAGAAAGATGGCAGCATTATACGCTGGTGTTAAGAGCTCGCAACCATTAGTGGGTTGCCAGTTGAATACATTTTCGTAAAATTCTGAATTGCCTACTTTGGCGGAATAGCGCTTTGCCCAGAAGTCCTTGATAAGGTTGGGCGGATAATACGATAGTACCATATTTTTTAATGGTTTTCATTTAAAAGAAGATTGATAATTTATTTCCATAAATAAATCTAGTTTAAATTGATTGAAATTATTAATTGCATATTTTTCTCTTTTAGGTAAGAACAACTTTTGTAATTGCTACTGAATGCCAAGAAAAATTCAAGTAATATAGTTTGATTAATATAATATTGAGTAAATTACTTAAAATAGGTTTAAATTTTGACAAAATAATAAAATGTTAAGACAAATGGTTAATGGTGTTATTTAATAACAAAAACAGCTATATCATTCTATGCATGAATATGATGTAATTTCACACTTACAGATCAAAACTGATTTTAAAAAAACTATTTAGAAAAATTTGAAAGAGGAAGATAACTATGTAATTAAGAGTTATACGTGTTTAGATTAAAAAAATTAGGAAAGGAAGTTCACAGAAATTAAATTAGAAAATTTTCAGAAATTAACTTCATAATTCGAATTTTTTCCAGAGTTTTTAGAATATTTTTTGTAAGCTCTGTGCTGCTAGGCAACATTGCAATTAAAAAAAGTAACCATTATAAATTTCAATACAATTTCCAGTTCCTACCTTAATCATGTAAAATTATTCCTAAGCAACAGAGTAGCATTAGAAAATGTCGTTCTGAAAGGAATTTACAAATGCAAAAGCCATTTAATCAAGGAAATTGTTCTCTTCTACTTTCTAATGATTAGATCGTCCAACTATGCAGTAGCATTCTAATCTCAATGAAAACAGTTTTCCTCTCCCAATCTTGAATTAGAATAAAGTTTAATGAGATCATCTATCACAATCATATTTTTTCTAGTTCTCGGGTTACAGAAATATTGGATAATTTAACTTCAAAATACTTTTTAATTCTTACTTACTTCATGAGAACTTACTCATGCCTGTAGTTTTCAAAATAATATAAAAATCTAACAAGAAATATATTTAAAAAGCAGAATATTTGAATGCAGTATTAAGATAGTGAGTTATTTTAAATTATAAAATGTTTGCCTTATTTTGTCAAAATTGTAAACTTATTATTGCCTTTTATGTAATTTTTTTGCAAATATAATTGCAAATTTTATTTATTTTGAGTTCATCGTTTTCCAGAACAATACTATTCACTGTTGATACTGCTTTCTTCCTTTCTCACTGTGATATATAATTAGAATTCAGAAGCTACAAAGTTAAGCATCGAAGTCATCAGCAATGATCATTGGAGAAATATAGGTCCGGCATCAAATCCTTGCAGTTACTAAGCATATTCTTTTATGACTGTACGTTTATGGTAGAGTTGCCCATAGGATCTTTTCTTTAAAACTTGCTGAAATATAAAGCTTTCATACCCGAGTTTAAAAAATAAAAACATTATTGAGCTTCATAAACTTTATATTATTCAGTACATAGGAAATTCTAGAAAATGTAATAATTTTCTTTGTTATTCTGAAGGAATAAAGGCAATAAAAAATTACAATATCTGCATTTTTAAGACATCTTCGACAATTTGCAATATTCGCCACCAAGGCGAGGTCATTAATGCGCTGAAACTTATATTTTTGAATTCGAATCAATTTTTGATTGTCTTAAAAATATTGATCAATTTATCCTACTGAAAATTTCAATAGCATCTTAACAAAATATATACAAGTAAAACACTGGAAAGCACTGGTGGCACGTATTTTGTATTGCGTTAGTTATTACATATCTCTGCAGTTATTCATATTATAGTTACTTAAAGATATCTTAGAACTTATGTAATTTCATTCTCGAAAAATATATGATGTGCGAAGGTAAATTCAAATTTTTAATAGCTATAAAAAGCATTATTTTAAGCAAATAAATTTATCGCAGTCCGATTGTTTAGCTTTTATTATTTTATCTTTATATATTTATTTATTTATTTATTTATTGCAAAATACAGTCGCGAACAACGAAATTAAAGCACAGATTAGTGCCATGGACTTAGATTTTATTGACGTAATAATATATGTAAACGATACAGATGTCCGTAATAGCAGAGCAGCAAAACACTTACAGAGATATGTACAGTATTCAGTCTGGTCTTTTTTTCAGTAGTTCACTCAACTGTTTCAACCGGTGATATACGTTGAAATCTGTCCGATATAGAGTTGAAAAACAGATGACGTATGTATTCATGCAGCAGGCAGGCCTATGTTTGTTCTCCATATTCTAGATATCAGATATTGCGACACTAATGCCGCTAGCTTTCTGTTTCCCCACAAATAATCGATAAGGGAAATAATAATAAAGGGTATATAAGAGAAATAATAATGCCCATAAACCGGCCAAGTAATGAATGTATCTGAGCGTAGTCTAGAGTATCCTGGGCGGTGTGGGGTCTGGCATTATTTTGTTGCAAGATCGCATCTGGAATTCCGGACAGGAATGGAAGCAAGCCCGTTGATAGCTTCTTATCGATTAGCAAGTTAATTACGGAAGACATTATCTGCTGTCAATTCTCAACTATCAGTTACTGATGAGCCATCAGTGCTGCACGCACTACTACTACTACTACTACTACTACTACTACAGCGAATCGATTATCGTAGGTTATGATTTTTATGCCATAATGCCTGCAATAGGGTAAATGTGGTATTCAGTTACTAGGTTGAAGATTGTGCGGTTGCCCAGAGGAGCTACACATTCAGTCACGAAAATTATCTGTTGCGAAAACTAAACGAGATGCTACGTTGCGAAAACTACGAGATGCTTTGGGCACGGCCGATTTTGCGCTATTACGGGCAACACACACATAGGGAACATGGATCGAAAATTCGTTTCTGGCAGCACAGGGCAGTCAGAAGTGCAACGATACTAATTCATTACTATGATGCAAATATAGCCCTGTTGCACTACTTTCAACCAACTATGATCGGAGAAGACGTATGGTTAGCGTAGGGATAAGTGGGGTAGGATAACTGGATGATGTCTGTAGTAAACACACAAAGCTATATTACATCATTAGGAGGATGAGGTTAAAAAAATACACATGTAGTATAAATATAGCTGTAGTGGTACTCTTTCAAGAAATATTATACAAGATATGTATTCATGCATATAAGTACGACTTTGCAACGGTTCCGAAAGAGAAATGACACCATTTTAGAGTATGTAATAAATTTACTGCAAGGGTAAAAACGAGATGAGAGGGCTGCAAGTGAGGTTCTTTCCTGAAACAAAATATTTAGAGGGAGCTCAACATTTAAAACAGTAAAATAAATATAAACATGAAAGTAATAAAGATTCTCGTGGAAATATTTATTTTATTATATTTTATTTTGCATACCTTCTATTCATTTACCCGTACTGCTAGCATATGTTGCACACAATTCCTTTTTCCCTACGTGGATAATAAGAAGCGTTAAAATATAGAAAATCAGCATAATGTTTTTTCAAACCGATGCAATAGTAAATATAAGTATCAATGCACTGGGCCATTCCAAATTGTGATAGGATGTTTGTTAAGAATTCAGAACGTACTTTTTCGTAATATTGATTGTGTTAATAAGCAAAAGTCAGTGAGTAATCGATTAAATAAAGTGCATCTGATTCCGAGTTTTATGACAAAACATATATTATAAATACCATATAATACCAACTATTAAAAGTTCCACGAAAGTATTTTGTGTGTCTGTTTAATTGAATGGGACAAGAAAGACAAAGACAATAATAAATAAAGACTATGATGCACAGCAATATTAAATTTTGTGCTAAAATGCTCTGTAATACTAAACATAATTCAGGATACATATGGAGCAAAGAATTAATCCCAGTAATCATGCAAAACAAACTTAAATTCTAATGTAAATTATAATTCTAAGAAACTAGGCACATGGGTCAACTATCTGTTTATAGGAGTAAATACGAAGTTCTTTATATTACGACGATAAAAATCCAAGATTACCAATGTATCTCTCACACCGAGAAACCACTCAATCACTTTACAAGTGCTTGCGTCCTAAACCACCTCCCCTTAAGAGGGCTATCGAATTTCACGCATGTATTATTTACCATGGCTGACACAAAAGTCATTCTACCTCTACATTCTCGGCATTTTGCCAAATATCTGACTCTCCGATTTCACTTTACGACTGACCCTACCAACGGGAGTCTTTCACGTGGTGAAATAACTTCAGTAAAATACTACTTCAAGAGAAGTTGACGAATAAAAGGACTTTTTTTCTGACCCCGCCACACCCGGTAGAATTTGAGATTGACCAGAGATGTATTTTACTTTATTTTCGTAAGAGTTACGAGTTAAAAGAAAACAGATATGTAACTCTCCGATAAATCCGGGATTTATTTTTCAATGGAGGTATCGTATAGACAACTTGTATTCTGATCGTTTTTCTATGGTAAAAAGAATTACAGATGAGCTTTTTCTCGAAATACACACATTATTGTTCATGTTAAAATAATGACTAAAATTTTAGTATGTAGAAAATAAAACAGAAAAATTAGAAAAACCGAGGATAAATTAGCTGAAGGACTCAGAAATTTAAATATTAAAATTTAATAATAGAACACATTAAAACACTGACAAAATAAGTTGCATATCATGAACGTTTCTTTGGTAACCTCAATAAAATTTACGTTCTTAAGACAAAAGAATTTTTCCTGTTAAATTTTCCTATTCTATCTGGAAGCATCATCACTAAATAGTTAAATGCATTTTAGCTGACACGGGCGTTAGTTTTCCTAGTTGCGTCGCTCAAAAATGTCATATGTTTTGAGCTAAAATCAGAAAATTTGAAAAATGAGATTAGAAACAAATAATGCAGCTGTAGAAAACTGTTTCATTTAATAAATTTGATTAAGTAGAAATACTGTTTTAGAATATTTGATTATCCATGGAAATTAAAGTCCGTATTGCAGAAAGGATACTGCAACAGGACGCGGTGTATTAAGGCATTTTTTCCCATTCAGAAGAAGAGTCCAATTAATTTCTAGTCATGGTTGAGGGTATTACAGGTTCTGCTAGTGTACATACAGAAAGCGTAGTGGACGAATGGAACTTGGAGATAAATGCAGCTGTAAATTCACCACATAATTTTATTTCTTGATGCATAATTTTAAGGAGATACATTTTTGTTTACACATCACTATGGATGCGACAAGCCCCCTTCATAATTATACACAGCTTGTAACATCTCTAAAAAATGGGGGTCGTAGAAAGGCAAAGCAGAACGACAAAGCATATATAAAGAGTTAAATTTTTCCTTAAATTTTGAATGGGGATCGAACAAGAGTTTAACCGCACTGCAGGATTAATAAGATGAGATAATGCTGATTAGTTTTCAGATGACACAGATTAGATTTATATTTTTAATACAAGAAGGCATCGTAGCCAGATTAAAATGAGGAATTAAAAGGACTACTGCTGAATTAATTTAGTAGTTTTCGTTTATATTTTGTATCACACTGCTGGCCATTAAAATTACAACACCAAGTAGGAATGATTTGACGAACTTCACAATTACATGAAAGAAAGAAGAGTTCGGGATATGCAAATGATTAGTATTTCAGCACATTTAGGCGACGCAGGAGGGAGAAAATAATATCTGAAGCGCTGCATAAAAGAAAAGTTGTATAGTGGATTTCTCATTTGGAAAACGCTTTGTAAGGTCGGAGTTTGCTCAAAATATCGTATTATGCCTCGAAGACAGAATGACTACCAAAAAGTATCGATAGAGAAAAGAATCGGAATTCGATAGAGAAAAGATCGTTGCCTATCGAGAGTGTTTATTATCGTATCGAGATATTGCCGTTCGCATTGGTCGTCATCGAACTGTCATGCGATTCGACATCACGGACCATTAGTCAGGAAATGGGCATGTTTGCAGCATGCTCAGTATCCGCCTGTACGGTGCATCAACGTTTGCAGTAGCGTGGACTATCAGCACCGCGACTATTACTTCGGTTTCCCTTGACAATGCAACATAGAGAGATATGGCGACTCTGGTGTGCCGAACGACAGGACTAGATACAAGAGTGGCATAATGTCGTCTTTTCAGATGAGTCCCGGTTATTCGTGCAGTATTCTGATGGCCATATACGTGTCTGGAGACTTCGAGGAGACCGCACGTCGCCTGCTTGCATTCGATATCGGCATAGGAGCCCTCCACCTGCTGTGATATTTTGGGCAGCCTTTGGATACACCACACGCACATGTCTAGTTCGGATCGACTATCATTTGATCGCATATCGGTAGATTTCTGACATCTTACGCCCAGTGCTTATGCCTATGTTCGAGGCTGACCAACGCCATCTTTGAACAAGATGATGCAAACCCACATGTTGCACGTCGTGTTCTGACCTTCCTCGATACACAGAGTATTCGAATGATGCTCTGGCCTGCACAGTCTCCAGATCTGTCACTCATTGAAAATATTTTGTCATGGGTTTCTGAGAGACTGGCCCACCACCCCTCTACAGCTAATATGATTGATGAAGTGTGGCATAGACTTGAAAGAGCATGGAATGAATTGCCCGTTTCTGTCATCCAAGCCCATTCCGACACCCTGCCTAACCGGGTAAGGGTCGTTTTAGTGGCCAGAGGTGGCATATGTTTCTACTAATTTCGCACCCCTGTAGGCCCTCAAATTGCTTACAAACTTAATCATTTTGTCTTCATGACATACCTTTCACGTACAATAAATATATTTTTTTCGTATTTGCTTTCCTTCATGGGGCTGAAATTTAATGGTCAGCAGCGTATATTGTTGCGCTTTTCTTTTCTGACACCAGTTGTTACGTAATTTTCTTCCTTCACGTTCGTACGGGGTTTGTAGATTTGGAGTGAATAATGTCAACACTACTTGATGAAGTATCGAAACACGCTTTTATTTAGTCAATATTAATAAGGACAGCTCCAAAGTCACGTTTTACAGAAGTCTATGATCTACTATATACTCTCGCTGGAACAATCAGTGACACAGCCTTCAGGTTATCAGGGTATAACGGTGTAGACAGCTTCACAGCAAAGCAGAGTACAGCCCCCGACTCTTCTCGGTCGTTCTCGGAACTCCGCGTACTCTGGAGACTCTCCATGCTACAACTCGCGATGCACTCGACGACACACATAGAGCACGGTTCCCGACTCCTCGGTCCAGTCGTTCCCGGAGCCCAGCACTCTCTCTCGGCGATGCACTAACCGCGATACTCGAAGACAGTGTTTCGATGAACTCGACGACTAACTCGGCGCTAGACTTCGAGACACTCGCTCAATGACTGACTATCAGCTCGCTAGACGAGGCACACACACTCGCCCTCTCGACGAGGCACTCTGACTGACTGTAGACCAGCAGGGTTTATATAGCTTTCGGCTTGTGTTCGAAAACGTGCTGGGCTAAGACGGTAAGAATTCGTTCCAGAAGTTTCTCCATTCGTCCATGGCATATCGCCAATTTTGCCGCCAAATGTTGCAACCCTGCCTTCCCTTGCCATTTTATGGCAACCCTAAAACTGCTTTGCGGGGAAGCCATTTCCCCGCTTGTACATTTCGTTACAATATATTCGATTTACATATGTACAAAATGCAGTTTTCGTCTCCGAAGTATCATAATGTTGTCTATTTATCAAATACTTAATATTCTGCAAATTCATTAAAACATAGGCAACGAATGGGAATAATATCTTAATATCAGTTCTTGAGTATGCTTCTCAATGCCTTTAACATTACCTTTTTTACGTTAAGCAGAAGTGCTTAAATACTCCATACTTTTGATAACTGCCGAAAATTCAAGCTGCTTTTGGTTTCTTTGGAAACTACTTTTGGTTTTTGGCTTTTTTTGGCTGCTTTTGGAAAATTCAAGCTGCTTCTTGATTCATTAGGAGTAAAAAAAATGAAATGCTTTCTGATTTTAAATAATGTAAACGAAAGTTGTGTTTCGACAGAAACTTACTTTCGCCTTGTTTTTTTTTTTTTTTTTTTTTTTTGTAATTTTAAGAGACAAAGCAGAAAGCTGCCTTAAGTAATTTTCAAATAATTTTATTCGCTATCTGCTGAAAGTTTTTCTTATTTAAATACCACTTACGAATTTCGGACTATTTGCTGGAACTAAACGAAATTCTAGTTCACATAATCACTTTTATTTTTCTTAATATGAAGCAAAATATGAAGTGCATCTCTCTAGTACACACTGCAAAATTAAATATATGTGCATGCACAATTTGCTATTAATATCTTACAATACTTTTGTTAAAAATAATTCAATTATTTTTATAAAAGTACTGCAACTGTTATAGAAGTTTCTATTTGGAGAATATGAGGGTAATAAGGGCAATAGAATGTATATTGTTTTGTACCGTGAAAATGCATGAAAGAAAGAACAACAAAATTCTGAAAAGAGATGGTAGGCAACATAATATTTCAAAGGGAAAATTTTTAATAAGGTTGTAGCTTTCCTTTTATGTAGACCTAAGCTGAAATGGTACGAAATTATTTTGGCTGATTAAAAGTTTATTTGCGCAATAAAAAGTGTCTATAGCAGTATAAAATATGAATAACGGAAATAATATTGAATACTATTTATATATTTCATGTGTTCGTATTTAAATATTTTTTTGTTAATTAAAATTTCTTTTTGTTGTTTTTCTTTTTGTTTTTTATGGAGTTTCCTATTTGGTGACCTGATGCAAGCATCTCGATCCCCTGAAATTTCTTGCAGCTTTCTAGTGCATATCGTTGCTCAATTTTTATTTTTATTTAAATCGCACATTTTTTGTATCCATAACAAATTCAAGAAATTTTTAAAAAAGAATTATTAGCAAATAATTCTAATTTGTTAATTAAAATTTCTTTCTGCTGTTTCTCTTTCTATTTTTTTATGGAGTTTCCTATTTGGTGATCTGATGCAAGCATCTCGATCCCCTGAAATTTTTTGCAGCTTTCTAGCGCATAACGTTGCTCAATTTTTATTTTTATTTAAATTGCACATTTTTTTGTATCCATAACAAATTCAAGAAATTGTTTAAAAAAGAATTATTAGCAAATATAATTTTAATGAATTCATTTCTAACCATATCCAAAATCATAAATATTTTCTTTCTTTTTCAACATTTGGGTCGCCTTCCTATTATCTGTTTTCTTCAGTAATCATATTTCATGATAGATATAAAACTTTTAAAAGCTATCTAACAGAGAGAAAAGTTCTTTGCTCAAGGTTCTTCTTTAACATAGCGTTTTGTATGTATAAAACTGGCGAGTAATAAATTGTAGAACTCTCTCTAAGTGTAGAGCTTTTTGTATGTATAAATTGGCAAAACCTTTTGTACGTATAAGCTGACGTGTAATAAATTGTAGAGCTGGAATAAATTATAGAGCTTTTAGCTTTTTGTATGTATAAACTGGCGTGTAATAAATTGTAGAGGTGAAAGCATCAATGGCTTTAAGGGCTGTTGGAACTCCAAAATCTTCAAAAAATTGTGATTTCGGATTTTTGCATTTTTCAAATTCTCTACAATTTTATCTTTCTAAAAATACCATTCTTTAATCTCTATGAAAATTAGAACTGTAAAAAAATCTAATTTTAATTTGTCATCTACTGTTTTGATCAATGAGCATTTTTACATAAAAACACGTTTTTCTCCAAACGTGATTTTTTTATACTCGATGTACCTTTTCTCAGGAACTACTACTCACAGGTATCTAAACTTTTTATGGCTTATTTATTAGGTTTCCTAATATTTACTGAAATGAGCTTTTTGTAATAAACTTAGAAAAAAAATGTTTTTAATTTTTGTGTGTGAGAAAGTGCTAAATTTTACTATGCCTTACGAAATATTCTGTAATTTACTCTAAATTTCAAAATGTTTCAAAAGCTCATTTGAATATAAGCAGATAGGTATACTTTAATTACAGAAAAAATTTCAAGCTTGTATCTATAGCAGAGTTTGAGAAAAGGTACATCGAAAATGGCCAATTTAACATTGTCGGTATAGGGGTTTCTGATGGGTTGGTCATCAGGGTTTAAGACGTGTAATTTATGACACAAGCGTATATTACACTTGCATATAAGCGATATCGTAGCACTAGTATTAGACAGCTGCTTTTGTTACAAAGCTATGAAATTTATTTTTAGAACAGAAATAACTTGTCTCGTTTATTTCGAAATTCCATTTTTTTCTTTTATGCTGTTAAAGAAAAATAAGAAATGTAATAAACCGTGTAGAAAACCGGTTTTTAAAATTACACATTTGGTAGAAACTTGAAAACTACTTCGCATTATATGATTTGGTGTAACTGGTGGAACGCTTTGTACTTCGTATCCGAAACTTGTCACCAGGGGAACATTCTAATTTCATAACTATTACTAAGTGAATATAAGTTAGGTAGAGCACTAAAAATTCAAGTCGTAATAATTCAAGTCTCAATTGTAATAATATCATAAAGTAGATCGATTTGTAAAATGGACACCCAAAAATGACAAAATATTTACAATTGTAAAGCCAGTTGAATGATATACGTTTAGAAATCAATCATATTATAAAAATCATGTTTTTAATTCACTTTTTTTTCAACCTTTGGTGAAAAACAGTTGAATAGCAAGCTATATTTTGAATTCCATTCCTTAGAAAATGATTTAAATTCTATAAAAAAATATATCGGCTTGTATTCTTTTCAAAATGCATGGCATTTAAACCATAATCCAAGTAGTTTCGGTTTTTGTATGCATGATGATTAACGTTTTAAAAGTAACCGTAGTTTTCATTTCCGTGAAAAATGCAGTTCATGCTAAATTCTTTTCCAAAATACCAAACCTAAGTGAATTAATTAACTCTTTTCGTTAATGACTTCTATTATATCCTCCAATTCACACGCTTCGATTATTTTTAACAAAGCCGTTTAAACCACTTTTAAAGAAGAATGAATTTAGTATTTTCAATAAAACCATTTATATTTTTGTTCGATTTTGTTCCGTTCCTTTTTATTCTCGAACACTTTCTAAAAGATTTCGCTGATGATTCTAAAGTGTTTTATCTTATATCATGATGCCCTAGCTTGCCTTGTTTAATAGCTTGACTGAACCGATTAGATGTAATCGCTCGAGTCGCTACAGGATGTTATTCAGCACGACTTTCAAGGAAGTTGAAGTGTAAAGCGGAACATTGTACTTATCTTTTGCGTGATGTTGGTAACTACTTAATGGTGTACACCACGAGGCTATTTTAAGATTCTGTAACATCACCTTCTCTCCATTACTGTTATTTGGTTTATTATATTAAGACAATGAAATTAACTTGTTTGTTAGAGTTGGGCCTGTACGGCGTCCCAATGCTTACAAATTATACGCTAATTTTCATTAAACCATGTCTCTAATTAAATGTATGAACATTCGTATTACAAGCCCTGGAATTTAACAGACACACCTTGTACTTTTCAGGACTTAGAGAATTTATTAATAACAATGGGAATTGTACTTATAAATTCAGAATCATTATTTGATTTCTGTCTCTGACGTTTTATATGGAGTTTACAAATTTTAAAATTATAATGGGATAATTATGAACGCTTAGGTAGATTTTGATAGATGGCAAACATTAAATAAAGTAGTTTACAGCATTCTGAGAATGATAAGAAACTAAATATCGTTGAAGAGATAAAAGCAAGTAAAAATGTAAAGATTATTATGATAATTATAATTATCCTTTTAATTTCATCCTATATTTTCGGAACGACGGAGACATAATTGTAGCATTTAGACGACATTAAACTTTTCATTTGTATTCTAAATTATAAAACTAAATTGCTTGCATTGCTCGTAAGTGTTAAATAAAATGATTCATTCAAAGAATCAAATAAATGCGTACTTCTTAATAATTTACCGTAAACTTTAATTAAGTAATTAACGTTTAGGCTATCAGCACATTTAATAAACGATATTTTAGAAAGATGTATATCACGTACTTCCAGTGTAGATACGTAATTCAAACTTCGGCGTAGACACATAATTCAATCTTCGGCGTAGACACATAATTCTAATAATATAATCCCCCAGTGTCTTACATAATTCTAACACTTCTAAATACACAATACATTGGATTAAAATGATGCAGTAATATATATATATAGATAATGTTGTATGATCTTAAATTCATTTAGTGCGATCTTGTTTTAGTGTTTCCGTGGGCTTCTGTTGGCGGGATTTTAATTGAATCCCACTGTAGTCTTTCAAACACTTCTCTCCAAAGCGCAGCTCCAATGCAGTGGACACTGGAAGGATATCCAATGCACTGGAAGGATATCCGCTGCGTCTGCTCTCAAAGAAGCGGCGAGATGACAGGCTTTAGCTTGGGAATCCTATCCATTCGCATCCGCAAATATAGAAAATTGTGCCTTGTACACTGGACAGAAGGTCCTTCCATCATATGTCGGTAGCTTCCAATAGGGATGAGCAGGCATGTGTAGAAATTTAAAACCATCCGTATTTGCTCCCTGCCGTCGCTACGAATTTCTTTATATTATCAACTCCTTTGCCGACCGCAGAAACCCTGTAATCAATGTGTTGTTCTACGTCAGAAACTATCTCTGTATTTGTTCTTTCACAGAAGAAACTCTTTCTTCTATTGCTTGTTTACGAAGAAACCTTTTCTTCAATGTGGCCAACTTCATTTTCAACTGCTTCAATTCTGCCTTCCATAACATCGAATTTGTTTTCTATTACGCAGGAAATTTCTCTTTTCATTTCCTCTTGGTCTGCTTCAATCTTCTTGAACGGCTTACATCTCTACTTTAACGGAATCTTTGCCCATTTTCGTCATATTTTTAACGGATTTCATTTCTGCTTTAACAGAATCTTTCATGTCTTCTTTAATTGATGCTTGGCCTTTTTCCATCTTTTATTGGAATGCAGCAAAACCAGTGATGAGCTACCTCAATTGTTCTTCCATCGCTCTAGTTATTGGCAATCAACCCCCCCCCTATTGACACTCAAAAGTGTTGCGTGCGTACGGGTTCATTAAAAATTGAATGCATAAGTGCGATGAAAAATAAATAATTTTTTTATCACAACAAATAAAACAAAACTGCTTAAATTTCCGGTACTACTTTGGTAGACGGTTGCTCGGGTTTTTGGCGATTTACGTTGGCGCAATTGTTGGCACGATTTTTACAATCGTCAGCCATCTTGAAAAACGCTGTTTTTACGCATAGTAAAGTATTCGAAATTAAAAAAAAGAAAATAATAAATATTGTGAAAGTAATGGATTAATTTTTCGTTGAAAATGTCGTTTTTTAAGATGGCAGACAAGTGTTAATAAATACATTTACTATTAGTATAAAATACTAAAGTAAGGTTATTATTACTTTCATACAGCAAAAAGGACAATAAAAACACCGCTATAAAAACATTGTGCCAACGTTTAATTAGATTAAAATATTACTGAAATTGAATATCGAATTGAAAACCATCTTACCAACATTTAAAAGAATTAGAATATTATTAAATTCAAATAGTTTAAAATACGCTATATAGAATATAATTTACATTAAAACATATGTGACAATAATTATCTCAGCAATTTTTTAAAATAGTGCATTAATTTTTTTAACAAAAATTGAAGTATACAATTATAAAACAAAAGAAAAATATGTACTTACATTTTTTTGAGTCATTTAACATGTCGTTTATTGATAAGTACCACAAAAAAAAACGGATTCATAATTTAGATATCAATGAAAAAAATTTGAAAAATGTAATATCAAGGGCAAGAATAAAAAAAATTTAAAAAAAAAATATATAAATAGATAAAGCAATTTAGAGCCAACTTAATGGATCATGAAAATTAAAAATAACAAAAAAAAAAAAAAAAAAAAAAAAAAACCTCTAATAATAGGTATTGTTTTTAAGATTACGAAGATCCTTTAACCGCCCCTCCCTGAAGTACAAAGGACAATTTTTTGATTCCAATACCAATAATTCTTGGTACTTACCAATAACAACATTCATCTTTGAAGGAATTCGAAGATATGAATTAAATTTTAAAATGGCGCGGTAATGCACAAATTTTCAGTAACCAATCAGGGACCTGATTACAGTTCGTTAATGCACAAATATTCTATAACCAATCAGACAGCTGATTACATCACGCCTAGAATTAAAAGTACTTAAATAATCATACATAATAAAATCATTTAAAAAAATGCAAAATTAAATTGTATTTTAATATTTAACAGCCATAAATAATGTTTAAACATTAGATTAAATTTATAGATATTAAAACTAATTACTTTTAAAATTACGTGACGTCATTGATTACATGACGTCATTGACGTGGCTTCAAAGAACCTTTAAATAAAATAATTTAAATAGTACCTAATATTAAATTGTCAAACATGGCGTCGTTTGCAGATGATAAACCTCGAATTGTTTCACTGCAGCCAGCAGACACTGGAATTGTGTACTCTTAATAAATTGATGCATGCAACTAACAATAAAGTATTAATACATAATTTTCACTTTTTTCCTCTTGCGCAATATTATCTGTATCTGCCGCTAAAGAATATCCGTCTGGAAAATTTCAAAGACTTTCTTCTCATGAATTAATGGTAATTGCTTTTCCGTTTTTTGCTATTTTGGCTTATAAAACTATTCAGAGGAACGCTTTATTTCCACAAGATAGGAGAAAACTGTAATGATCAAATACACCAAGTCGCTTAATTATTCATCAAATTTCCATAAACGCATTTTCTTAAAAGCTTCAAATTTTATCTTAGTATATAAAACGCAAAAGGTTCTTTTAAATAATTAAGATTAAAGACCGATTTAAGTTTGCAGATTATATGAGGACTTATCTAAAGTTCATTACGAAGGCAAAAGAGGACGTGAATAGGAAAAATTCATTTTTTTTATTACAAACTTTTAACCTTTTCCGCGAAAATGAGTCTTCTAAACAAATAGTCATAATAATCATGATAACGCTAATAACGCGTTATAGCGGAAGTATTTTCCTCAGTTATTTTCTTGAATTTTAGGGAATTTTCTGGGATTTCGCGAACATTAAATTTTCTGTCAATGCATAGTTTATATGTGCGAATTTACTTTTATTTTTTTTAATTTAATTAAAATCCCTCCGAATCTACATAAGATTAATGTTGTCTTGCAGTAACGTTTATGAGAAAATTGGTGTCAAGGATTCGTATCATTTTTTAATAGAATTTTGAAAATTAAATTTTTACCCTTAGGTTATGCTAGATTTTTTGCGAATAATAGAAGACCGCTTTCTAAAATCATTATCTCCTAAAACTCTGCCAATATTACAAGATAAAAAGGTTTATAAGGTATTTCTCCTGCCTTATTAGCAACCCTTCGTAGTGTAGTGGTCAACACGCTCGGTGCGTATTCGAGAGAACCGTGTAATGCTCACAAAATGCTTCGATGACTAACACTTTTTGTCTAATTTGCAAATATGCCACGTTTAGAGGAAACGCCATGTATTCAAGCAGATTTAATGACCCATTATTAGACATTAAATTATCTAATTATGTATTTTTGGAAAGGTTAGTAATTATAAAACCATTATTATAATAATTATTATCATTTAATTAATATTACATTCACGTTTAGTTACAATGTTTTGGAATGACTAAATTTGCTTTTAACTTAGTTATTTATTGAACTTAATTTTTTTACAAATATGTATCTAGATAGTCTCCGTGCATTTTAACAGAAAATCTGAAATAAAGGCTTTAGTTACATTACCAGAATTTCATTGGTTAAAAATGAATAATATAATATTCGTTTATTTACCTTCTATTGCTATATAGCTATAAAATTTATTTCTTTAATGAATTTGAATGTAAATAAATTACAATACATAGTAAGGTATGAAATAAATTAAAAAGAAATTACCAGGCAATTGTGGTAGTATAGAAATTAACACATGTATAAAATGAACAAATCGAAGATGTCAGTTTGCTATAGTAAAAGTACCTTCAACATGGAATATAATCGCCTCTAGAAGCAATACAGCACATTCAGCGATGTGTGGAAGCGAAAGCCACCGCTTTTGCAAAGCAGTTGCAAGCGCGGCAAGGGTCTAAGGGGGCGGATTGAGAGCAACTAGACGTATGCCTAAAGCATCCCAAACGTGCTCGATAGGATTCAAGACCCCGGATCGAGCTGGCCACTCCGTGCGCATAATTGTTTCCTGTTGAAGATATACGTTTCCTGTTAAAGATATACCATATAGGATGCGAGCCCTGTGTGGTCTTGCATTGTCGTTCTGTGACAGGAAAGCATCACCTATTGCCCCGGCATATGGGCGCACATAAGCATCAAGGATGTCATCTCTATAAACATGAGCATCCACGGTTCCCCTTGGAAAAACATGGAGGTCTGTGCGTCCACCCAAAGAGATGAAACCCCAAACACAGACACTGCCTCTTCCGTATGCATCTTTTTCATGGATGTTTGGCGGATGATAATGGGTTCTCTCCATATCAAATAACGCCTATTATCGCTTTATAGACTAAATCTGTACTCATCCGTAAAGAGAATAGCCCTCCATTGCTCAGGCGTCCAGTGGACATGTTGTTTTGTCCACTGCAAACGGTCCCTCATATGGCGTGACTTAAGCGGGACGCAAATGGTTGTTCGCCTCGCATGCATACTACTTTCGTGAAGCCTTCTACGCATAGTTGACGCTAACACCAACCTCCTGGTGGCTCCAGCAAGGAAGGATCTAAGAAGAGTCGGAGTAGCGGTTCTATTCCTGAGTGCACATAATGTCAGATATCGGTCATCGGCGCTCGTCGTAGCAGTTGGCCGTCCTTGGCTGAACCTCCTAGGTACCGAATCTGTGATTTGAAATAGCCTACAAAGACTAGGAACCACAGAAGGACTCACATTTAGCCATCTGGCCACTTCTGTTTGACTTTGTCCTGCCTCTAGTCTCCCAATGGCTCTTTATCGTAGTTCTGCAGGCAAATGATGCCTGGAGGTCTTTGTTACGAATTGGCTATCTCAGATTTCTGATGTAACTATCATAGTGAAATATGCGGGCTTGCTCTCAAACATGGACTTTTTATGTTCCTTGCAGATGCCACTAATTTGCATATTGCAGTTTTACTCAGCTACTCTTACTTGGCAACATATTCAAATTTTACACGGTTTGTTTATTTTTGAGGGAGTTATCGCTATTTCTGTGACTTTTCCTTAATTTATGTTAACCAGTGTTTATTCGTTTCGATTGATTTCATTGCTTGGTTGGAATATTGTTGCAATTAACTGCTTTCAAGGAAAAAAATTCTAAAAAAAGGAAGTTACGATTTTTATTACACAAGGATTACTGTCAGAAAAAGACATACTGCAAGAATGCTTATTAACTCAAAGTTGGGCTTGAAGCAAATTTTAATGAATATATAAGTAATGTTATGGCATTACATTAATAGTAATGTGCATATTTATTACTGCACGTAATAGTACGTTAATATTAAAATGTATATTAACGTTTTCAAATTGTATTATACTTAACATGGAAATTTAATGTGCTTGTTCATAAAATTGTTATATGTAATTTTACAGTCTGGCTTTAACGTTTCTGTTTTTATTGTATTTCGTGTGAGTTAGGTAAGCATTAGCCCAAGAGTTACTCTCAAAATGCTTAACATTGTTGCAGGAATTTTTAATAACAAAATTGGTACATGTTTGTACTTGTGTGAAACAAACATATTATAAAAGTCCTAGAGAAGCATGATCTTCATATGACCCTCCAAGCCAAAAAAGAAAAAAAAATGAAGTTGCAAGCTTTTCTGCCTTAAGAGTTAGTTATTTTAGGTTATATGAATAAGGTAGATAGGGTACACGATGGTTATCTGCCTAGGGAGCATTGCCTTCTTGGAGGACTGTCTGAGGGTCACTGATTCGTATTCACATTACAAGTGGTGAAATCCTATTAAACCTAACCCTGCAGCCTACCCATTTGCCTTTTTTCGAACTGGGCTGAACTAACAGTATTCAGCGATCTTATCCACTCATCCACTGAGGGAGCGAATTAACCGTGTGAAGCAGAGGATTGTACGTACGTTTCTATAAATATAGGTTTTCTATAAACATTTTGGCTAATTTTTGCCATGCAGTTTGTTATTTTTTGGTACTGTTTTTTATTTTTTATTTTTTGGTGAGTGTTAAATTAACAGATTTATCGTGTTATTTATTACGTGTGTGGGAAAGTACCTGAAATTTGCATCTGAAAATGCATTAGGAAAAAATATATAATAATGATGAATGATTGCATTTTTCATCAATTTTATGATTATGATTATTGTTACTCAAATCTCGGTTTATATCTAAATATATATGTACATGATAAATTCATTATTAGAAAGAGAACACAAGGTGATATTCAAAGTGAGTTCATATTTCACATATGCATTAAAATCTTCAAGATCCTGCACTCGTAAGTTATTCCTTGTTAGAGAGAAAAATTATCATACTTATGCAGTTTTCTTGATAAGGCGACATTTTTTTCTAACTTTTAGCGATATATCAAGAACAGTATTTTAAGCTTTAGCATAAAAGTTATCTATTCATCCATAGTTATGAAAGACCTCATAAATATATTCCTTAAAAAACTTTCTTTGCACGTGTCGAGAGACAGGAAGCTTTTTAATTGGGTGGGAGTGAAAAGCTATGGAGTGTAGCTCTTTTATATGAGATGGAATATTTTAGAAAAGAGAGAGAGCGTTTTCATTTTACTCTGTGACTTACAAAGTATACGTGACCAGCTTTTTTAATTTATTTTTTCCAGAAACTTTTGGGTTTTTCAACTATTCTCGTGTTTTAGGACATCTTTGATTTTCAACATTGGATAGAATGAATCGCCATTTTTCTTTTAAAGAATAGGATACGATTAATAGAATTAAACTTTAGTCCTGTATTTTTATAGAGAATCGGTACAGCTGTAAAAGAAAATTTCTTTTCATTTTAAAAAGTTGGATGTTTTACTTTTTGCTTTCCTTTCTTTCTTTTTTTTCGAATCATTGCAACACGAATAAAAACCGTGAAAATATATTCAAAACTTCCTAAAGATCGATTATTTAATTTTGGCATTAAGTGTTTGTATAAAAGGCATCATGCCAAATAATTAAAAAATATTAATATTATAAAGGCTCCCATCCATAATCAATCCAATGAAAAGAGCATATTCTATGTAATTCAATAAAATATCTTCCAACAAACTGCAGTTCAATATAAGCTTTACGTTTCATTTTACACAGGTTATGATTGTTGGTTAGCAAGCATTAAAAGAGAGCGTTTTCACTATTGCAAGAATATGGTTACGAAAGATCC
The DNA here is from genome assembly GCF_044657685.1 of Stegodyphus dumicola. NCBI lineage: Eukaryota > Metazoa > Arthropoda > Arachnida > Araneae > Eresidae > Stegodyphus > Stegodyphus dumicola. The sequence continues at coordinate 4,988,540 of NC_140776.1, read as the reverse complement.
AGCCGCGGTAGGATAGCTTCCCGGCAAAGCGGGTTTAGGGTTCCCAGAAAATGGCAAGGAAAAGTAGGGTTTTCAGATTTGGCGCAGAATCGCTCATTTGACGACATAATTGGCGATATGCCATAGATGGAGCGAGACCTTTCTACAACGAATTCTTACCGGTTTGTCCCAGAATGTTCTCAAAAGCTGTATAAACCCTACTCGTATGCGAAGTAGCAGGGTATCGTGAGTTTATCGTCAGTGTATTTGGGAGAGTATCCAGTAATAGTTTCTTAAGCTCCAAGAGCTTTCGACTGAGTCGGGAGCATTACTTTAGTGCTTCGCCGTGAAGTTCTCTTCACCGTTATAGCCTGATAACCAGAAGACTGTATTGCTGATTGTTTCAGCGTGTTTATCGCAGTTTTTCGACGATTGTAAACGTGTCTTTGGAACTCTCCTGTGAAATACTGGCGAATAAATTATGTTTGGATTCTTCGTCAAGTGTTGCCATCAATCACTCCAAATCCTCGAACCCGTAGAATGCAACAATTTAACAATGTCCAAAGAGTCAACAGTTTCAGTGATAACAGTCCGCTTAACAGTGCATGGGACTAATAGCTGTTCTTTAAATCTGTAAGCTCGAAACTGATTAAGCAGATTCGATTCCAGGATTTTAAAATAGTATGATTTTTGACGCCTTTTTCGAAAACAAAATGCGTTATAGCTATGAAAGATGTCTGATAACATGATAGTTTGTCTTGCAGAATATTATTAAAACATTTAATTCCATTAAATCATTTACTAGAACCAGATTTATTCGATTTATTAGAAAGCAAGCTTGAAAATGCATAAAACTTTTGTATTAAGAATAAAAAAACACCCTAAGCTAACAGAAAACCACCTTGAATTTCCTTTCAACGTACTATTGATTTTCCTATATTATCATGAATAATTTATTGACACAGATTAGTTTAGGAATAAATATAATCAATAAATTAATTGACTGCGGGAGACTCAAATAACTAATTTAAATACTTATTTGAGTATAGACTAACTTAAATAAATTAATTCATTCATTTTTTGTATAAGGGAGACATTATTTCGAAGTCATGATGCACACAGCTTGATGTTAAAATGTCTTTCAGAACTAATTATACCAATTAAAATGTTGAGTCCTATACACATTTCAGACTTTTGGCGATTTCTAGGTTAGTGTTTGTGATATTATAAAAGTACCAAATTCTGTTTAAAAATGCTTTATTAGTAGTGTTTATGTAAATATGAAAAACCATTATAGTGTGTAATGTGAAAAACCATATTTCAATAGCTCATATTTTTACGTTTATAAGAAATTCATCACTATAATTTAAAAATTAAAAATGCGGAAGTATTTTTGTGGGTGTCCGCCGATAACATCGCGGACGAAAACATCGCGGAGAAAACAACGCAAGGTAAAAACGTTGTGCTACAAAACATCGTGGGAGAAAACATCGCAAAGAGAAAACACCGCAGTTCTAAAACACCGTGGTACAAAACATCGACGTCGAAAATAAAGTGGTTCAAAAACTTCGCAGTTTAAAAACATCGTCGTCGAAAATATCGTGGTAAAAAATAAAGTATCTACAAATCATCGCATGACGATAACATCGCAGACATGCTTTTTTTCAGGTTTTAATAATTGTAAACGGATAATCCCATAATGATTTGTGAGCGCAAGATGTAAAGAAGGATAATTTTTACTTCCACATGTTTTTATTAACTAATAAATTTTTGCTGAAAAAGTAAGAAGGAAACTTAAGCATAGAAAATTAAATGCAACTTATAGATTATACCTCTTTTGTGAAAAATTACCAGTACAAACTTTATAAAAATGACTTATTAATGGCCTTTGTTAGTTAACTATGTCGGTTTAAAATTAAATGCTATAAGTTGCATTAAATTTCTAAGTGTAAGTTTCCTTCTTATTTTCTCCGCAAAAATTTATCAGTTAATAAAAAATATGAAAGTTATACTTCTTTCCATCTTGCGCTCACAAATCATTATGGGAATATCCATGTACAGTATCACAAATCATTATGAGAATATCCATGTACAGTCTCACAAATCATTATGGGAATATCCATGTATAGTTATTAAAGCCTGAAAAAAGCATGTCTGCGATGTTATCGTCATGAGATGATTTGTAGATACTTTATTTTTTACCACGATACTTTCGACGACGATGTTTTTAAACTCCGAAGTTTTTGAACCGCTTTATTTTCGACGACGATGTTTTAGAACTGCGATGTTTTCTCCCACAATGTTTTCTAGCACAACATTTTCGCCTTGTGTTGTTTTCTCCGCGACGTTTTCGTCCGCGATGTTTTTGCCGCGATGTTTTCGGATGTAACCTTTTTGTGAAACGTCCGCCAGTTATAAAGATGAAAAAACATGGTTACATAATTTCGCATAGCATGATATAAGCAATGGAAGTCAGTTTTGACAATATATGTGAGGACATGCATAAAACGTTCAAGAGAAATACGAAAAATTATTCGTTGCCAGTTAAAATCTTCAATAAATATGCTTTAATATTTTTAGAATTTCCGAGAATAATGTACTTCTAACACATCATTGGATGGAATTTCATGTACTGTATTTAATATTAGATAAATTATAAGGATAGTTATCATGTTCTTCACATTTAAACCATAAAATTCAATTCAAAAGTAATGTCACAAAGTATATAAAAGAGCATGTCTTTAGAATTTCCGATACCCATCTTGCACGCTGGAGATAAAAATGCGTTTTTTTTTCCCCTGTGCAATTTTCCCATTGCTCGCTTTAAAATCTTTGATTTTCTTAATCAAAAGATCATAACTGCTTTACAGAATATGAAATAGATCATAAAAACAAATTCTATATTCTAAATTTCGGCTTCCAGATGCCCATATTCGGATGGAGACGTAAGTTTCTTCATTATTGAATTTCCTTAAATATAAACAAGGCTCTAATATTTGGTGGCAAAAATTTAAAAGGTCATTCGTCGTTCATAGTGAATCAACGTAATGGGCCAAAACGAAATTAATTGCCCTTCTGGGATAACGACCTTTGGGCTAATAAAAAATCATTTTATGCTTAAATAACGTCAGAAAACCCAAAATCATAATTTTCAAAATTGTTTCTAAGAAATTAATATGGATTCATTATAGAAATATAAGAAACGTTAATCAATTAAAACACCAAAATCTACTTAATATATTCCACCGTAATTAAATTTTATGAAGTTTTGAGAAAAGCACTGAAAACGAATTCAATTGCATATTTTATCCAAATACATATCTCATTCAGCCAAAACTGTGTGTGATAATGTATTTTAGCTTACTTTATTTTAAGTTACAGAATACAAGAGCTGTGACAGTTAAGTGAATTCGACAATAGTTTTGAACGCAGCTAGATTTACAGCATGTCAAGCTTTCATTTGACAAGATTTTAATTAGTTCAGATCTGAAAGGAAGTTGACTTTGTTGGTAAATGCAGTACACGCATTCTTCCTGATTTAAAATCCCGGAATTTGTATATAAGTGGTCAGATACATTTGCTGAGACTAGCATAAAACTGACTACGAAGACAGATATGAATTGATGAGCTATTCCGTTTACATGCGTTGGTCTTTCCACGAGAATCGCTTTTGGTAATTTTCCGAAATTTTAAAAAGGATAAATAAAAAAGGTACTTCCAATGAGCAGTTGACCTAAATTGAAACTTTTTCTCAAGTTGGTTTAATGACTTTAATGATGGAATAATAGCACAATATATATATATATATATATATATATATAGTAATATAACGTGAAATCAGTAATATATATATATAGAGAGAGAGAGAGAGACTATTGAATTATTGTTCTTATTGAAATATTCATTTAACAACTAATATTTAAATTAAGTGATTAATTATTAAAGTAGTTAACTGATTTTAATCATGCAGTTAATTATGTGTTAACTGAATTATATTAATATAGTTAACTAAGCAAAATATATTCACTTAAGATTGAAACTAAAGTAATATTTAACTAAAAATTGATCCTAACTTGAAATCTTCTATGATTTCAAAGAGAAGGGTACTGATCTGTCATCACAAAAAAGAAAGATTGCACTGAAGAAAAGCAAAGAAAATGATCCTAATTTCGATTTGAAAACTAATTCAGGTCGCCACTAATTATGTGTACCTTAACTAATCATATAACCGAAGAGTTTTATGAACTTCAATAATTATAAAATTTAACAACTAGAAAACCGAAACCTACATGCTTAAAATACTGAAACTCCTGTTCCCGTACGTTTCCTCCCCTCCCGTTCATTAACGCAGGTGAGAAAAATTTCAAATGGCATCCTTTGTACTTCCTAAGAAAGAAGCTTCCATTAGGCTTTAAGACAAGCTGTCTGAAATAAACTGATATGATGCATTTGGGAAAACTGCACCTGCTACCGCATACCTTAGAAGAAAAGAAGAAAATGGCATCGGAGTCTCAGTTGTTTCGGGCGGTTGTGATCATTTGAATGAACGGCGTTTTGGCTTTTAAAAGGTTACATAACTTTCTCATAATTATTTACAAATTTTTTATTACTATGCTATTAAGTTTGTAAACTTTATTATGTTGTTTCATAAAATTATTTCTCAAAAGAAATTCAAAATAAGTTTCCTAAGTGACACGTCTTCTTAATGGTAAGTGTTTTAACACAATTAATCATAGCATTTTAAAAATTTAGAATTACAATTTAATAAATGATATTATTACTTTCGATGATACATTTTAGAGCTCAAATATTCAATCAAGTCATCACAATTGATTTCTTTATGCCTCTAGACTTTATAAACGGTCTTTGAAAATTGTTGGAGCTGGAGAACCCAGATTAAAAATAGGTATATTTATCATCAACCATGATATATTTATCATGAATTTGCTATAGTTAACTAAATTTGTAAACAATAAAAGTGCATCAAAGTAGGAACTGAAACGAAATAGTTAATTAAATAGTTAATTAAACCTGTGACTTTATTTGATTAAAGTATAGTACTCTTAAGTAAAGCAAGTTAATCTGGCACTTTTTTAAGTATCTGATAAATTTAATACTAGTCTTTTTATATATAAATTTAAAGTAATCGATTAATTTATGATTATTTAATTGGATTGCAATAATAAAGGTATAATATCCTAGTACGAGGTAATCTGTCATTTTTAGATGTAGCTCCAACAACATGTCTATTGAAATCATGAGATAAATGTTTCAAGATGACCAGCGCAAATAATCAATATCGTAATATGCTAGCAAGAGAAGCCCACGATAGTGATTTCGGCAATTACATCCAATTTCTGCGTAGTTTCAGACAATTTGCAATATAAACTGATTTATCAAAAAAAGTTTCAACTTATCTAGTGTAACTATAAAAAATAAACGTTAGTTTATCACAATTCCGTGTTTATAAAACGCGAAAAATACGATTTCGCTTAACGCTGCTGGTGGTATGCAGGAAATATTTAGATTCCGAATACGATTGTAACTGTGATAAACCGTTATTTAATCAATGCGTCTTCTACGAGAACTTAGAAAATATAAGTACCATACCATATTACGTATCGTAAATGCATTCATGGAATATCGTAAAGTAAAACAAAATGAATGAAGCATGTCTTTTACGTAGGAAATTCTTTATTAACTTTATAATATATTCATAAAAGTTATAAAAAAGAGAGCACTGAAGGCAATTAAATTTAGCTTTTCATTTGCAGCTGATTCCGCCCATTAGTGCTTGACTGGAAAAGAGGAATTAAACTACTATAAACATTATTTAAAACTTAGTTGTTCATTTTCTTGCTCACCTTTTGGTACATATTCACATTATGGGCCTCTATAATTATGCAAAATTTTAAGCTAAATCTGTTTCAGCATTAAAGTTTGAGTCTATATTTTCTCTAACAATATCTCAGTTTTCTTTTTCATTTTGTTACCAAAAACTCCAATTTTCTGGTAAATAATTTCTACCTGTCAGCTACATTTTTTATTCTCTCGGCAAAAACGCCGACTGGGAAATAATGTTTAATATTTGAGCTGCAAGGTGAATAAATTTCATCTCTTCATCATCCTGGAGCATGACTTAGATAAAACACAAAGAACAATCTATTTAACGTCATCGTGAAAGGCATGGATAAACTTTGTTAAACTAATTTAATAAACCTCTGTAACTTTTGATTTTTCCGATCCGAGAAAAATATTATTTTATATTTTTTGAGGAAGAAGGGAGGTCAAATTCGCGTTTTCTAATTCAGGTGGTCTGGCTCAAAAATATTTTATCTTATGAATACGTTGAGAGATCCAAGATTCATTTAATTTTGAGCGAGTGGAAGCTAAAAGGCTAAACCGAGTACTGAAGTTCATGACATTATGACATGAGCTTTTAATATTTTGTTGGCTGTATAGGACAAGAGTAATTTTGCACAAAGGATAGCAAGTAATGATTATTGCATAAACTAACAGTAGCAGAACCATTTTATAATTACGTTTTTATAAATAAAAAGTAGGGCCATTTTATAAATTCCATACAAATTATATGCTTCATTTATTTTGTTTTTAATATTTTACAAATATAGAGAATATTTTCCCTGAAAATTTCTTCGTATGCGGAACTTTTTCAGCAGACAAAAATTTGTGAATTTGAACTGATACCGCAGTGTTAAACATTTCTTTCACAGTGTGATTTAACTGCAGCCTGAATAAGCTCAAGCTGCAGTTCCTGAGATAAATTTTCAATATCAGTAATAATGGTATAAAAGAGAAAACTGAATTGAGGCTCAACTTTCTCGAAGGCCTCAAATCTTCTTGTGATCCCGTCCTCCAAAACTGTATATGACCCCTGATCTTAGGAAAAAACTTGCAGGCACTTTCTATTTTCTTAACAAAGTGAGATGACAAAACTTGCCTACACCTGCTCGCCTCGCCAATAGATCGTTTTGTTTTGAATGACGTTGCTTCCACATTTCATGCATAGACAACCCCTTTGCCTGCCATGTCACATTCTGTTCATTTAGTTTCTCAGATACATCAGGTGCAAACCTCATCTCATATCTCTACTGCTCATATCCTGTTTTTTAACAAAATGAGATATCTCCTTGAGATATGTCCAGAAATAAGATTTCATTTTGAGTTCCCAAATCTTTTTCTCACTTTTTCCGGGATCAATTACGTTACACTGTTGTAGTAAATTACGTCTTCATACTCTGCCTCCACATCCTCAAGAAGATTTTGCACTGTTGGTATTGGAGAGCCCTTGTTTTAATTGTTTTGAAGCATGTGGTACTAAGAATAGCACCTACCACATGCTTAAGTTCAGTGCAACTTTACTGCAATGAAACGACAAGATCTCACTGTCTGTGTTTTGTGTTGCAACTTAGTTTTAAAAAGTTTAATCATACCTACATTTTTTCACTGAAAGGTCTGGCCGATATGTTACAATGTTTGGCATTTTGTTCCAGCACAAGCCACGTTTCTCCACAAAATTCCCAACACACTCAAGCAAGTCTGGGCAATTGCTTTATCTTACACAATTTTCATGCCAAGTAATTCATCTGTTCTGAAAAAATATTCATTAATTCCATGGTTAAAGATGAGTAATTGTGCAGTGTCCTAGTTATCTGTTCTGTCATCCGGTAACAAAGAAAAACTCAAAAAAGTCTTTGCTAGGAGTCTTAGCTGTTCTGTGACTTCGTTGCTAGCTGATTCAATGCGTCGCACTATAGTCCTTCTTGACAATGAAATGCTTTCAGATTTTCGTCTCACATCAGGACATGATACGAATGCACACTCAACCATGCACTGCTTAATAAACTCGCCATCCGAAAAAGGTTTATTGCGCTTAGTAAGGTTATAGACTGACCTGAAACTTGTTTCTGTAGAGTTATTTGAAGTGTTGATTACTTTTTAAATAATGTTCTTGCTCCTTCAGTCTTTTCACACACTCTGCAGCTTTTATTTTGCATTTTTCTTTCGAAAGACTGCAGCCAAATTTTCTACGTTTTGTTCCGTGGTGTCGTTTCAGATATTACTCTTTAAATACGGCTATCGTTTCATGACACAACAAACACACTGCTTTATTTCTTGTGCTACCAAAAAAATATTTGTTTATCCGTTCTTCATTAAACATGCGGCATTCATCACCGATTTTACTTTCTTAGAAGGTTTCATGGTTTAACTGATGTTGGAAATTTTATTGTTTCTAAAAAATCTATAAGGACAAAATTGGAATTAACCTGATCACTCGAAAAAGCATCATATCTACATTGCGCATGCGTACTGACGTAGCAGTCCTAGTGGAAATTGCCCACCAGCGGCCGAGCGGTAAAGTCGCTGAACACTGGTAGTTCGGTCCGAGGTTCGAATCCCGCGAACGGGCTGGCTGCATGGGTGTTTTCGTGGTTTTCCCCATGTGTAACGTGTATACGAGCCAGTTTCCCTTAGAAAGTCCTCCACGAAAGGCATCCCTCCTCTTAGGCAGATAGCCCTAGTGTGCTTTGCCATAATTAAATACACCACACCACACCTAGTGGAATTTTTTTATCCAACTGCGGACACTGGCTTATTGGACCACTCCTAATGGTTCAAGGCGGTTTTTTTCTGACAGTCTCAGTTGACCACAAAAATTCTCTTAGCGGGTAGCTATTCACCCGCCCTTGTATTAAAGGAATATCTCATAGCATTTTTCAAATAGTTTAATGTATATCAAAAAGAAAAGCATGATACACATACCTAAAAGATCAAGTTTGAATTTTTAATAAATTAAGAGGTACATTACGATTAATGGAAATGAAAATACTTTTTTTAATCTTCTAAAGAAATAATTTGTATTCATATGCATATATTTAGAGACTTCGTAACAACATAATAAATTCTTGAAAAATTTTAATTTCAGTCACATTATTAAATATTACCTGAGTACCTAAAAACGTATGACTCCTAACGTGTCCTATGGTTTTAAAAATTTATTTCAAAGGTTAATAAGGTTTCGAGAATATTTTTAAACTATTCATAGTTAATGTTATTTAAAAAGATTAATTGAACGAGAAAAAATTAATAACTTTTATATCAATGTTATTTATTTGCTCAATTTCTATTTGTGCATAAAATCAGCCTAAACAGGGAAGAAACGTTTAGTAATTTGGATTGTTATGTCAAAATATGAAACAAGTAATATAAGTATTAAGAGTAAATACCTTAACGGATTTTTAAGCAACATATAAAAAATATACTGTATTGCAAAACCGTTTTACGATCAAACAGAATTGAATTTAAGGCCATATTGCAAAGGCTAAATGGGATTGCTGCTCCATCCAAACCTCCAACAAGTTCGATAAATTTTATTTCTAAGTGCAATCTTTTTGTTGCAGGAACATTCGATGTTCTTTTTCTCCTAGGAAAAATAAAAGCAACCGGTTTTGTAATCATTCATTTCAGACATTCCCTTTATTTCCTCGAGAACATTACCTTGGAGAATGAAAAACAGATGATGGATATCTCCCATGAGAACAATGTTTGGTATGTACTTCGAAATTCCAAAAGAAGAACATCTTTTCTAAATTTTATTGGAAATTTTCAGTTTAATTTAGGTATACATTTTGATACTATATCAATTACTACACTTTCAGTAATTTCATAATAAGTAGCATTTCAAAACTTTAATATTTTGCATTATATCAAATATAATTTATACTAATTTTCAATTTAAATTGGTTAGATTCTACGAAAGCTAATTTAGGCACTGTTATAAAAATTATAAATTATTCACAAATTATTATTAAATTATAAATCAAGTATAATCTGGAACTGAATGCCAATATCCCCCATTTAAACCTTTTACAAATAAGTTCAAACGATTGAATAGAAATATATTTGAGTATTCTTCAAATTGTTCTCAGAATTTTAAGTTTCTCTTTCGAACTGTATTTTTATCTCTGAGCTCCTAGTTAAATACATAGATCAGATTATAACAGTTATCCTTTTTAATATAAAATAAGACTGCTTAGTTTGCTTGCGTGAGTATGTCTGTATTTTAAAATTTAAGTCTATATTTCTAAATTTGACTGTTTAAAAATTTAATCATTCATCAAGTCGAAAGATGACTTTATTACATAGACTTTAAATAGAATCAATTAACAGAAAACCACAATATTTTAATGGAAACTATGTGCTTTGAAGAACTATTTTACTTCCTTTCGAATTCCATAACTACGGACATTTGGGATCGATTTCTTTGACTGGAGCTAGGAAACACTTTTTTGCTGAGTAATACGTCTAATAAACGACACAAAGATAATTACAGAGGTAAGCACGGTTTAAATAAAATGGGCTAAATATGTCACTAAAGCAGTTTAAATTTAGATCAGATCCTTCAAAACGCCAATTCAGGAGCATTTGCCTCTCAACGGGTCTACAGTCTGTTATATTTAACCCTTCCATGGCTTCAAATTGGCATCCATAGGAATGTTTTCCTATCACGAAGTTAGCGGCCGTCTCCCTGGGGTAATTAGAAGTGTAGAAGTGCCCGACAGCAGGTGTGATAACATTTGCTTGACTTGTTCTAGCAATCTTGTTCTCATATACAAAGAATTTACTTAAACACTGATAGACTCGTGTTTAAATCTCGGCAAACGGTTAAATTATAATGCAAGGTAAAATGTTACGTTAAGTACAATGGTCATGACGTGTTAATTTGTGACGAATTTCAACTTTTCTAGCTACTTCTAAGTAAGAGCATATATGTAACCTCTCATGTTTACATTTTGTTCGGTATAACTAGGAAAAGATTGGGAGAAAGAGCAAAAGTGTTGGATAGAAAGGCATTTAGAGGCAAAAATATTTTATGTAATGTTGTACTGATTTAAGAATACAGAACGTTTCATGTTAATGTACGAATATTTGATACCCTTCACCACATTAAGAAAATAGATATGATGTAATGCATTATCAGCACTTCGTTTTTGTCCAGTTAAATCAACACTTTATCGAGCATTAAAATTGCAAAATATGAACCCAATCCATATGAAATGTGCATGATGCTTAGGTTAGGGAAAGACATATAACTAATAAAAAATTCAAAACATGGGTGCATACTCATTAAAAATAATTTCCAGAATTATTGGAAATACTGTTAGAGTTGTTAGCATACTATCATTCTTGTGTATGGATTCCTTGCATAAAGGATAAAGTAGGAGGCGTCTATACTGTCTGTGATGGTGATACTGAAACACATCCATGATAATGCTGTCGCTTGTTCCAAAGCAGTAATCCAAGCAAAAGTATCAGGTATCCAAAAACTCTCATGAAACAAAATTCAAAGTACAAATACATAGACAGACTCCATACCTGTGATTTATCAAATACTGAGCATAGATCAACAAGGAAATCAAGAAAATGTGTGTAACTGCGAAACGACGTAATACGTATGTATTGGTCTAAAGCATACATGGAAACAGAAGTAACGATATGTCCTGATAATCTTACAAAAGAAGTCGAATATGATATGGAGATCATATATTAGTTGAATTATTCCGAGCAACATAATTGAAATCGACAAAATATGGTTAAAATATGGCAAGTGATTCTGATTATTACTTACTCACTTTTCCACTTACACCAGAACTTCACATCAATGAACTAGCAACAGTCTCAAACTATCTAAAACACTTATCATACAACAAAATGTTTCTCATAAAAAATTACAAAAATTTATGATCTAGCTAGCAAAATTCAAGCTGATATATACCATAGCTGAAATTAAAATCCTCCATCGTCCAGCAGTAGGAAATTCTAGAAAACTCCAAACTTTCAAGCTCAGCATGCTTTTTGGCATAATGTAAGTTACTTTAGGTTTTCGCTACGAGCAAACAACTAGATGAATAAATATACTTTAGGGAAAACTTTATGTATGTTTTTAACACTGTTTCATATCATGATAACATAAATGATGTTTAACTGAATTTATTTAACAGAAAAGTGATCTTATAAAGCTGTAAGGGGGGAATTTCTTGTCAGAATAGATACTGTGAGCGGACAATATCTGATACTCTCTCAATGATTTTAAGTACCTTCTGTATTCACCATTTATATATTTATTCCCACATACTGCTTAGGTTATGCCTCATTGACGAACACGACAGGCATTGCAACCAATTGTCAATTTTTATGTGGAAGAATGTTGCCATGTGGCGACTGCAGATCATCTTCCCAATAATGAGATGTTCATGATAGATAAAATTCCGATATAAGGATGTAAATGCAGAGCTGGTGGCAAAGAGATGAGGCAGATTCATTGACATGAAGGATATAGATGTCACCTTCAAGTTAACTAACAAAGGGAAAGGTACATTTATGGGGATAGCTATTGTGAATCATGCCAGTCATCTCCCACTTTTTTTTTTTTTTTTTTTTACATTTCTGACACGTTTTTAAACTGTGGATGAAATTAATTTGAAACCAGCAAGAGCTTCAATAATGTATTATGCCATACCGGCAAAAATTTGTTCGAAAATGTCTAAGACACCTAGAATAACCTTTACTGATAAAGAGAGATGAAAAACCAACAAACTTTGACAAATGTCTTATTAAAAACACTTTATAGTCTTTATAAACCATTGTTTAAATGTAATTGTCAGTTAGGTAGCATTCTTTAATTTTATTAGCGATTTTATTCAGTTTAAAATTACAACATATGAATATAAAAATGTTTATGTATATTGAAATAAAGTGAGTTTTATTTTAGGTATAGAGCAAATTCCTTCAAAATGAGGCTGCACTTCGGAAAACGATTGTAAAAATCGCGCCAACAATTGCGCCAACGTAAATCGCCAAAAATCCGTGCAACCGTCTACCAAAGTAGCACCTTAAATTGGGTACTGAGGTTGAGCACATGCAATCTCAACTCCAATTTAGGGAGATCTTAGGATAAGTTTTTCTCACGAGAAAAGACGATGTTTCCATGAGACGATGGGATAAAATACTAAAATACTGTCGTGGCTTTAAATATAGTAGTTAGAAAGAAAAGCTCTTATGTGAATCCGCAAGAGTGAATGCCACGTTCTAAAAAAATAGGGAATTTATTGATTCATTGTAAGAAACAGATTTGAAAGCGTTATAGTGACATGGTATAGGTCGGCATTTGGCAGAAAGGTTAGATGTTGAACCTGTAATCTAAAGCTCTAGATTTACTCGAAAGAAACGAATATTCGGATATGAATATTTTGATTAAATTGCGAAGAAAAGTAGTTTCAAAGAATTTCTATAATTCACTCATTTTCAAGAAACGATTTATACAAATCATCATAGTGAATGTGTGCTAGAATTGTTTTTAAAAAATTATCTTGAAAGTTAAAAAGCCAGTTTATTAGGTGGAAAATTAAAAAACTTAAAACTTGCGTTAAAATGTAAATTCCAACTGAAAGTACGGTAAGCAAACAGCATACTGACAACAATGTTCAATATATAAAAGTGAAATTCACAGGATCTCAAATCCAAACGCGCCAAATCATCAGAGAAAGCTATTTTCTACTTTAAAGCTTTATAAAACTCCGTCTACATGAGTAGACATATTTCTCTACAAATCTCCCTCCCAGACTTGTCGCCTGATAGATAATATTTCGTCTTCACAGGGAGATTTTGTATCTAACTTGCTCCGAGCTAAAAATCAGAGCAGTGACAGTAGATGACATGATTTGTGCCCATTAGGAGACCTTCATCGGTTTCACGATGAACATAATAATTTTAAATATACCTTTATTTTCTAGAGCTTAACATTTAAAATCAGTTGTTATAATATTAATAACAATAATAAACAGGAGGTTAAGTAAAAGAAAGAAAGTAAGAGTGATTAAAAAAACCCAATAAAAATGCAAAATATAAAAAATAAATAAAAATTGTAAATTAAGAGAAAAGAATTAAATTGAAGAAGAGGGAAAGGAAAGATATTAATTTTGAATGCAATACATGTAGTCTATTATCACTTATTTACATGAAAGAAGAAAATAAATCGATTATTTCAAACATAGCATAAACTGTAACATACATAACATTGCTATTCAGATTTCAAATAAAAGATTATTTTAAGAACAGGAAAGAAATAAAATAATCACTTTATAAATAACGTAAAAATCTAATAATTATATTTATTAATATAAAATTATTAGGTAAAAAAAAATCTCAGATTTTAAATTACGACGAAAGGGGCGTTTTTTTAACGTTTTGTGTGTTACTTTTATTTATTAAATATCATGTTCTTGGCACTTAAACCATAAAATTCAGTTCAATAGCAATGTCGCAAAATAATTTTGAAATGAGCCTATCTTTAGAATTTCTGATACAGAGTTCCGCACCCGCTGGAGATAAAAAGGTCTCCCCCCCTCTTAGAGTGTTGCCATTGCTCGCTTTGAAATCGTTGAGTTTGTTAATCATAAATTCCTTAAAGTTTTATAAATTATGAAAACGATAATAAAACAAATTCCAAATTTCAAATATGGGTTTTCACATGCCCATATTCGTAGGAGGATTACGTCATTCAAAATTCGATGGCTCTATGTACCGTTGTTTCATCACAATGCGAGAAATATACATACATTTATGCAAATTTTTTATTATTTAAGTTCTTCAAATATAATGCAGGTTTCTAACATTTGGTGGCAACAGTTTGAAAATTGAAACGACATTTATAGTGATTCAACGCAAAACCGCAAAACGAAAACAACAGCCCTTCAGGAACCAAGCCACTTTGGACTAATAATTCATTGTTATAAATTTTATATATAATAAAATAAGGTAAATAGTAACACTTTATGTTTAATAAACATATCCTAAAATTTTATACATTACACGTAAAATATTAATTATTTGTATGTTAACACAACTTTGTTAATTGCAGAAACAAAAAATTTCCAACTCACAAGCTGCTGCTTCAACGGAAAACTTAAGCATTTGGGTGAACACGCCATGCGATCCAGTTAATTAGCTTTACCATAAATATCGATAAACCATTAACAATAGAAAATCAGAAATATAATCAAATGCAAACAGATGATAAATTAAGCATTTTTTGTTTGTCAGACTTCTCAGAACATTCGAATAGAATTCCTTAAACAGGAAGAAATATTGTAGCGGATTTAGCTAATACTAACACCTGAGATTTAAAAAAAAAATCGTTTTATAGTTTACAATAGCAAATTACTTGTACGATGGTGACAAAATATTCTATTTATAGAGAAAGCAGTCGGATATTATAAACAAAAGAAATATCACATAATAAATTAAGTTTTTCAAAACAAATAACGAGCTTCAAAAGTTTCGCGGCATATGTAATCAATAAACATAACGCTGATTCAGTACCATTGCTTTTCGAATATACACAAATTGATTGCTTGGCGCCAAATGTGTCTCCAGCGGCAATATATGCCCTGATGCGCAATGATTACTACTTCCAGTGCAGGCGCTGCAGATATCTATGTGATCCGCCGGAAATATTGTTTCTCTCTGTCGACGGATTGGCGCAAGTGACGCAGGCATCCAGAGATTATTACTTAGATTTTCCGATACACTGTCTCACGCCCTGGAGATAATGTTTTTTCTGTACAACGTTGCCATTGCTCGCTTTGAAATCTTGAGTTTGTTAATCAAAAATTTGTTTTACAAAATATGAAATTGATAATAAACAAATTCAAAATTTTAAATGTGGGCTTCTAGATGTCCATATTCGCAGTAGAATTACGTTATTCAAAATTTGATGGCTCTAGGTACCGTTGTTTTATCACATACATACATTAATGCACTTTCTTCATTATTTAACTACTTCATTTTTATTACATAAATATAATACAGGGTGATAATATTTGGTGGCAACAGTTTCAAAAGTGAAACGGACATTCAGAGTGATTCGACGCAAAATCGCAAAACGAAAACAATAGTCCTTCAGGGACAAAGCCCCTTTGAACTAAAAATAACTCCTAAAAAATGTGCGAATTATATTTGAATTAAGCCTAAATTTCGAATTCGGGAAGAATAAATCAAGTAAGCTTAATAACAAAAAGAGATATTAATGAATATATATCAAATTCAATTAACATTGAAGAACTAAAATTTTGAGAGCTAATTCTTTAAAAACTACTCTTGCGATTTTTTTAAAAATTTGGCAGTTTGGCATAATTTGAGTCGTAGAATCGAAATATGGAAAAAAACTCGGCATATCATTTCAGATAAATTCCGATTTTGTGTCAAAATACCGATATTAGAGCAACGCTTTATATAAATCTAATGCACATCCTAAGTCACGCTTTCGAGACATGAAAAATGCGAGTTGAATTTCGTCAATCGACCCAGTAGAAGGGGAGATATAGAACTGTCTTCACTTTTTTTGTGTGTAGTCCACGAACGCACATATATCTCAAAAAATTCTCTTCTGAATCCATTTTAGATCTATTTTACAATTCGCTTCTGGAAAAGGGTGTTCTTTGTTCTGTCCGTTCGTACAAACGTCACTCAAAAATATCGTTGAAATGGATTCGAGAGCGGTCAAAATGGATATTTTCGTTGAAATATGATACCCGAAATTTGTCTCGATTACAATACTTTCTTTACTTCGTACAAGGAAGTAAAAAGTGAACAAATACAATAATTTAATATTATTTTGCTTCTAGGTCAATCAGAATCGAGTTACTCTAATTTTCTTAGATTGCATGACATATGTTAAAGAATGTTATTTTAAATGAACGAGTAAACAGCGATTTTAGAAAAAGTAAGGATAATCTTACATTCTCTCACAAAATATATGACGAATGTACAGCGCTGTGAACTTGTCATTCAAAGTTCAATTTAATTTCATGTGTTGTCATAAGAAGGCCTGTTTCTAAAACCTGGATAGGCGTTCGAGTTCTATAAGTTCTATAAAGCAACGTCGTACGTTTTATACAACTTCTTTCGCTTTGAAATGCTATAATCGCATCAGCATTTATAATGCATTTGCAGTTATTCTTATTTGAATTTTTCCTCACCAAGACAGTTCGACATCGTGATTTTTAATATGTATTAATTTTATCCAGCATAGGGAAAAAGACACTCTAGACTCCTTTAGTTATAAAATATATTGTTTTCTCATGAAAAGCGAATGTTTTGACGAATGTTCAAAATAAAATATTAAGTTTATACAAAAATATTAAACAAATACAAGATTTCTATTAAGTAATAGAAAGATAGTCAAATTTCAGGGAAAACAATCAAAATAATAATAATAGTCTAATATTTATAAATTCTCTGTCTGTTATTCCTTACTTATTCGGTCGCGAATGATAAGGACGTGATACATAAGAACACATCGCACGTGATACATCGCATTTGCTACATAAGAAATTTCATTTACTGTTTATGTTTATAATGTGTATTCCTCTGGGAAAAAAACCTAATATCTAATGCAACATAAATTCTAATATCAAATATAGTATTAGACTAATTTGTAATATCAAATACATTCCGAAGTAAAATGTGTTGAACTACATATTTGTTGAAGATGATCTAATCATTCGCCAGAAAACTTAAGCATGTAAAATGTGTCCTACGAACTCTTAGATTTTGTCCAGACAATAACTATTTTGAAAACGATGCGTGGTAAATTAAAGTTTTCTATTATTAAAATGGAATACATGCAGTTATAACGTGTGTACAATGGTTATTTTGTCCAACTCATGATGTTATTCAAAATATTAATTCAAAAGCGTTGATACACGTCATAATTTGTCTCAAATACTTTTAAGAAAAATGCCTTTCTATTTCCCTTAATCCAGCTCTTGGCAGTGTCGTTCATTTCAAATGCATCAGCAGCGTGATTTTGCAAACTTTTCCTTCGTTCAATTGCAAGTTGAAGTCAAGAATTTCCCAGATCGAGCTAAGCAGTGAGTGATGGCAATTCGTTTCTACAATAACTTGAGATGCTGCTGAAGAATTGTTGGGGATCATGGACAAATGAAGTGAGTGAGTAAGTGCGCTGGTAAAATGGCTTTCGGCCATGGATGTGAACCAAACGGAATTATATACCATCACAGCGGGTAAATCTACTAAGTTGCAATGTTGAATATTATGTACTAATAGCAAATTTTGTATTTTAGAAAGTCTTTCTTTTTCAAAATTAGATCATATCAATACACGTTTTGAGTACCTGTAGCAAAGGCTCAGATTTATGCTTCTTGCTGAATGAAAACAAGTCTTGCTGTTCTATGATAAACAGTATTTCGGTAATAATTTATTTTGATAACGGGAGACTCTAAGCATTATTCTGGTGATGTGCTTTAAGTTCTGAACGTTTCAAACATAATGTTATTCTCAGCGGTTACTGCTTACGCAGTGTCTTGAGATTTTCTCTATTTTACCAAGAACTACTTGAACGCTGGTAGTTCGGTCGGAGGGGTTGGCTCCGCGAACGGGCTGGCTGCATGGGCGTTTTCGTAGTTTTCCCCATATGTAACGTGTATACGTACCAGTTTCCCTAGAAAGTTCTCCACGAAGGAATCCCTCTCTTTAGGGAGGCCCTCGTGTGCTTTGCCATAATTGAATAAGCAACCCAATCCAATCCAAGAACTACTCTAATTTTAAACGTGTTGGACGTCCACGTTACCCAAGCAGATTCCGCTGGTATTTTTAAGTGCCAGGTAATGGACTTAAAATGTGATTATAATTATATTACACAATAGAAGAAATAATGATCAGTGTCACCTTCCTCTCCGCACTCGCAGAAGGGAGTAGTCCTTAGTCTGAATCTGTTCGGGTATGCTGGAAATGACCCATGACTTGTCAAGAATTGAGTTGGGCAAGCACGGTGGATCTTGATTTCCATGTTAACTTTTGACAATAAGCGAAATGTCCTTCGTCCTACCTCTGCGTCTGATCATCACTTTGCCAATTTTGTAGCACTTTTATCAATATTGCTCTTTTAATGTATGCTTTACATTCAGATGTCACTATAACGTTTTCGAGTGGGCCGTGTCAGAAGATACCAGGAATACCAGGATAATGCAATACAGACGTCGCCGTTGTCCCCATTTAAGCACCATATTATTAGGCAGAGCCTTTTAAAAAAATCTTACAGTATTTCAGAAAACGTTTTACACATAACAGCAGTTTTCCCTCTCTGCAACATTTTTGTGAACATTGATATAAATATCCGCTAAATTAATTATCCACAATTTAACTTTTCGGAAACGGCAATATCCAAAGGGATATATCCATGTCTCGTACTGAATCAATAGTATCAGACAGAATGTTTTTTGGCTACATAACATCAAAAGCATTTACAATACCTTCAGTTTGATTAAAAGTTTTCTTGTCAAAGGAAATACTCTTTCCTTTCCAGATAAAAAAAAAAAAAAAAACCTTCTAAAATCGTAGGTCTTTAAAATATTCTGACATCGAGTTCCTTTAGAATTCGATTTATAGCTCTGATTAAAATTTATATTAAATAATGAAACTTCCATTAACCTTTCAAACACTTGAATAACGTTTATTAAAATAAAATTGCTTGGCGATTTTTTTCTTACCGCAGTTACTTTCAATACAAATCACTTTCCTTTCAAGTAATATACACAATGTAGATTCAAGCTCGCAATGCATTTACTTAAATCAATTTTTCCACGAAATATAACAAATGTCCGGGATATCACTTGATGTATTTGTTTTGCTTTATATTTTCACATAATCTGTCTCTGCCTATATTGTTATTTTCAGTCAATATTATTATTAAACAAAACAAGAATAAGAATAAGGATAAAATTTAAACTGAAAGAAAAACACTTCAATATAAAACTTAAGTTAAAATATGTCTTAGTTTAGGGTTAAATTTAAATACAACACACGCTATTTCGACAGTCATCACACATAGATCTCTTCTTCAGCAGCAAAATTATTCCTGTTCCTGGAAGAAAGAGACCTGTATTTGATCGCTGTCGAAGTGGATGGAGTTTTATTCAAATTTTTATCCTAAGGTTTCATTTATTGCTGAATATTAAATTATAAAAATCTATAGATTTCATACATATTTCTTAATTTGTTACATATTGCCAAGTCCTCTCTATAATTATAAAAAGGTAAATTCTAGTATTTCGACTTCTTTCTAAATAATGCATACTTTTTTAATATTCATTCTAGCTTGTAATTTCTTTTTAATACATCTTGAAAGATATGCTTTAACGGTAGGACCAATTAAAAAAACTCAGAAATTAAAACAGAAAATAAAATTTAAAATACATTATCCTCACTTGAATTGAAATAATTCAATGACTGGTATGCATGTAGATAATTGGTGAACTAAGTAATAATTAGTCCTAACTAAGAGAATGTATCTTAACAAACGCTTATCTGTCTCTTAACAAATCTGTATGCGAAATATTTTAAATAGTGAAACATTATGACAGGTTACTATTAAAAATGCAATTAATTCCAATGTTTTAAACTATTGAAAACTGTGATACTTATTCATGCTCTTTAACAGTGTAATCGAAGAGATAAACTGATTAGCTACTTTTCTGCATAAAAAAAAAAAAAAAAGAATACGTTATTTCTTAACACAACTAAATTAGTTTTTTATACTAAGAGCTTGGGAAAATAATTTCTGTTTTGCAGAAAACTTTTATTCCAAGGTATCAAACAAATCACGAAATGCAAGGTTACGTAATGACATCTAGTTGAATTAATAAAGAACTATACAGTATTCTTTATCATTTGCTGCATTGTCAAGAAAGAAAGAGAAACCAAAATCTAGCTAAGTTTTAAATTAAAGATATTTTTATCCATAGCAATGTATCTTTAAAAAGCCAAAATTGCATAATAAAGCATTTAATGAAAGTTTACATCGGCCCCAGGGAATTGTTTTCCAGGCCTTTGCAATTATTTTCAGCATGTTAGCCATGTTCTTCTCTAAATTTTAATAGCATTAAATGGAATTTCCGTGTACACACAGATAGCCATTATTGTCGTTAAGAGAGTACAACATACGAAATATTCTTTTGTCCTTCTTTTCTGGATTTATTGGAAAATGCGTCGTTATTTACCCATTATTCACTGTTTAAATCTTCTATTCCATTCCATTTTGAAATGAAGGTTTTTTTTTTTAAGCATCAGTATTCGAAAATAATTTTCATTATTCGATTCTTCATTCTTCTTCTCGCTTGATTGTATTTTTGATCAATAGTAACACATCGAG
Organism: Stegodyphus dumicola; assembly: GCF_044657685.1. Classification (NCBI taxonomy): domain Eukaryota; kingdom Metazoa; phylum Arthropoda; class Arachnida; order Araneae; family Eresidae; genus Stegodyphus; species Stegodyphus dumicola. Next base: position 4,967,308 of record NC_140776.1, on the reverse strand, counting down.
AATATTATTTCAATAGATCTTAAGAGAAACTTCTTATTTAGGTCTTCGAAAATTGAAAAAGCTTTGGCTAGAATCCAATTCATTCTTTTTCTTTTAGTAAGATAAATGAAATGTTCTATTTTCGGCTCAAGGAAATAAAAAAAAAAGGGTTTTGAACCTTAATGACCGTGAAACTTTTCTACTTCGGTCGTGAACGTCCTTTTAAAAGTCGTAGACTTTTTTTAAAGTTGAACTTAACATGTCGTGGGACTGTAAACTGGTATATGGTTCTTTCCTAAATATATACTTTTAACTTTTACAAGAGAGAGAATGTAAAAATAAATAAACACAAAGTAAAAGTTTGAGTAATTTCTTTCTTAAGTGAAAATGAAATGCAAGCGGGTTTCATTATAAATTTTAAGAAATACTGTTGAATGAAATAGAAAACTGGCTTATTTTATGTTATGAAAATAAGTGAAAATTTTAATTATTTAACATGTGCAAAATTATTTATTTTGCGTTCCGTAATAAAAATATTCCAGTAGTTTAGGATATTTTCTATGCTGAAAGTAGTAAGCAAAACACTTAACTATTTATTAAAGAACGTGAGATTTGAAGGCTAAAACCGTGTATAGTCTAGTTTCTTATTTTCGTTACACTCGAAATGTCTTCCCCACTTTCACATAATATTACCTTACTTTTAAATTACACTATCAGGTTCAATGTTCCGTCTTACTTTCTTTGGGAACATGCAAGGACCTGACTCGGAACAGAGAGCTTACTAAAGCTATGTTCAATAACTGTGGGAAGTAGACAGGATACACAAGAAGGGTATACAAAACCCTTTATTTTTTCTCTTTACAATAATTTCCGTACTTCGGAATACAAAGACCCACTACTTGTGGTCTAAACGTAAGAATATAAAAATATAACTAAACTCTAACTTTGAAATAATAAACGTGGAAGATTGGCCTTATATTAACAGGAAGTCGTATGTAGTACAGAGAACTGTTAACACTACAATACGTTTAAAATTATCAAGAGGATTAAACCTCTGGCCTTGAAGGCAACCAGCAACTGAGTAAAACTTCTAAGGTAAGCGGCCTGCTTCGACTAACTCCTTCCTCTCTCTCGCTTGGCAAAAAGCCACAACTTAAGTACTTGGCGTTCGCCAGACAAATTTTACATAAATAAGTTAACGCTTTTAACTCTGGCCGGAAGTAGAAAATAAGAAGTGATAGTAAAGATTTAAAATAAAATAAACGTTAGTAAAACTTAAGATCCTTACATACTTCCCGCCAGAGTTAATTAGTTTGAAACTGAGGTCTAAAACGACCTTGTTGAAAACATTTAGCTCTAGAATCTAACGCGAGGCCAATCTTTTACAAACATTTCTCGCTAGAAACTAGAAATTTAAAAAAAAAGAAATTTGTTTTTACAATAGCAGCTCCAAGGACACGCAATTTTTTCATCTGTACTGCATCTAAACAGGAGCTTTTTATTCAAATCTGGTTCCTTCCAGAGATCTGGAAGGAAAATTAGTTTAATGAAATGTTACACAATGAAATGGCAAGTAACATGCATATTTATATTTCCCTTAACATTCTTATTTCATTCATGACTATTTTAATTATCTCTCCCCGTGCTCTCTGACATGTGTTGTAAAAAAACACCAAACACGAATGTGTTTATTTACACGTGTTCAACACTTCCTCCTACAATCAAAAACTAACGTGTTAAAATTCAACATACCAAGACCTCGTAACACACCCTAACTTCAACTCTAAACCCTGAGGTACTATTCTGAAAGTGGCTAACTCTGAAGTGTAGCGTCAGAGAGCCTAACTACATTCATTCAACCTTTAAAACATATTCACCATGATTTGGTCTTTTTACAGTCACACGAATAAGAAAAAAAATTTAACATTACTTTCACTTTTACCATATCACGGTATTTCTTAACATTTAAAATAACAGTTCACATTGTATATAAGAACATATTAACAGGCCGTTAATTTTACGCACTTGAAAACATACATTAGTAGTACATTGTTAACTTCTTTTCTTTTCAAAGCAAGTGCCAATTCTTCTACATTGAAATACTACATTTCAAAAAGTCTTTCAGACTAAAACTTCTTTCTTGCCAGAATGTTTTAAATAAAATTTATACAATAACTTTTACAATATTTAAATCTTTACACATCGCTATTATACATCAACTTTAGTTTTACGCGCGAGTAATTGAAAAACATAATACCAAAATCATTAACAACTCATTTCTCGCCCTTTTGGCGATAAAGGTAGACCTCGCATGAGGTAAAACTTCTTGAAATCTGCCACTTGCAGTAAGAATGAAAGATTAACTTAAGTTTGCAAAGTAACATAAAATTTTACTTATCTTTGTGATATTCGGACATTCTTTTCTGAGCCCAGTCCTGGAAGGTAGCGCAGATTCTGGTTTGATTTATCCTCCTTCTTTTGCGGGCTCGCCCTTCAGTTTCTTCCTCTAGAAGCTTTCTTTTTCCTCCAGTTCGGTCACCCTTGAATACCTTCTTTTTCGCCTCTGCCTGTGGTCTTGGCCGTTTGATGGCAGCTGGTCTTGGCGGAACCGGGAAACTTCTTTCGCGTTTCTGCTTGGACCTCGTTGCTGGCCGTTCAAATTTTCCTTGTAACTTTTCCTCCGCCGCTGGTGGCCCTTCCGCTGTTCGGCGACATTTGCTGCGGAGAGTCCTGTCGGATGAGTAGATCTTCCGTTTTAGAGCCGGGTTATAGTTGCCGTCATTTCTCCTGGCTCTCTTTGCATACGTCGTCCTTCTCCCTTCTTCATTCTGGGAGTGTTCGTGAGCTCTCTTTTCTGGACGGTGGAACGGCTTCTTGTGTGTCTGCCGTGTCTGCCGTGCCGGATCCTGCAAAAGATCTGTAAATATTTGCATTTTATTACGATCATAGTAGGGTTTGATTTGATCAATGTTTGCGGAGCAGGTTTCACCATTCCTGGCTTTTAACACTACTACAGCGTGAGTTATTTTTTCTATGACATATGGTCCTTCAAATTGTGGAAAAAATTTGGCAGTTTTATCTTCTGGTGCTGAAGAAAGTGAATGCTTAATTTTTAATACTTCATCCCCTACTTTATAAGTTACTTCCCGTCGTTTCAAGTCATAATACAGCTTTTGTTTTCTCTGTGCTACTTCAGTATTCTTTTTTGCTTCTTTAATTAGTTTTTCTATATCACCCATTTTAAATTCTGGGGCTCTTTGTTGCACATAAAATAATTTATCTAACGGCGTTATAATCTTTCTGCCTAAAAATAGCTCAGCAGGAGTTTTGCCCGTTGTATCATGTTTTGCGGTCCTAAGGGCGAAAGCAAATTCATTGACATAGTTATCCCAGCTTTTATGAAAATTTTTAACATAACTACGGATAATTTTCACTATATTTCTATTGACCCGTTCCGCTATATTTGATTGCGGCCGATACGGGACCATTTTTAATTGACGTATGCCCAGTTTTTGGCGCATGACTTCAAATACATTACTTACAAATTGAGGACCATAATCCGATATAACTTTTAGGGGCGCCCCGTATTTTAAAATATATTTATTTAAAATAGAATCAGTAACTAATTTCGCGGAGGCTCGTTTTAAGGGAACAATTTCGGTTCACTTACTAAAATGATCAACCATAACAAGGAGATAGCGACTTTTATTTAACTGACTTTTTGGGAAAGGGCCCAATAAATCGATGCCAATTATTTCATTTGGAAATTCGGATTTAATACTATTTAGAAACCCGGCCGGGCGGAAATTAGTATAATTAACTGCTTGACATGTTGGGCAGGACTGGACATACGCCCTTGTTAACTTTTGCAGTTCAGGAAAATAGACTGCCTCGCGTACGCGTTGGATAGTTTTACGAATACCAGCATGAGAAGCTAAAGGGCTGTCATGGAGCTCCTGCAGGATATTTAATCAAAGACTAGCTGGGATAACAGGTCGAAATTCGTTGTTGGAATTCGTAGTTTTTGTATAGAATAATATACCATTTATTAGTTCGTAATGGGCGCCCTATTTCTTATCGCGACAATATCTTGGTGGCTAAAATTTTCAGGATCCTTTAAATATTCATGAATGCTTCCAAACTCAGGATCCTTACCCAGTTCGGTTATTACAGTTTCTCGGGAATTTATTGTACATGCTGTGAGCATTGCCACCTTTACAGTATTACCTTCTTCATCTATTTTAATTCTGGATAGGGCATCTGCTACGATATTTTCCTTTCCGGGGGTATGCTTGATAACCAGATTATATTCTTGTAGCTTGAGTGCCCATCTTATTAACCTTGGGGATAAGTTTTTCCCTGAGTACAATCTGGTTACCGCCGCATGATCAGAGTACACTGTTATTGGCGCCTTTCCAAAATAGACTCGGAAATTTTGCACTGCTAACAGAACTGCAAGTGCCTCTCTCTCGGTCGCGGAATAGTTTCTTTGTGTTTGATTCGAAGTTCGGCTAAAAAATGCCACGGGCTGCTGATTTTGCGAAAGTACCGCTTCTACCGCATAATCCGAAGCATCCGCTGAAATTTCTAAATTCTCATCCTTTTCAGGAAATTTCAACACAGGGGCTTGCATTAATGCTTGTTTTAATTTTTCGAAAGCACTATTGGCTTCGGCCGTCCACGAGAATCTTGCCTTTTTCCTTTTTAATTTTAACAATGGTTCAGCAATAGCTGCAAAATCTTTTATAAAGGACCTATAATATGAACAAAGTCCTAGAAAAGAAGAGAGCTTCTTTGCCGTGTTTGGAGTCGGATACTTTTGTACAGCGATTATTTTTGATTCGTCTGTCTCGATTCCTTTCTGAGATATTTTGTAACCTAAATATTTTAATTCAGGGGCTGCAAATTTGCACTTTTCGACATTAACTTTTAGACCGGCCTCATTTAATAAAGAAAACACCTGTCTTAAATCCTGTACATGTTGGTCGAGATTATCACTAGTAATAATGATATCGTCTAAATAGATAAATGTGGACTTTCCGAGTACAGGCCTTAACAAAATGTCCATACATCGCTGAAATGTTGCCGGTGCCCCTGAAAGGCCAAACGGCATACGCAAAAATGCATAAGTGCCAGACTTGGTTATAAAAGCAGTCTTAGGCACGTCCTCAGGCCTAACCCCTATTTGAAAATAACCAGTCGTTAAGTCTAAAGTCGTCGTATATTTGGTGGATGTTATGTTCCTTAGAATTTCTTCAATAATAGGTAACGGATATACCGGATATTTAGTTATGGAGTTTAATTTACGGTAGTCAATTGCGAATCTCCACCTTTTTGGATGTGTCAAAGGATAGTCATTATTTTTCTTACATAAAACCACCGGGTTATCATAACTACTTGAGATGGGCGTTATGATCTTTTTACGCAGCATATCGGTGATATGCCATTCTATAATTTTTTCCTTATTCTTATCATACCGGTATGCTTTGTGGCGAACTGGCATTGAATCTCCGGTGTCAATACTATGGTTAGTAACCTGAGTAAATCCTGGAATATCACTAAATAACGAAGCAAATTCACTTACCACTTGTCGGATTCTTCGTTGCTCGTCATTAGGTAGGTGGTCAAGGTTTAACATCGGCGGTTCAGCCTTTTCTTCTCGAACTGGTTTCATTGTCAGCTTAAGGGACGCTTTATTAAAATCTAGCGTTGCTTGTGCCTCTGAAAGAAAATCTATTCCTAAGATAATATGTGCTTGCAGATTCTTTACTATGAAAAACATAACCTTTACTTGTTCGTCCTTTATACGGACATAGAGCGGTAATTTACCTATACACTTACATCTTTCTCCTTGCGCAGCTAACACTGTCGTATTATCCGAATTATATATACGATATTTACGAAAATACTTCCTAAAAAAATCTTCTGCCACACAGGAACACTGCGCGCCTGTATCCAGGAGTGCGGTGGCTGGGATATTATTCACCAACACTTCAATCTTCGGAAGAGTCAAATTTTTCACCATTACTGTATTTAACTTGAAGGAAGAGGGGTTTTCGTGGCCTTCGGTTTTCCGCACCCTCCCGTCAGCAGAAATCCGTTTTAGTTTAAATTATTTTTCATTTCCGTGCTTTCCTTCTTTTTCCACTGGCCTTGAGACATTTTTCCTGGATTGCTATTGGACTGTCGACGTTCGCCGGCTGTTTTTGAATGCTCGGATTTCCTTGCCCACTGATTCGCTTTGCTTCCGTAACCGTGTGCTTGAGTTTGCTGTAGTCTTGGCGCACCAAATTGGTTTCGCTGTTGATATTGGCGTCTTCTTTCAATTTCCGCCGTTCTTCTACTTTCAAACTTGATTGCTAGCTCAAATAACTTTTCCAGTGTAGTCGGATTTCTTAATTCAATAAAGTCTTGCACTTGGGGCAGTAACCTCGGCAAAATCACTTGAATTATCTCAGGATCCGGACGGTTTCCATACAAGAGTTTGAAGACGTGAATTTTTCTTAAAATAAAGCTTGAGAGATTTTGGATTCTTTGTTGATATATGCTGAAAAGTTCCGTTTCTAATTTCGCACGATCCCTTACAACAGGGAAGGCTTTTAGTAGGGCAGTCTTGAAATTTTCGTAAGTATAGGTGGGACTTCTTGACCCAAGAGACTTCTGCCTATACATTTGAACCAATTAAGCGCTTGGCCCCTCAAAGCGCTAGTAGCTAAGGTAACTTTTTGAAATTCGTGCACGGGGTAGAGCATGAAGTGGTCATCCAATTTTTCCAAAAAACTGGTTACCGGTGAGTTTCCATTAAATGTTGCTTCTGGTTTCATCGCTGCGCGCATGGTTTGGACGATGTAACCAAATCCTTCCGGGCGGCAGCTGGCATTTCTGGATTCTGAGCCGCTTCTGCAGGCAGCACAGGTTCTTCTTGAAACTCGGCCATGGTTATTCTTCTTCGTTGGGCGCCACTATCAGGTTCAATGTTCCTTCTTACTTTCTTTGGGAACATGCAAGGACCTGACTCGGAACAGAGAGCTTACTAAAGCTATGTTCAATAACTGTGGGAAGTAGACAGGATACACAAGAAAGGTATACAAAACCCTTTATTTTTTTCTCTTTACAATAATTTCCGTACTTCGGAATACAAAGACCCACTACTTGAGGTCTAAACGTAAGAATATAAAAATATAACTAAACTCTAACTTTGAAATAATAAACGTGGAAGATTGGCCTTATATTAACAGGAAGCCGTATGTAGTACAGAGAACTGTTAACACTACAATACGTTTAAAATTATCAAGAGGATTAAACCTCTGGCCTTGAAGGCAACCAGCAACTGAGTAAAACTTCTAAGGTAAGCGGCCTGCTTCGACTAACTCCTTCCTCTCTCTCGCTTGGCAAAAAGCCACAACTTAAGTACTTGGCGTTCGCCAGACAAATTTTACATAAATAAGTTAACGCTTTTAACTCTGGCCGGAAGTAGAAAATAAGAAGTGATAGTAAAGATTTAAAATGAAATAAACGTTAGTAAAACTTAAGATCCTTACAACACTACCATTACAGTAATAATATTCGATGTTCGACAAATTGCAAATTCTGAAAGCAGTTGACAGTCTTGAGAAAAAAAGACTTTAATTTAGGTTTCAAAACAGAAAAGTTTATTTTATACCAGAGCAATAGACCAAACGATGCTTGCATAGTTTTACAGTTTTTTACTTATTATTTGCAATATATCGACATTATGGAATTGGTAATCTACATGACAGGTATAAAAATAGAAAGGATATTTGGAGATTTTATGTTTATTTAGCTCTGAGTAATATCGAATAACCATGCCTGCACAATAGGTTTCTGTAACCAATTTTCACACTTATTTAAAGACGGAAAAATAAGATACTTTGAAAAGTATGTGTAAATAAAATCGACAAAATTTCTGATACACATTTTCACAGTAGTACCAAAGATACGTATTATAATGTCTGTGTCATAATCCAAAGGTAATAAAGTTTATGTAATCCTCGTGAAAGGAACTTAAAAAAGCTTAATGAAAGGAACCATAAGCAAAATAGATTGAAAATGTATTTAAGAATGCATCAATAAATTCGTGGAGAATCTATCTTATTAAAAGCTTTTTATCAATACAAATATACCAGGCTTTCCTGACTAGACGTAAAAGAATGCAAAACATGTATTAAGACAAAAAAATCGTAATGTTATAACATAATTATATTTTATTAATCTTAACAAATCTTATTTTATATGAATAATTAATATTGATAAATTTTATATGATTAATTAATGTTGAAAAATATAATTTAATTATATTTATCAATTATATTATTAATTAATATTGATTAATTTTATATGAATAATTAATATTGATAAATATAATTATATTTATCAATATTAATTAATCATATAAAAATTTGTAGTCATTTTTGTTTATGGTTATTTTTGTGATTATTGGGTACATTTATAAAGTATTTTTTCCCTCTATTCCTCATGCTTTCGTGATGTAATTTGAAGCATACTCAAAACGTAATTGAGAGGTCCAGGATTTGTGTGGCACCTGAGTTAAAATGTTTAGGCGATAGTTTGTCACTACCAGGTTGGATCCGCTAATCCAGAGTCGCCCTTTAAAAGGGGGAGTATATAAGGTATTTTTTCTTTCCTTTCTCTTTGCCTTCTTGGTGTAACTGAAAGCACACTCAGCATGTATTTCAGAGTTCCAGGGTTCGAGTCCTGGCGAGGACCCTGCACATTTCTGCTTCAAAAAATGTCTAATGTCTCTACACCTTCAGTGTGGAAATTTAAAACCACATAAATGCTTTTATTAATAAAGTACGTAAATTTTTTACCAATAGTAAACTCTAAATCATTTTATAATAATAATAATGCTAACATATTTTTGAAGGAAAATATGTGCATTTTTTAAATCCAAACTCACATGATCGTGCCAGGCCAGCGTGAATTGGAGTTCAATTATTGAGCATTATCTACTGTCTGAACCAAACGTCAGTTTAAAAGTAACCACTTAAGATAATTAAATATATTCTTAATTATATTGAACTAAAAATAGAAAATTAGGTTTTTAATCTAGCTTCGTTAAAACAACAAACGTGCTAGGAATAAATATCCTATTTTAGTTACAAATAAGCTGTAATTAAAAATTTCAATTGTACTCATTAAAGAGCTTGACAAGAAGATTAAAATTTCAGTTGTAGTAAAAATGAAAAAAAAAAAGTCATTAAATGTAGGAGAAGTCCCATTTATGATCTTCTTTTCTTTAGAGTTATGGCTAACGTTTTATTTTCTGAGAGCTGAAACTTTATTTTCAATCTAGTGAGGTCCTTTTCCTCTCAAGAACAGACTAAGCGAACACGGAAAACTACGCGTTCCCTACGGTATGAATTGCATGGGAATGAGAATGGGAGAATGAAATAGTCAAGAATATATCCTACTTAATATTTGTATATACGGTTTGAGACTTTGCTATAAGATTAAATAAAATTAAATAATAAAGCAGTAATATTGAATAAACATTAAACATAGATTGGTCAATTATTTTTTGTGTTCGATTGTACAACATAACTCAGACTTTCGCAGCAATGAGTAGTAAAACTAACAAAATAAATCAGCTTATGAGATTAATCAAAAACTTCACTGTACACAGTGTTTCGGGTAAAAACTTTGTTAAACATTGTAAACATTTATCAGGTGATTGCCACGAAATACACACTTTTTTTTCATCGGCATTTCTAATATAAAGTCATTTCACAATTTCTTTCTTCAGACTGCAAATTTTTTTAGCATGATAGCTCTAGTTAAAACTGTTAGAGAGAAAAATGTGATATAAAATAAAAAATAATAAATCTCTGAAAAAAATCCCTTTATTATCTAAAATATAAATTTCATTTTTTTGGTATGTGAAGATAATACTACGTAGAAGCGCTTAATTTACCAACTAAGAATGCAGAATAAGGAGTATAAGGACATTTATTGAATGTGAATTCATTATTTAATATCAATAAATAAAGGATTTTAAAGTCTATAAAAATATTTGGATAAGTAATAAATAAGAAAGTATTTTAGCTTTCATGTTTATTTATTTATGAATCTTTAAAATGAAAATTATCTTTTTTGAAAATACCTTTACAAACCCTTTTTAAGCTAGCATTAACAATTCATGAAATGAATAATATTTTTGGGGATAACTTCTGCAAAAATAGAATTTTACATATTTTTAGGAGTTAACTTGAAAGCTTATATTATATTTCTTACTTTATCTTTCAACTATATTTAAACTGAAAATGTGGATTTTTCCACTCATTTAACACATATTTATTCATGCAATCTTCTTTATATATCTTAACTATTTCCATTTTTCTCGCTTTCCATGTATATAAAATCGTACAAAGATTTTATCTTCGGTAAACAAGAAAATAATTAAAATGTAAATAATGTAGTGTTATCGATAGACACATTCAAAACGCGTTGAATCATGTATTAGTAGTATATACTTTTACGTTATTTTAGTACTTATTACTGATGTATAAGTATTAACTTATAAAGACATTGTTCGATTTCCTATTCAAAGGAACCTAAAGCACTATTCAAAGGGGATCCGGAAGTGACCCTGAGGGCCAAAGAGCTGTGTCTTTTCTATTAACTCATCTTGAAAAACGATCTTTAAAAAAGCGTCACGAACAGTGATATCCCAGTGACAGGATACCCCTTCTTGTTTGAGAGGAAAACAGGGTTGAAGATCTTCGAACTGCGGGAAACAAAATGCAAAATATGTGAAAGTGATTAAATTAATGACGGGTCTGTCTTTGCCAGTAAAACGAAAGAGCCAGCGACGCTGTTCTACTTAACACCATACATTTATACATTCACTTCAAAGTAGTCATTGTTACTTTAGGATACTGAAGAGGGTTTTCTGATCATCGAATGGGAATTGGATGGTTTTATTGTTCTTCAAAAATGCAAGCCAGCTTCATCGGATAAGCTTCAAGCTGAGCATGTCATGCAGATATCAGTTAACGAGCGTGAAACAGTATTGGATTAAGCAGGGACGATGAACATACCAGTTTAAGAATAAATCCCTAATAAACCAAGAGTAGAAAATCTCTTGTGATAAATATTTAAAATGCTGCTGTATTTTGCTATAATAAATATTTAAAATAACTTGTTGAAATGGCAAATGCAAACAGCAGAAATAAATAACTGTGCTTTTACATCAACTGAAGTCAGAAACACGTGCAGACCTGTGCTACTATTAATAAAGAAAAATTTAACTGTTCATGACAGTACAATTTAGTATTTTAACCGCGAATTTATTTCAATGTAAGATTTTTACGAAGTTTGCAGCAATCATTCCTTTAAGTGACAATGATCTCCATTTTCCCACGGTATGAAGTATTCGAATTGAAAGTAATAAATATCTTGTACGTGTTTCGTTTGAGATATTATACTAAGTAAGGTTACAAATCTTTCATTTTATAAACTCTTTTTACCGTTTTTATTTCTAAGAAAAGGATTTCTAATTCTTTTACTGAAGAAATTACTTGAATAATACCTTTTAATACTAAAGTTTGAAAACCTGCTAAATGCTATACATAACAGCACTTTCTGTTCACTGCCCAGTTTGAATTGATTTCTTTCTTGATTTAAAATTGAAAAAGTATCGTTAATTAAAAAAAAAAAGAAATAGTATGTAAAATAAAAACAGAAAAGCCTGAAAATATTTCCTCATTTCATCTCAGGCTCACACACAATCACATATTATAACAGCGAAAATGCATATGAAAATTTTAAAATGTGAAAAAGCCTGTCTAAGGAGTTGTCATACGATTTTAGTAATGTTCTTAATTTTATTCCACAAAACTTGTTCGACTACGGGATATTTTTAACACAATGTTTTATGCAAAGATGCTTTTTATGTTTTCTTTCTTCTTAAGATTCATTGTTCTCATATCATCATATTTTCCCACTGAATGTTTCTTCTGTTGCGTGCGTACGGGTTCGTTATGAAATGAATGCACAAGTCCGATGAAAAATGAATAAAAATTTATTATTATCACAACAAAAATGCTTAAATTTTCTCAAACTATCATGCAGTATTACAATATCTCACAGTAGTTATCTTTTAACTACTCAAATGTCCAATAGAACGTAATTCAAAACAGCTAAAGAACGCTAATCCGCGAATTCGCTACAATCAACAAGAGCAGTTTTCTAAGCAACAACAAAAACTAAGCAACTACTACAAACTGAGATGTTTTCCTCCTTTTATAAGATTTTAAAATCACGCGCTAGAATTTTCCAGTACTTTCTCGAAATCAAAAAGAGATATTTATTTATTTAATGCACGCGCTCTTGTATTTTCAATTTTCCGGCTTAGCTTTCTTTTAATATTCGTCACGCGCTGCACTGCGCGAGAAATAAATCCATTTAATTTGTAATTGAACTAACATTAGCTTTTTAAATACCAAATTCGTAACACTTCCTTCATTCTTTTTTCCTTCAAATTCTGAATGCACCTAAGATTCTTAGGCACTGTAAAAATATATCAGGAAAGGATTAATTGGATGAAGTATACAAGGGATAATATGCTAATTTTTAGAAACAAAAACAAGCTCCAAATGACATCTTCTACGTAGTTTTCCATTACTTTTACAATAATACTTAAATTATTGTCACTACACATTTTATTGTTTTAATCTGAGGCAGAGAATTCATTCGCTACAATATTAGCATTGTTCTGCTGAAAGCTACGATATATCTATGCAAAAATAAACCGAAACTATATATATATGAGTCACGCTTAGCGAGGACATTGCTGCCAGCGCTACTACGGCACTTCAGTTTGCTGCCGGAGCAGAGGTCACATGAGTCGTAGCCGTGGACAGAGGCAGACGTGCTTTGTCGGCCCCAAGACGGAAGATCCCATTGGACGAACCTTCCAGGAGTTTTGAAGGAATGGTAATCTTCACAAATATGCAATAGTAACCAGCCAGAGTTTGTGAATGCCTTAACCTTGTTCCCAAGATAACAGTTTGCAAGGACTGAGTAAATCTGTCCTGTGAACCGTGATTGGACTGCATCATTTTTGTGCGGTCGTCCGGCAACTATGCCAACTCTATATTTAACAATCTTTCTAGTGCCATCCTAATAGTTTAGTAATAAAGTAGTGTAGATTATTCCTTCGTATCGTGTTCTAGTTCATACCCATGTATAAACAGTATATAACATATAAAATGAAGCATCAAAAAGAAGTTATCCGAATGGGACGAAATTGCGTTTGTCCATACCTTAGCATAGAATATGCAAATGATTGTCTTTGGCGGCCAATGACTGACTAGCTGGAGCTCCAGCACAACACAAGAAAACTCACGGATGGTGTATAAAAACAGAATATCTCAGTGCTAAGGCAAAACGTCCATACGAACGTAATTCCGTCAAACTACGTGAACTGTATCAATGCCTCACAGTTAGGTCTGAGAATAGTTGGAGTAAATGTCACCATTTAGGAGAGGATATGCAATTTGACTAAAGGAGCATGGTGGTGAAATCGCACGTCCGATTTGGATCGGAGCGATGCTACCATTCGACGGTGTTGACAGGAATGGGTGCAACGTGTCCATACAGAACGACAAGAAGATAACGGTCGACCGAGAACGATGACAGAACGTCTCCTCAGATTGATTGTTCGATTGGCAGTCACAGTCCCTGATACGTCCTTATTAAATAACCGACTTGTAGACCAGTGACTGTAATGACCATTTATAGGCGACTCAGCGAACGGGGCATGAGGTCTAGGAGACCATTGCGCATACTGACCCTCACCGTTGCAAAGGCACGTTTGCAGCAGCGCCGGAAGCAATTCGTCTCGCTTTAAATTAAGCCCCTATGACCAGATGGAGCTAGAGACCTACAGGAAAGCAGTGAAATACTTACCAAAATGCCGTTCGCCATATGGCCCAATACCTATGAGTTATGGTACATATAATTTCATTTGATTGCCGGATCCCTTTTGCTGTCATTCGTGACACCCTTACAGCACAGCGGTACATCAACGAGATTCTACACCCCATAGAGTTGTCCTTCCTTTCACGGACCTCTGGGTTTACATTTTTAGACTTTCGCACTGTATTCAAGAGTATGATGCCCGACTGCTCACGACATGCCTTCTACTACTTGTTTTCGTGCTTCTCCGAAAAAGTCCACGCCAGCGCGATCACCAGATCTGAGCAGGCGTCTTCGATTGTCCCTGCATTGTATCGAACTAACTCGCCAGTTAGAGTATATATGCCAAGAAATCTCGCGGGAAAACATCCGGCAATTTTCAAATTGGTGTCCAGCAGTTTGAATAGTTGCAGTTGATAGCAGTTTTAATCATTCCCAGAGGTGGACCAACGCATTATTGAATTTTTTGTTTGCCTTTGTAGCTGCATTTAATGAAAAGCATTCAGTTCCTGTGATACTGTTAGCCTTTCGTTTTCAATGTATGTACATCACATCTATCGATTTTCGTCTCATCTGGATATTTCTTTTTGTTTGCGTCGCTTATGCTGTGGAATATATGTATACACACACACCACACACACATGCATATATATATATCGCGGTGTCAGGGTAAAGAGTAGTTTTAAGAAAATCGAGGGCATCGCCGATTATGAAATAAAGAGAGTGAAATTTGATTCCTAACAGCAAGAAACATGCAAACAGCCGTATTCATTGCTAATTCTGTGAGGCTCCGGTGACAATGCAGTGACAGTAAAATAAGAAAATGGATGAGATTGTTTACGGAAGGTCGGAAACGCGTCTATGACGAATTATTCTCTGGTGGTTCATCTGTAACCACTTGCGATTCGGTGCATATATTTGAGACCCGAATTCCCAGCAAGAGGTGATTTGACAAATGGTACTGAGAAACGAAAACCATTGAGGGAGGAGATAACTTCTATTCGATAACTGACTATCATCATTGGCATCAAAGGGACAAAATCGAGGGAAAAAAATCTCCTTGTTCGTTATGATAAATGTTCTAACCTATAAGCACTTTATAATATAGAAGGAACAGAGAAATTACATGTAAATTCAGAAAATAAATGTTTTTTATTTTATAGGATTGCTTTTAATCTCGAAACTCACTTTTTGCCCGTATGACATCTGGATCCGAATTGATTTTCAAACTGCTTCCACTGTTGTTTTCAAACTGTTTTTGCTCGTACTGCGGAAAAACGACAGCAATTAGAGCTACTGAATTTTGAATACGCTGAGTCCTCCTCCTGAATGTGGGCACCTCAAAATCCGAATTTTGAATTTCGATTTATTTCATATTTCGTTCAATTTGTATTTCACATTTTCTGTTATTATTCCCAAAATGTAAAATATTTATCTATCAGTTTTAATCCACAGATTCGGATATTTGAAATCAATATGTTACCACTGCCTCAAACAAAATACGCATTATCTCCACGCACCAGCGTATTACTATTCAGTAAAGTCTAAAATATTCAGCTTTCAAGTTTAATTTTTCTAATACTAAATAGCAAATGAAGCGATTGAAAAGCAATAAAGCAGTTCATAAAACTATTTTTCTACTTTTCAATCTGATTTATTTAAATAAAAGTACGTTTTTATCATGCGATATCTAATTAAAAATATTTTTTTTCCGAAATGACACTAGTTGGATTCATACTGTAATGTATAGTTTTTTCATTTTTATGATAACTCGTTTGGGGCCTATCTGCTTGAGCGGTTAGTTTTCGAAGAAATAATATAGTGAATATAAACAAGTGTATGGTAAACCCTAATACTGGCCCAGCAGCGGCAGGGCTGTAAAAGACACTGAACACTGGTAATTCTGTCCAGGATTCGTATTCTGGCCAAGGGGTTGACTGCAGGGGTGTTTCCGTGGTTTTCCACATGTATAACGAGGATATGAGACTATTTCTCTCAAAACCTCTTTCACAGAGTATCCCTCCCTTCCGTACATTGCTTAATGGCAGAGTACAAAATAGATAGATAAATAAATAAACCCTAACGCTCTATCGAGAATTTTAAAGATAAGACTGTTTATAAATATTTTATGATTCTGTTTTTACATTTTATGCGGCGTGAGTGTGAAAAAAGAGAAACTTAACAGTAATTAAAAAAAATTGAAAGCATTTTAAAAGCACATTGGTAACCTACGATATTCCGCGAGAGCACAAAAGCCTTAGCAAATCATTTGGTGTGAAATTTATATCTGAAAGCTTTCAAGATTCCCTTTCTTTTTATTTTATTTTATTTTTTTTATCGTTTTGCTTTTATTGCAAAACGGACCTTGCTTAAAAAGTAACCCTCGCATTCGTGCCAAAATTTAAATTAAGCAGGAATGTTTACAACCTGACAGAAGCATTTAGAACCTACTGATGATTTTACTAACTAATGATTTTAAGAAACAGCTATCAGCATGAGAAGTGACAATAAAAGAATGATCAAAACAGAACAAAAATTAAGATATAATAATATTCTCAAAATTATGCTAATAAAGAATGCTAATCTCTTAAATATATTAAAAAAACTGAAACTAGATGCAATGGGCAAATAACAAATTTACTAAAGAATACAAATTTAGACTGTTTTGTTTTCTTCTTATGATATATGGCAAACCAATACGTTATTTTTCCTGAAACACCTTAGTTCAAGTTGTTTTTAAAACTTTTAAAAATATCGTTACGAAATGCCCAGCTACAGGAAGATAGCTTCCCCACAAAGCGGGTTTAGGATTGCAGAGTTTGGCGCTAAATCACCCGTTTGACGATATTTGACGACAAAACTGGCGATATGCCCTAGACGGAGCGAGAGCATTCTAAAACGAATTTTTACCGGTTGGCCCCAGAATGTTCTCGAAGGCAGGACAAAAGCTATGTAGACGGGGTAAGAGAGTATGCTGAATTTGGCAGCTGCGTTATGAGTTCAGAAATTAGCTCGAGAGCGATCAACCGAGTCCGGAGCAGTACTTTAGTGCTTTGCCGTAAAAGCTGTCTTCGAAGTTGTAGACTGAAGGCTGCGCGTTGCTGATTTTTTCAGCGTGTTTATCGTAGTTTTCCGACGGCTGTAAATGTGTGTTTGGAACTCTGCTATGTAATACTGGCAAATAAATTGTGTTTTGATTCTTTATCTAGTGACCCGTAGAATGCAACAGTATTGTTATTACTTAACAAGCAATACTGGTATCATAATAAATGCAGTTTATTAATTTTCTTTTACTTTATAAACAGTTATATCAAACAACATATTTTATATATTTTATTCTAGTGCACAAAAACCTGAAGCTTAATTAATTGTTTATGAAATCAACCAAGAAATTTAAAGTATTAAATTGGAGATTGCAGTAAAATTTGCGGAAGCTTTAACAATATTAAGTTAGTTATTAAGCATGTATATATATATATATATATATATATATATATCTTATCTCTGGAAACTCAAAATATAAACTAATTAATAATTAAATTTATTTATAAAGCAGGCAATAAATGATCAGATATCTAAATCTTTAAAACATCTTTCTAGTGTCTTATGAAATTTGTCATTTCATCCAGATATATCCACTTTTATCCTAAATGAATATCACTTTTGGGAGTCATAGATGCTGAGCGTAGCGACCAGATTTTATAGTACGTTATTATACAATCCATTTAATTAATAAAACATTAATGAAATAGATATACTCATGAGAGACATCGAATGAAAATTTAACGCATTCCACATACACCTCGTAAACGTCTGATAAACTTCGTAAACTGAGTTCTTCAGAGAGTGAATTTTAATATCATCGTTTAATCAATAGCGAGTTTATAAAATTTAGTAGCATATGGGTCATATTTGCATTAGAATCAAGGCTTCTGTAACATAAAGGTGCTAATGTCTCTATTATTTTGATCACAGGCTTTGACTATATATTATATCTATATCTATATATCTATATATATATGGTACTATTAATCAACAGACTGTATCAATAAAATGTTGAAAATTCTGCAAACTAAATTATCTGGTTCATTTTGGAAGGGAGCTCTTTAGATCTTTAGAGAATACGATACTGTCAGAAATGCGTTTTGTTCAAAATACGTTTGTCTCTGGTTTCGTATACATGCCTTAAGCAACTAATGATCTAGATAACTAATCAAAAATACATGAGTGACTGCCAAAAGTAAAAGACAAAAGGCATTATCAAAGTTAGTTACTGAATTTAAAAAGTGAATTATGCAAAATCATTCTTCTGTTTGTTTTCAAAAACGTCTTTCCTTCGCAAACCAAAGTCATTACGTTCTGAATACTCTGAATATAATTATTTAAGAATAAGTTCGAGGAAATAACCATTACTACACACATATATATATATATAGAGAGAGAGAGAGAGAGAGTTTTTCATTTAAATATAGTTTCGTTTATTTTCATCTTTCATTCTGTATTTCGGAAAAATGATATTGGGGGTTGGAAAGTTATATTTTAGTTTTAAGACAATTAATAATTCATTCCCTCGTAACATGAAACATTTCTGGAATTTTCTTTAGGAATTTCCTGTATTTTAATGACGCTAGAAGGCAGCTAATCATATTACGTGTTTTTTAATAATTTAATTTCCTGATTTTATACAGAATTGTTTTTTGAATATGAGTAAATATTTTGGTTTGTCATAAAGTATTAAAATAGAATTATTTGTATGAAATGCATTAGAAAAGATCCTATTTATTTACTTTTGTTTAAATGCTTATAAGTAACCCCAACCAAATGTTGGAATATGTAAATAATTAGAAAAAACTTTTTATTTAATTTATTTTTGAAACCCAAATTTTAATCCCCAATTTAATTTTTTTCCGCTATATCAAATCTTTAGCAAGTCAGTATTTCAGAACTACAATATCTTACTATAATATTCCAACTAATTATTTATTATAATATAATGCCTATTTTTATCACATATAGCAACGACTAATTACTGAAGATTCTTCTTTTATGCAATTTCTGAACTGTGAACTTAACAGAGCTGGAATCCGGAAGCTTATAAATATATCATGCTAACTCATTCATGAAATTCGTTGTTTAAGTATATTTTGATCTTTTGAATGTTCTGCATACATTTTATACTCTACTGGCATTCATGTCTGTTCAAAACAATATGCCTGAATAGTGATTTCAAGTTATTATTGCTAATGATAGGTGTTTATTATTTTAATTTTCAATACTTAACCACCCTCTAGCCTTACTGTAAGAAAGCTAGAGCCACGCAGTGTCATTACTGCTGCTGTCTATGAACATCATCACGATAATATGATTTCAGCAGATTGTAATTTAACATCAAAACTTACGGAATTAGCAGGTAGCGCACTATGCATGCAAATAATACACTAGATGTCAACATCGGAAATCTCAGCAGTAGCCTTCCTCCACTTAGACCTTAATGTGGTTTCCATAATTAAATAATTTAAACCAAACCAAATCCGATAGTCACTCAATATGTATTTCAGAATAATAGTTGATTCAGCATAGCTTCGTGCCATGATGACTTAGCTAACTTCAAAAATGTCGTCGTATTTGGTGACTAATAAATGTATAATGCAATACTAATAGTTATGCCGAAATATTCTCTTCCTTGGTACAGGTATTGATAGTATTATGATCAATGTATAATAGAATAAAATTATTAATAACATAAAGCGAAAGAAAATTGTATTTGTTACAAATAAAAAATGCTGTTAAAAACGGAAAAATAATTCCATTTTAATATTTTCTTAATTAATAGTCTATACACCAAGTTAAATAATTTAATAGCTTGGGTTGTGAATGTTCGCAATGTTTCGAGTAGACTTTCGACTCGCCGCATATTTGAAATGTCTCCATGCCGGAAAAATACTATACATTTATAAACATCCATGCCTTCTCCGGAATACAAGCACGTGCGTTTCGGTACGGAGTCAGAGTCGATAATTACTTTCCCGTCAAGGTGGCACAGTTTTAACTAAAACAACGAATATCAAGATATGCGAATTTCCCGTTTATATAAGCATATAAAAATTTTAAACATCCTCTACTAAAACTTTCTTGCATTTCTCAAACACTCCGTCTAGTTGTATTACCTCCAGCTGAAAAATCTAATTAAATTTTATGTAAGGTTAAATACACACAGTTAGGAGCTGCTAATTCTTTTCCTCTAATCCGATTAGGGCTGCTCTAATCATAAACGTAGGTATTCTTTTGCTGAAAAGAATAATGCTTAAGGAAATTCGACGAAAAAAGAACTGCACAAGAAAATATAGGATAGGGAAAAATTGTTGAAGAAATAAAAAAGAATGGTAGTATGGAAAGGAAAGTTGATTTTGAGAAGAAAGTTATTACGAAAAAAGTGTCTTGGGAAATGCAATGGTTTGATCGGAGTGATGCCCGAGGTCATAAAAAGGTGTACCTTAAGAAAAAAGAATGATTGAGAAAGCATTTTAAGGCATCTAGCCCTGAGGTGCTTTCTCAGACTTAGTTTGTCTGTTAGAAGGAGTAACTTCATTTTCATCCGGAATACTAATGTAAAAATATACATTTAATAATCAAATACTTACGTATATTATCACAAATGCAAAGTACATGACAATATGATTATATTTCAAGATGCGAGTATAAGTCTGCAAAACTCTTTTTTTTTATAGGATTACGAAGATTATCTGCTGAAGAGAAGAGTAGCTACACGAATGAATTTTTCAGAGAAACTGTCAGGAATTCAAATTGCAAATGGTAAAATTTACGAAATCCTCCATGCATCCTACATTTATCGGAGTATGAGCCTGGGATTAATTACCAATGCTCAGTGATTTTTTTTATTACTTGGCTACTGGTGAACTGGTGAGATTTCTTTGATAAGAAAATGACGTCGTGAGATGAAGTAACAGTTTCGAAAATTCTGATTTTTAACTTCATCCTAATATTTACGGGATGATAGTTTCTTTACCACGAAGGCACATGCTAAGAAGTAGCCGAAAGTGCTTCCAATTACATCCCGGAACACTTGGTAAGGAGAGAGAAATGCCTTACATA
Organism: Stegodyphus dumicola; assembly: GCF_044657685.1. Taxonomy (NCBI): domain Eukaryota; kingdom Metazoa; phylum Arthropoda; class Arachnida; order Araneae; family Eresidae; genus Stegodyphus; species Stegodyphus dumicola. The sequence goes on along the minus strand of NC_140776.1, from coordinate 4,946,254 downwards.
ATACAGCAATATAAAGCATGAAATGTTTCCAGTTTTGATTTGTTAGCTAATATCAACGTGTTAGATTTTGAAATAACATCATGCTTTATTCTATACCTTTTTAATGATAAATAAGCTAGTGTGGCTATATTTGTATATATTCGTTAAACTAGTAAAGCGTTTTTAAATAATTTTCTTTAGGTATTTTGTATTATTATTCAAATTATCGTCTACCACATTCTAGCCCATTTCAATGCGTTACACGAAATTTCTTCTGAGAAATCTTTTAAAAGAATTCCAGTTTAAATTTTAGCATTTACTAGACCACTATCCCCAGTTTCGATAAGCTTGTTGACAACTGTAGAGATAAAGCTCTTGGTGAATTACCTGTATTATTTAAACTACAGTCTGAATTTTAAGTAATTCCTTTAACTAGGACTTAATGACAGCAGTAGCATACACATGTAATGCGAGTAGATGAGTAACATACAAGCGCAAAATTCGTCAAAACATTGCAATTCCATTTAAACATAAAATGTACTCATAAATGAATTCTTTAGTATCCCTTTAAGTACTGTGTACCCTTTCGTAGGTAATTATTTCACAAGGCACACTCTTTTAAACTATATGCTACTTTTATTTATATGTACAAAGTATATCATCGCTCGCATACACACTCATACCTACAGCTCCTCTTCGCATTCCAGTGCGCGCGCTTCGATGCCAAGTCCGATTATGATATACCACATTAAGCAACATAATTAAAATAAAGAATAGTTTGAAATTTTATACACTTAACTAGAGAGGAAAATGTCATTCACATTTTATTGCATCTTTTCCAGTATGCTTGGTTGATCAATTTCATTCGAATGTTAAGATATTTGTTTGCGGTGTTTATCATCTTGCTTTACGGCAGTTCGTTTTGCATCATTTTAGTGTTACATTACATCAGTGAAGACCAAAATTAGCAACGTTATCACTTACGGAATGAGATCTGAGAAGAAACGTTACGTTTAAGGGTGTGGGAGGAAAACAGCAAAACTGGGGGCACTGTTTAAATCTGGTTTTATGTAATGGTTAGAGAAAGTATGCCTTAATTGGGAAACAATTAGAAGATGTTACAGATATTAAATGCCGATCAAAAAGATAAATAATAAAGAAGAGATGAGTCATATAAACAGAAATAAAATACATTAGGCTAATGCTATACGTATTTTATTTCTGTTAATGTATATTCTGTGTTTATATTAGAATCTCAGATGACATGATTTGATAATTTCTATGGGTACCTGAGGTCCTTCAAAGTATTTATGATAAATTAATAATAAATATGTCTTTGTTTGTCTCACGAAATTTTTCTTAGATGACTAGTAATTTCGTAGAAACAAGGAAATTTGTACTCATTTTCAATAATTTCATATTAAAAGTTAAAATTTTGTTAAATAGAGGTAGAATAATATTCTCGAAATGCTCGAAGCTTTACTCCCTTCACCCAAAGATCTGTTCAGAGTGAAAAATGTTATTTTTATATTAGAAAAGGCCTTACAAATTCTGCATTTGAGTCAAGATTCTTCATTGACAAATAAGACAGAAATTCCACTAGCGTTTTTTTTCTTATGAGGGAACCTCATGTTAAATTCTACCATATGATAATTTCTGTATCAAAATTTATTAAATAAGCTTATGAAAAAGAAATGTACTTTACAAGAGATCATACAACAGGATCTTTTTTAAACGCCTGGAGAAGCTATATTTTTCAGTAAGGAGAATTCGTGTTCTACTCAAAATAAAAATAGATATATGCCATTTGAAGAAAATATTTGCCGTAAGCCTCAGGTGCAACAGGTAAAGTGAGGTAAATGCACAGCTATGCTTTGAATTACTTGGTAATTGTTTAGCAAATACTCAAATCTTTATGCGGTGCTAATATGCATGAGTACGAGTAATTAAATATTACAGCATTCCCCCTTTTTTTGTTATTCTGGAATTCATTCAAAATTTGAGATTTTATATGGTGTGACTTCATTTGCTGAAGAAATAATTTTTGAACTAGTACACCTCTCATCGCTTTTTTGGTTAAAACTATTTCAGGCGTTAAACTGAAATTCATTTACCTTGGTCAGATTGCAATTGATTTTAAACAGATGATTTTTGTATTTTATATTTTTTCCGAAATTTTAATGGTAAACACCACTAGTTCAGGGTTTGTAATCTGAGGTTTTCGGATTGCATTTTATTTTATATTCAGAATGTTTTCCATTAAAAAGAAAAAACCTCAAATCGAGCTGCTTAAAATCATTTTCATAAGCAGCAACTTATCCTGGAATCGATGATCTGCAACTTTTGGAGTAAAACAATTCAAAGTTAAATTGTACAATTCAAAGTTAAATTGTTTATTTTGATAAGGAAGTCTTTTTGTCTGAAAATTATTTCTCATTCAAGACTCTTTTCAGCTTTTAAGAATGATATTGGTATTTATGATGAATGCCTAATTTATATCGTATGAAAATGTTTGCTATGACTGCCAACGAGTACCGCTGGTAAATAGAGTTTACATAAATTTTAGTTTTATGAAACTATACAATAATAATGGTGCATATCGGAATATGATATTACAGAAGGGGGTGGAGAATTCTTATTCCTTTTATGGTCTTTAATCATTTTCATAAGTCTTTCGGGATCTCTTGTTGTTATTTTATAAAATATTAATATTTTACTTTTCAGAATATTTATTATTGTACCTTTGTACACAGAATAAATAAAATTAAGGACTTTATTTTTTTTATATTGTACTTATATGAAATGGATGTAATATTTGTTCATACTGGAGCTATAAATTTGGAGATTTTTTAAATAATAAAGCTGAAGATTCATATTAAACTTCACTAGTTCTATATCAGGGCATTTACCAAACTCAGATAAGTTTGAAAATTTTAGAGCTAAATACAGGCTTACTTTTCTTAGATTCAAGTTAAGAATTTCTAAGCTTTCTTCAAATCTTCATTTTTCTTTTCTTGGTTGCGGTTAAACAGTTTAAAAAACCAAACATACGAAAATACTTTCTAAATTTTACAAAATAACTAAATAATGATTATTTAGTGACGACGATAATCACGTGCAATGATTTTTGGTATGAGGAGAAATAACGTTATAGAGAATTTTCTGACGGAAAATTGTTATTATTATTGCTACGTAATTAAAATCACTCGAACCAAAGATGTTACTTCTCTACGCGCTCTAAAGAAAATGATTCATGTCTGTATACAAGAATGTTTTCATGTAAAGGAACGAATTTACGTAATTTCATATAGTAATTTATAACACCCTTCAAAAATATGACTAACTATCCTTTGAATAACACATAAACAAATATATTTTAAATTAGTACTTCCCTTCTTCCTCTTAAAGAATATTTTATTCTAAACTCTCTAATTTTCTTTACTGAGAATCATTAAGCCAAGCTAGGGTGATGCTTTTATGACTGTTGCCAAATATGTGTTCGTAAAATGTTTAAGCTAATGTTCAAAGATAATTTCAATAATTCATGCAAAAATGATATAAACATAGGAGCGTGAAACACGTATAATAATAAATTAAGAAGCATTTAGTTTATTAAATCAACACTTTTAAGTATGCCATTCAGCCATTTTTTACAAACACAACACATTGTTTCCCAGCAGTTCACAAAGGAAGGGATTGTTTAAACATTTTGTAGAGAGTGTTTCAGAGAGTCTATTCAGTCATGTGTTTGAACTATGATAAATAAGCTTCGGAATTAGCGATTTTTACGTTGATTTTATTATATACATCACTTCAATTGAAATTCTAGTTCTGATTTTATTTTAAAAAACCATAACATTCTTTAATAAATCATTCATCTTTGCTTTTAAAAAAATTATTCTTTTTCTTAATTAAAGAATTAATATGCTACAGACACTATTTACTGTTATATATTAATGTGATAACCATGAGCTATGAAATGCGACTGGCGTATTTATTATTTATATAAAACCGGAGTTTTAATAAAAGTCTCAACTCCAATAAATTTTATACAAGTAACTTGTAAATACTTTTAACTACGATTGCATTTTGCTTAACGATAAATTTTAAGCAACGTTGTGCTAATGTTACTAACTATTTAAACTTGCTGATAAATTGAACGGAGTTTACTAAACAATAAAAATATGTCTTAGTATTTTATTTACGTTTTTCTGCCTGCGAGAGTGAAAAGAGGGAAATATTTCTATTTTTAGCATGCAAATATCGCTTACAGTTTACGTTTCATTTTGCGATTAATAACGCTTTTGAAAAATAAACTCAAAATGTTAGACAGGAGGCAGTACATAAAAAGAGATGTTCTGAAAAAAAGAATTCGTATTTATTCAATTAAGCAAACCATTTTTTAATAATTCAAATACAACTGTTTCCGCCTCTACAGGGATAAAACCAATAAAATCAGATTCTAAATAACCGGAAATATAGGAAAACCGACAATACATTCAGTTCAATTAATAATTTCGGCTGACAATTGTTAAAATTTGGATGGGCCCTTTAAGATTATTTTAAGGTCAAAGGTTTTGTTTTGTAATAAACATTTCTTCAAAGAATTTTATTCTTTGTGAAATCTCAAAGATCTGTTCTGCCTGAAGAAATCGTGGTTTAACGAACCTAAGTGGTATAACATATGTCTATGTCATAATTATTAAATAGTAAATATCCATATGATAATAAATTTAATTTTATCAAATATTCCCTTCATGCATGAATCGTATATTTATAATTGTTACACTGTCAATCAATATTTGTCTGTATATCAGTAAATTTAACAGGTAAAACATCCATGTTATCGAATATGTACACTATTTAATTTCTTATGCCTTCTTCTTTTTTAGGTAAGGCTTCTTCTCTTCGTTAGGAAGGAAAACATGAATAAACTGCAAATGTTATGTGAGTTTAATGTTTAGTTACAGTTCAAGTTTTCTGTTTTGCTCTTAAACCATTTTATTTAAGTAATATAATTTTAGGATGCTGCAGAGCATTTAAAAATATGATCGAAACTCGCTACTTGATAGGGGAAAAGCAATAATAGTTTCCTAAAAAGCCCTCTTCTAATTTTTTGTGTTGATGGAATTAATACAAAAATATGCAAATCAGTAAATTCGTGAATTTATTTACATCATTAGTAATCATTTAAACAGTGTGACAACCACGATTTTCTTTCTTTATCTACTTCTGCTCTGCAACTTGTTAGATGTATAAATGATGCACTAAACAAAATGGATTGAAGAGAAAATCAAATGATCCGAATGAGATGTACTATGGTTTTAATATTTGCGTTAATTGACAGAATTAAGTTTTCCAAAGCAGCAAACATGAAAATTCGATTATGCCTTCTTCAAAATTCGAACCACGGTTCTTTCAATGCTTATTAGACGCACAACTTTGATGCATGTAGGATGATGTAACAATCCTTTCTAAATTTCCTTGATGTGTGTCTACTTGTTAGTTACATATTAAAAGAGCTTTTAAATTTAGCTTATGTGCGAGAGTTGAATAATGGCTTTCAAGAGATCCATATATGTACAGGGTGATCAAAAAGTCAGTATAAATTTGAAAACTTAATAAATCACGGAATATTGTAAATAGAGAGGTAAAAATTGACACACATACTTAGAATGACGTGGGGTTTTATTAGAAAAGCAATAATCTGATCAGAAAAGCAATAATTAGCATAACAAATTAAGACAAAGCAAAGATGATGTTCTTTACAGGAAATGGTCAATATGTTCACCATCATTCCTTAACAATAGCTGTAGTCGAGGAATAATGTTGTGAACAGCACTGTAAAGCATGTCCGGAGTTAAGGTGAGGCATTGGCGTCGGATGTTGTCTTTCAGAATCCCTAGAGATGTAGATACACTTGCGACTTCAGGTAACCCCAAAGCCAATAATCGCACAAACTGAGGTCTGGGGACCTGGGAGGCCAAGCATGGCGAAAGTGGCGGCTGAGCACACGATCATCACCAAACGACGCGCGCAAGAGATCTTTCACGCGTCTAGCAATATGGGGTGGAGCGCCATCCTGCATAAAATCATACATTTTTTAAACTTTTATTTTGGTTCTAATAAAACCCCATGGCATTCTAAGTATGTGTGTCAATTTTTACCTCTCTATCTACATTATTCCGTGATTTATTAAGTTTTCAAATTTATACTGACTTTTTGATCATCCGGTACAAAGCACAAGTGATATTAAGGCAAAAATACAAATACGAGTATCGCTCCAAGTAACAAGCAAAGTTACTCTACCCTTCTGTGCCGTTTTTGCTATTCATGTACACAGTCTATTGTTTGTCTCTTTAATATAAATCACAATAGCAGCTGTTTATTTTTAATTTTGAAAATCAGTTGAGAAGTTTAACCAATCTGTTCTTATTTTAATTTAAATTTTTAGAATTTAGGCCAAATTTACCAAACAATAATTTGCTAAATATATACCGAGTATAATCACCGAGAATAAGTAGTTAGGAAACAGCTAAAAACATACAAACAGAACTTACATGATGCAAATATAAAAGGTAAACCTGGAACCAATGCCACGGGCCGCGCAGCTCTGACAGCAATTGCTTCCAGCAATGCTTTTTAAGAGTATTTTGTGATATTTTTATCACAAATCCTTAATTTAGGTAGAGTCTGTTCTTTATTCGGAAAATATTACTAGTACAACTATATGATATTCAGTACTGCTAACACAACCTTTATATTAACCGAGTACCTATTACATTTCCCATTCCAGCAAAATATTGTAGCTTTACTTTAACTATGTTTCTGAATTTAGAAACAATGTCTGGACAATTGAAACAATTAAAGTAAAGAATATAAAATATTCCATCGCACATTTTTACTTTTAGAGTAAAAAGATAAGAGAGGTAAGAAGAGTAAACAAGATATATCGAACATATTTTACTTTAGCAAACACTGTGAATATTTAATAACGAAAAAATAGTAAATAAACACTTTTTAACCATTCAATAATAATTATTAATAAGAGGAGTAGCATATTGGTTTTAAAAAATGAGCTCATAAATTAGTTACTTATACATACAAAAAATAAATTTCGTTTTTGGTACTGGCAGCAGCATACCATAAAAAGCAGTCTTCTATCCTCAGGCAATGCTCCGGAATTATTTTAAATTAAAAGAAAGCATCCAGTTAGCTAATCTGACCCAGTTCCTCACAAGGTTCTAAAATCTTGATGAAAAACTGTCCATCCAAACTTCTGGGCCATCAGACTTTGTATATTTTAATATGGTGCTTTCGAATTACCAATGATGTTTTAGAAAGTGCGAATGAGCGCATTAATGTAACCATAAAAACGCCATTCCGAATTCCGAAATAATTAAAATTGTTATTGGTATCAAATTAATTTGCTGCAAAGGATGATTTACAAAATTATTATTTCTGTTTAAATTAAGGATGAACTATGATTTTACGGCCCACCAGCGGCCGAGCGGTAAAGACGTTGAACACTGGTAGTTCGGTATGAGGTTCGAATCCCGCGAACGGGCTGGCTGCATGGGCGTTTTCGTGGTTTTCCCCATGTGTAACGTGTATACGAGCCAGTTTCCCTTAGAAAGTCCTCCACGAAAGGCATCCCTCCCTTTAGGCAGATAGCCCTCGTGTGCTTTGCCATAATTAAATACACCAACACCATGATTTTACACAGAAAATTAGTTTATTTGGTTTCTTACTCTGTCTCTTAAAAAGGTTAGCAAAGAATTAAATTTAGTTTTTTTCCTCTTAAAAACACAAAATAAAAATATTAAAACTTGTTGAAATTTGTAGCTAACAAAAGATTGAGCTGAATCTTAAAATTGCATTTCTTTGGACCATTCGTATTCGTTCTGTTGAAGACTTGATGAGAAAATATAATAGTAGGAATAATTTAACATATCCTTAACGTAAACAAACTTTTAAGTTACCTAAACTGGAAATTATAAAATAAAGTTCGATGAAGAGATTTATTGCATTAACCTAGTAAGCACACATACTTTCTGAAATTTCAAAACGTGAATTTAATTATTCGAAAAAGTAAATTTAAAATGGAAAGATACATTTATTATTTCTTAAATTTTTACTAATTGAATAATTCAGTTTCTTAAGCCAAATATCGCCTAAGTACAAATTTATATCTTACTTGCAACAAAAATTACAAGAAACACTTTTACTGCATTCTTCCTCCATACATGTATTTAAACTAAAGGCTTAAATGCTAAAATTTTAAGCTATAATTTTATTTTGAATTTTATTTCTTTCAAACGAATGCATGATATGCTTAATGAAATGAAAATATTTAAACCCTATGAAATAATAGTTATTATGATGAAAGCGTTCTTGTATTTCTGTATAAAATGCAATAAAATAACTTAATAACGTATAAAGATATTTTATATTTCAAAATATAATTTAGATTGGAATAATACTTCGTTTGTAAGTGCATTTTGAAATCTTGCACCTTTAGAAGAACTTCTGAAACCTTAAACAGTCCTAAGGTTTATTGTAACAAAAATTTTATATGTCTTAAAAGAATTCCGATAACATAAAACTTGGGAATTTAACCTAAGTTTACTCCTCTTTGATTTCTTTTCTTAAAACCAATACTATTTTTAACTGTCTCAGAAGAATTATAGAAGAAAATTGTTAGAAAACACTTTGTTTCAAATTTCAGAAATCTTATATAATATCATCCCAAGCAGCAATAATTTTATCATGACATCTTTTATCGATGAAAATGCATTATATTTTTCTAAAGAATTTCAGTTAAAAATTATTATGCTCTTTAGAATTTCAGTTATGTATGTGTTGTACTTCAAAGTTAATACAGATTTTTTCTTTTTAATTTGACTGTTATTACGTTTCAGGTTTTGCTTCTTAAAGGATATTTCATATAAAATAAACCTTGATTGCTTAATTCCTCAATTTTTAATACAAGAAACCTTTCATTATGTGCAAAATGTATAAAATGCGCCATTCAAGTCAATTCAATAAATTAGGGACATTACAGGTAATTATACAAATGTAAATGGTTTAATAACTGAATTATTATATCTACGCGTATATGAATACTTAAAAAATATATATTTACGATTAAATATGAATTATATCAGATAAAGTTTAATTTCCTAATTACTCTTAAAATTAAGATTATTAAATAATTTTTAATGTGCTGCATCATATGCATGCATGAAGGTAATGTATATTTATGAGCAAAAAATTGCTCTCATATTTCATTCCAGCTGCTTTGATGTCATACGTACTCTATAAATAATTGGCTCTCTGTAAATCAACAACTTGCCTGTTCACAGGCAAAGAAATTCTGTGATTTTGTATGTTAGCGACAAAAACGCCATCATTAAGATGTTTTGAACTTTGTCTATAATCAAATCGCTTTCGGCATCACCAAATGGATTGAAATTGAGCATCATTGGAAACAAGTTGCCATCGAATTATTCATAGAATACGAAGAAACCTTTGAAATCACCGTGGTATAAATTATAAAAATATATTTCACATTCATTTTTGCCTGAGAGTTTTTCTTTTCCAACGGTGAATGTATCTGTGGGATTGGAGGGACGGTACAAGCTAAGTGCTGTTATGGCTTGAGTAGCACCTGCAGCCTCAGAGACTGTGTCAGCTCTCAGCCTGGGTCGATATACTAACACAAGGTAAATAGCAGAGCCCTCAGAAAGGAAATCTTTCAGCATGAGATTTACCATCTTCAAGGTCTTCATAGAGACAGGCTTATTAAAAAGCAATTTAGTTTCTGAAAGTAAACCCTAACATGATTCTCGAATCTTAAAATGTGTAAATGAACGTAAACTTACATATATTTTAATATAATTTTAGCAACATCTAACGGTATGTATTTTATTCATTATTTACGTATTTTTAAAATATAATCAATAATTTGGAAATTACAAAACAAAGCTATTCATATTGGCAAGTATAATAATTTAATATTTTCTACTTTAGGTAGAAGAGGGTACGACAGTTTTGGTACACTTCACAAATCAATTAAATCTCTAGCAATGATAGAATTAGATATGTATCGCTGTTATCTATTCCTTCAGCTTAAAGGAATATTATTCAGCTACTGAGCAGTATGTCCCCGAATTCTTATTTGCATCTATCTTTCGTTATTTTCAAACGTACCGAAACATTACTGAGACAAATTCTGTCAATGTACTTACAAATGCATTGCAAAATATAAAGATGTACTAGAGGTTTATAATAAAATAAAAATATAAAATTAAAATCAAATTTGTTTGTTTCTTACGGCTTTATTCGGAAATCAATCCATTTACGAGAATCAAAAATGAAATCAATTTTAAATTCAAAATCAAAATGTTTTAGTTTTAAATCTATCACTAAAAGTGTATCATAAAAATTAATATTACTATAAAAACTCACATTGTTTTAGTTGCGTTCATTTCAGTTGGATGTTAAAAGAGCGTTTCAAGCTTGCCCTTCAAGCACCTTCAAGCCCCAGTCAATTTTCTTGTGAGTTAAATGAATTAATATGAGTTAAATGTTGATTTTGCTAATTTCCAGATCTAATACATAACGATGTAGTAGGTGTTTCAGAGGAAAAGAATATATAAGATTTATTTTAATTGAGATGTTATTATTTATGTTTTGATTTGCATGCATTTTATCAAATTCGTCATTACTAGAATATATAAACTGATTTTATTCCTGATGCCCCTCTTGCTAACAGCCTGAATTTTCCCTCAATTGGCCAAACATTCGATATATGCAACATGCTTATTCTCGTCTACATTTCTCAGACATTTATACTTCCACAGTTCGACCACTAATAGAATTGTTTAAGACTCGAAATGTAATAATTTTATAGCCATTTGAGCAGCTGAGAGGGAGAGATGCATGAGTTTCTTATACGTTTTGTGATGTATAACGTAATGATACCAACAAACAGTGTGATCATTCTGATTTAATGGTTTTACCTTGCCTTACGAATACATTGGAATTATGTTAGCTGTACATCTCTGCAGATACGAAAGTACGCTTGAGAATGGGAGAAACTCCAAGTACCCTCGTTCGAATTTAAACCTGTAGGCAGATCTGCCGTGATTATCCTACCTAACTCATATTAAACATCGAGAACAATTCTACCGATATCTTTCCTCTGTTCTTCCCTAACATAAAGAAGGTTCAACCTGTATTTCACGTGGCTTGTTTATGATGGTAAAATATAATCAGCACTCATGGGTCCAAATTCTTTACTTTGCCGCTATTATCCGATGTACATTGCGGTGATAGATGTTAAAATTTTCAGCTAACTCACGGATACTTATGGGGGGGATCAGCTTCCTTTGTATGCCTCATTGCATGAAATAAGAACACAAATGGTGTCCGCATAATTTAGCTATGAATCATGAGGAATATGATTTATAGGAATCATGAGGATTATGATCATGAGGAATCCTAAGGAATATGATCATGAGAAATCCTGAGGAAAATGATTCTTATGAGTCTGCAGGAAGCCATGCTAAACAGCAAAGAATTGTTTGTTTCTGTATGCGCGCTGTGTTCGGATTACTTGCTGAAAAGGCGACAGAAGGTCCATATTTTAGTAAATAACATGTTTAAATCTCAAATTATTCGCGAGTTTGAAATCGAAAGGTAATTTTTGCCTGTTACAGAAGACTTAAGGCCGAAATTTTTTATGTTATTATTTCTCCTAATCTAAACTTAATTTAGATCGACTGAACAAATACAGTATGGCAAAGAAGGAAATGTTTGCGTTGGTCATTATAGGATACAATGCGGCTTCGTCCCAATTATGATTGAGAAAACATCTGAAAGAAAATCCAAGGTTCTCCTAATACTGTTTACTTACTAAGTAGGTCTCGAGGACACTTTTGGCTCGACCGTATTTTAAATGCTCCATCCCCAACAGAGACTACAAATTTACTAACATCCGTGCTTTCTCCGGGGTTTCAAAGTGAAGCCAACGCTACAACAGCCGGCTTTCTGAACACTATGCAGCAAAGAGCTACAGAGCTTTTAGTGCTACGTATAGCGTTAAGAGTTACAACCAAATGAAATCGCATTAATAAAGTCATCGATGAAAGTATCTAAAATTATCCTTTCTGCTATCTTTCTATATATCGAGGAATTAACTGTGAAGTTTTAAGTAGCGGTATTGACAGGTTTTTTTTGGAAGAAGGAAATATTTAGTGATTAGAGTTATCAAGAATTTAAATACATTGGTGTGCAAAAATTAAGGACGAAGTCGAAAAATTAGCATATCAGCTGAACGAAGAGGCAGAGCGGACAGAAAGACCAATCAGGAGATTAAGTAAGGTGATGTATGGTAGCACATGCGCAGATATGCAGATAGACGTAATGGGGGAGTGTCTGAGTAGTATAAAGCATGTTGTCGGTGTAAGATCAGTATTTCTGGCAAAGAGATTGCACGACGTATAGCATTTAAAATCACACCGAGTTGCTGCCTCAGCGAGAAATGGCGAATAATCAATCTGTTAGACGACATCTGGATGCTTTTACCCGAGGTCGAATCATTGGGAAGTTGGAGGAAGGCCGCAGTGTGACAAGTGTGGCTGCAGAGTCCGGAATTGCTCACAGCATCGTTTCACGACTTTGGAGACAATTTCAAACTACAGGAACAGCTATCCGGGGGTTTAGTAGTGGTCGTCCACGAGGAACCACACCAGCAGATGACCGGTATATTGCCTTACAGGCTGGAAGAAACAGGCGGCAGACAGCGGGAGAAATCGCTAGACACACGACACAGGCGACTGGACGACCGATATCGCGTTTTACAGTGGCCAGAAGCATGCACGGTGGTGGTCTGTTTGCACGACGCCCTGTACTGTGTATACGTCTAACGCCTGCCCATCGGAGAAGGCGTTCTCTGTGGTGCCCGGAACACCGGGATTGGAGAGACAATGAATGGGGACGAGTACTCTTTACAGATGAGAGCAGATTCAGTCTGAGTAGCGATTCTCATCGCACACTCATCTGGAGAGAGCGGGGAAGCCGCAATCATCCCTCGAACATCATTGAAAAGGACAGGTATGGAGATGGCGGCGTTCTCGTTTGGGGAAGCATCATGCTTGGTAGTCGTACAGACCATCACATCTTCGACGCAGGTTCAGTCAACGGGACCCGTTATTGTAACGAGATTCTTCTTCCATATGTGCTTTTTTTAGAGGCGCTATGGGTCCGCAGTTCCTTTTCATGGACGACAATGCACCATGTCATCGCACAGTAGCTGCCGAACAGCTCTTAGAGAGCGAGGATATTGAACGTATGGATTGGCCGGCACGATCTCCGGATCTCAATCCCATTGAGCATGTATGGGATTTTCTAGGCAGACGCTTGGCAGCTCGTACCTTACCACCAGTAACGATTCCGGAGCTTCGACTGGCTCTGCAAGACGAATGGGGAGCAATGCCTCAACAACTCATTGACACCCTCATTCTCAGCATGGGCAGACGCTGTGAAACCTGCCTAGCAGTCAGGGGAGATCATATCCCCTATTAAAGACCGGATGTTTCTTGCTAGACACCCATCACAGGGATGTTTCGGCCTTCAGTCGCATTGCGCTCCATGCTACTTTTTCAATAAAGCTTCTTTTTATCCCTCTGATTTCTCTATTAAGTAAGTGTTGCTAACATTACTCTTGTCCTTACGTATTGGGAATCTTACGGTATTAAATGTGTTGATTTGGAAAGCTTTTGTACAAAGTTATATTGAAAAAACTGTCTCGTCCTTAATTTTTGCACACCAGTGTATTGCAGCGGAATACGGAGAACAGAATTTTTCGACAAGAAACGACTATAATCTCTTAATATATCACAGTCAAACTGCTGGTATGTATCACAATAATCTCATTAAATATTGATATATACAGTGCAGCAGAACGACTTTCATGAATTTAAATGAATACGAGGTATGCTTTTAGTTTGAAAGCAAGCTTTTAGGTATTAAAGGTTTTAAATAGCATTTAAGTTTCTAATATATACAGTAGAAGTACATAAATGTTGTTTCAAATCAGGAAGATGAAAATCTCAACTGGATATGAGTGCAGCAATAGATTTAGAAAATCTACAGTTAAAGAAGTATCACTATACGTGGATGTGTGTTATAAAAAGTTTGAAAATTCTCCTTTACTATACTATGGATCAGTTTTTCGATAACTTTGAAGGCAAACACTCTGTGAAATTCTTTTCCTTCATTCGATTTTATCTACATTTCCTGAATATTTTAGATTTTTCGATATACATTCCTCACGTGCCATTCGACGTTTCCTCCGCTTGAAAAAAGAAACTCGTTCGCTTTCGAAATTTTTCCTCACCATAGACCAAAATTTTCTGATTTCGCATAGTGGCTTTCCAAATCTTTACCTGGATGATGTAGCGTTGAATTTCAATAACTCATGGAAATGTGATAGGCATACAAATCGTATTGATTGTTAGCTAAAACTCTCCTATGAAACTTCTGCGCTTGCGCCAAAAGCATGACTTTAGATTGCATTCGATGCGTCCTCCATCTAAGTTGGATGAAGACGTTTTGTGTAGTTGGAGGGGTAAGAAGGAAAATGAATATTATTAATAAATCCAGTTATCATTTATAGATACAAATCATATCATATTATTGTTATATTCAGCCGTAATATCATTTTAAGCTGAACAGTTACTGCCATTACTACAATTACTGCTTTACTGCATTGTTTCAACTTTAGGTCGAATTTAAGTTGCAAGAACATTTTAAATCTGGATATTTGGAGAAGCTAGTAGAAAGTTTCCGAATTTATGCTTAGTGGAATTCTTAAATTATAAAATTGAAGACGTGATAAAAAATAAAAATGCTTTTATAACATATTTTGAAAAATAAGAAATATATTTCTTTATTTAACTAAGTACCAATATAAATATAGATGAACACATTTATTGAGAATCTTCGTCAGATATAATATTGCTTACCACATCCTAAATTTCAGAACTTGAAATCTCATTTGTAATATTTCATCAGTGTCATTTAAATTATTGGTAATGAAAAAACGATTTATTTTAAAATTTCTGACATTTTTATCAGAGATATGTTTCAAGCATGTTGGGTGATCGACAGATCCACAGAAATTCAAATAAATTGCTTTCGATTTTAGTCGCACCCTAATTTTAGGTCTTTGAAAGCTGAAACTAAATTACGACTTACATTCAAAATGAAACAATATTAATTTTAATCTGTAATGCGCATAAAGTAAAATAAACCGTATTTCTGTACTAAAAAGATGTAGGGAGGCACCAAAACTTATGTGTAGATCTCAGAATTCAGTTCAGGGTTTCTTATTATTTACAAAATTAGAGTTTATATTCCATTATATTATTATTTAATTAAAACACGATGAAACAGTGAGTAGTGAATCTGCGTAATAGTAAATTTCCGGTAATGTCTGTATGGAACCCTTGCACTAAAGTTCTTTATACAAATAAAGAGTGTAAATTAGCTGCCCAGATTAAGAAATTAATATTAAGAAACTTTATAAGCGTATGTGAAAATCTCTAAAATATTCCGAAATGATCTGACTGACACTGATGTTTTCTCTGTACATGTTTCTGCAAGAAATTCAAATTTTCTAAAGTAAATCCTGCGCGGAGCTCAAAATAAAATATTTTCGCGATTACTATTGCAGTTTGTGAGAAGCAGCACTCAATATTAGATATGTGGCTGGTATCTTGAAAGTTTTTATTTAGCATATTTCTACTAGATTTGCAAGCAAACATACGGATTATATTTCAGCTAATCAAAGCATAATGAATATTTTGCTAATAAAATTTTCTTCAGCCGTTTCTCTTTTATGCTAAAGAAAAATATAAAATGTTAGATATTACTTTGACATATTCTTTACCCTCACAGTGATGAAACTGTTTTATGATACAATTTAAGAGCCTCGAAACGATATTTAAGGATATAAAATATGAGTTCTTATTTTTCCAAACACCCTTTTATGTGCTCTACATGGCTTGGTGGATATCTTAAAATGTAATAAAATATTTAACAATCTTCCCCTCTTTAATGCGTGCCATCCTGATGTAATTTTAAAACACTTCGGATAAGTAATTCTAAAGGTCATGAGTTCGGTTCCAGGTGAGGGCACTGCATATTTTTTCAACTTCCTCCTTCGAATAGATCTAATGACTGTGTGACTGGCGACAGAACTGAAATGTCATACAGGATAATTGGTCCCCAACAGGGTTGCTGAATGCTTCGGCCTTCTTATTGGCCATTTAGATGCGGGAAAATATAGGGATTTTTCTCCTTCCTTACAGCGTGACTTCGTGGTGTAACTGGAAAGCACGTTGGAACATCAAACGGAAGGTCCGGAATTCGATTCCCAGCGAGGACAATGTACAATTTCTATTTATCTACGAATAAATCTAACTGCTGTACAAAGTAATACTGTCTATAATAACTCTCTACCATAACATGCTATAAGATTTTTCGTTTCTGTCCTTAGACTGTCATATGTTACATTTCGGTTGGTAATTTTTGTAGCTGTTTACTTCTAAACATTTATTTATATCATAAAATATTATCGCTCATTCTAATAATACTTAAGAGTTCTTTATTAAATTTAGCATTAACAATTCAAACAAAAGCGCATCGTAGCGCGGCAAGAAAAAAAATGTGTTTAAAAGAAATAAACAAATAAATAGAAAACCAACCCACTTGTTAGATGTAAGTGCTTTACCAATTTTCATCCCTCAAATACTCCGATAATTGAATTCCAATGTTCTTTTCTCTTTGATCACACAAAAAAGAAAATCCTGCTTTGGAATTCTGGAAGAATGAAATTTTAGCGGAGTAAAAGCTGAATCATAAATCATTTACTATCAGTATCTTGATTCAAAAAGTAATTTTTTAACCAAACGGGGTTTCAATCGCTTTTCTGAACATTACGCATGCATATTTTATAATAAATAGTGACATTATGTAAGTTTAACAAATTACGTATGATTTAAAAATAGGAACTTTAACATTTTTTAACAAATATTTATCGCGCAATTTATTTACCCGTTAAGACACATCGTATACCTAAGCACTTATGCGGATTTAACGCAAATAATAATATGTGATAATTAATGAGATAGACAGACTTCTGGAACTTCAAAAACGTTGTTACCATATTAATATGAGAAAAGTAATTATGCAAGGTCTTTTGAAGTTTTTTTTCGTAGTTTCGAAGGTTTTTTATAAAACGGTTTAATTAACTACCGTGTGAGGTTTATCTATTTATTTTAACTAATAGTTCATTCATAAGTCTATTACGAAAGCCTTTCCTATTACTCTCTTTGTACCCATGTTTTTTATGCCAGAATGTAAATGAGATAGCGAGAGTTCATTCCGATTAAGGTAGAATGAAGTTCTGTTTAAGGAAGAGTTTTAGAGCGTGTCTGCCTATTCCAGGCCACGTTGTGCTGTGATTATTATCGATTTTCGTTAGCGCCGTTGAGCATTCTAGCCATTAGGCTAGTTTCAGCGGTTTATTACAAACCAGAGCTCTTCCTGCGCTTTAACGTATTCTGTGAGTATATAGGCTAGTCTACCATACCTTAAAGTTTGGTATTTGTTACGTTATTCTGTTAAACCAGAAGTGCGTGGATTCTTGCAACCCAAATTGGCTTATTGTTAATTTTATGTTTGGATAGAAGGGTCTTATACACTCTTCATCTAATTTCTGTTTTGTTTCACAAGGCTAGAAGATAATTCCTCAAGAGTCCTTTGAAACGTTTATGCTCCCAAAGAGACGTAGTGTTTACAACTGATAGGGGTACAGAGGCGAGTCAATCTACCCTGCCATTATTCTCACTTTCGAGGTAATCGTAGATCAGTTGAGCACTATGTGGAAGAGAGTTTTCTTTTATTAATAGGAACTCAGGAACAGCTGTACGCTGAAAGGTCGAACATAGAGCTGTAATATCGCCTTTCTATGCCACATAGCAATCATGAAGTATTTTTCAAACACACGCAGGTGCGGTCATCGAACTTTATGTCTGCCTAAACCATTACACCTCCACCACCGTAATGATTCTTTTCCCTGATGAGGGAGGGTAGCTAGCGTATTCCAGGCTCTCTCCGGGTCTTCCGAGAATCAGTGTCCAGTCAGAATCTTGACGAATCAATAAAAGGCACGGTGCTCCAGTGAAAGCTGGTCTCATTCGGACGTTGTCTACACCATGTTAAACACACTTTCTTGTGTGATGCAATGAGCGGGACCAAACAGCGGGTCTTCTGGCGTACAGCTCTAGCTCATAAAGCCGTCTGACAACGGTTGACTGTAAAGCATAGGTTCCACTGGCAGCATAGAGCTCACGTGAGAGATGTGATGCTGTGGCAATCGTGTCTACAAATGCTAAAATACCATATAATGATCCCCCTTCGTTGTTTTAATTCTTGGTCAATCTGGTCCAGGTCTTCTCGATATCAATCCAATGTCCTGAAACTATTTCCACTAATTGCAGACGTGACTGGGTGTTGCTCTGAGCTCAGTTGTCACTGGCGTTTCTGGGTAGA
This sequence comes from Stegodyphus dumicola, assembly GCF_044657685.1. Taxonomy (NCBI): domain Eukaryota; kingdom Metazoa; phylum Arthropoda; class Arachnida; order Araneae; family Eresidae; genus Stegodyphus; species Stegodyphus dumicola. The sequence continues at coordinate 4,927,651 of NC_140776.1, read as the reverse complement.
CGAATATATATTTACAGCTTTAAATCCTGAAAAAGACGTGTCTTCGATGATTTGTAGGTGTTTTTATTTTTTTACCGCAATATTTTCGGCAGTGATGTTTCTAAAGTGCGAAATGTTTGAATGGCGGCTTTATTCTTTATTGTCGACGACGATATCTTGTACCAAGATGTTTTTTAATTGCGATGTTTTCTGCTTGCGTTCTTTTCTCCGAAGATGTTTTGTCGGACAACGTCTTCGCACCCCACCCCCTTTCGTAGTTTTCCCCACGACGTTTTCATTCGCGATACTTTTACCGCGATGTTTTTTCCTGTAACCGAATGTGAGCACAAAATTCATAATCAGAAATTTGGTTACGACTTGCGTAACATCTGTGTACATATAAATCAGTAAAGAAGAATTAAATGAAAAAAATTTATTTGGTGTTTATAATGTGATGCTTTAATTACATTTAAAGTCTGAGTAATTTACATATAAACTTAATAATTTTTGCAATTACATTTTTATCAGATTTAAGGTTTTTTAGCAAGCTTGAATGAAATTTGAAATAAGAAATTTCCTTAATTCTTATCTTAATTCGCTCAGAGAAACGAAAAAAAGTTTTATTTTTTTCTTTTAAAATTTTTATTTTCGAGAAATCTTTGTACAAACACTATATCCAAGCTATGTTTTGTTTTATTCTTTTGTCCATTGTATTTCGAAGAAATTTTTAAACATCTTTTTCTTGCAAAAACGCCAGGTATTTTTTTTTATATTAGAAATAAGGATTGTTTAGTTTACTTATATTTACATACAAGCTATGTTCGACATAGCGAAGCTTACATCCAAGCTATGTTCGACATTATTTTATCCATTCTATTTCGAAGAAATTTTTAACATCCTTTTTCAGTAAAATCTCGAGATTGTTTTAAATTTAGAAATAAAGATTAGATTGATTATTTTTATTATATTTTAATGCGTAAAAGGCAGGTGTGCAAAAAACATCATATCATAAAAATTAATATCATAAAAAATAATTTTGCTACGCAGAAACCATTATATCATAAAACAACAATAAAAGCAGATGTATCTTCAGTAATAAAAGATGCATGCTTTCCAAACTACATGAAGTTCATTTCGTGCCATATATTTTAGATAGGGTATTGGTTTCTGTGGACAAATCTGTCTTGACATTTTTACCCAAGAGGTTCGTCTCCATAAGATTTTTCACTTATCTTCTGAAGTCCGAAATGTATTTCTATCTCTTCAATTCAAGAAAAATATATACTCGTATTTCCAAATAAAATTTTACTATTGGATGATCACTTTCGTTTTGATTTAATTTAGTTAGCATAATAGTTTTTACAGCGATAAATAACTCAGCTCCAAACTGCTGTATTGTGTTTCACTTTATTTTCATTAATTTTTTATATTTAAAAAAGTAATTTAGTAATAGTTCTTTAATCGTAAATCTAAAATTATTATGTTAAACAGCTTTCCGTTTCCGATTCCGAATTTAATAATACAATAAAAAATTTATTAAATGCTTTTACCCTAGAGAAAATATATGGTTTCATTTTATTAGCCTAAAAGGGCAATTAGCTCAAAATAGCTATTAATTTTGTTTTGGCATTTTGCGTTGTCCATTATAAAATGGCGTTTAATTTTTCAAATTGTTGCCACCAAATATTAGAGCCCTATATTATATTTAAAGAAATTAAATAATGAAGATTTTGCACGAACATATGTATGCTTTTCTCACTGTGAAAAGCAACGGTAGCTAGAGACATCAAATTTTGAATAATGTAGTCCTTCACTCGAATATGAATATCCGGAAACCCAAATTTGGAATTTGTTTTAGCATCTATTTCATATTTTGTAAAACTTTAACAAATTGTTGATGAACAAACTCAACGATTTCAAAGCGAGCAATGGTAAAACTGTACAGGAAAAAATATCTTCAGCGCACGAGACTGTGTATCGGAAATTCTAAAGGTTATGCTCTTTTCAAATATTTTGTGATATTGATGTTTAATTGAATTTTATGGCTTAAGCGAGAAAATGATATTTAATAAACAAAGGTAACACACAAAACGTTAAAAAAATGACTTTCGGGGCTTAATATAAAATCTAAGGGCTATCAGATTTTTTACTTATTTTCTAATTTTTAAGCAATACAGCGTTTTACACAATTCGCGACAGCAAGCTTTCAGACATTTACATGACGGGCAGGCGATATGGAAGCATTTTTACTAAACCTGTAAAAGTGTTTCTCACTTTATTTCTCTTTTTGCTACAAAAGTATGATACAGGGTCATACATGTTTTGAATTTTTCTCTTTTTATGATTGACTTACCTGGATGTAATGATTGCGGGTAATTTAAAGAAGTAAGGTAAATAAATGTGTTTAAGTCCAAATTGTGCGCCTTCCATTATATTAACGATAATTTTTTAGAGTAAGCTAAGAAAGCTAAGATATTTTACCCAAGTTTAGACAAAATGCATTCACTGATCAATAGCTATTTTTTTATTTATTTTTTTTTCTTTCCTGCTTAAAGCACGTATAGCCGTGTGTCTGTATTAATTTACATATATGCTGAATTACTCCAACTAAATGTCCAGACACATATTTGCTTTATTCTAATGCTAAACCTCTGCAGGAAGCGATTCGAATTTTCGTAATAGCATTTGCAAAATTTGTAACACTTTAAGCTATTTTGAATGCATATTATTTCTCAGACAGAAATTTTAGTAAACAGAAAAGTAACATATGTGTTATTTATAACATATGTACTTGTAATTCCATATATATTCATAACACATATACTCCATATACACTCATAACACATATATTCCATATGTACTTGTAATTCCATATATATTCATAACACATATACTCCATATACACTCATAACACATATATTCCATATACACTCATAACACATATATTTCATATGCATTCATAACACACATATGTACTCGTAGAACACAGAATTCTCACAGTGAACACGGTGGCTTTATCGATTCTTGAATCGTTATCGCGCCCTGCCACGTGCGTCGCAGTGGATAAAAACTGGAAGGACTGGTTTTGTCTCTTTTTTTCTGCCTGTCGTCGTGTTAACGAGTGTGTGGGCCTTCGGGCCACACACAGCTCTCGCCATCGTCCACGGTAAAACATAATGTAATCGAGCTGATATTTCTTTGCATAAGATGGAGGAGAAAACATGTTCTTGTACGAAGAATATAAGAACTCAGGTAAACTTTACTGATTATGCTGCGAGGTAAAAATTGTTCCTGTGCTGTGATTCAACGTGTATAATCCTGATAATTGGAATTTTCGAAGTGACGACCATGTGCGCCAAATTCAAGCACATGAAAAGAAATCTTCTCTCTTCTATCGCGAATAATTGCACTGCCTATTAATTAAGCTTTTTGCAAGATGCTGATAAGTAATGTGCCATCGATGTTGTGGGATTAGGAATTACAGTATACCGTAAGAAATGAACGCTGTGAGAGTCCCGTAGGAATAACGAGTAAGACATGCCGAAAGGCATTCATGAATGTAGTTTTTTTTGTAACGTATATAATCTAGGCTAATCAAGAAAAGTGTGTTTTTGTGATTTATCTAGGCTAATCAAGAAAAGTGTGTTTTGTGATTTAATAAATGTATATTTAAAAGAGAAATACAGACTCATGCATGCCTTATTGAGTAAGTCATTTTATTCTTATTATTAAAGATCATGCAATGTATGCAATGTACTAACCACTAAATTTTAGTTTAACTATTTACGCGGAATTAATTCGCATTTGATACTCTTAGTATCGTTACTTTAATACGATCACGGCCAACAACATTACACTCGTATTTTCATATACATTCATAACATGTATATTCATAACACCATATACACGTATATATTCATAAAAAATTCATTTTACTCCAAGGACAATTTTTTACGTTCTGAAAGATAAACAAAAAATCAAGAAACATATTAAGTACGAATATAATAAAAATATATGGAATGTAATATTTGTAGTGTGTCTTTTCAAAAAAATTATTAGTATGTAGGTGAAACCTGAAATTAGCATTACACATCAAATCACGTTTGACTTATTTCTCTAAAAAATTAAGTTCGAAGTACATTATCTCAATATTGATAACTTCAAGTAGTTCTATCATTACAATATATACAATAGCCTCTCAATTAAACGGAGCAATACCGCAAACATTCTGCAGGATTATTCCACTAGGTGACGATTTACTGGTGTCTATGCATTCCAACTCATGCACAAATAAATTGCGTACTGCATTAGTGTGCATAAAATGTATTCTTAAATGCTGGTTTTATTATTGCATTTTATTATATAATCAATAAATGCTGTCATTCCATTAATTCCTTCTTCCCATTTTTGTATTTCCTGTAAAAAACGTTTATTCTTATGTAATCCAACAGTCGACGCTTGTTCTAGTAATTTGTGTTAGTAAACTCCTTTTTCGATTTGCAATAACGGAACTGGGACCACCAGCGGCCGAGCGGTAAAAGCCGCTGAACACTGGTAGTTTGTTCCGGGGTTCGAGTCCCGGCGAACAGGCTGGCTGCATGGGAGCTTTCGTGGTTTTCCCCATGTGTAACGTTGATACGAGCCAGTTTCCCTTAAAAAGACCTCTACGGGGCATCCCTCCATTTCTGTGTAGTGCCTAAGGGCGGAGCACGTAATAAATAAAAAAAATTAAAAAAAGAAAGGAACTGGATTCATTTTAGAAATGGATCGGTTTACCCACCCAGCTTTATTGAGAGTTGACTGAAAATACTTTCATTAATTGTTCTTTCATATTTCTTTAACACATTTTAAAATTTAAAATTTATTATTTTCTTAACAAATCTCATAATCTTATCTCAAAATCTCATGTCTTTTCATAACAGTTTCACAATTGTTAAATACAGAGCCTATTTTTCATTTTCTTTTTATTAGAAATATGTACACATTAATAATAGTTTCAGGTGTAAGAGTGTTAGATTTTCAGGCTGTCATCCAATGTGTTACTGCCTGTGTTGCGATTTTTAAAATATTTTTTTTTTAATTTAAAATTTTATTGCGGGATTTATATGCGTGTACTGATAATTTGCTACGTTTGCCTGAATTCTTCTCGGCTGAAAAATGTAATTTTAAGTATTAATACAAAAATATAAAATATGTACTTAAGAATTAGTTTAAAATATTAGATTTAATCATGTATACTTATTTTTTTAGAACCCGGAGTTAATGTTCCTCAGTAGATATATTTTACATTCTTGATTTCAATTTCAGTTTGAATTTTTGAATGCTTCTAAAATGTGAAAAAAATTATACATATATTTTAAGCACAGTGTTATGCATAATATTGTGAATCATTTTAGAAATTCATTAGAAATGAACTATGTAAACATTACTAAGTTTGGTTATATTGAAGTACAGGCAAACAGCCCAAGTGTTTTTACATAAATTGTACTATATATTTTATATTTTACACAAAAATATGCAAAGGTTTGGTATTAATTTCCTCTGAAATTTAAAATGTGTCATGAAATATTGAATAATCCTATATTAGTAACAAATAATACAAATTCTGGCATCATTTATTCCTTTAAAAATTAGTCTCTAATTATATTCTGTTATCTTAAAACAGGAAGGTCAAGGCTATTTTCCGATGTGACTCATAACCAGGGAAACTACAGCTGTGAAGAAAAGATCGAGTCACTTCATTTGATTTCTCTGCTTCATTTCCATTTAGCGTGTGTAGCTTCATGAAAGCAAGCGACTGAAGGCTTACTTGAACTAAAGTCTCAGTTGATTTAGAGAGTAAATGGTGAGCTGTGATGTAGACACGAGTAGAGATCACAAGTAATAAGAAGGCGCTGGTAACGGGTTTGAAGCGTCTATTTTAAAGTAACAGACTGTTGTAAATATGATACATAAGTAATGCTTTTGCGGTGAATTTGTTCATCATTAATGAAAAATTAGACGGAATTAGAATACAACAGTCTATCATTTCTTTAATTTTTATTAAATATTTAAACTCAAAATGCAGACGCATTGCAAACTGTTATCATGGAAGCCATAGTTACATAATAATAGCAAATCGGACCATTAATTATGCGCTATTTTTATTCGACAGATATACTGACAAATCTGGCAGCTTGAATTTCTTGTAATTAAATCATTCATGTAACTGCGTTGCGAACAGTAAGTAAAAGAATGACAATATTATTTTCTAATGTATAAAAAAGATATCATTCAAATCGTTGTTATGTAAAGGAAGAAAATAATAATTAACTAATTATTTTATTTACAAACTATATATTTTTTTCATAGGAAGCCAGATTACTAGACTGTAATCGTAAAACACATTTATTACCTTTTGTTATCTTATACAATCGTATTTTAATTATTAATGACATTCCCGTTTTTAAGAAGTTTCTTTAAATAACTTTAAGATACTTTTCAAAGAAATAGAAATTAAATTATGCCCATTACACATGCGATGTAATTTACCAATGCAGCATGAAGCAAATGCTCCCTGAAGTCAGATTGTAAAAGATAATCATAGAAAATTACATCCAGTGCGTTTGATTTAATTTTTTTTTATATTCTGTTCAAATCTTTCTCCCCAGGAGTGCTTTTAAAGGATTCTATCGAAATTCGATATTGTTTCGATCGTCTGATATAAACCATAACGGATAGTTAGTTTTCCCTCTCTAACGCCTAAGGAAAATCGTTCCGCTTTCAATGTTTTTGAAATTAACTGCTCTTCAAGAAGAAGAATTTCACAAGCAAATCTGTAATTCAGAGAATTTAAGCAAAATACTTAAAGCAATTTTAAGACAGGAGAATTATTCGGAATTATATGCTCTAAGCGTCAATTACTTTTACATTTCAGAATCAGTTACAAATATGTTACGTTTTAGCTTTCAAGTATCCTTTCTAATATATCATATTTAAATAACCGTGCTCTTAAAATATTATTACAGTAAATTTTAAATATGTGTTCTTCGTTGTTTTAATGATTTTTTAACTCAGTCCTTTAAAATTCCTTAACAGTATGGTAAAAATAAAGCTTTCATGTAAGTTAAAAAAAAAAAAAAAAAAAAAAAAAAAAAAAAAACCGGAAAAATATAATACGACTCAAATATTAGCGTCATACCACAGGGTTTGTGTACTTTTTATGCTGCCGCTAAACCCACAGCTTACCATTCTGCGTTTGGACTCATGCCTGCTCACAAAAGTTTTCTTTCTCTTTTTAATTTTATGATCTAACATCGCATTCTTCGCACTTACACCACATAAATTCATCATAAAAATCAAAGAATTTTAAGCAGCAGATTTTAAAAATTTCCGATAGAGTTTAAGCAGAATTTGTACAATTAGCAGAATTTTTTGCCGCAGATTTTACTCCCGACGTAGAGGGACTTGTACTTTTTACCCCTCAAAATGTTTTAATTAAAGTAAACACTACGCCAAACACAGTGTCCGTTTTGCCTGATTTTAAGTTTTACTTTGGCATGTTTCTCTTTTCTCTTGATAGAGCTCTAAGTTTACCATCCAGCTTCCTATTTTCTCCACTCTTTTCGCAGTTTGTGATATCAGTTCTTCAGCCTGCTTAGCACGGGAATCAATCTACAGAATACTTTTATATCTTTACCTTTTTTACTTTTTTCATCACTTTTTTTTCCACTTACGTCATCTAATATTTAGCAGCAAAATTACAAAGTTTTTAAAACCAGCAGATAGTTAGAATTCCCGATAGAGTGTTAAAATGTTGGCATAAACTTTTTTTATATTCACGATATTACTTCTTTAAAACTAATAAATGGCGATAACATTCGGTGGTAACATCCTTTCAGTTGAACAGTGATACGGACAGAAAAGTTAGGATCGAAATTGACATCACTTCTGGCGCTAAAAAATATGCATGACTGAAAATATTAGTAACCACTTAACTGCCGCGATCTTATCTACCACTTAACTGCCGCGATCTTATCTATATGTCGTCGCGTCTTAACTCAAAGACGCGACGATGTATAGATACGCTGGCGCAAATGCACCTCTTCATCAAGTAGTACATTTTCCCGTAATTTACTGCTAGCCGTATAACTACGCAAACAGCTTTAGAATACAACAAATTGACGTTGATCAAAGGTGTCTCCAGGATGTGCTTTCTTCACAGACAGAAGACATGTTTCTGGAAAGGATGAAAGTTCGACACAGTAGTTGTCACCTTAGAACATATAGTTCGAGCAGAAACGTCAGCAGCTTGTGTTTTTATTTCTTGTTTCATTTCCTGTTTTGTTTAATAACAGTATATGTTATTATTTGGGCCGAATATGTCTGACATCGAGTTAGATGACTATTTTCCGCCATCTTCATGATCAGAATCATCAAAAGACGGTGTTATATCACTTGAAGAGACTTACGATAGAGTTGGTAGTGCCTTTTAAGATGCACGGCATTGGACATCTGCCAATATGAAAATTTCAACTGTGCTGTCTTCAAGCTATTTTCGAGACAGTCAGAAATAAAAGAAAATATAACAGCTATTTCTGATATTTTTATTCATTTTTATAAACCGTTGATGGGTCATATTATAATAAAGACTAGTTTTCACAACAATACATTAGCCTACATCCTGGGGAATAAAAATCAGCACAATGTTTTGGTATCCAACAAATGAGAAAAAATGTACATTTTCTTAGGTTTACTTCTTTTGCAGCGAAGTAGTCGCAGAGACACTTATTTGCAACATCAAACTCTACTGGAAAAAGAATAAGTTGATCGAAAGTCCAATTTTGAAGTAAAGTATTTCTCAAAATTGTTTTCAGTTGATTCTGAACTTTCTACACTTCTCCAATTTATTACAATTAATGAAAATGGACGTCCAAACGCAAGACTCAGAAAAATACCATCTGTTTTTTTCTGACTTGATAAAGAAATTTTCAAGGGTTTATTTACCAAAAAGTGATTTCATCATTCTTGAGGGTTTGATGCTTAAACGAAAACTGTTCAATCAAAACGGAAAATCCTCGTGTGATTTTTGAGCAATGAGCTTCTCAGGCAGTAACTGAAAATATTTTAGACATTAACCTTTTATTGACACAATGGTAATGAAGAAAACCCTTTCACTCATGATGACACAAAACACATCTAATTAACAGGTATAAAGCCAACTGTGGTTATCGATTATAGCTTGACAATAGATGAAGTTGCCGGAGTTGATCATACTGCAGTTTGTTATTCCTATAAAGACAGAAGAAGCATTATATAACTGCATTAATAATTTTCTGCCACCTTCTAGACACAGATGTTTGCAATGCGTTCATTTTACAAAAGAAACAGCTCCCAAATGTTATAATTCCTATTTACACATGAATTTGGTTGGTTGAATATGAGTTTGGTTGAACGTTTGGAGTTCTGCGCATGTCAGCGGCCATGTAATGCGCGATTTAATTTGCTCTTAAATTTGTCTCTATATTTTGGTAAATATGATGCTTTTTCTAGTTTAAATGCTTGTTTTACATTATATTTGTGTTCGACATTGAAATAAATCAGTGGATAGAACATACAAGTCTTTTTCAAGCGATTTGAATAACCTGAAGTTCCGGAGGTGGCTAAGCCTAAAAATTGGTGTGCATTGAATTTTAATGTGGCGTTAAGTAAATTGAACACATATTTAATATTGCGTACGTAGTTTCACTCCTAGATTGAACTTGTTTCATATACTGTTTATGACTTTTGATGTTTTTGAGAATTTACCTGATTTGCATGAAGCTTATTTAAAAATTCTGCGTGTTTTGAATTTTAACACCGTGTACGATTGCTTGAACTTCTGCTTTATATTACTTATGAGTTTTCATACTTATAATTCATTCAATACAGTAATTTTGAACTGTTTTTATATTTTTTGAGATTTCGTGTGGGTCAGGCTTAACTTATTTATTATCGAAAAGTGTTTTGCACCTTGGTCTTATCTTTTGGCGTATTGAGTATTATTAATATTTTGCGCAAAATTCCATATTCCGTTCTATATTATTCTACAGTTTTTATTGTACTTTATTTAATGGGGTTTTAAGCATTAATTTGAATCATTGTCAAGCAGCTGCCATACAGCTCTCTGCGACTGATGAAATTTTGACCAAGACCCCACACGTTATTGTGATTCAAGGGCCGTACTGCATTGAGGGCACCTTTGCATATAGTATACAGAAATTGGAGAGCTATTCATCAAAATGGTGAGAAAACGGCCATTATTGTCGTCAATCCTAATATTAACTTTATTGCGGATTATTCTTTAGATTTATCACCTCTATAACAATTAATTCTGGTAAAGATTTATATGGAGTTCTGTGTGTTTATTTTTCCCCAGCAGAAGATATAAATTTGTATCTCTTTCAGTTGGATGACATTTTAAATTTATATACAATTTTTTTAATTTTTGGAGACTTTAATGCAAAGCATTTGAGTTGGGGAGCTGCATCGGTTGATGCGAGGGGAGTTTTAGTGAACGACTTTATTTTATATAGAAATCTTTTATTATTCAATAATTTTCTGCCCCCACTTTTTTATCTACAGTTGGAGTTTGATATACTGACTTGGTGATCGGCTCTTTAAATATAAGTGTTTCAGACTATAATTTTATTATTTCAGATGAATTGACTCTTAGCGACCCTAAATATTTGATTTTAGATGCGGATGGAATTGTATATATAGAAACTGGTGCCTGTACTATTACGAGGAATCCAATTTGTATCAAGAGATTTTGTGTAAAAATTTAAAGATTACGAGTTATCAGGAGAGAATTATAAGGGCTAGTACTAAGTCCCAATTGGATGAAATTAATGAAATTATTTTTGAGATGGAGAAAGATCTTGTATTGCATATAAATAAATTGCTTCGTATTAAAAAAAGGACAAGATAATAAAATCTCTTGGTGGTCGTCGGAGTTAAATAGGTTGAAAAGAAGAGTTCGGTCGTTAAGAAAATCCTATCAGGTGAGATGCATTTCGGATGAAATTAGAATTCATATAAGGATCTGCTATAAGAGGGAACTAGCAATGTATAAAAAATTATTTAAGAAATCAAAATATGAAATTAAATTAAATTACGTTTTGAAAAGTAATTGTTTTTGTGATGGATGTTTTAAACACCTAACTCGAAAGGCAAAAAGGGTAACAGTGTTGAAAAGGCCTAATGATAATCGAGCAGGAAATATAAAAGATGTGAAAAGGGAAATTTTAGATGAAATCTTCGGAACTAGTATCTCTATACAGAATAATTTTGATTTCGTCTTAGAAAAAATAAATGAATGTAATGCCGATGACAAGGAATTCATGCTGGATGATATTCGGACACAGCTTTGTACAAGAAGCTCCCCTGGTATGGACGGTATACATGCGGGCAAAGTGAAGATTTTGTTTGGTTTTTATCCTAGCATTTTCCGGCATTTATATACTAAGTGTTTGTTATATGGTCTCTTTTTCTGAGGTTTGGAAGATTGCAAAACGAGTTCTCATACCTAAAAGCAATGATAGAATGAGGCCAATATGTCTCTTAAATGTGATGGGAAAGGTGCTTACAAATTGATTGCAAATCGCTTACAATATTTTATAAAAACGAAGAAATTTATGTCTTCTAATAAATATGGTTTTTGCGCCGGGCGGAGCACAGAGCATGTATTATATTATATTATTAATTTTATAAGATATAATAAAAATATTCATGTGGTGGCCGTCTCTTTTTGATGTGACTGAAGCATTCGACTCTATTCGTTGGCCGTCACTCCTTGCCAAGTTACTTGAATTGAAGATACTGGGAATGTTTTAAACATTATTATAGATTATTTCAATAAAAGGAAGAATGTGTACGAGAATGAATTGGTCAATCTATAATTATTGATCCTAGCAAAGTTTGCCCTCAGGGGTCTTCTAGTGCTCCTCTGTACTGGAACCTCATTGCATATGATTTATTGAAAAGACATTTTCTGAAAATATACGTTTGGTAGCCTATGCTGATGACCTTCGGGTGCTTATAAACGGTAAATCTTTGGAAATAATTGAAGGATATTTTAAAGAATTAGTTATGGAATTAGAGGATTGGGGAGAAAAAGAAGGATTAAAGTTTGATATTCAAAAGACAAATGTTATGTTCTTTCCCCGTGCAGTAAAGCAGACACGAGAACCAAGGTTGAAATATAAGAATCAGAAAATAAAGTTTAGAAACGAAATTAAATAGCTTGGTGTGATTGTGGATGATAAATTAAATTTTATTTCACATTTTAATATGGTTCATAAAAAATCAGAATATATTTTAAACTATTACAGGAAGAACTTCCCCAGTGAAATTCTGTCTATGAAAAATGCCATAATAAGGTCAATCTACGAGACTGTTGTGATTTCTCGAATTTTGTATGGCATAGGCGCATGGGATTGCCGGGCGGAGGATTTGGTTAGACTTCGTATGAAACTGGATACAATGCAGAGAGCTTGGTTACTAATGCTTGTGAGATGTTTCAGAACGACCTCTACTGAGGTTGTTTGTATACTGGCCGATGTGCCTCTCCCCCTCTTTCAAAACTATTTGTTTTTTATTATGATAAATTTTATTTAAGAACACGAAATTTTGATTTTTAATTATATGGAGATTCTATTGTAACATGGTGTGCTTTTGAAACATTTGATTCACCTTGCTGAAAGAATTTTTATTCCGTATTATTTGGATGCTCCAAAAATAGGAGAAATTGGCATTTATACAGACGGGTCAGGTCTGGAAGACGCCATTGTTTTCGCATATGTTACATATTATTACGTATCAGTGATTGAGAATAATAAATGTAAACACAATATTTATAACTCAGTTTATCAAGCGGAAGCTATGGCTATTTTTTATTCATTGAAATGGATTGAGAAGACTCTTAAAGGGAAATATGATATACATATTTATTCTGACAGTTCTTCAAGCTCTCTCACGACCTGCTCAAGACAATCCTTTAATAGTAGATATTAGAGAATTATATAAAGATTTGAGAGAAGATCAAAATATTGTGTTTAATTGGGTGAAGGCACACGTTAAACATTTTGGAAATGAGAGTTCGGACGCACTGGCCAAGAAGGCAGTTACCGATGTTAATGCTCGTGATATTCATGTACAGGGATCAACAAGGAAAGCTGAGACTATTATCAAAAATTATATTTATGATAAATGGAAGGAGGAGTGGGAAAGGTATGATCGAAATAAAGGTTATATGAAATTTGTTAAACTTAAAAAAAGTTTATGTTATTCAAACATTGACGTTGACCAAATCATGACAGGTCATGGCCGTTTTCCTTTCTGTTTTAAATAGTTTCAATTACAAGAGTCTGACCTCTGTTATATCTGTAAAGAACCGATCACTGCGGAGCATTATGTGTAAACATGTAAATATTTTACTGATATCAGGAATGAGTTTAAGAAAAATGATTTTTTAATATATATGATATTTTAAATGATTTTAAAAGACTGAAAAATTTGCCAGGAAGATGATGGAAAAGATTAATCATGATAAGCTTGTAGTAGGGATTTTAATTTTAATTTTGTTTTTTAGCTATGTTCTTTATGTCTGTCTTTTGGATGCGTTGTTGTTTCTAGCTTTCTTTGGCGCAGCCCGCAAAGAGGCCATAGGGCGACGTAAAATCTGCCAGGAAGGTGGGGCTGCGTCTCTCATATCATATTATTTGGTTGAACGCGTTTTTCAGAATTTTCACGCTACCATTTAACAGTCTGCCAAAAGATAAAAGTTACAATGTGACAGTCCATTGCGACTTACGTCTAGACATTTTCCAGACTTAATGTCATCAACTTCTTCAAATAAAATTGCAGACGGGAAATGAACAGCCTGATGCAAGTAAAAAATTCGTCGCGAATCCCGCTATGAATGTGCTGAATGTTAGATTATGCGTTCAACCAATGTTTCAGGACATATTATATAATAGCTAAGTAAAAAAATCTTTATTTTATTTTTAATTATTTTAATACTGTATTTTCGATAATTTCACTGTAACAATAAACAGTTTTTCGACTGCAAAGATAGTCCTTTCTTTTCCGCAAACATTCCGCGCAACTACACGCCTATGCGAAGAATATGACAATGGGGAAACAATGGTGCCACTAAGGGATAGTAAAAAGTAGGCAGCTAAATTCATAGTAAAGTCATAGCTATTTTAAAAGCAAATCAGTTATTGCGAACTTGTATTTTTTTTAAACGTGTAAACGCTTGCAGTGTACTATGTAGCATAGGAGTAGTTTACAAGCAACTTTGATACTAAAGCTTTTACTAAAGTCAGATCCTAAAACTTGTTGTATCAAAAACTTTATGTCATTTACCACATAGATCACATGTCATGTTCTCTGTAAAAATTAAAATATTGGCATTTCAAACATTTATATACTTTATTTCCAGTTTTCGAAATGACTAGAAAAAAAACTTAAAATGTTTCGAAAAATCGTATTGTTACATGTCAGACGCGATAAATAAAAAATTCAGCTCATTCTACATTGAGATTTAAAAATATCCATTACTGCTAAGTGTACGAATAACAAACAATAGCGGTTTTATTCTTATAGATATTCTTTAGAACGTTTGTAAATGCTTTATTACTATAACTTTCAATTACAAGAAGTCACTAGAACAAAACAGCAAGAAACGAAAATTTTGCTCAAGTGAACACAAAATTATTAACCGAAAGTCATTAGTAAGATGAACCTGAATGTCCGGTTTATAGTAATAATTCTCATACAATGGAAGGCTTGAACAAATGCATTAATTTTTTTATATATTATGTAAATAGGAATTGATCACTCAAAAAAGAAGCTATTAATTTGGACACATACTTGTGTCCTCAGTCATCCAACTTAATCACTTGATCTAGTTAAATTTCTTGAATAATCTGTTTTCAGTGAGCCTTTACAATTTTATGCTAAAGAAACAACCGTTTACTAGATGCCGAGTATGCAGAGGAAAGACCGCCAAAATTCTATACAGCTGACTTCTTCGTTTGGAATATATAAAAAGTTTCCAAAGAACTGTATTTATACGACTCATAGTTTTCATTATAAACGCGAAGGAAAAGTATTCCTCTGACTACGATTCCGGCATGATGAAGCTCCGGAGCATTTCAGAGCTTCTGTAGACGATTATCTATATATTGAATACTCGGGTTGCTGGATTGGATGTGGAGATCCGGTTTTATGGCCACCACGATCGTCAGATCTGATACCTTTGGATTTTGTCCTATGGGGCTATCTGAAGGAATTTGTCTATCGAAACCTAGTTACTACAGAAAATGACTTAGTTGGTCGTCATGATGTTGCGTGTATTTTGATAGACAGCACGCCTTTGCAGTGAGTGAATTCGACGGCGCGCGCAAGCGTGCCTTGATATGCGCGATGAACATTTTGACCTTCTTACTGTGTAAACCATGCAAATACCGATGTTCATGTTTCCAATTTTTTTTTTTTTTTTTTTTTTTTTTTTTTTTTGCGCCAGATAATATGTCATACTTTTCTTTCGCATTTTTTTCTC
Source organism: Stegodyphus dumicola (assembly GCF_044657685.1). NCBI lineage: Eukaryota > Metazoa > Arthropoda > Arachnida > Araneae > Eresidae > Stegodyphus > Stegodyphus dumicola. Next base: position 4,912,086 of record NC_140776.1, on the reverse strand, counting down.
GGAAACTATGGGTCGCGTACGTAAGATTCTTTGAACATTTATTGCAAAAATTTATTTTTTTTATTTATTGCAAGCGAGGAATCTGGCTGTGCAGAGTTTGGGAAGTCTTAATGGGACACCTTGATGATGCACCATTAATGCTCTTCTTCATTTAGAAGCTTGCTCTACACAGAAAACTTAAACTCATAATGGGAAAAATTGCAGGCTTTGGGTAGTACATTTATCATGTCATCTAGTGTACTACTGATTCGTTCCGAAACTTCAGTAAGAACTATTTTACTCCAGGGTCTCTCATTGTATGGTACTAGTGCTTTTGTGCAGCGTGTTGTGTAATTTGAAGGAAAAGGCTAGAGGGCGTTGTTGCTCGGATAGTTGAAAGAGAATAAAGTTTGTTCATGTCGAAGGCGGCGGCCTAAGAATACGCTCTGTATATAGTAATTAAAGTATTGTTAAAAATGTAAAAGTGTTAAAATTAGTGAACTCACTGAACCACCATTATCTTATTTGGAAATGCACAAAATATTATACAGCGTGTTAGTGTGCCATTTTAGTATGTGTGTATAATGGAACTCTGTACATAAGGTCTCTAAGGTAACTAACATAACCACAACAAAAATGCACCTGAGTAACGCATGTGTGTTTATTTATTTATTTATATGTATGTGTGTGTATGTATGTATCATTGTAGAACTTGCCTGTAATCAAAAGTAAAATAAGTGTAAATTTTTCAACTGTTAGCCTGAAATGTTTGCGTACGTGCAACAACGAGCGCATGTGTAAAACAAACATTATTGTAACAATATATTCCCATTGTTTAAACCTAGGTGCACATAAAATGCACAACGGTAATGTTTTATTATTAGTGCATAATATTTATGTAAATGCTGCAGTGTGTGCATCAGTATACAATTGATGTACTGTGTAAATTGTTTAAAAATCAGTTTAAAATGCTCAAATTTCAGTATACAGTATTAACAAAAGTTTCCGTTAAGCTCCTGACGCCGTGCTTCTGGGGCACCAAAGAGTTTTTGTGCTGCACAGTTGCGGGCTCCGAAAGATTCCCGAATAGTCCATTAAGCCGCTCAGGTGTCTGGATAAGCTGTCACCTGTGTGTAGATAGATAGACAGATAGATATTCTGACCTTTAAAAGACATATATTCTTTCATTTCGGTTACCTTTATGATTTCGACTCAATACTTTGATATTAAGTTACAAGATCGTAAAGAAAACGGCAAATTTCATTTTTTGCTACAGTTGATTTTCAGTAAAATTTCATTTTATGAGTATACTTAGTGATGATTTTTGTATACTGAACATTTTTATGTTTTGGATCGTCTGAGAATGCATTCTGCTCAAGTTCGAAATTTCGTTCCTCTTGACTAAACTTTCAAAAACGTTTCTTTTAATGGCTTTGTTCTTGTTGCTGCTTATGCTCACTTTTCGGACGTAGTCAGTCCAAGCCCACGAAAATTCTTGTGACAAGGAGCGCTAGAATACGCCTGCCTTTGGCAACAACCTTGAGCCCCATTCAGGTAATAGTGCGATTTAGTTCAGTTCCGCCTCCAATGTTCATGGAGAGCATCCCGGGGGACGGCTCCGATGGTCTCCAACCCCTCTCCCCTTGCACCAAACCACACGACAGGAGTGCCGCCAAGTCTCCCCGAAACTATACATTTACAAACATACATGCCTTCTCCGGGATTCAAACCTGGGCCCTTCGGCAGGCCTGTTAGCGACGTTCACCACTATACCGGTCGGGCTGCAATGTGTTGGTTCTTTATGTGTTTGTTAACTCCAAAATCATCTTATAATAATATTTAGGAGAGTACAGAGATCTTCTATCAGGAGTTAATTTCGATATTTTAATTCTCCCACTTTTATTCCCGTGTAATTCATCTTGTAGCAAATTTCACACGTTCATTTATTCGATTCGTCAGAGATTCGGGGAAGGGGGCTCACTAGTAGCTTGTAATCCTTCAGATGTTAAAAGCAATATCTAAAGTTTAATTTAGTTTATAAACCATAATTTCGTACGCGTAAAAATACAGAAACGGGATTCTGAAATTCTTTCTTGGAAAGCTCTTCTTAATAAGATTAAATTTTGAGCAACCGAAACGTTTAAACTCAGAAATTTTTCATTGGATACATTTATCGAAATAAGGTTTCTAAAATTAACTTTTTTTATTTATAATATTTAATTCGAACATTTTTTTTCATAATCAAATATATTTTTATCATACAAATACTTAAGATTTTTTTTCACTTATGCTATATATATACTATATATATACTCACATAATTAATGCTATTATGCACGTATGCACGTATGCTATATATATACTCACATAATTAACGCATAAGTATATAGTTAAGTAAATGCCTATATTATTTATGAAATCGTCTTTAGTATGATTTAAAACTTGCAAAAAAAAGTAAAATATCTTAAAAGTAGCATTGATACCAAAGCTTCAGTTAAAACTACCTGTTTCAAATTGCAAAATAATCAATCTTATGCAGCAATTAAATAAAACGAAACAGCAAAGATGCCATTTTTACTTATTTAGATCTTGAAGCTAATCAGAATAATTGAAATGAACGAAATAACAAATAATTATCTTCCTTTATTATAAAGAATAATACTTTATTACAAATAATAATAAAGTCAAAAGTCTCATTTGTTAAAAAAATGTCCTTGGAAAAAAAACGATGTTTTAGATAAAAAGTAAATATTTATGATTAATTACGATTTTAATCATATTTCTCTAATTACCCCCAGTGGCATTTGAGATTTGTATTTAAAAAGGAGAAATTAATTTTTCCGTAAATATGATCATTATTTAAAACTGTTTATTCGCGTTGAAAATCCAATTAATATTATCGCTTAGGGAAGTGAAAGACAATGGATACTCTCGAAATAAACGTATTTAAAAAGGATAAAATAAAAAAAAATAAAAAATGTGTTACTACAAAATACATTAATTAGTACATCTTATAATTTTTGCTCATTATATTTTAATTACATTAGAAGTTTCTAATCGTTTTAAGCCAAGATATTTTCTATGAATTATTTTAAACAATCTCACTATACTCAAATTACTTTTTTTGGCTGTAGTTCTTTCTTATAAGAAATATAATAGTTGGCTCACAAACGCTGCATTCCATGTAGATTTAGCGCTTTGAAGAAAAGAAGACTTTATTATAAGCTATCATTTAGTCACTCATGAAATGTTACACAGCGGGTGGAGGGGCGAATTTCGCCATCGATTTTTAACCTGCTTCCTGATAGCTATCAAGTTGAAATTTTGTATACACATTGTTTGTCGATGACAATGAAATGTGCTGAAGCGATGTTTTCGAAATTCGATTAAGGTATTTTAAATTTAATGCTTAAACGATTTTTCGCACAAATCAACATTTAACAAACAAACTAAGCATATCACAATTATATTCTTTGTTCCATCGAGTGCATCGGGAAAAAAAATTGGCGAACTTTTACGTTAATGCTGTTAAAGTTTCAACATCTAAAAATGTATCGGCTGTAAAATTTTGAAATTTTCACTGGTTATAAAGCAAGCGTTTCGCCTTTTTTTTTAAACACGAATGATAAAAAATATCATTTGAGCTATTTTCTACATTTAAAAAAATGAGTTACAGTCTGAAGCAGATGGGGGGGAGACCTTTTGAGCTTGACAGCTTGGCTCACTTGATAACGAAGTTTAGCATATTAATGCATTTATGACAAACTGGCGATATTCGTGTTTTAATGTTTGCTTCACGTAAAATGCTGGTTTAATAATATTGCTATTATATCTAATATCAGAAACTGAATGTTCAAAGAGATTTCTTCATACTGCAAATGATGTATAGTTATTTTTCTTTATTTCGTAACTTTTATGATAAATTTATTGCCTGTAGGTTAATACTGACAACAATTTCAATCTAATTGAGACTAAAATAAAGCAGACAGAAAATAAAACACAGTTAAAAAAGAAATTTCATACAGTAACCTGTTATTTTAAATGGATATGATAATTAATGTACTAAAAGGCGAAAAATAATTTGTTACGTATTTTAATGGGAGAAACAGATGAAAAACTTCTATTTATGGAATGCACCTACAACTTTACATCACGAATGAAAGCTCTGAAAGCTTAAGTAACGAAATCTATAAATTTAATTGTATTGTCAAATGTATAAGCCGTTACCTTTTTTATTGGGCGCTACACACTTTTATTACTCGCGATACTCTAAACAGAATTATTTAATCTATTATTCCCATTAAATTTTATGATTAATTACTTTCCTCTTGATAGTACATTAACTAGTCATATCTATTTTAAATAAAACCACACTGTATGAAAACATTTTAATTGTATTTTATTCAAATAAAATGTGTAAATAAATTAAGTGTTGGAAATATAAAATCTCCCCACTCCAATTTAAAAATATCTATTCAGTTTTATAAAATCCGAGTAAATAGCTTAAGAAAGTTTAGAAAAATAAAATAATTCCTGACGCGCGGATAGATAATAAATTAAAATTAATTTTAAGAATAAATACAGTATTCATACAGAGCGATACTTTAACCCAAAAAAATTATAATAAAGGGAAATATATGAATAAATGAAAAAAAATCAAGATGCAAATACGATGAAAGAAATATACAAAAACATGTCTAATAAAGAGGGTATTTTTGCATATTAAATGCAAAAACCACCAATCTTTCCCGGATTATCCCAGATAATAATAATGTGAAATACTGACATCATAAATTTTAAGGTAATATGTCTTCAAAATTCTCTTACTGCGGCTTCAGAGTGCAATATATATTTTTAAATAAATGTAGAATATCTCTCGTTTCACAATTTTTAAAAAGATTGTTTTAAAAGTGAACGACATGTTTAATTTATAATATGTGAAAATTTTATAAACATTTATATCCCATATATTTTAATGTTAAACTTTTAAATTCATAGACGTCAACTAGTTGAAAAAAATTGATTGACTTTTGAAAATTCACACCAAATTTGATTTAAAAGATTTTTTTCGCTGTATTCTTTGGTACAATCAGAAAAATTATAATATTTGTATTTGTTGTTAAATGAAGTTATTAGCGAAAAATCGTTAACATTAAATTAAAAAACTCTGAACTGAAATTATCGCTTCACCATACGGCATTATCATCGACAAATAATACCTCTACAAAATTTGCACTCGATAACTTATAAGAAAGTAGATTAAAAGTCAGTGACAAAATTCTGAGCACTGGAAAACTCCATTGAACTAAATAAAAGGATTATAAAAATTATCTTTTTTTGGACTGCAACACCTTTAGATTCCGTTTTATTAATGTGGGAAGAATACCTTTAGAGGTGAAATAATGAAAATACTAAAGGCAGCTCATTATTCATATATAATTTTTATGAGTTGTTCATCAATATGTCTAGGTTTAGTTGACTTATTGCAGTATATTCTCTACTGTGAGGAAAAAATATGTCTACCTAAACGCATTAAATATGGCTGAGAAAAGATAAAATAGCTTGCAGGGACTAGAGAGAAGAAGAAAATTAATTCCAGCATATTTTGTGAAAATAAACTTTAGGCTATGTGGAACAGAATAAAAGTTTTGGCAAATGCAAGGAAAAACATGAATGATGTGGCAGAATGAAAGTGAAGGAAAGCAAAAGGAAATGCGAAAGCAGTACAAAAAGAGGCAAGAGGAAAAGAATACTCCATATAGAGGAACAAAAAGTGAGTTAAAATATACACTTCCGTGTCTGAAGTTTGTACAAGAAAGCAAAGGACTGTCCAGACACATCCAAAGAAATGATTGAGTGGAGCAACTGAAAACTCAAAGGAAATCAACTGAAAGCCCGTTTTAAAGAAATTTATTTCCATCCTTCCCTCTAAATGTAAAACTAAACGATCAAAGTTGTCTACATTGATTCTGCATGAAAACCGGTATGCTGTTTGACTTATTGACTTCATAAATTGAGGATAGTTATCATTATGAAAGTTAAATAGATTTATTCGTTGTCATGCAGCCAGCTGATTAGTCTAGGTTCAAACCTAAGATGAAATCCTTGAATTTCATAGTCCTTAACTGTTTGTCTACTGGTGGGGCTCTAATTACGAACACTAGAATGAAATTTTACCTAGCATGTGTTTTTTCTACCTTCAATTGAGTTTTCGAACTTAAAATAAACAACCCACTAATGAAAATATCCCCACCAGTTGCCTAGTAGTTAACACTGTTGAATATAGGCTCTTTGACTGGTAATGGTATTCGTTCGATCCCAGAAAACGGACTGGTTGCAAAGTTGGTTTTCGCAATTTTTCCAATGTGAAAGGTAAATACGATCCAGTTTTTTCTCAGAAAGTTCTTCAAGAAGGCATCCCTCTTCTCAGGCAGCTATACTTTGTGGCATTGCTATATTCAAATAACCTAACATAATGTAATTAGGATATAATTTTAATTTACAAAATTTTATTGCGTATAAAACTTCTTTCTGTTTGTTTCTTCTAGTTTAAATAAAGGAAACAAAAATAACTTTAGTGGTATAAAGTTTGAAAGTCCTTTCTGTAATGATATCACTTTTTTGGGGGTAAGGGGGTATTCTTCCCCATCATGTAAGAACTTTTCTTAATATCACCATTTCATGCTTTTAATTATCTCTTTTCTTTTCTTTTCTTTTCTTTTTCTTTTTTTTTTTTTTTTTTGTGTGTTTATGCTTTTTAAAGTACCTTTTTGGGGGGAGGGGGGATAATTGCAACAACAATTTCTCTCGCAATAAGCGATTCTTTCAACAGATCGGCTGGGTCGGAAACACGATTATTTATTAACTGCCGTTGAAACTGTGTCCTCAGATTCTGCGAATAATTGTTCCATTAGTTGCATTCGCGACAAAAGAGTATACTAAGCTTCTTGACAGACTGTACATCACAATCGCCATTCTTGTGTTCATAATCGAAACACGCTGTTCCTTTGTATAGCGCGCCATATAGACATAGCCGCACAAAAGTTGAGCAATAAACTGACAATGATTAAAATACGAATGTTGCCAATTTAAATCACATTCAACAATCTTAAATCAGAATATCTGCTTGTTATAAGTACGTAAAATTGTTTTCATTTTCGAAAACTAAACCACTTTTTTGGGCATATTAAATCCGGTATTTTTGTTGGGCCACCCTATCAATACGATAAGTTGCTCAAGATAGGATAGTAAAATAAAACGAGATTCTTGGAGATTGGACAGGTAATTTCCAGGAGAAAAATATCTTTGTTTCTGAAGAAGAGGGATCCAATTTTTCAAACCTTTTACTTAAAATTTACTCTAACCTAATGTTGAGTTATTTAAATTTAAAATGCACAAAATGGTTAGCAATTACTTGTTTCACATATCCACAAGGAATTCTTTATCTACAGCTTATGGTTTCAATTTATTTCAAAAATTTTCCGTTGAAATTAATTTGAACATTGTTTTGCAGATATAGTAATCAAATATAACCATACCTTAGCATATGATAAAAATTAATTTCCTGAAAAATGCGTGAATTATGCGTATTTTGAATGACGCTTTTAAAATTCAGAGATCTGATTTAAGCATCATTTTGATGCTACACATTTCATTCGATTTTCTCAAACTTCCCTCCCCCGGAAGCCGAAGCAGAGAATTCTGTGAAGCTACTGGCTAGGTTCTGTAGCTAGGCATTCTCGGCCACGGGGGGTATAAAACTACTGAACTTGGCGGTTTCTAGTGACCTGTGGGTGTTCGCGAGTAAAATCGTACTCGTTTATACGAGTGCCCAACAGAGTGAGGTGAAGTAAGCCCCGTGTTAGACCTGTTGCAATGGCTTCGGGCATCCCGCGTAGTACTGGCAGGTAGCATCTCTAACGGCCAGTCAGATCTCCAGGCGTGCATGTTTCTCGCCGCTGAGAACCGAGAGTGGTGACCTCGCGTGCCCGTTAGATAGCAGTGGTTGTAGAGAAAACTTTAAAGTCTGGCGCCTCGGTTTAGGGCCGCGGGGATGATAGCATGATTAGCATACATTTAGCTTCTTGGGGAACTATGACTGGCGACGCACCCCTTGCCTTGTTATGGGGGCCTGTCAGTTGGGACCAGTACGTGTAATGTCTTAGACCAGTACGTGTAATGTCAGTTGGGACCAGTACGTGTAATGTCTACGTGCCGCGTCTGTAATGTCTTAGAGACGCGGCACGTAGAAAATTATTATTAACACTGAGTCTGTGCAAAAAATATCTACGAATTTGAATCATCTTTAAGTTATGGGGTTTAACTTAAAATCCATACTTAATAAAAAAAATAAAAAAAATATACAGAAACAAAAAGACATTCCAGTTCATAAAATATTAAAATATACCTGGAAATACCATGTTTGGTATAAAATATAATTCCTAATTCTAGGAGAGATTTGATGCGGGAAACCTCTGCCAAAAGCGGATTAGCGGAACACGATCTTGCGTATATACATTGTTTTAATCGTCCCCAATTAATTTATCAAGGAAAGTTTCCGATGTTGGATTAGCAAAAAATGTAACGGCAGAATTTCATTTATACGCGGTACCTTGCAGAGATTCAGCTGCGTTGGGATAGTCCTCTTAATGACTTGTTTGAAAATTCATTCATTACAGAAGTCAAACATTAACTTAGAACTGTAAAGTCTGAGCTTTTAAAGTCTCCTAATTCTCGATAATGCTCCCGGTTACGGTGCTGAAATGTATTATATAGATTTGGAAAAGTTCTAATTTGTCAATAAATTTAATAATTAGATTCATAATATAAGTTTGAAATCTGAAAAATCACCAGAAAATAAATTTGTAAATTGCATGCCACTAGAGTTGATATTAATAGGGATTTCTCACATGGAAGAAATCAAGTTAAAATAGTTTCACGTTTATCAAATTTCAAAAGAAGGCTTTATTCAGTTACTTATCTAGTTGAATTGTTTATTCCCTATTCAATGCAAATAGTACATTTCAAATGCATTCCAAAAATTTTACATCTTACAGTTACTTAACATCAATACTACTATAGTGATGTTGATATGGTTCACGCTAATAGTTAACATGCTCACCATCTAAACCTACATTATTCGCGATATTCTATGGCCCATTAAATATCCATTTGTACCTATTTCTATTCTGAATAGTAACTACGCTTTCTTGACACACGCAATATCGACTGTCGGAAGCCTCTAGTTAGCAACCAATCGATGGGTACGATTAACAAACATCATTTTCGAAATGAAACGATTTTTGCATTTTACTATAAATTTTGCGTTAACAGTAGGGTATGTATGTTAAAGACAGATGTAAAAATAATGCGCTGGAAAATGTTCGGTTCAATTGCATTTCAAGAAAGGGATGATTGTTTTTGTTTTGTTTCCTTTGTTTTTATTCAGTCATATTTCCAATTTCCCTTCTCCTTTTATCCATGGGCAATTATTGTATCCTGCCATTATACTGTTCCTTACTGTAATGCTTATATTCGCGTATTTAACGTTTCCGGTTTATATATTTTTGGATTTTTTTTAATAGTTTTTCTCTCGGATTAACTATCGCTTCAATTCCTTTCAGCAGAGATTTTCCAAGCAATAACATATTTGGAACGGTGTGAGTACACAGGAATTTTTTTTCCAAATCTCTATACAAGAAATTTAACTACAGGTCCGTCTGTAATTCAGTTGTGGCTATGTTATATTGATGTCGATTTGAAGTTATATAGTCAAATACGGAAATATCCAAAATCAGTTAAGTATCAACTTGCAGATTATGCTCGACAAACAAATAATGCTCAAAAAGAAATAAATACATTGCGAAGTATTTAAAGAATGACCCAACTGTAAGGTTGAAGGAAATGAATCCTTCTTAAAACCATTTACTAAAAAAGGTCAAGGAAGTTACACATAAAAAGAACTACCATTTTCACATGTAATTATTTTGTTTTTCTAGTAGCTTCTGAAATATTCTTGATTACATAAAAGAATTCAACAACGTAAGCACACTTCACGATAACTACAGAACTTTATGATCTCGTGATTGCACTCAACAGTCTTTAACCATCCATACTAATAACTTGCTGATCGAATAATAATCTGTGTGCGATGACATGATTATGCTTAAATACTGCTTATTTTTGGTAAATATGGAGAAGACATGATAATTTCACACTGAACCTTGCTAGACGTCAACACGCTGGGAAGGTTACCAAAATGGCACGAAACATTTTCTTGTGGGGGGGGGGGGAATATTCGGAGAACATAATCACAAGCTCACATTCTGAGGATTACCTGAGCTCATGAAGTATGGTGAAGTCATGATAATTTAGTCCTGATTCTTGATCGACGACAACGCGAGGCGACGGAAAAATGGCACGAAGCTTTTTGTACTTGCTAGCACCACGTGCTAGACCATTCCAGTTACGTGCATGAAAAAGGTTTATAAGGTATTTTTCCCGCCTGCGTGGTGTGGTGGTGCAGGCTGGGTGCGTGTTCCAGAAGTCCGTGGTTCGATTCCCATCGAAGGAGTTGCTCATTTTTCATCTCACCGGCCTCAAAATAAACTAATGTCTCTACAGTGACGCCCGAACTGAAAGGATCGTGGATGATGATTCTCCACACCCAGGATTTGGAGACTGGGTTCCCTAAAAACCCTAGTCGACCTTTAAAAGAGGAAACGTATAAGGTCCGCCTTCTGGGCATGCCTCCGTGGTGTGGTGGTCTGCACGCTAGGTGCCTATTCCAGAGGTCTGTGGAACCACAGAATAAAAGTACATAATTCTTACTGCTGCAATTAATCGCAATTGTTGTCACCCTAATATTCATAATCTCAGAAATCGAAATATTTATCAAACTAAATGCTAGTATGAATGCTTGATAATATTAAGTGACAGCTGTACAGCGTGTTGTGTTGTAGTTGCCGAAATCACAACACAAAACCCCGGTCGTGATACAGGGTGAAATGAATTTCTAACTCAAGTTCTAACAATAACATGAATTTTAATAAAATAAAAACATTAACAGTTGCGATTCTTGACAGTGGGGGACTTGGATACATTTATTCCCGTAATTTCAAAACTTTGTTATCAGGAAAATTCTCTGTCGCTTTTAACATTATATACGAGGAGTAACAGTTCTAGCGGGCCAACATGCCCATAGCTATAGCAGGAAAGTTCCCAGAGAAGACCCAGGAAAAACAATTTTATATTTCACTGTATGGTTACTTGCGCTGAACTCCCACGGGAGGGGAGATTCCTTCTCTCGTAAGGTGTCCTTATTCTGACTCTGATGAAAACTGAAAGAGCTACCAATGCATTCTGAAATCATTCAAGCTAGACAAAGAACCTCTATGCGACCTTATCACAGTGTTATAACGTTGAATTACTAGTGATGCAAACACGCAAATATTATCTACGGCAAATAAAGGTTTTTTTTTTCTTTGGCTGGCTTTAAAATTTAGAAATTAAATACATAACTCTCATAAATTTGTTAAAGCCATATTGTATTAGAAAAGGCGAAGAGAAAAAATATTGTGTGTCACATGGACGCACTCAGCTGACCAATGTTTATTAATATTTTTAAATTTTTAATAGTGTTTTTAAACTGTGTACTGTGAAACTGTGTATTGTGTACTTAAAAAACTGTGTACAGTGAAGATTTTGATTAATTTCAGAATTTAATTTATTTTGTTAACTCTACTGTTCATTGCTGCTCAAGGTTTTGAGTTATGTGATCAAATAAAATAACTAAATAATTGATCCACTTCGGTCTAATGTATATTTAATAATCCTAATTTTGTATTGCATTTTTTGTTTAATTTTATCACCAAGTTTCAAAATATATACACAGTTTTAAAGCTAGATTTTATTTCTATTTTCTAATTGTCCCATTTTTATTCCCATATAATTCGCACTGTAGCAAGTTTCCAGGCGTTGGTTTATTCGATTGGTTAGAGATTCGGGGAGGGGAGAGAGAGCTTACTGGTAGCTTCTAATCCTTCAGATGTTAAAAGTAATCTCTAAAGTCTAAATTAGTTTATAAATCATTATTCCGTACACGTAAGAAATACAGAAAGGGAATTCTGAAATTCCTTTTTAGAAAGTTGCTGTTAATAAGATTAAATTTTGCACAACGAAAAAATTAAATTTGAGAAATCTTTCATTGGATAAATTTATCTAAAAAAGTTTCCTAAAGTTAACTTTATCTCTTATTTATAATATTTAACTCGCACACGGTGTTCTTCAACTAAATGTATTTTTAAGTAGATTTTGTTAAGGAATAAAATGCAATTTTTGTATAAAATGCTTCTGAGTATAAATGCTTCTCAGTTTGTATAAATGGTAATATGTGGGGTCATGTTTTGTCGAGTACAGATTTCTTGCAATTTGTTTACTTCCTGTTTGAGCCAAAATGACTCAAATAAAAAAGGCATGTGCTCCCAAGCGAGATATAATCTCATACAGAATATCTGGTCGCCAATTTGTTAGAGAGACTACATTTTCTTTTGCAGCTTCCTGATAGTGTATACTACTATGAATTGGTTTAAGATTTTGTTAAAGTATTTTTTGTTGGCTTTTGCAAAGCCAGAATAAACAAATGTTGAGAAAGGCATGTCTTTTATTCTGCTAATATTATCTATAAGCATAATTAAATCGAAATAATTTTTAGATTCTTCTTAGATGTCTTTAATTGAATTATTGTTGTTAAAAAATTCTGAAATGTGAAGCACACTTTGAAAACAGGAAAGGAAATGTTATTTATTAAAACTTTGTCAAGACAGAAAAAACAGACATCAGTTTATAATGTATTTCTCTCGCCATCTTTGCATGCCTTCGTTGTGTAGTGATCAGCACGCTAGCCGCGTACATTAGAGGTCCGTGGTTCGAGTCTACGCGAGGGAATGAGTCAAAAGATGAATTTTTTTTTTTACCTTTTTACAATCTTGTGCAAACTTTTTTTATTCTTATCAAAAATACACAATGTATTTTCGTTATTAATTTAATGTCTATCATTAAACATACTTGAAATTTGAAAATTGTAATACAAATTTTAAAAATAAATGTTAAATTATACCACGTTTTTCACATCTGATTATCTGTATGTACACTGCGTGCACATGTAGAAGAAATATTTTGTACCAAAATGTTTACTTTTTTAATGCAAAAGAATGTTTGAGAATATAACTGAACTAAAAATATTAGACAATTCATGCTGTTTTAATTTTTTATGATATATATATATATATATATATATATATATATATATATATTAAATCAAATTTTTTGTTATATTTTGATATTTACATAACTTATAAAATCAAAACGTTTCATTAAAATACCACAATTTTAATTCAATAAATATAGAGTAACATGATAATACCATGGTTCAAATTTCATAAAGATACATTAAATAGGTGTTTGAAATATAATGCGCAAAGCATTTAAAAAAACACCATTTGAGAATATAGGCCTGTAAAGTTTTCATCGCTATAAAAATGAGTAACACACTGATTTTACGAGTCTAACTTATACTATTTGGCACCGAATTTGTGTTTTATGCTTTTTGCTTATGTTTTGAATAAAGGTGTTGAGAGAATATATATTTATAATAAGGAAAGTGCATCTGAGAAAAATTAACAATGTGTTGTTTAGTGAAAGTGATAATGACACAGTCAACCTTTTTGAGGAATACATTATTATCGATTAAGATATAGTGTTCACATATTTGAAAAAGAATGTAATGTGCAAACTGCGCTATAATCCTCTAAATATTTCTAAGAATAAAAATATACTAATAATCAGATTCTTGAACACCTGATTAATAATCGTTGTTTAAATTTTTGTCGAAACATATAATTTGAATATTATCGCAAAACACTGTTACTGTTCATAATATTTATATACACAAATTAAAAACCTCCAGGCTGATACATTATTCCTTCTTGATCTATTTGCTGATGTTCTAAACTTGTTTGGGATCTTTTCCTTGCTTTTCGTGCTGCTATAGTGTTTTGCATTGGTCTCTTCTTAGGAGACACTGCGAAGTTGAGATTTTCTTGTATTTGTACCTGGATGATACCCATTTGCCTCATGACAGATAGCCTACCCTTTTTACCCATGTTAAATAAAATCACTGCTTCATATACAGCAATTTCTGAAATTCGTTTCCAGATCCAGAAGTTTTTGGACATATCTGTCATATGAGGGAATTGAAAGATTCATTCAGATTTTGAGTAAAGCTCTCAAAGTATTGTTTCAAAAGATCTGGACTTGATAAAGCTTTAGAAACGGGTTTTATCACATCCATGACTGGAGATGGCAAAGTCACTTTATGATGAAATTTACCTACTGAACCGTTTGAAACTGCCTGTTGATATTTACACCATGAGTCAGCACCAGCAGGACAAAATGCACGTAACGGCCCAGCATCAGTTGATCTGGTATGACAATAAACCACCCAAATACTATTTTGCATTTCATCAACTGACAAATCAACTGACATTTCATCAATGCATTTGAGCGAAATGCATCTCCATAGTACTAAGTCAGTTTTTTTTATCACGGTGTCTGTTAGTTGTCCTTTCCCTGATAAAGGTTTACCGTCCTCCAGGTTTTTAGAGCTATAGTCTTATTTTAGCTTTCTCAGTCGAGTCTGCATTCTCTTTTGTACGTGACCAACACATTCAAATTTTAATACTGTTCCTTCACCATATGGTTTGCTATCATGTATAGCAGTTCTAGACTTCTTTCAGCTTGATCTGTGAAAAATTTTTATGATGCCATCGACTTCCATTTTTCCGGAAGAGCCGAAGTGATTTTTCTGACAATTTGGCAAATATTTCATTGCCACTCTTCGACAGCTTTTCTAGATTTTTAAGTGGAGGAGAAAACTTCAGCATCTAAACCTTTCCCTGCTTCATACTCCTATATGCGAAGCATGTCCTCTCGTTTTCCACGTTCCATCCCCACTTGCGGTGACACAACTTGATCCAGTTTTGCATGCTTCTTCTTCCGCAGCAGTTTTCATACATTTTAATCGCGACAGTTTCTGAAAATGTATTTTTATGCTTGCATATTTTGCCATAAGCATTCTGTGTCACAGGTTTACTTAGATCCATTACACCACAAAATGTTTCCAGAGGTTCCAGACCTTGACTAATGTATCGCATAGCATATAAAATTCGTCTGTTTAATTCAGGAGCATTTTTGCGTTCACCAATCAACATTGAATTACTTAAATGTTTGTTTACATACTTCATGAAGGATTCTCGTGTCAGTGACCTTTACGATCTTTGCAGTGCGCAAAATGTTCAAACTAAAACTTATATGGCTTTCCAAAAATCGATATTTTTGAAAACGATCGTAAGACGCCTTAACTAAAAACTGTAAATTAGAAATTTCTTTTACAAATGCAGCATTTAATAGGACCTTGAGTTAAGCATATGGGTTCAATAAATAGTATTTATTTCATAATTTTTTAATGTGTACTGTCCTCTAAATAGCTACGTTGGCGAAAATTATAATGTTATGACTGCAATAACTATACACATAATCACGCGTCTAAATATGTTTCATCAGAATCATTAAAATCATCTGTCTGCTGTTAGATAAGAATTAACTACTTGCAAACAAGTAGTAACAGTAAATCAGGATGTTATGCTTTTCGATTTAAAGGACACGGAAAGGATTTGACCGAAACACAATCACAGGAACAGCTTTCTAAATGCTCATATTATTTCATTTGTACTTTTACGGCAGTTTAATGTGTAGAGCACAGGAACGTCGCTATTTTATGTACATATGCACAAGTAAAGTCTGAATCATAATCCCACCCCTTTCATCGTCCCAATATATCTTAATGGAGAAATGCAGCAGCAATAATAGCGGAAAATTGCGTCTATTTGTAGCTTTAACAAATGATTCGACCTGAAAGAAATAAATCTCCCGCTGAATATTCAAGCGAGCACATTTTACTGCTTTCATGCTTAACTTACATCGCTATCCACTCCATACCTAAAAGTTGAAGGCGACAGTTATTTAGCTTCCCAACATCCTCCGGCGTCACTTAATTGCTCTTAGGTACCTCAACGATGTCAGTAATGAGGCTTTTAACGTTCCTTTTCGCCAGTACATGGACAATACAGAAATTCAAGGAAATGTCTCTAACGTTGAGTCTTTTCTGATGGAAAATCGTCATGAAGAAAATATGGACATTTCATGCTGCGGGAATGAAATCTTATTGATGAACATTGTGGTATCGCGAAATTCAGACTTAGTATTTAATTTAAGCCATCAGTATATAAAAAATAATGGCCAATTGTGATTGCTCATTATGTCGATTCTGGTTAAAAACTAATAATTTGAAATGCCAACAATATTTATCACTTCTAATTTCTTTCTTGAAACATCATTTTCGTTAATGCAAATCACTGATAATTATATTTATTATAAAATAACGGTTTTGTTTAACCTAAAGCATAATAAAAGTATTGTCAGCAGTTATGAGGAATTACAAACGAAAATTGTCATAAATTGTTTTTAATTTATTTATTTACTTTTTATTTTTGAGAAACGTGGTTTTATACAAATTGCATGTTAAAATATTCAAGTATTCAAGTATTTGATTTAAATATAATTCCTCTGGAACTCCTTGAAATGAAAACACCGCTATAGTTCAATTTATCTTAAGATCATGTACACTCGTAAAAGGCGGGGATACAGTTTTCTATCTCCTGTTCTACTGGGCCGACTCACGAAATTTAACTTGCGTTTTTCACATATCGAACGCGCGACTTAGATTAGATTTACATATAGCACTTTTCTTTCTAGCAGAGGAATTTGGACACAAAATCAAAATTTTCTTGACATGACATACCTATTTTGTTTAATATTTCGATTATACGGCTTAAATTATGCCTAAATGTTAAATTTTCTAAAATTTGGTGTGAAAATTACTGAGAAATTCAAAAATTAACCTTGGCGCACTTCCTCAGTTTGCACCAAGAATAATTCACCACGCCAAATTCTTAATTTCGGGTAATCCAATTTCTTTTACCTTTCATTAAGCTCAAGCGGAAAAAACAAGGTTACATCGTTCTTTCTTTAAAATAGTTTTAACAGAGTGCATAAACAACTGGTGCGTTATTATCATTTTTAGCAAATATGCCAAATTTCAAAACCCACCAATATATAAATTCACTTATATTCCCGGAAAGTTTGAATAAAATAGCGTAATTATTTGCAAGTATACTTAGAAATATATCTGTTTAAAGATAATGGCAACATTGTTATAGGTTATAATTGAAACAATTTTTCAAAAATTAATAAACATTGCTGAAAGATACAAATTTTAAAAACAAGTCAGAAAATAGCTGCGAATTTTCTTTGGATTGAACCAAAATTTCAAACTGTGAAAGAAGGAATCAAGCAAGTTTAATAAAAGGGGATATTAATAAATATATACCAAATTCAACTAACGATAATGAGCTAAATTTTGAAAGCTATTTTTTTAAAAACTATTCATGGGACTTTTAGAAAACGTGGCACTTGGGATAGTTTGAGTCATAAAATCGAAATATGTAAAACGTTGGTATGTCATTTTCAGAAAAAGTCCGATTTTGTGTCAGAATATCTATGATAGAACAATGTTATATAATTCTAATTATATATATCCTGAGATGCGCTTTCGACACATGAAACAAGCATATTAAATTTCATCAATCATCCCAGTAGAATGGAAAGATTTAGAACGGTTCTTTTTGTTTTGTTTACTGTGTAGTATTGCTTTTTGGGGATGACTTGTAAAATCTAAGCTGCTGTAATTCTATCTCTTTTCATGTTGTTCTACTGGCTAGCTTAAAAAAACTTCGCACGAATAAGTGAAATCACAGAACTTAACTAAATATACATGCAGCAAAATGGAGCTGAATTTAAATTTCCATTTTACATTAGAAAAATATGGATTACCTAAGGTTAAAAGATAATTGCAACTCACATTTTGCAATTTGTAAATCGATTATCAAATAATTGCTTATTTACAAGAAGAGAATGGCAAATAGAAATCTTCTAGCCTAGGGACATAAATTAATTAGCTTTATTGTCATGTAAATGTGAACAGCATCACTCGAATATAAATTTATGACCGGAATTTGGCAAACTTAGTCGTGATGGGTTATTTCTAACTAAAGGGTTTCAAAATAGCTGTAAACAAGTTATTTTAGGAGTTATATGAAACGAAGATAGAAAATAGCAATCAGTCAGTTTCAGTCTTATTTTAAACTTTATAAATTACCTTGTAGAGACATTAGGTATATTTCTGGAAGCAGGGAAGATGAAAAATAGCAACCGCCTTCGCCGGGAATCGAACCACGGACCTCCGGAATACCGGCCCAGCATGCAGAACCACTACACCACGAAGGCATGAGAAATGCCTTATATACTCCCCTTTTAAAGGGCGACTGGGTTTTTTTAGGGGACCCAATCGCCAGATCTTGGGTGTTGAGAGTCATCATCCGCAAACCTTTTAGTTCGGGCGCGACTGTAGAGACATTAGATATTTTTGAGGCCAGAGAGATGAAAAATCAGCAAACGCCTTCGCCGGGAATCGAACCACGGACCTTTGGAATACCGGCCCAGCGTGCGGCCCAGTGGACACCACGAAGGCACGCTAGGAAGGCGGGAAAAATACCTTATATCTTTCTTGAAGAATTTTCCGCTGGTCCGTAATATTTCTGCTTTACCGTCTTCAAATCAAGCCAAAGTTAAACAGTTATAAAGACATTAAAGTTATAAAACAATTATAAAGAAATTGTGACCAAAATGTATTGGTAACCATAAATAAAATTTATTATATAAACGATCTGTGCTCACAGATTTATTAAAATGAAATTTTCGTAAATCAGTTCTTTCGAAGCATCAAACATTTTAGAGTTCGTGAAACTGCATTTCTGGAAATCTGAAATAGCGCAAAATAGTGTTCCATCAGCAACTATTATTTTACTTACATTTTTGTTACCTGACTCTCTACATCTGTTTAATTATTTCTCATTATGTGGGTTTAGATTCATAGACTCGAGTATGAATATTTGCAGAAATACTGCTTTGAATGTAACTCAAACACGAAAAGAAGTTAAATAAAAACAATGAATCTCATTAAATGATCTCCCACAACTGTGAGGATACGTGACTTACACTTACTTACTCCGCTACTTAGAATAAAGGTACTACAAGGCTGGGATATCATTCCAGCGTTTAGAAAAGATACTATTCAGCCACCAGATTACTAAGCACTATCATACCAGCCTTGCACTTTCTAGTAAGTTTAGCAATATGGTGGCTGAACCGCTTATTTCCCTTACTTATTTCTGTTTTGACTGTCTAAAATTTGCCAGTGGATCGATAAATAGCCCTGTTCTGGACCTTTGGCTTATATTATTAATTTAAGAAAATACGGAAATATTAGCAAGAATCTAACATAATGTTAAGTACTATATTTATACTATTTACAAAAGTTTGAATGATAATAGGTGAGGCGCAACCTACGGGCGTGTCAAGGCCAGGCTTGTGCCTATTACACTAATCTTTGATCTCAACAATGAGGCTGCTTTTGTGTATCTGTAATAGGATTGCTATAATTCTGCTGTAATATTAACTGAATAAAAATGGTAGGCTGAGATCCCTGCAGGTAGCTGAAAAGGGCTTGCTCCTAAGGTCTTGCCTAATTTGACAGTCTAGGATGTAATGCAGAGCTCCTGCTTGGCTGTCATTCCTTCCGAATGTGCAGGTCATGTACTTCCGTTGGAATCTGATGCGTGGATCTCCCGTGCGTGGTACATGCTTGTATAAAGTGTTGAGCTGTTTCGGTTCTTTTTGTGCTAACTTTTGGAAAGATCCTGAACGTGTGCCGATCTGTATCTTTATCTTGCCATTTCTGTTGCCATACCGCTGGTATTGAGCTTCGAATTCTATGCTTCGCTGGTTAGCCTTAGATGCGAAG
The DNA here is from genome assembly GCF_044657685.1 of Stegodyphus dumicola. Taxonomy (NCBI): domain Eukaryota; kingdom Metazoa; phylum Arthropoda; class Arachnida; order Araneae; family Eresidae; genus Stegodyphus; species Stegodyphus dumicola. The sequence continues at coordinate 4,892,069 of NC_140776.1, read as the reverse complement.
GCTAAAGTCTATCGTTGACTTGAGCGTCCTACGTCTTTAGCTAAAATGTTTAAATACTCATTATATTTGGTACCGTCTGCCCTCGGGTGAGCGAGGGGTTGTCTTGGAGTTTTGAAAAAAAATTCAAAGGCTTCGATATAAGGTTTCCGGTGACCTCTTTTATTGATAGCTTGTAGCACACTCATGATATCTGGTAAAGTAATGAACGTCTTCTTTTGCAGCGTCGGCCCAGATTATTGCTCTTTTCAGGACGAGGGATTCTGCTTGAAACACTGTGATCGTGATGTGGAGATAAAAGCTTTTTACAGTAAAATGTATAATACTTAATATATTTTATTCCTTATAAAGATTCAAAAAAAATAAAATGTATTTACATTTTCGGTACTAAATTAAAAAACCACACCGACCCTTAATCAAATTAAGGTCTGAAGAAAGTAGAAAAAAATAAATATAACTATAATAGCATTTGCTTTATTGTTTAAGAAATATTTAATTAGAGTTTTAAGTTTTGGCAACAAATTAATCTACCAATGTTTCAAAGGATAAATGTCATAAATAACATGTGCAATGAACTATTTAAAATACATTACTGAAAAAATAACTATTATCGACTATCAACTCTTTAATGCTTAACTCTCATGTTTATCGGGAATAAGGACAAAGAGATCGTACATTTAGAAATAAATAATTGTCTTATAAGAATGTTGTAGTTTCATTTTTTTATCAAATACATTTAAAGACATTTTAGTCCATTATTTAGGTAATTTTGGAAATCAAAAATCTAGACTGTAAGACAACATGCATTAAGAACGTGGAATAATACTGTATCGAAAAAGTGCCCGTGGTCATTTATATTTAGTTGACTTTTTTCCTACTACATGCATTTGTCATAAGAAAATAATTTAGTGCCTCGGGAATTTTTGATGATAAAACAAGAAAATGAGCAAAAGCACACTTTTCTCTATAATTATTTTGTTTTATAAAATAAGATAAGTTTTTTGAAATTGCTATTCGGAAGTAATTTTCTGTACGTATATATTTATGCTTATTCTCTTACATATACTCTCTTCAATTTGATCTGCGTATAAATGCAGAGATTGTTAAGGACCTTCTTCTTTTATTATAGATTGCAATTCTTATTTACAAAGTATTTTATTTATACCGATTATATATATGTATATTATATATATATATATATGTGTGTGTGTGTGTGTGTGTGTGTGTATGCACCTATTTTAAAAGAATATAGTGTTTCAAATTATTATTGAATACTATTTACTACTTATAAATTTTTGAATTGTTCAGAAGTTAATTTTATGTTTTGTATTTTCAAAATTATCTCTTTCATATATTCATATTTTGCTGCCCTAATATGCATTTTCTCTCAAAAAGGCTCCTCTATCGCTCCGACGTTTTCTTTTTGAAGGGGCAATGTATAAGATAAAAATATGAAAACAAATTTCTAATTTTGATTGGCTATAACCTCTTTTGTTTTTTGAAGACTTCCTCTCTCTGACTTAAAATAGTGCTGTAAGTCTAAGCTGCGTCATTCAAATTGATCATGCGATCCTACTTAACGCTTAATGCAGATACCTCTTGCTCAATGAAATAATTGCGAACCAAAACGTTTTAACCCGGAACTTGAAACTTTTGGAATTCTGCCCTTCTTCCTCTGAATCCTTCGCTGGTGTAATGATTACACGGGAACAGGCACCTAGGCTGTGTAAGCCTCATCCTGGGTGGAACATGTAGATGGTGAACAAATCTTTTTGTAGTTGCATATTAAAAGTGCCGAGGCGGAAAAAACAAATTTTCCTTTTGAAAAAGTTCGTAGTGATGGAGAATGGAGAGTGTAGTAGCCGATTATTGTAGCGTGAGTTGGATGTGATAGCAATTATTGTCAAAATATGTCATAAACGTTGAAGAAGTACGTGTTGCTCATGGAAAATGCTAAAATGACGGTGGTGGATTTAGAAGCTGGAGTACAGTTCATTGTGGGCGTGGCTAGAAGTGCAGAACAACAGGATTGGTAGTAAGAGGAGAGGTCGGCACAATATAGCAATTCAGCCATTGGAATGGGAGGAGGGGTATACTTTTTTCAGTAACCATACTTTTAGAAGGGATAGCCTAATCATGGAGGTAGGAAGTTAGATGGAATGGTCCTAAACCGGTTTTAGCGGCCGAGCGGTAAAGTCGCTGAACACTGGTAGTTCAGACCGAGGTTCGAATCCCGCGAACGGGCTGGCTGCATGGGTGTTTTCGTGGTTTTCCCATGTGTAACGTGTATACGAGTTAATTTCCTTAGAACGTCCTCCACGAAGGCATCACTCCCCTTAGGCAGATTACCCTAGTGTGCTTTGCCATAATTAAATACACCACACCGACACCTAAACCCGTTTCCCCATACCCTGCTTTGAAGCACCGGCGATCCCTTCTTTGGTGACCAAAACATTGGTTAATATACCATTGAGTTCAATGTCTTTTGACACGATCGGATGAAAATATTTTGTAATAAATATATATATTTTCTTTTTCTTCAATACTTTAGAGTCCTAAGTATATGAAAAGAATACATTTTTAAACAATATTTCATTCTGAACGAAATTAAATGCTATACATTTCGCAGAACAGTTTGCTAAGCATGGTTTAATTTGAAATATTTTTACAAGTTTTCGTTAATTACATTAGAAAAATATTAAGGTAATTCGATTTGATTCGGTTAAGGATTACAAAAATTAAGATCAAAGTTTATTGTATTATTAAAATTATGCATTATTTCTTTTCTATTTATAGAGCTTCTTCCTAAAATACTTTCTCAAATATGACATGATTTTTTAGTTTCTAAGGCATCTTTTAAATCTAAAACTATAAGTCAATTTATAATTAAGGCTCTATTCGGTCCATTTCAAATTAGAGCACCTTTTAATAGCGAAATACTTTAAATAGTACTTAACTTTCTCTGAATATTCCTGAACGGGAATAAAATAAGGATTATTTTTAAAATATTATTTAAAACTTGTAACTGACTTATTATAAAATGTAAGGGGAATAATTCTTTTAATTATGCTTATTATATTTTTTACCTTTAATTTCAACAATACTTATTCCAAAACTCTTCTTTATTACTTTCTTAAGTATGCATCTCATAGAAATTGCTTTACAATTTCTTTTAACAGATTGCTTTCCAGTGCGAACAATTCTTGCTTAAATAGTTTTATAACATATTTGTCAACAGGATGTCAATTTATATTTACAATTCAATGTTAAGGTTATTATATATTTAGATAATATTTATAATCATTATGAATTTAGATACATTTAATAATTAGATTTCTTCACAGTAACTTCTACAGTTATTTATGAAAGAATAAATCCTTCATTTCAAATACAGTTATAAATAATTTAATAAATATTTACGTATTTTGTTAAAGGCAGATACATGCTTTTTGGAAGTACATGCATAAATACCCATACATATTTCGTATTTTTCATTTCCGGCATGTGGAAATATTTAATTTCTGTGCATTCACTATATTTTTCGAGTAAAGTAATTTATACTAATTTTAAAAAGTACATGTTACAATAATATGTGGATGTGAAAAAAAAATATTTTATTTAAAACATTTTGGGGTTTGAAACATAAAATAAAAGTAGCGAATACTGTAATCGAGAAATGTATAGAATTTTAAAGGATGGTGAGGTTATTTTTTATTCTTTAAGCATAACGTTTTTGCTAACATCTATATTTTTGTAGTTCAACAGCTTAGAATTTTATAAAACAAATTCATAATCAAAATCGCTGTTGTTAGTTATCGAAAAATAACCAAGATGTGATTTTTTGCCTAAATGTCGCTAAACTATACAAATTGCTATTATCCATCATACTAGCAATGTTTCTTTTATTCGGAAGTGTCCCATTTTTCGATTTGTATGGAACTGTCGTGTGTCGAAATACTATCACAGCGCTGTCAAGCGAACTTCTGAATGTAAACAAAAAAACACTCGATCTGGTGACCGAAGCTTCGGAGCAGTGCTTCACTTCCAATGCCAGTTTGGCCACTGCTTCCTTTCTTACCTCCATGAGCCTAATGAAAGTAAGGGAGCGTGGGGAGTTAAAAATAATTTTAATTAAGATAGCCTAGTGCATTAGATTAATAACTTATTAACTATTAACTTAGTAACTAAATGGCACCTGGTCTCCTAGCATTTATTGGATCATTACAGTTAATAATTCATAGCAGGAATTGATTCATTGTTTACATTACCAATGTTTTCATACAATTGTTTTTGCAATTTTTGCCATGTGAAAGGCGATTAGATCAATATGAAGTTCCTTGTGAACTGCTTTCCTCTGAATCGTTATAAGTCCGTTTTTTCGCTTACGCTTTCCTCCTGGCAGGACGCTTTGCTGCTATGCTTATTTATATAACATGACGTCGTACTTTAAAACCCGCGTACATGGAAATTAGTGTATTCAAATATGATTTTAAAATATCTTGTCTTCAAAAAGATGAATCGATATGCGTAAAAATAAAGATTGTGATACTTCAAGCTCAATTGTGTTAAAAGCGTCATCATTGCCTTTCCATTCAGCTTTGACTGCAAGTTGATAAAAATATCGGATTCCTTCTTCTACGCATTAAAACATGACAACTAGTTTTAGTCGTACAGGAGCTACTAACTTCAATGGAACATTTATTCCTCAGTTGGATTTCTGTAAAATAGTCATACACCATTCAAAATGTTAGATATCATTGAGTATTCAAATATGGTGTGCTTCATTTTGCAAATTCATTAGAAAAAGTGCATGGAACTACCAAAGCAGAGTTTATTAAACAAATCTATCATCGTTTAAATAATGGAAAAATAAAAAGAAAGTGTTCAGAACTACTAGAATTCCGAATCAGGTCAATGTCACTGTAACAGCGTATTACAGGCAATTTTTGTTCAACATGTATGAAAGTGATTTAACGGCGTTTTCAAAAGTGCTGATCTTATTTGGAAAGTGGGATATTATCAAAATCGGTATCTAAATGTGATTAATTTCTTCGGTTCCAAAATTAAATGTTCAAAGTTGTTTCCATCGAGGAAATCGAGTGAGGATATTGAAAAAAAAATGTGTTTTGATGTTACGTGATAAGAAATGTTTTTTTGAGTTTCTCTCCGATTGCATCATTATTAATAACTTAACTCAATTTGAAAATTTATTTTGATTCGATGGGTAAAAAAAAGAAAAAAAGTAGCACTATGAAAATATCAAATTAAAATGTATAATTATTCTAAGATTTTATTCAGGGAAGATTATTAAATTTTAAGGATAAGATTTGTCAAACAGTTTGAATTAATGTTAAAAATTTTGGAATTATTTTGTTGACAAGGTAAGAATTTTGGAAGTATTTTGTAAATAAGATTATTCTTTAAAAATTTGAATTTTAAGAATTTTCTAATTATTATGAGAATGATGTCTTTTTGAAATATAAATGAAATAATAATTAAATGGGAGAATATTAAATATTGTTAAAATTAATATAGAAATTCCAGAGATTTAAGAAATTGTATAATCGTACTAACATTTATATGAAAATTTTAAGTAAGAGTAAAATGTTTTAAAATTTGTTTCAAATTAAGGTAAATGTTTGTTATATTTATCAATAATTGTATGTTAAATATATAATATGTTGAGAGAGTACTTGTTCAAAAACACAGGCCTGGTTTAGTTCTGCATAATTGTGTCTTTAACCCTCCTCATATAATACAAACTTAAAAGCTTTCACTTTATTTCATTTTTATATAGGATTTCTATTTTTTAATATAATGGAATGTATAATGTAGTTCAAAAGGCTAGTTGCCTTTAAACAAGGAACGTTTATAAATAACTGCCAAAGCAACCCTTAACTGCTCGTGAAAATTTAGAACATTTGTTCGTTAAAGTGGTTATGCTCAAATAGCAGGCTATGTGTATAGTAGGAGAATGCTGTTATGTAAAATAAGGACATTGTAAAATGTAATAATAAAACTAAAGTCCATAATTTCGATAATGCTATTACATATGATAAAATATTACTTATAAATGTGAAAATTAGTACGGTGTAAAATTTTAAGATTTAAGATTATTCGTATGATGAATGGGTATATAAAACTCCTGATATTGTATGCAAACATTTTTGGAAATCCTTACCTGAAGTATCAAAATTGTGATGTGAGTGTGCTAGAAACGAAAACTTTTTACAGACTGGACTCAAATCTTAATAGGACTTTAAAAATGTGCAATTATTTTAAAAGAATATAGTATTTAAAAGTATTATTGAATTCAAAATTTTACGACTTATAATTTTTTATTTGTTCAAAAGTTAATTTTATATTTTGTTTTTTCAAAATTACCTCTCTCATATTTTGCTGCTCTAATGCTTTTTCTCTAAAAAAAGCTTCTCTATCGCTACGACTTTTTCTTTTTGAGGGGAGAAATGTGTAAGATAAAAATATGAAAGCAGAAAGCACATTTCTAATTTTGATTGGTTATAATCTCTTTTATTTTTGGGGAACTTCTTCTTTCTGTCTTGAAATAGCGCTATAAATCTAAACTGCGTCATTCAAATTAATCGTACGATCCTACGTAACGCTTAATGCTGATACCTCTTGCCCAATTAAATAATTGTAAACCAAAACTTTTTAACTCGGAAACTGAAACTTTTTGTCTCCCTCCCTTCTTCCTCTGAATCGCTACGGCCTTTTTTCGCTTACGCTTTCCTCCAGGCAGACGCTCTGCTGCTATGCTTACTTATGTAACATGACGCCATACTTTAAAACTCGTGTACATGGAAATTATCGTATTCAAATATGATTTAAAAATGTCTTGTTTGCAAAAGAATGATATTCGATATGCGTAAAAATAAAGACTGTGATACTTCATGCTCATTTGTGTTAAATCGTCATCATGTCTTTACACTCAGTCTGTCTAAGACTGCAATCTGATTATATATAATATGTAACAAATGATCATTATAAATAACAGAATTTGTAAATTATAACATTTTGTAAATTATCAACATTACCGTTCCAGATAAATTTTCTATGTGGAAGCAACCTCTTGAAGTACTTTATCAGTATTGGAATTTTTCAAAAGGAGATATACCATTAGTAATTTTGGTCTTATAAATGGAAGTTATAATGAAATATGATTAAGAAGAACAAAATTGTTTAGAAATCATTAAGGATTTTTAAAGTTTGTGTTTCAGCGAGTTTTACGATGCATGACAACGTACATAAAAGACAGGAATATATAAAATTGCGAATTACTTTAATTAACATCATTTGTAATTTTTTATTGTCAGTTAATGTTCACCAATGCGTTTAAAGTGGAGATACTTGTAATAAATGTTTAATGAAGCAGCGTAATCATCAAACAGTACCTGAAAATTGACTAATGTACAGTATGAGTGGTATTTCTTAGGAAGCAACTTTGAATTTCTGTGCTACACTGTGTTATAGAGAAAAAATCACGGTACCAATAATGTTATGGTTTCCTACTCTGTTGACATAACACTTAAAATTTTTTAACATAAATATATTAATATCAATAAGCCCTGTACATTTGCGTTGTGTTTTCGGATTAACCCTGAAATCAATTGAGAATGAGACGGGTGAAAATCATTGAGCACACACACAAAGAAATAAATAAACATTGACTGATCTAGAAAAGTGAGCCTATTTATTAAAATTTTTAAGAGTTACTTAGTCCAGTAATTTGTAAGCAATTAATATTCAATCCGTACTGTTAACATATTGATTTTTACACAGTGCAGAATTAACTTAATAAGCAAATCTGATTCAAGCTGAACTGTAAAATATTGCTTTCAACAAAATGCATACCTCTACAGAGTAATATTACTTCTATCTTAGACTCAATAATATCAAACTATTATTGCTATTACATTCAGATAAATATGATTAGATAAAATTTTGGATAAATTAACAATACCCTCCCCGGGGAGAAAAAAAATAATAATTATCAAGTTATACATTCCAAAAAAAACATTTCACACAGAGTAATCAATACCAATGTAATTCTGGTTATTGCACATAGTAACTTTCTATTTTCAAAAGAATGATTTAACCGGGTAATATGTTAATTAAATCAGGCTATTACATCCTACAAGCAATTTAACTCAGAATAATCAATACCAATGTAATTCAGGTTATTGCACATAGTAACTTTCTATTTTCAAAAGAATGATTTAACCGGGTAATATGTTAATTAAAATCAGCTATTACATCCTACAAGCAATTTAATCCCTAAGAGGAGCAAAGAAGCTCAACTAATGACACCTGTACCAATCAATCTTCACCAAGAAAGAAATTCACAAGTTCAATTAAATAATTTAATGAAGAATAAATTTCCTTAACCAATCTGACTAATTTACATTCACAGTTTTAATTAACTAATTTAAATAATGATATATTTCCTTTGGCCAATCTAATAATTTACTTTAATGGACAACAAAATGATTTCATTAGAATTAGGTTAGTTTACTCAACTACAAATTTTTTTTTTTTAATTCAACTGATTAAGTTATTTTCAATCACTATTAACTATTTTAGTTGTTAGAATTACTTATTAGAAATGTCTAGTAAACTTTACTATAAGAATTGCCTATTATAACCTTTTTTCTCTTTTTTTTTTAAATATCCGACCAACAAAATAAAAGAAAACAAATAAAAGGAACTTATCTTATGGAATACAAGCTGCAGATGAACAGGAGGAGGAGAAATGCCCACATATTTAAAAATTATCAAGATGCCAAGGAGGACGGCTGCTGAGCGTAGTAGAAAATGAGAAGAGTTCGAGGGTTGATAGTTTTCAAAAAAAAAAAAAAAAAGTCAAATCCAATCCAATATTGAAGTTAGCATTTTTGTCGTGGGACACCGGAGCTAGCGATGCAGAAGACTCTGGATGGCGGCAATTAATTCTTAAAGATTAGGAAGGTTGAAGCAGATGGAAACTATTCATGGAGGAGAGACTGAAATTTCTTCTTAACGGCACTAGAACTAGGCATCACTAGCGATGCAGAAGACTCTTGATGGCGGCAATTAATTCTCAAAGATTTTGGATTATCGATGTAGATGATACTCTATTCATGGAGGAGAGGCTGAAATTTCTTCTTAACGGCACTAGAACTAGGCATCACTCTTCTTCGCTTTTTCCTATTTTAATTATCTTTGAGTAACTTACATATTAAGGCACGGCTATGAGGAGCCTATAATTTAGTCGAGGTCATAATTCGTGCAACTAAGTTCCTCGTTCACAACTCCAGGGCAAGAGGCCCGTAGCTCCAAAGACGGAAAAATGCATTTTCCAAGATGAAATTCTGCTGCCAACGAGACAGCGTCAGATGGTAAGTAGAAAGTGCAAAAAGTGTGAAAAGTCAGCTCGTCCCCTAAAACAACCCGTTAAAAGGAAAAGCGCCGGACTGCCAAGTTGGCGCAACCCATTTTTTCACCGAAAGTTGAAATAGTTGCAACCACAGCATACCCTCATGTTATCAAACTCGCCAAAACCACTATATTGAAACCTCAACGGAAAATCCAAGTCGCCAAACCCTCGGCAAACAACTGCCACCTGCAACCGGGGGAGATTAGGAATTTCAACAACCCTGCAAGGGTCCCAACGAAAGAACGCTGAAAACTCGCAAAAAGTGACTTTTCAACCGGAAAGAAGGCATTTCATCCCCCTTTAACTAAATCACAAGCGAAACGAAGAAAAATCAACTAATTAAAGCTCATAACTGAAATGCAATTAAAGTTAGAAAAATGAAAGTTATGCCAAATTAAAGAGCTAATTTTTCTGCAACTAATGATATTAAATACTAAGAAATCAAATTAATTTTTGACATGAAAAACTGAGTTTATTACGCAGAAACAGAAATACTTATCCATTGTTCGCGTGTACAAGATTGAAGACGCAGTTCGCGTAAACTCGGAAAGCCAAAATATATTACACTAGAATTAATAGGCCCAAAAAGAATATAACCAAACTTGTGTAGCTCAAATTTTGAATAATTACAACTTAAAATTTTGATTTTTATGAATCACTTAATTAAATTAAATTCGCTACACAACAACTGTGCTTTTAACGACTGCCACCAAATACTGATTAAATCTTTGTATTAGTAGTGCATGTCTCCTCATACTGCAAAGTATTTTGCTTCTCAAAAGAAAAGTCTTTCTTAACCATGAAAGACAAAATCTTCATCTTCAAATCATAAAGGGATAATCCATAAAGAAAAAATCTACATATCTAAATCTTCAGCCAAGGTTATTTTGTGTTATTAGTATACGTTCTTTGTGTTATTCATATCACGAAATTCAATAAATGCAAATAATTTTCTCATATATTCTTTACCGAAATTAATACATTTTTTGCTTTCAAATAAAGATTTCGTTGTATCTAGAATTTCCTGCAAGGTTTTTATTTTAGGTCTCTGAACGTCTTAAAAATAATTAATAAGGTACTTAGCATTCTTAATATTTTTAACTACTTAATCTCCTTATAAGTACTTAATTTCAGATCGAAGTATACTATTATTTATATCTTAAGCCTTTGAAATCAAATGTTTTAAAGAGAACATATTTACTTCGAAGATTATTAAGATAAAGTTATTTCTTTTCACTAAATATCAAATTTTTGCACGTAATATTATATTAGCAGCTTAAGTAATATTTAAATAAATTGCGAAAACAAGATTTCTAATTAGCTTACAAAACTGAAATATATTAAAATCTTCTTAGCATTTTCAAGGAACGTCATTATGGATAAGCGGAATGTATTTTCGTTTCTTTTTCCGAAGATTATTAAAAACAGCTTGACAGAAGGAAAAAATATATATTTAAGTTTTTGTTGTTCTTTGAATGAAATATTTCATTTTATACATTTCATTCACTAAGCACAACGTTTCAATATGTTAGAGCTTCTTAACATTCGAAAATAATAATAATTGTATGAGTGTTTCTGAAACTTCTGGACTTCAGATATCCAGAATTCGATTAATTATCTGGGACACTTTGTAGATCCATTAGATTTTCTTCGAAGCAGGAGACGTGAAAAGTGTGCAGTGCCCTCGACAGGACTCGAACCTTTGAGTTCTCGAACACGCGTCGAATATGCTTCCATTACACCCCGAATGCATACGAAAAGGAGGGAGAAAATACCTTATATAGTACCCACCTTAAATACAGCATTGACTCTTCAGATAAACACCAGCATTTGGGCAGTATCAGTAATATCTGTTGGCTCACCTTATACAGTACCCCTTTTAAAGACTGACTGGCGATGAGGAGTCCGAAACACCCAATCCTGGTGGGACAAATTATTGTTCACCACCCTTTTAGTGTGGGCGTCATAGAGTCATTGGGGTTTTCGAAGCAGAAAAAGTAAAAAATGTGCAATGCCTCGCTAGGTAACGAATCCTGTATCTCTCGAATACGTGTCTAGTGCGCTTCCAATTTCACGATGAAGGGATGCGGAAATGAGGGACAAAATCCCTTTTGACTATGAACATGATGTTTAACTGCCTGTTAAATTTTCACTTTTTTATTTATTTAAATAATAATAAAAAAGAAACTGTTGTTTAATACGTACTGTTAATAAAGCTACTGAATTACGTTGGATGAAATATATGTATATCATATAGTTTGATGTATATGTCGTTCATATTTGTCTAAAGCATTATTATATATTATTATAACTAGGTTATTATAAATGTTCTATAATTATTATAAATTTATTAACAATTATTATAAATGGTCTATAAAATTCAATGGGAAAGCAGCTGCGAATTTAATAGAAGTCTACCAACCTTTTCTCTTTTTACGAGCTGTGAATCATTGCCTAAATGCTTCTTTTCTAAAAATAGATCATACAAAACTCATGACATTACATCAGCTCTCTGACAAAGTAATGTTAATCTGATAAGATTTCGTGGTTCTTCTTTTTTTTATGCGTCATATTTCTTATTCTTGTAGATAGAACGTTACTTTGAAGTATTTCGTACTTAATTTTTTTAAAAAGAATTAGTATCAATTTTTACTTGTGAAAACCTTTTTGAAATTCGAGAAACGAAAGATTAAATTATCTGCGCTTACGACCTGTATGCATTAAATTTGCACCTCTTTTTCATAAAAAACGCCTCCCTTATCTGGATGTTTTTGAAATATCTGTATCTGTGTCCCCATTATTTCAAATTTCCGGACTTCTACTGCAGATGATTCTCTAAATAAGAAAAATCATCGTCTTACGGCTTGAGTTAAATCTAATAACAAGTTCTTTTACAGATCCTTAACAAATATGATTTTCTTATTTTTCAACGTAATACCGAAAATCTATTCAAATAAAGTGTGACTCTTCTAATACGAATATTACATTTTCTCAAGGTTAAAAATATTCTTTTTTGTACAACAAACCCAATGAAAATAAAGCATCCTTTTTCAATTAAACATACAGACCATAAAAAAGCAAAATAGGTTATGCCCAGAATAAAATCTTTGCTCTAGTTTAATGGATATTTATCTTGACATGGAGGAATCATCCTGAGATTCAGTAGACTGGGAAAGTAGGAAATGCAATCACACAGAGACACTAAAGTCGTTTGTTTTCATTAGCTGCATTTATTTTGTAAACTATTCCTCGCTTTGTTTTGTACATCCCTCTCCGTGATGACCGCCTGCAATAGACGTGTTGACATACCCTTTGACAAGAGGGCTGGTTAAAGCATCATGAAAAATGACTTTCGTGTTTCCTTCCTATTCCGAATCATGGGGTAAAAACAAGTCTTTGTAAAAACACAAATAATTTAAATGATTAGTTTCATAGAAGGTTGTTAAGGAAAGAAGTGGTATATCAATGGGTTGGGAGATCTATAACAATTATTTTTATTTAGGGTAAATGATAGGTTCTTAAGTTTGGGCTACCAGACATGTTACATATTACGCTTAAACATATCTTAAAAAGGTACAATTTCAAGCATAATTTGACAGCACAAAATTAAAATTGCAAGCATAATTCAAGGCATTTCGAATACGCACCGTTTAAAACAAATTAACTGAATTTTTCAATAAGCAAAAAAGTCATATGAATTATTTGATTTCTCAAAGTCCATAAAAGTCAAGTTTAAATTACAAATTTATTTATTCTGTGTAGCAAAAGTATCCTTTTTCTTATCTTTGCATGCTGCTCGTTTTAATTTACTAGAAAGAGACTTTTAGAGGAAATTTCTGATATTTTATAAAATAATTATTGCTTTCTCCCATGCCCGCCGTCGTGGCGTAAATGGGAGTATGTCCAACTGCTAATAATAAGATCCTTGGTTCGAAATCCCGCAAAATCATAACGAATTTTTCTTGTTTTTTCCCTCGGAAGAAAATATTATGTCTTGTGAGCAACTTGTCTTACTATTTGACTCAGAAAAGGCTGACTTCCGATTCTTCGTTTAGCTTAAAATGTCTTCCTTTCTGTATTAATAACTTCTAGACTTTTATTAGAAAGTAAAATACAATTAGCCTTTCATTTGAAAATGTAATAGTTATAAAGAATTACTATTAGTTCTAATTTCTTAAAATTCTAGTGAAAAAGAGTCGCGATATTACTGGAGTTTACGCATGAAATACATGAAAGTTTTATATGTCTTTGTAATATACTAAAAAAGAGAAAATCTTGATTGGAACAAAAGTATATATAACTTCATTTCTCTCTTTAAAAAAAAGAAATTTTTCTCCTCCCAGTTTCAATTCAATGATAATGAATTTTGTAATAGTATCAACGGCAAAAATCTGTGTTGTGACAGAATACACTTAGTTTACTGTATTAAAAGAATTTATTCTTCTGTGACGTCATTGATTTCTAAAGTTTGCTCAAAAGCAACTACTGCTTTTGTAACCATTTCTCCCATTTCCGTAAGTACTAAGTGACATCATCGTACAGAGCTTAACATTGTTTGTGTATTGACTTTAGATGCCACTTAAAATAATTTCTAAAAAAATACATGCGTTGGCGCTTGTTAGATGGCTCATTGATACATAGGTAAATTCTAATCTCCGGAACAAATATGTGTATGCTAAGGAAAACTGAGATTTTAACTTGCAGCTTGAAGAAATGCATTTTAATAACAACTGGAATAAAAACGGAAGAGTAAGGGTTTGTATCCCTCAAACTTTGGTCTATGATGGCAAACTGCTCCCAGATATACAAATTTGTCATCTGGAGAAGTATACAATATATATATGATATTTTAATTCTAAAAATGCCCAATCAGAAATTATCTTTATAACACCAAGTAACCCTAATGAAACGGGTAGACGCATGGTTGGCTTTTACGGTTTTCTTAACGTGTAACATAAATAGAAACCTTAACAAGTCCACCATCAAGGTATCCCTCCCTTAGGCAGGAAACCGTAGTGGTGTGCTTTGCCATATTCCAATAACCTAAAATTACCGAACAAAAATACATATTAGTTTCTTTTTCTCATTAAGCACAAATATCTCTCAGAAAAAATAATTGAGAAATTGTAAATACACTATATTTGTATCTGTATTCCTTTAATTCGCGAGACCCGCTAGCGGCCGAGGAGTAAAGTCGCTGAACATTGGTAGTTCGGTCCGAGATTCGAATCCCACGAATGAGCTGGATGGGTGTTTTCGTGCTTTTCTTCGATGTGTAACGTATATACGAGCCAGTTTCCCTTAGGAAGTCATCCGCAAAGGTCTAGTTAGGGTCTAGCAGTTTTCGCAGTCGCCATTTCACCGTTGCCGTTTCGCCGTGAAGACATATATTCTTTACATTACTGTATTAATATGTCTTGTCGTATTATGTTCGTATTAAATTTATTTAGTTTAATAATTCTGCTTACTCTTTGTATACTTAATAAAGGTTGATGTAATTCATATAGTTGTTTACAAGTATGAGATATAAAGGAATTAGATATAGTAAATTGGAAAATTATGTCAGTATCAAAGAGAACTGGGGCGAAACCTCTGATAAAACAGAAGTTATATAATGGATTTTAAAATTATGCGAGTGCAATATTTACATGATTCGTCAAACATTTCTTGAAATTTTAATCAGCTAGTTCTAAGAAATCACTCATACAAGCAGGAAATTCACATTTTTATGAAATCTGAATGGGAAACGGAATTACTTTGTAATCTTGTCAGCCTATTACTCTCTTAAATTAATATGTCATGTGTAACGATGTATTTGTATGAAATTTTACACAAAATAACTTATACAATAATTTATATAAAATGTTTATTAAATAAATTAAATTATTAAATTAAACACAATTATTAAACTAAATACGCTTAATATAACACGACAAAATATAATACAGTCGTGTAAAGAAAAATATGTCTTGACGGCCTAACGTCCACACGGCGAAACGGCCACGTTAGTTTCTTTTTCTCATTAAGCACAAATTTCTCTCAGAAAAAATAGTTGAGATGATACGGGCTATCTGTCTGGGAATGGGCCTTGAGGCTTTGCCGTAAACTAATAAACCGATAAACCTTTTAATTCGCGACTTTAACGACTTTTACAAGCAAAAATTGTCGAATTTGGCAGGATTTTGCCAAATATCTTTGAATGACACAAATTTTAAGAAACTATTGATTTTCGGATATTTTTACGTGTCATTACGTTTCGGATATTTATCCATTCTCATAAATTTCATATGAGGGAACCATACTTATAACTGAAGAGCTGGAATGTAAAAAGCTCATAACAATTTAAATTATGAATTAATAAGGTTGTTATTAATTAAGTTGGCCTATGCAATTTACGTATCTCTCATATCATTTTACAGAGTAGCTGAAAGCTGTATACGGTTACATACTCAAATTACTCTGTCTGTAACAATTACAGAACATCATCATCATTATTGGAAGATCTGGGTATACAACAGCTATCAAGATATCTGCTGGCAAATGAGAACATTAAAGCCTGAATATCTACGCAAGGTATCCTTCATTGTTATAATTTAATGCAATTTCAGAAGATGAAAATTCATTTACTGAGAAGATCACGTACCTCGTTTATTATGCTTGTAATTGTAAAATATGTATATTGAAGACATAAACATTTTAAGCGTGAATTGACCAATCAGAAACATACAGAAATCTGATTAAATATATGGGAGACACTTTAGAAGACATTTTATCATCTCACACTACCAATCGATAGACAAATTATATCTGCTTCACACAATTAAGGTCATTAATGCCAAATAAAATGTCGATTGTCGCACTGATTTCGCCCAAATTCTGCATAATTTCAGACAAAATTAGATAAAAGTGGATGTTTTAATAAAGTATTTTTAATAAAGTGGAGCGTGCACCTATTAAAAGAACCCCGAAAAATCGAGGCTAAAATTCTAAGAAATTCAAATATAAATTTCCTTCTTAAAGTAGCAATCACCGCTTGCTTTGTGATGTCGCATACAACTACTAACTCGATTAACATTACATTCAACATCTTTTTTCATTATTTATACTTCCAAGTAAAGGAAGTATTGTAATCACGAAAATCTCCGGTATCATATTTCAACGAAATATCCCTTTTGACCGCTATCGAATGTAATTTAAAGATGTTTTTGCTTGAAATCTGTACGCAAGGACAGAATACAGAACTTTTCCCCTGAATTAAAATAGATTCAAAAGAGATTTTTTTCGTGGCGTCTGTATGTACGTATGTATGTATGTATCTTGCAAAAATAAAAAATGAGTAGCCTCAGAACTCGTTGAAATTTTGTATATAGAATTGCTATAACATGTAGTTGTGCACCTCCCGTTTTGTTTGCAATCGACCGCACTAAATGTATATATATATATACATATACCCACTCTGCTACTCGGCTCCGTGAGCTCAGGTATTTTTATTCTTGTATGTGGTAAATTGCGCCTTTTTTCCTTTAAAAATGTTGAAGTTTTTTATGCCTTTAGTTAATCTGCACGCTGTAGTTGTAGAATTATCAGCAATTAAAAAGGTGTTTGAGTGAGGCTAAACCTAATTTGTCTTATCATAGCAGCCATATTTTTGAAATGTGCTATGTGAAATTTAGACATCTTTGTTTGCATTTGAAATTTAGATGAAGAGTGAATTTAGTCATTCTGCACCTTCAGTGTCTTTTTGCCGAGTGGAACCAAAACGAAAACTTTAGTTTTGTGCGCCGAAAAATCTGTCTTCTTGCCTGCTGGCCAAATTGCTTGTTTTTGCGTATAAACTCTATGTTTAATTCTAAAAATTGTTTTTTTTTAACTCTTTTAACTGTATTTGGTGTTTTATGTTTTTCTATACTTTCCAATTTTTAATACAGCTGTTCGATGTTATGCAAATTGTATTTCTTTCTTTGTACCGAGGAGCGGCGCAGACGCAAATTTGTTAGGTTTTTAAAGCTCGCGGTTAGAGCTTCGAGGTTGCTGTGAATTACTGGAGTTTCAACTAAGCGGAGGTTCTTCTGAGTTTGTGTTGGTCAGCCGCCACTGAAGTCGGAGTTTGTGTGGTCTTCGCCGTTCCTCTTCGCCTAACTTACTATTTGAAAGTCAATAAAGAAGTTTCGGTCAAGTTAGGAGTCTGAGGTTTTTTGGGTTCTATACTGAAGTAACATCAAGTTAATTTACAGTCCACTATTTTTAACAACGGAACGTACATATTTTATGGTCCGTCGAGCCGGAGTCGCAAAAAATTTGGTGAGTCAGTGTGTTTTTTTTATCTTTCTTATTAGATAATGGAATTTACAACGCTTAAGACTAAAAAGCGTGTAGCTAAAGCTAAGTTAAGTAAACTGAAAGAGAAAATTACAGTGACTTACGATTCTGCTGATGTTGATCAGTTAGAACTTTTTAAATCTAGATTAAATGACTTAATGACTGAACTTTCGAATATTTTTAGTAACATATTTGTAGTGTGTGAAGAAAAAGATATTGATGTATTTATAGAAGAACAGGTCATACAAGATACGGCTGATGAGTTAATTTTAATGCTAACCAGAGTTAAGAATGTTAAAGACATTAGTGTGGAAACTAAATCTTGTGAAATAGCCAGTATACGCTTACCTAAGCTAACTCTTCCTGTATTTAGTGGCAGTACTGGAGAATGGTTATCATTTTTTGATTTATTTAAAACGGCGATAGTAGATAATAACCGTTTATCAGGTGCACAAAAGCTACAATATTTAAAGGGTTCTTTAAAAGGAGATGCTTTGCGGATTGTTCAAGCTTTAACTATTTGTGACAGGAATTTCGAAATAGCGTGGCATTTATTGTGTCAAAGATTTTCACATAAGAGAGAATTACTTTCATCGTTATTAAAGAAAATCTTGTATTTATCAAATTTACAATCTGAAATTCCTAGTCAGATATTAGCGTTAGTAGACACTGTAAGAGAGTGTGTATGTTCGTTTGAAAATCTAGGATTCAAAGTGGAGCAATTCGCGGATACCATTTTAATGTTAATAGTACAGTTTAAATTGGATTCTTCGACGAGAGGATGGTGGGAAAGAACATTAAAGAGTGAGGAAATACCAACACTTAATAATCTGCTAGAGTTCTTGAAATCTCATGCCAGAACCTTGCAAGCAGGTAAACCGCAAGGTGTTAAAAAACAAGTTACAAAAGACAAATTAACTTCATTGGCTTCAGAGATTCGCGCGCAGTGTACGTATTGTAAAGCCGGTCATTCAGTTTTTAAATGTAATAAGTTTTTAAATCTGAATGTTCAGGAACGCGTTAATTTTGTCAAGAGAAATAATGTTTGTTTTAATTGTTTGGTTTCAAACCATAAAGCTTTCGAGTGTAGAAGTACACATAAATGTAAAAAGTGCTTTAAAAATCATCACACACTACTACATTTCGAAAAAGTTCAAAATGAATCAAAGGCACTTAAAGGAGTTTCGAACAGTTCGAATGAATTATCAGTGACGGCTAAGCCATTTTTCCCTGGGCCAGAACCTCGCGCTCAATCGGCTGGGTCAGGGAAGAATATCGCAAGTTCTAGTCCAGTAATTAAATCTTGTGTTTCAGACTTTAATTTTCAGAGTGAAGTTTTATTATGTACGGCTGTTATTAAAGTGTTAGATTCATCGGGTGAATACCAATTGTGTAGAGCCCTCCTTGACCCTGGCAGTCAAGCAAGCCTGATTTCTGAAGATTGTGTACAAAGGCTAGGGTTAGCAAGAAGAAATGCCAAAGTTTTTATTTCATGTTTAGGGTCTTTGGATACGAAAACTAATGGGATTACGGAAATAAACTTCGTTCCGCATTTTCCGACGAAAGTGTCATTTAAAACACCAGTATTTATCATCAATAGAATTATTGGAACTTTGCCGCATTTTACATTGGATGAGAAGTACGTTGAGGAATATAATGATTTAATGTTAGCAGATCCAACGTTTTACTAAAGTGGGCCTGTTGATATACTTTTAGGCGTAGATATTGCCTTACCTCTTTTAAAGGGAGAAATAATTAAATGCGAAGAAGATAAACCGGTAGCTTCTCGTTCTGAACTAGGATGGATTATTTCAGGTAGTTTGAATAATTCAACAGAAATTAATCCTACTATCTATGTTAATAATATACAAGTGGAAACTGATCAGATGCTGTCAGACTTTTGGAAATTGGATGCTGTACCTACGTTTGACATGCTTACTAAATCGGAGAGAGCATGTGAAGATTATTTCAAATCTACATATACGAGAGAGGAAAGTGGGGTATATACTGTGAAATTACCGTTTCACCCTCCGCCTTCTCAGCTTGGAGATTCCAGACAATTAGCTATGCGTAGATTCCAATCTTTAGAAAATTCACTTCTAAAAAGGCCTCAGATATATGAACAGTATAAGGATTTCATGAGAAAATACCTTGAGCTGAGACATATGGAGGGAGTGCCTGAGGGAGAGATTCTTATTGACTCTACGTATTACATGCCTCATCATGCCGTATTAAAGGAATCGAGTACTACGACTAAACATCGAGTTGTTTTCGATGCTTCAGCTAAAACGACATCGGGTCTTTCATTGAATGATATTTTGATGGTTGGGCCAAGAGTTCAGCAAGAGCTGTTTCCAATTCTTCTACGGTTTAGAAATCACAAAATTGCAGTATGTGCCGATGTAGAGATGTTCAGACAAATTCGTGTCCACCCAGAAGATACAAATTGGCAACGAATGCTTTGGAGGGATAGTCCTAGTGAGCCCTTGAGTACATTTAGATTAATGACAGTTACATATGGGACTGCCTGTGCGCCGTATTTGTCTACTAGAGTAATGAAACAACTTGCATTAGATGAACAAGTTAGATTTCCTTTAGCATCGAAAATTGCCCTTCGTGATTTTTATGTTGATGATTTGCTTTCAGGGGCACAAAGTGAAGAGGAAGCGAATGTTCTAGTTCAGCAGTTGAATGAAATGATGAAAAGGGGTGGATTTCGCTTAAGGAAGTGGATTTCAAACAATTCAGCTATTTTAGAGAATATTCCCGAGTGCTTACGAAAATCCAATATTTCTCTTGAAATAAACAGTGACAAGAAAGTAAAAGTATTGGGAATTAATTGGAACAACTGTAGTGATACGTTTCACTTTTCGGTATGCATAAGTGATAAAGAGTTTATTAAGAGGACTATTTTATCAGAAGTAGCGAAAATCTTTGATCCAATGGGATGGTTAGCGCCAACAATAATATACGCGAAAATATTATTACAAGAGTTATGGAACTTACAGCTGGGTTGGGATGAACTCGTTGATAAGAGAATAAGTAGGAAATGGAAGCGTTTCTATCTAGAATTACCCTTACTTTCAAGCTTACGATTTCCGAGGTATGTCTTGAGTCCGAAGGCAGTAGTGATAGATATCCATGCTTTCTGCGACGCTTCAGAAAAGGCTTATTGTGCAGTCATCTATCTCCGTACAATCGACCTTGATTCGTCAGTCAAAGTCAGCCTTCTGACATCGAGAACCAGAGTAGCGCCCTTAAAAACCCAGTCTCTTCCGAGACTAGAGTTGTGTGCTGCGTTACTTTTAGCAAACCTCTTACATGCAGTATTATCATGCATAGAACTGCCTATTAACAATATTTACGCATGGACCGACTCGCGGGTTACATTGGCATGGGTTTCGTCCGAACCTCGCCGTTGGCTACCTTTTGTGGCAAATCGAGTTGCAAAAATCCAAGAAGCTGTTCCAGGTATTCAATGGAATTATGTTGCTGGGAAAGAAAATCCTGCAGACTGTGGGACCAGAGGTTTTATTCCATCAGAATTCCTACAATGTGAGTTATGGATGAAGGGACCGCAGTGGTTAAACGAATCCGTAATTCATGTACAGCAAAATTCAAGTGTAGAACTAGAGGGTGAAGTTATGTTGAAGGAATTGAAAAAGAGTTTCAGTTCAAATGCTTCCAAATTTGAAGAGCCTAGTGTGTTTTCAAGATTTTCGTCATGGTTAAAGTTATGTCGGGTGTTAGCGTGGTGTTTAAGATTTAGAAATAATTGTAGCAAGTTACCTACAGAGCGTATAAAGGGTTATTTATCTACTGAAGAATTCTGTGAAGTTACTTCTATGATTGTTAGGATTGTGCAAAGAGCCGAATTTCCAGAAGAATTATTCTGTTTAGAATCTGGTAAACCCTTGAAGACATCAAGTAAATTACTGTCTTTAAGTCCTTTCTTGCTTGGAGGCGATAACACCAGGACACTTTTTAACCGGAGCGGCTTTAAGCGCTATTCCAGAATCTAACCAAATTCAAGAAACCATGAGCTGCAGTGACCGTTGGAGGAACGTGCAAAGGTTATTTCAACATTTCTGGAATCGTTGGAGCAGTGAGTATTTATCTAGATTGCAGCAGAGATCCAAGTGGTGCAAGGTACAACAAGACCTGAAGATTGGTGATATGGTTCTTATTAAGAACGAAAATCTACCACCGCTACGTTGGAAATTAGGTAGAATTATTAAAGTGCATCCCGGTCTGGATGAGAAAGTTCGAGTGGTGAGTTTACGCACGTCTAATGGTGAAATAAAACGACCTATAGCAAAGCTATGCGCTTTGCCATTTAATTCTTGATTTAGAGACTTTAATTTTTTTTTCAGGTTTATGCAGTTCAACAGTTTAAATTTATTGTTTGAACCCCCTTGGGACTTCAAGGCTAGGGGTATGTTCGATGTTATGCAAATTGTATTTCTTTCTTTGTACCGAGGAGCGGCGCAGACGCAAATTTGTTAGGTTTTTAAAGCTCGCGGTTAGAGCTTCGAGGTTGCTGTGAATTACTGGAGTTTCAACTAAGCGGAGGTTCTTCTGAGTTTGTGTTGGTAAGCCGCCACTGAAGTCGGAGTTTGTGTGGTCTTCGCCGTTCCTCTTCGCCTAACTTACTATTTGAAAGTCAATAAAGAAGTTTCGGTCAAGTTAGGAGTCTGAGGTTTTTTGGGTTCTATACTGAAGTAACATCAAGTTAATTTACAGTCCACTATTTTTAACAACGGAACGTACAACAGCTATTCTGAGTTTTTTTTTTTTTTTTAATTTTTATTTTTGCCTTGTTGTGAAGTGAGAATTGAATTAACTAAATGAGAAGTAAATCTGTAATGAAATTCGAGGAAATATGTGTTTCGTATTAACGCCAAATCTTGGCGGCCCCCTGTCTCGGACGGAGCAGAATGTATACGAGTAGTGCATGAACAACATATGAGAGGCGCTGATTCGTCTGTGATAAACTGTACTGTTCTTTTTTGTTTAATTTCTTTTATACATCGTTTTAGATTTATTACAGTATTTGAATAAAATATCTGACAACGATTAGATAATTCTTCGGATGATATAATTTTTTTTTGCATTCTGAATTCTAAAATGAATGAGTTGTAACTCTCTTAAGTGAACCTAGCGCTAGAGTGCCGCTATGGTAAATAAATATAGTGAATTTATTCCGTTGCTTATGCGCTATCGACAAAGTAGATTTAATTCATTTCAATAAGTTTAAATGAAATGCAGGAGAAATACGTATAATTTAATATTCCGTACAAGGAAGTCATGTGGTGTGCACATCAGATTTTTTAATTTGATTTTACAACGAAAGACATTGTATTTGTTCAAAACAATATGAAGCGGTAAACGTGAAAAGTATAACGCCACAACATTTTGCACCAAAACAATTATAATACTCTTAATAATATTTTGGCAATTATTTCAGCAGAAATGTATTCAGACATGCAGCGCTAATAATGATTACTTTGAATGAATGATGCTTTATGAAATTACAATTTTTATTCATGCCATGTGTCTGTAAAATATGGAAACAGAATGGAAGAAAATACTAGTCTCCCTAGTGCTGCAAACGATATATGGACAAAGGAAAAATTAACATTAATGAAAATACTGTTTTATTTAAAATTTTTAATAAAACATATTCCGAAGAAAAGTTTAAAATTTCTGCGGCAAACCATCATTTTTCCATCATCATCTGCCAATATTTTGTTTTGACAATTATGAGAAAATGCAGAATATTAGAAATAATTAATTTCTTTTGTACGAATTTTTTGTACGAAAAAATTAACACATATTCTTTTTTACTTTTATCCCTTAAATATTTTCAAGGATAATTCTTTTTTCAATAAAAATAACTTTAAAAAAAATGATAGTGCAAGTGAAAGAGAAAAAAATTTCATTGAGAAAAAACATCCTTGATTTAATGTACCCTGTGTCAGTATTCCCATAGCAGTATGGATCGTTTTCCTATTAAGTCGATTTTTAAAGGAATTAAGAAAAAGTTAGAATAAAAATGTATTGCTTTATGCTTGAATTTTGGGATAGCATGCTGTTTTTAGATTTTGTCCTTAAAACTGAGTGTTTATGATTAAATTTATTTTAAAATAAAACACCTTTAAAAGTATCAAACTATATGTGAAATAGATATAAAGCAACTGCATTGGTAACTTCGATTTAGAAGCTCTATGCGTCAGTAGAAGTGTAGCGGTGTTTTGCGTGAGGCTGAAATTTGAATAATCTAAATATTGATTCGAGGGTTATTCTCGAATTTCTTGCTTTTTTTAAGAGACGAGTTCTTTTTCTTCATGCTTACCTTTACTTAAAAATTATGTACAATTATGCAGCATTTAAGGAAAATCGACGAAACAGTGTTCGAGTGCTCTCCGTGTATAATCTGATTTAAATCATCATATTCAGTATGAAATACGGCTATTAATCTTGAATTGGTGTTTATTTGACTATATGGAAGTATTTTACTTATTACTTTGTTAAATCTCATTTTGGTATAAGCTTGTTTATGAGAAAAGCTTTTCATGAAAGTTATTTCTGATTTAAAATATTTTTGTACTATTTTAACCCGTAGAAAACCGAAGCTTTCGCTAACCGTATGCCCTCTTTCGCTACCACTAATATCTCGAGAGGACATTCGATTCGTCGCGTGTTTCGAACGCACCCTCACGCTATAGACACTATACGCTTACAAAAATCCATTTCTGCTCCGAAATTCGAGCCCTGGAGCATTGGTACAGCAGGCCCTGGAGCATTGGTCACTAACCAATGTACTAGCAGGGCGGTGATTATAACATTCATTTCTTCCTTGCTTTAATCGAAGAGAATGATCTTCAGCCCATAAAGATGTTCTCTGGAAGCTCTTCTTTTTAAAACAGACGCATTTGAAATGATAAAAAGTTTTCCATAACAGTAACGTCTAGGTGCTCTCGTGCTTTACATGTTTTGCCTAGTATGTACGAATTAAGAAATGTAACGTCTAAAAGCAATAGCAGTTCATAAGCCAATAACGTTGAAAATTGAAAACAATATGTTGGACGAGCAAAAAATAAATCTGTCTTTCACTTTTACCAGTAAAAACTTTAATGTCTATAATTTGAAAGACATTAAAAGTATTTCAGACATCATATTTTGGATGATATTAAGAGAAGGTGTAATCTATATACCATATACTATGTTACTAATGACTTTATCCCGGACATAAAATTGTCTATCTATTATTATCTATTAATCTCCTATTTAACAATGACTTTAACATATCACGGAAATAAATTAGTCCATGTTCCATTTAACATTTGTTACCTTTTTTACTTTACATGCACTTAAAATAAGTGCATAAAAGTTTGAATCTTCTACTTTCATATTTCACTTTCAAATTTAAAGCAAAATCGGACACTAGATTCAGGGTATTTTATAAAATAAATAGGCTGTTTCATATATAATAAAAATTCAATTTTGAATATAATCTTTTATAAGAAGGTGTATTACCAGCTCAAATGCATGCACAGATTTTTATTCGCCTGTATTTCATTTCCACACGCTTCTAAATATGGTGATTCTTTTCTAGTCATGTTTGCTTTTGATATTTTGCCTCTGCGATTGATATCTATTCTGTTGAGACTTCCGTGATGTGCTTCGCATGTGCGTGTTCCGATTCTGCGTGAAAAGAAATTCGCAATCGTTAACGGCATGACAAACGACTGCCCGTCTTCCTAAATACCTCATAAGGAAAACGTGAAGCTGCGATAAAGTTAAAAAAAAAGCGACAAACAAAAAAGTCGCAACCACGAGATTTCGAGCAATTTTTCTTCATGTTCATGAAGATTCAAAAAGAATATTTACAGCACGAAAGAGCTATTTTTTATTGCCGCACTCTATTTTTGCTGAAATTTTTATTACTGGTGCCAGATGAATTGCTGTTCTTTAGCTTTCGTTTACGTTGCTTTACAAAAAATATCAATAAAATGCAAATAAAACTGTTGATTTAAAAATGTTTCGGTCATACGTACGTGTCCTTAGATTCAATTCTTATTTCTCTTTCTTGAATTATCTGTTATCATCACCTTCTAGAATGGGTGCATATGGATGGTTAGGCTAGGTGCTAAATACAGCAAAGCATACGAGAACTATCTATCTGAGGGTAGGAATGCTTTCGTGGAAAAGTTTTAAGAGAAATTTTCTTTTATTCATGTTACCCATAGGAAAAACCACAAAACCCAAACATGCTGTCCGTTCACTTGGGATCTGGCTCAGATCTAGATCTCTGTATTCAGAGGTCTTCCAGGCTGGCATAGAAAATATTATTTAAGATTATTAACGTCTAAAATGCTTTTACTTATATTTATTAGATACTTATAATTAGGTATCGATAATGGCGTCATTCTTTAGTATTATATTTAATTAGGTATTAATTAACTAATATTTGTATTTCTTAAATTACCATTAATAAAATTATTTTAACTTACATTTTAAAATTTTATTAAATTTTTGCTTATGAATATTAATATTTAATCCAAAAGTGTTTTCTAACAATTCTGTGATGCCATAAAATGCTTTTCTATTTTGATCGCTTATATTGAATACATTAACTGATATCCAAACTAAGGAAAATGTGCTAGTTATTTTGTAATTTGCAAGTTTAATATTTTAATAAAAAGTATTGAAACTCATATACTTGTATGTTAAATATTTTTGGTTACAATTTCTAGCTCCCTTATCGTTCAACAAAATATAACAATACTATATAATACTCTAACAAAGTTATGCTGTACAATTCCGTAATAATTCCATTATGCTATACAGTTCCATAACAGTGTTATGCTACTATATAATGGTAGTTTAAATGTTATGGAATGCATTTTCAAAGTAACATCACATAACAATATTTTTTTTTAATTTTACTCAATGAAGATTCAGGGTTTATCGTACATTTAACAAAATTCCATAGAAGTAAAGTATTTCCCCCTCCTTCCAGCATGCCTTCTTGGTGTTATTCGAAGCACACTCGACACGTATTCGAGAGGTCCAACGTCCGAGTCCCGGGGAGGGCATTGCTCAATTTTTCCCTCTCTTGCTTCAAAAAGCCTAATCAGTCTACAGGTGGCGCTCGAACTAAAAAATGGTGGACAATCATTTTAACCCTCAGGATCTGGGCGATTAGGTATCCTAACCTCAGTCGCTTTTTAAAAGAGGGAATATGTAAGGTTTAGGATTTTAATTCCAATCCCCTCCTTCCTAAAGCTTTTAAAGTTACTTTGTTCTTTTTTTTGGCATGCTTTGGTGATGTAACGGTAGCACACTCGGCGCCGATTCCAGAGGCCTGGATTCGAGCCTTGGTGAGAGCATGGCTCTTTTTTCATGTCTCCTGCTTCAAAATAATCTAATGACTCTACAACGTAAGGCAATATCTATGAATATAAGTTCATTTTTATTGCTGTCGAGGATATAAGTATTGTATCAGATTTACAAATACAGGAAACGAGAATTGTAGTAAAACAATTAAAAATAGTATGAAACAAATTAGTTATCAACAGTATCTCTTCTTCTCTAAGAAAATGCATTACCAAAAATAATTAATACCAGAGCACTTGCAGTTATTTATGATGATGTTTAATGTTGCAGTCCGAAGCTGCATTATTCCTATGTTGAGCAGGTCGCTGAAGATGCTTGTAAGGCAATTTTATTTGCAACGGAAAAATTATTATTTAATTATTGTTTGAGTAACATCCATCGAAGAACAAATACTTGTTACAGTATTTTTGACTGTTTTGTAAGCGCTGCCAGAATGCTTTTGATGGCATCTGATATAGACAGACTAGTTCCTCATTTCAACAGATTGAATGCTGTGTAAGTGTTGACTCCGTAGAACTACTATGATAAGAGAGAATAACGGGATTTGAGAAAATGTTGAAATTAAGCGGTTATGGAATAGTATGAATATGATTCTCATCAAGGAAACCTAACAGATTTGCTCAAACACTTATTTCTTAAAATACTACGTCCTGCTGAATGGTGGAAATATATCGAAAAAGACTTTATTTCCATTTGCAGTATACTGTTGTGTAATTTGAAGAAAAAGGCTAGAGGGCGCTGTGGCTCGCTTAGGAGAATAAAGTTTGTTCATGTTGAAGGCGGCGGCCTAAGAATACGCTCTGTATATAGTAATTAAAATATTGTTTAAAATGTAAAAGTGTTAAAATTAGTAAACCCACTGAACCACCATCATCTGATTTGAAAGATGCACAAAATTATTAAATGGTGCATCGGCGTAAGGAATTAAGGCTTTGTGAAGATTTTAGGTGTTCGATCCAAGTGTTTCGATTTCAATGGATATTTTATATTCAAGTGACAAAGGAATTCCAAATAAAGGTAGGGAAATCTTAAATTAATTATTTAGTGATTATTTGTAGTACATTAGTAAGTATTTATTATTGCTGTCGTGGGTGTATTTAAATTAAATAAAATGGAAGAGAAGTTAGATAGATTGAAATGTAAACGTTCCACATTGAGATCGTCTGTTACTAGGTTAATTAAAGTGATTGAAGATAAATTAAAAATTGAAGGGGAGGAAAATTTGATTAAAGAATTACGAGAATTGTTTGAATTATTAACCGAAAAGAAAAATAATTTAAGAACGCTTGATGATGAAATACAAGAGTTAATTGATGTTAACTTAATTGAAGAAGATTGTAGTATAAGCGAAGAATACAATGACAAATGTATAATTGCTTGTAGTCAAATTAAGCAGTTTCTAGGTACGGTTACCGCAGTACCGCCAGCGAGGAATCCCCAAAGTTCTGATTTAAACCAATCTAGTGGTAATGGAATTTTGCATGTAAGTTCCAGTTCTAGTGGGAATAGTACGCTGAAATTACCAAAATTAATGATTGATAAATTTTGGGGAGACCCCAAACAATGGAATGAATTTTGGAATAGTTTCGAAAATTCGATACATAAAAACGAAATGCTTTCAAAAATACAAAAATTTGTATACTTAAAAACATTCTTAACGGGACAAGCTTCGAATGTTGTGTCAGGCTTTGAGTTAACAGAAAGTAATTATGATAGTTGTGTAGCATTACTAAAGGACAGATATGGTCGAAAAGACCTGATCATTAATTCATTCATGAATAAAATTCTCAATTTAGAAGCCGTTAAAAATTCTGCTAACGTAAAGGCTTTACGTAAATTATATGACGAATTAGAAGTTTCGATTCGTAATTTGGAAACTTTAAAAGTAACTTCTGGCTCATATGGATATTTATTGATTCCAATATTATTAAAATTAATTCCGGACGATTTAGTGTTGGAATTTAATCGGCAAAGAGGATCGAAAGATAAAGTTGAAGTTTCGGAATTAACACAATTTATTAAAACGGAAATAGAATGCAGGGAAGTTTCAAATCTAGTATTAAGCGAAAGGAAAAATCCTGTACCTCCGCGAGTCGATCAATCAAAATATGAAACTAGAAAATATGTAAAAAATACACCCACGGCTGCATTTCATACTGCAGTTAACCGAAAATGCATCTTTTGTGATAATTTGCACGAGTCATTTAAATGCGAAGTGAATGTTTCTGATAAATTAAAGAAACTAAGATCCGAAAACCGCTGCTATTCTTGTTTTAAAAAATTCCATACATCAAAATGGTGCAGAAATAAAACTAAATGTAATAAATGTGGCGGTATGTATCACAATGAATCGATTTGTACTAATAAATCCCTTGTAAACAAAAATTCGGAACAAGGTTATTCCGAAAATGCAACTGAATCTCTGACTTTGAATTCTGAGGAAAGAAATAAAGTTCAAAACTTAAATTTGATTGCTTCTGTTTCTCAAGGTGATAATAATAATGACTGTAATGCCAGGGAAATATTATTACAAACTTGTACAGTTTATGCTTGTTCTAAGTATAAATCAAAATTAACTAGATTAATTCTTGATCAAGGCAGTCACAGATCCTTTATAACGAAAAAATTGGCTGACCATTTAAAACTTACTCCAATCCGTTATGAAAGACTTTCTGTTTATTCATTTGGTGCGACGAAGGCAATGAATCATTCCTATCCGGTCGTTGAAATCGAAATTCAGAATTGGAAACAAAATAATAAAATAAAAATTGAATGTTTGATCTCGGATGTTATTTCCTCGGCGTCCATCAGTGTGCCTAGTAAACAAATTGCAGACTTCATGGAGCATATGGGTTTGCAGATCGCCGATTGCGCAAGAAAAAATAACATAGATGATGAGATATTAATTGGAGGGGATGAATTCTGGAATGTAGTTTATTCTGAAAGAATTAAAATATCTGAAGGGTTGTAACGTAGTCAGTTCTGTGTTTGGTTGGGTTGCCGCAGGAATCGAAAAAAATAAAACAAACAAAAATTGTTCTGAAAATTTAGCGGTAATGACAAACACTGTTGTGTTGAAAGATTTAAAAGGTTTCTGGGAATTAGAACATATGGGAATTAATGATTCTGATGATTATTCCGATATTGACTGCGAAATAGTAGACCAGTTTGAAAGAAATTTGCAGTTTAAAAACGGAAGATATGAGGCAAATTTAATCTGGAAATACAGTCCAAATAATTTAGGAAATATTTTTTAGGTAGCTAAGAAACGATTCGCAAACCTTCACAATAAACTAAGTAAAACTCCGGAGATTTTTCGGGAATATAAAAATATAATTGAGAACCAGATATTAGAAGGAATTGTGGAGGAATGTCCAAATAATGATACAAATTTGGGATATTTTATGCGTCACCGAGCAGTGATACGACCTAGTGAAACTACTAAGGTAAGAATTGTGTACGATGCTAGCTCAAGGACAGAGGACACGAATTCGTTAAATGACTGCCTTGAATCGGGACCTAATCTAAATCCAAATATACTAGACATTATGTTAAATTTTCGTAAGTTTAAGATAGCGTTTTGTGGAGACGTTGAAAAAGCCTTTTTGATGATAGGAATTGCTGAAGGTGATAGATAATTTTTAAAGTTTCTTTGGTTTAATGAAAATAATGACTCCTTTAAGATTATGCAAATGTGTCGCGTAGCTTTCGGCTTGACTATATCTCCTTTCATTTTGGCCGCCACTATAAAATATCACATTCGAAAATATAAAGATAAAATGCAGGACAGTTTCCAAATGTTAAATTTTTCTGTCTATGTCGACGACCTATATTTTGGAGCAGAAACGGTTGAAGATGCATATCGGTTATCTGTAGATGCGGTTAACATATTTAAGGATGCTGGGATGAATTTCAGAAAATTAAGAACTAATTCTAAAGCATTAAACAATTTATGGGTCTCAGATGGGATTAAGGAATCAGACAACAAATTAACTAGTGAATCGAATTTCTTAGGCATGATTTGGAATTCCATTGAAGACAATATAAAGTTAAATTTAAATCTGACTGGGATGAGGTCCTTCCTGCAGAGATTAAGGACAAATTCAACATTTGGCGGGAGGAACTTAATGATTTAACTGAAATATCGATACAGCGAAATTTCTTTGATAATGATACAATGAATATAAGCCTTCACCTATTTTCGGACGCTAGTCCTAAAGCATATGGGGCCATCGCATATTTCAGATATTGTACGAGTGATTCTAAAATTAAAACTTCCTTTATCATGTCGAAATGCAGAGTTGCACCTTTAAGATCAATCACGCTTCCTCGTTTAGAGTTAATGGGAGCACTCGTGGCTGCTCGAATGTATAAATATTTGAAAAAATGTTTTGGTGATTTAATTGAGGATGTTTATTTTTGGAGTGATTCCGAAATCGCCATTACTTGGATTAAAGGTTCGCCAAATAATTGGAAACCATTTATCGCCAATCGTGTTACAGAAATACAGAGTATATGCAACAAAAAATTGTGGAACCATTGCGAAGGGAAACAAAATCCTTCCGATTTACTAACTCGAGGAATTAGTGCTCAGTCACTAGTTAAGAATGATCTGTGGTGGCATGGGCCACACTAATTACGTTTTCCTACTGAAAGTTTTCCGAAACAAAAGAAATTACAACCAAATTCAGAATCGTTGGAGTTAAGGAAAAGTATTATTCTGACTGTACCTGTGATTAACAATGAATCCCCAATTTTGGATATAGAAAAATTCAGTTCTTTAGGAAAATTACTTCGAATTACTGCCTATATATTTAGATTTATTGGGAGGCTTCGGAAAAGGTCTACAGGGAATGGACCTTTAAGTGCTTTTGAGATTAAAGCAGCTGAACATTATTGGGTAAAAATTACGCAACGAGAATCGTATCTAGCGGAAATAATTAAGTTATTAAATAAAAAATCAATTCTCGATTCATCCATCTACTCCCTTAATCCAAGGCTTGATGAGGAGGGAATTCTTCGGTTGAAAGGTCGCATTCAATTTGCAGACTGTCACGAGAATTTGAAACATCCTATTCTATTACCCTCAAAATGCAAGTTTACCGAGTTGATCATCATGGACTCGCATGAAAGGGTATTCCATGCTGGAGTTAATTCGACACTAACTCAGATCAGAGACAAATATTGGATCATTAAGGGAAGACAGCGTGTTAAGACTATCATCAGAAAATGTGTGATATGCAAACGATATAGTGCACGTCCTGGGGTACAGGATATCGCTCCACTTCCTCCAGACAGAATCCAAGAGTCGCCTCCATTTGCTGTGACCGGGTTGGACTTCGCCGGCCATTTTTTACGAAAGACAGGCAAGGTAAAGTTTACATGCTGTTGTTAACGTGTGCGGTCACTCGTGCCTTACATATAGAGATAGTAACTGATCTCAGCACTGAAAGTTTTTTGCTAGCTTTCCAAAGATTTTTAGCTCGCCGAGGACTGTGTACCACCGTGTACTCCGATAATGCCAAGACTTTTAAAAGAGCTGATAAAGAACTAAAACATATTTTTAAAACTTTGAGTGATTCATCTGTGAAAGAATTATTTTCTGCTAGAGGCATAAATTGGAAATTTATTATTGAGAGGGGTCCATGGTGGGGAGGGTTTTGGGAGCGTATGGTACGAACCATAAAATCCAGCTTACGCAAAATTATTGGTCGATCATCCCTTACTGTGAAAGAGCTTGAAACAGTGCTCATTGAAATCGAGGCAATGATTAATTGTAGACCAATTACCTACGTGTTTACCGATCCCAATGAACCTTCTCCACTAACACCCTCTCATTTTCTGGTTGGTAGACGATTGCTATCTCTGCCTGCTAATAAAATAACATCAAATAATTTGACTGGGTCAAGAAATTCAATTATTAAACGATATAAATACCATCAAGATATTTTAAATCATTTTTGGAAGCGTTGGAGATCAGAGTATCTTTTTAATCTGAGATCTGCCAATATTTGTCCTCCACACTCTAACGCATCTCAGTTTAAAATCAACGATATTGTCTTGATTCATGACGACAAACATCCCAGAAATCTTTGGACAATAGGGAAAATTTTGGAATTAATGCCAGGCAGAGATGGTAAAATAAGATCTTGCATAATTAAAACACCTACTGGTACCTTAAAAAGGCCTATACAATTGTTATATAATATGGAACTTAACTAATGTTTGTATTTTGTATTTTTAGGTTTGATTCTCCTAACCTTGCTGATAGGTATCATTTAATGTTTTGTAAAATTTTTTGTGCTTATAATTATGTATGCATGTGTGTTATATTTAACCATTTCTCCAGGATTTATTGTCGAAATATTAATTGAATATTCTAGAATATATTATTGAAAGCTGAACTCTCCACCGATTTCAGGTGGGGAGTGTTGTGTAATTTGAAGAAAAAGGCTAGAGGGCGCTGTTGCTCGCTTAGTTGTATGAGAATAAAGTTTGTTCATGTTGAAGGCGGCGGCCTAAGAATACGCTCTGTATATAGTAATTAAAATATTGTTTAAAATGTAAAAGTGTTAAAATTAGTAAACCCACTGAACCACCATCATCTGATTTGAAAGATGCACAAAATTATTAAATATACCACCATCGTTCCGGATGATGCATTTTCCTAATGATAATGCTTCGAATGAATAATAATACTCAGAATGATATATGTTCATACATTTTTTATTTTCTAAAATTTATGCACTAGCATTCTTTAACAGACAAATGCAAGAACTTCACTTTCCACCTGCGTGACATGAAGTTATTAGGAATTTTTTGAACAAAAGGGTATATTGCTTATTTTCTAATAAAGTAACATGAATAAGATGTGTTTAATTAAAATATTCCATCCGATCATTTATCATTTAGGAGGAAAATAGGTTTCCAAAGGTTATTTAGAAAGTATTTGAATCTCCTTCATCTAATGTTTTTAATTAATTTTTTTGAGGTACCGTGTTTGAGATTTTTGTGAATATCCTTTTGCGACAAAAGTGAAAAAAAATATTATTTTTCACAAATTTGCTATGGGGGTAAGTGTTTCAGATATTAAAATGTAGGGCACAAAAATCTGTGAGTCAGATCGTGCTCTGATATTTACAAATAAAACAGTATTGTCGAATGCAGAAGAATTGTAAAGATATATTATTTGGGAAATGTGTTCAGAAATGAGACAGAAATTCTTAGCCATTCGGCTTCCAATAAGGAAGAAATCCGAAGTTACGGAATTAACATAGTAGCTCATCTATCCATACACTTTTGTTTTCCTGTGGTTTTTAATAAATAATAATAACCATGAAAATACAACTTTTAACCATTTTGCTATGGGCGTATGGGTATTAGATATTAAGTTCTAGGACGCAAAAATGTGGGAGTCAGATCGTGTATTGATGGTTATAAATAAAGCAGTATTGAGTTGTTGAAAGATGTTATTTGAAAAATGAGTTCAGAAATGAGAAAGAAAATCTCAGCTGGAATGAGGACAGTAATCTGAAGTTAGAGGTACTCATCTATCCATATAGTCTCTGCGTTACTGTCTTTTCTTTACTACTACTACTACTACTACTAATAATAATAATAATAATAATAATAACAATGATAGTCATATTAATAATAATAATACGATCACCATTAACTATGTTACAGTATGAAACATACTTCAATAAAACAATAGTATAATTATATAATATTATAATTAAAATTAAACAATAGTATATTATATAATAGTATAATTAAAAGTAAAACTAAGTAAAAAATAGTAAGAATAAAACTGAAAGACAAAAGTAAAAGTAGACTGAAAAGTAAAATACAAAAGAAATAAATCTAAAATGCTTTTTAGATTTATTTCTTTTGTCAAAGCTGGAGATATGAGAAATGGGCAATACACTCGTCGGTGCCCGAACCTGGACCTCTCGACTACGCACCGAGTGCGTTACCGTTATACCACGAAGGTATAATAAAAGGAGGGACAAAATACCTTATAATATATCTACAATACAACGAAAGTTCTAAATAAATCTCATAGATATGTAGATTTATTGAAAACTTAAAAATGATCTTCAGAAAATAGTTCATTGCTTGGTCCTCTAGGTAAGAGATTAAAATTATACTTTTGGATGCGAGACCAAAATGTTTTCTTTACCAATGTTGGCTATCTCTACTTCCAATAATGTCAGAAAACTGCAAACTGTACAGAACAACGCAATCAAGAAAACTAGAGACATAAGCTTCCTTTTCAGAAGCTGCGGTTTTCACAAGGGAGTAAACTTGTGCGTGTGAAGTATATTCTTATTACTTATTTTAAACTTTTTATGTAATTAACGTATTTCAAAAGAAGTGTCCTCTCTGTACCCTTGGCTGCCTCCGCTTTCGTTTGCGTTTCATGAGTAAGAGTTTTCTTTCTCTTTACCATTCACATTCTGTTTTTATCACTCAAAATCTAAATTCAATATTTGGTGTATTTCAGATATTTTACAGAAGTTATGTCTGAGTATTTGTTACTGTTCATACTCTTTATGGTGTCTGAATTGATCTTTTACATATCTTGAAGTAAAGCTGTCATTAACTGAAAATAAAAAAAGTAGTCTAACGGAAAGTCAAATGCAAGTGTGAATGAAGAATGCAATCATCCTATATTAAGATAGAGATGAATAAATAAGCCGTATCTTGGAATCACACTATTTACCATTATAGCGTATCTACAATTTATATATATCATGAAGCTGTAAAGATATGTGATGAATCATTGGTAAAGACTGGCACTTTGAAAAGCATAAGATATTTGTGTTTAAAATTTAATCAGAAAACTTGGTCACATGAAAAGCGCGTAGGGCCCTTCGCAATTTGTCTATCTTTTTAATTTAATAAATCATCTCAAGATTTAATAAAATGTGTTGTGATAGCTCGATTTAAAATATATTTATCTCCTACGTTGCAATGTTTCCTCGTTATTCGTATGCAAAATTATGATAATTTAGACATTATGTCGAATTCCTAAGAACCTAATGGACATATTTTAATGATATTAATCATTGTTATTATTGGTACGAATATACATTTATAACAGAGAAAGGGCTGTACCATTCAATAGTCAATTTATATATGCATGATTATCAGTAAAGCTCATAAGAGAGGGATGTCCAAAATTCACGCTCTGACATCGAACTGAAAAGGAGTCTAGTATGGGATATGGTCCCAACTGCTAGACAGATAGGTTGCACAGTGTGACAGTTTACTGGATAGCAGGCAGGCGAAGATTCCCTATGGCAGTCGAGCTCGCCCACTCCTGAAGTTTCTCCGGGATGTTTTCAAAGCGGAATGTCGAGATGAAATTGCCCTCCCAAGAACTACCTAGACAAGATGCATATAGCTAATATCAGAAAGACTGGTTGCCAAACCATTCGGCAAATATCCTCTCTTTCCAAGTAATCATCGACCAGTTAAACTATGTTAAGCTATGTGAACGAGTCATTAATTAACAAGAACCCAAGACTCCCTCCCAGAAGTCTGCGATCTCTTGTCTTTACTTCATAGCAGTCAGGGAGCTTTTTTTTTTCAAACGCATGTAGGGGTATGCGGACGTCCAGCATAATGCCTACTGAAGCCATTACATCTCCACCACTGTAATGATCCTTTTCCATGAAGGAAACATGTTATCGTGTTCCAAGCACCCTCTAGATACAGTTGCGCCAATGAGTTTTTTTTTATAAATTAGTATTTTTAGTAATTTTGAGAAAGCATTACATTGCATGTTTGTAAGGAATTAAAAGTATCTTATATATGCGTGCACTCTTGTGATGTAGTGGTCAGCCCATTTAGACAGCAGACAAAAAAGCTAAGGTTCAGTTTTCTATAACGACAAGATTTGATTTTCGATATTTCTTACTCCGAAGTATGTAATTACATTACAATGGTGCCGGAACAAAAAGTACCGAACGATAACTACTTCCCAGTTAGCCAGTCACACTGGGCTATAAGACTAGGAAATATCTCATCCTCTACAGTTGACGCTTTTCATGTCTATGAGTGGAAATACGCAAGGAATCAAAAGTGATTTTCTTACTTGTTGTTAATGGTGTAGTGGTAAGCATATCAGTGACGTATATAAAAGGCATGAATTTTCTTGCAGACAGTTTTTCAAGAAACTATTTTAAGAAACTTAAAGTTGTCAAAAAAAGTTAAACATAATTTAGGAAATGACAAAGAAATAAATTCCTGGTGTATTATTTTATGCAGTTTTTCTCTGCAACCATTTAAGCTTTCATCTTGTCCGTACAAATTCTTTTCATATAACTTTGATTTTACAAGCAACATACATTCCAAATATTTTTTGTACATTTTCAAGCCTGTATTTAAAAAACGTGTTATTCTGTTAAACCTTTATCTAATAAAATATTCCTTAACCTATTGAGTTTATCTCCTAATCTCTTTATCCTTATTATTTTATCAAAAAATATTCAAACGATATCTTGTAATTAAAAATGCAAACAAAAAAACCTACGACAAAACAAAAAGTTCTGTGCTTCTTATAATGAGATTGCTCAATTTTTCCACGTACTCTGCATCTCACTGCTTAACTCCTCATTTCGTAATTTTATTATTATTATTATACTTTACTATTATAACAAACAGTGCCTTGAGATAACTTTAATCAGCAAAAAGTTTATTTTAGAAAAATAGAGAAAAGAAACTTCTTTTTGTCTTGGAGAGTTATGAAATAAACGAATTAATGAGAAGAGTTTGTGTCATACATTTTTTACTCTTTGCTTGAATTTTATTAGGGTGTTAAGATAAGCGTAAAAAATTAATGAAATTTATATCTGTAGTATATAGATACTTTAGTTTGCATCAAAGAAAATAAAAAAAAGAGGGTTGGAAGTGACAAAATGAAACGACTGACTGTGCCTTTCTGCATTTAGTTCTTAGTAAATAATTTAGTAAATTATCAATGCCCTGAAATCTACAGATTAATCATTCAAATAGGCTTTAAAATGTAACCAGTATTTCCTTTTCTAGAACTATTCATTTTTATCGTGAATGCAATTTTTCATGTAATAATTTTCATGTACGAAAAGCCAAATGGGAATTGTTTTATAATGCAATACAAGCTCGAAAATCACGTCTATTTATCAGAGCATTTTGACTATTCTACTAAATGGCTCAAAACTATTTCTATTTATTTAATCTTGTAACATTTCAAAAATACAAATGTGAAGATATAATGAATAATTTGATGACATCGGCCAAACAAGCCACTCGAGGCATGGTAGAAATGAGTTTGACAAACTTTTCTGCTTTGGGAATGATAAAATAAAGCTTGAAGCAGTAAATCTTCGTATTTATTCTAAACAAAAACAAGTAAAATTTAATTCAATAACTCTGTGCAGTTACATTTGACTTGAATTCCTGCTTCTTATCTGCTCAAGGATTTTGAAGTTAAAGACGCCTTGAAGACTAAATTTCACTATGCATTAAGACTGAATGGAATTTCCATCCATTAACGTAGTTACGACTTTTTATGTTTCACAGACATAAACATAGCAGCATTTAACTTATAATTCCTGATTTCTAGAGTACTAGAATTTTCTGGAAATGAATCCACTTACATTATTTCGTAACAGATAAGAATAAACATAGCAATTAACCGTATTAATCGCAGCTAATTACTTTTAAATGATTTATGGCGTTTGCAAAATTAAAAGACTTTTTAAAACGTGCTCTGCAATTGAGCGAAAAGAATAAAAATGAAGGTGCGGCTATGTGCTGGTTTTGATTATCTATATTATAGCTGGTATTTAGTATCTTCTAAATAATCTAATACATCAAGATTGCTAATTCGCATGAATTAAACTAAAGCGTTGTCGATTTTACTGATATTATTTTTAAGTTTGGTTACTGAATGATAACAGACGCTTTTTACCGATCATCTCTTTTTACCGGAAATTACATAATGAGAGATACAATACCCCAGCCAGAAATTAATCGTCAAATATTTATACCGTTTGAACATTCTGTCAACTGAGTGATTTACTGACAATTAAGAAAAAGCAGTTGCGTCATGGAACAGTGCTTTATGAGGTATCACTCAAAGTGTTCAAGACTAAATTGACATGCTGAACTTATAATATCCGTTACCTGCAATCATAGCTTATTCTCTTCATAGACATACTGAAACTGCATTTAATAGAAGATAATACTTTTTAGGTCTTGCTCGAGGAGTTGGTTTCACTTCCCTGAAGACTTACCGAATGTAATTTATTTATATTTAAATATTTCAAAGAACTTCATAGAAATAGTATTAACGAAAATGCTACGCATCAAATGAAGTCCGTTTACTCCTTAGGAATACATGCAAAAAAGCGTTTTTTCCTGCACGAAAGCACTTAATGAGCTACTTTAATTAGAAAATTAAAATAGAAAAATTTATTCTATTTAATTGCAGGAAATGAAACAAATATTTGCAGACGTATTCATATTTGTAAGACCTTCATTACACGTGTCACTCACTAATTATAAACTCATGCAGGCAAAGGTAGATCGACATTTTTAACATCTTTGCTGGATATTGGAAATTCGACATCACTGCTGGATATTTGAAAATTGTTAACTGTAAATGATTATTTAACAGATAACGTATTTATTGTGCTTATTTACAGAATACTTAAAAGATCAAGCTTTCAAAACGTTTTCATTCTTTATTCATACTTGAATTCAAATCTGTTTTAAAGTCATAATTTTGTTTTTCTAGTTTTGTGGAACAATAATTTGAAAATATGACTGTATTAGCCTGATATGTAGATTAATAATGTGTACGGTGTGCAGATTGGTAACTATAACGAGCGATGGACTTAATCAGAATAATATTTAAAGCCATACTGGAATGCTTCTTCTTAAGAAGAAGGTGCGGAATAATCTTTGTTATGTAAACGAATTTCATGCAATGGAATCAATAAGAATAGTATTTCGAATATATTCTTATTCATTCTATTGGCAGTCGTTTCTTTACAGAATTCTCAGGAAAACTCGAAAATGTGTATTTCAGCTCCTCATTAAGAGTAAATATGTTGCGTAATCTAGGCAATATTTTTATTTGTTTATTTTGAAATAAGAATTTTATTATTACTATTTTTCACGATTATTACTTTTTATTATTATTGTTTATTTTTATAAAGTCCTCATAATTTTTGTAACTATAATTCTTTTGTTTTGTGGAAACAGGTATTCTGTAATTCTTCGATATATTTCTTTTCGGTGTGCGGCAATAGTGATTCTGTAATTCTTTGAAGTTAGAACATCTTTTTTGATTTTGTAGATGAAAAATGTTGTTTCAGAACGTTTTTTTCCTTAAAATTATGTAAAATAAATGTTAATGCACATTAAAAGACATTTTCGCCAAACCTTTGAGAATAACAAAGGCAGGGAATATATTTTATTGAAAACATAATGTTACGTATAAGATTTATTGGATTTGTAATTGTACAATTACATATTTATCTACACATATACGAATGCATATGAAAATTATATCTGTTTCAGGGATAAAAGTATATAGTTTAGCATAAAGCGAGATAAATTTCCATTTATATATCACGTTCGCGAATTTAGCCTATGCAATTTTGTAAATATTTCCCTGATAAATATGTATTAAGGAATCGCCAACGGTGCACACCATCGTCTTAGCGGCAAAATTGTTGAACACTGATAGTTCAATTTGGTTTCAATTCCAGGCAAAGGGGCTAGCTGCACGAACATTTTCGTAGCTTTCCTCACGTGCAGCATCGATATGAGCCAGTTTGCCTTAGAATGTTCTCCACAAAGGCAGCCCTCCCATTAGGCAGGTTAGACGAATTTTAATGGAAAGTTAATAGATAGTTTTCATTCAAAGTTAGACCGAAAATGTTAACAGTAAGAGCATTATTTTTGCAAAGTTAGAATTTGTTCCAATGAGATTAAGTAACAATAAATTTTATATTTATACATATTAACTTTTGGCGTTAAGATTCAGTCTTTGTTTAAAATTGCTCCTTTCACGGTAAGCTCCCTTACTAGCTACATACTTATCGATTAAGGCAATGAAAGAATAAAATACCAGTTCGATCGTTCGACCTCAGTTTTATCGTTCACTTGCAAGCTTATTTAGGAAGAGAGATAATTACCTCCTGACTCCTAGGCGATTAACGAAGTTGGGATAGTGGTTCAGGTGCACTTGGGTCATGCTTCTTCTCAATGACGTGACGTAATTGACGCAGAAGGAACAAATGCAGAAAAGTGTATATTCATTTCTAAATCTTCACCTCTGTAATCATTATTACTTACGCCTTCGGAGCTCGTCTTTTTTTTAAAAGCAGAAATACATAATATATAAAAAGGGAAATGTCACACATTATTGTAAATGCTTCAAATTTATATTTTTATTTTATTTTTAAATATTTTTCATAAAAGAATGTGATCATCAATACTTGGACATCAGAATATCAACATAAGTTAAAGCAGAACGTAAACGATATACTACAGTGATTAAGTAAATTTAGTTACATGGAATTTGGTACTAGTTTTATAGATGAATTTTCTGCGTACAGCGTACGTCAACATTTCTATTTACAGCCATAATTAGGACACACAGTTAAATAATCTCAATTAAAGATTCTTAAAATTAATTTCACATACCAACATATTATTCAAATTTTATATATGTCCGTTAATTAATCACAAATAAATATTAATGTGTGTGTCCCTTTTTTAACTATTCAGATTATTTAAAATCATTAGGGTTGAAAACAAAGTTCATTAACTAATTTTCTCATCCATAAATCTGTGTTTTAAGATGTGCACCGTAGCGCTGGTAAATGTTTTCAGAGACGAAGGAAAACTTATATTCTTAAAAACTGTTTTGAATAAGTATTATATTTTTTTAAATTTTTGAAATATGTTTCAGTGCCAAAATTATTTGCAAAAATACTGTTTTAAAAACACGAAGACACACAAAAGCTTTATATTCTCTCTGCAAAGTTCATATGGAAAATATTTTCATTTAAAAAACGCATTTGCGACTTTATATATTCTAGTTTGGCACGAACAAATAAAATAGGAAATCCACATAACGTTTTACTAAACGTTTCTTTCTCTGCCGTGAACAAGAATGTATATTGGGAATAAGAACTTTCTTTCAGTATTGCCCTTA
Organism: Stegodyphus dumicola; assembly: GCF_044657685.1. Classification (NCBI taxonomy): domain Eukaryota; kingdom Metazoa; phylum Arthropoda; class Arachnida; order Araneae; family Eresidae; genus Stegodyphus; species Stegodyphus dumicola. Next base: position 4,849,698 of record NC_140776.1, on the reverse strand, counting down.
ATTTATTACTGAATTTTAGGTAAAATTGTGCTTTTTATCAACGCGTTTGCACAATAGAAATGTTATTAAATTATTTATAAATATAATATATGGCTATTAATAGATAAAAATAAGTCCTTGATTAATTCTCCTTGGTAGAAAAACAATCTCCATTACGAAAGCGATGAAGGTTTCTGCAGAGCAAAACGAATGAGCATATTCACAGTGTGTAACAGATGATTAAAAACGTTCGTTTCAGAGCTATAAGTTCGAGCTATATTCAAAAAATAATATAAAACTTAGTTATTCTATTAGCAATGCAAGTTAAAGAAGTCAGATAGGTGTTTGTTATTTGCTGCAAAGAACAACTGGTAATATTGTCTGTTTCAATATATCATGTTTATATCACTGCTGAATAAGTGCGTCATTCTTATTTTATTGTGGGCTGTTATTACATAGTCTTTTTCAAAAATTTAAAAACTAAAACATACCTTACAGGGAACGATGTGGATTGTCAGTAAAAGGATAACTCCTTAAAAGATTAGTTAGTTTCCGCTATTCATCTTCTTAAGAGTTGTCACTCAGTAGGAGAGCACCTTTGCTAAGATTTAACAAGACATTCTAAGTGTCGATCGTAGCCACTCCACATATACTGAAGTACTGCTGGAGGGATATCGCAGCACAGTTTGAATTATTCCCGATCCTCCGAAAAAATACCCATATGCAGTACCACTCTGGATACATCTATAGCAATATGAGCTTAAAGTAAAAGCATGCCTAAATCTTGGCATTTATATCAGCTCATCTTGAATAGAATGAATGTCATACAAGCGATCATATCTCTAAGATTCAAAATTTTTAATTATCCTGCATACTGTAAGTTCTCAATTAAAACACTATTTGTTTATTTCAATAAACATTCATCTAAAATGAAAGTAACCGACATCTGTTGATGAAACTACTTTAAAATTAAAGAGAAAACAACATCCCGCTATATTCTGTATTTAGAAGAAACATTGCAGGATTCTCCACTGTATGATTCTAAGTTACTGTTGTAAGTGAAGAATCTTAACTGATAAGCGAATTATCGCTTGAGTTCGTGTGACAGGAAACAACAAGATATAAGGGTAAAGTAAGCCTTTATTATTTCAGTACCCTTATATCTTGTGTTCTTAATGCACTTTTGAACTTTAATTTTTGAAAGAAAATATAAAAGATTTGAAAGTGAAAATAAAAATCCTTTTTAACATAAAAGCGTAACAAAATGCTATTTAAAATATTCTTTTTGCAAGGGGAAGGGAATGATTTCATATAGAATCTTATTTTGACGCTGTAACTTCCGATTCAAAAAGAGTGCCAAAAAGCTGAGGTATGTCATTCTAATTTATAGAACGTAAGAATGCAACATAAATAAGAGTACATATATAGTTTGGTGTTTAGAAACATCGAAATGTTGATTGATGACAAATACGTAATTTATGACTTTGATTTTAAAATTCCGTGCCTTGATTATCATTATATACGTTCATTTTTTATAAGCTGTTACAAACAATATTCTAACTTTACGTGCTTTTTGTTCTAAGTTCAGCTTTGAGGAAGAATTTCCATTCTGTTCCGTAAAACGGTCGAACCTTTCAATAAAGTTGGAATTTTCGTCATCAGAGACTTTCAGATAAAGAACCCAAAACAGCGGATACGTTGCCCAAGAAAAAACGTGTTACTTTATAAGATCGTGACAGGTATGCGTATGAAATTCTATAAACCTCAGACAAATCGGATTCGCAAGCATGCTGCATTAATATTCCTTTCAAAATCTTATCTTCCATGCATGAATTCAAAAAGCATACAAATAGATATAAATTCCAAAACAGTCAAAGAGGATTGAAAACCGAAAAATGTCTGCAAGTTAAAAAGAGCCGTCTCCTTTTTTTCACTTACAAATGTATTTTAACATACCTCATCTGAATAAATATTATACTGATCTTTGTGGAAACTTTCAGCTCCTTAACGTGAACGGAGTAATATGACTTCTAAGTTATAGTTTACATTTTTCAGTTGGAATGAAAATAATAACTTTGCTGCAACAAATTTTTATAGACAGTTGCAACATAATGTAAAACATGATTAGACATAAGATTATCTTTGAAGCAACAAAATAATCATTCAAAGCAGATTCAATTTGCAATTCTAATTCGTAAAAGATATCGACATTCGTTTCCTTCACACTGAGGTGCACCTTAAAAAGAAGTGATCTGTTAGTGGCATTACTGCAAATTACATTTTTTCTGGACTTCTTGGTAAATATTGAACCGACTGCCTGAGCCTGAGAAAAAACTAGAAAAAACCATGCCAAGTTTGCCGGTAAGAAGAAAAAATAAACCTTTCCCTAGAAGTGAATCAATAAAAACTCGCCAGACCCTTCACCAGCAAAAGTAAATAAATAAGAAACAGAAAGTGTGATAATTTTTTTTTCTTTATATAGCAAGCAATTGGAATATTTTTGATTCTTTGAGCTAACAATTCTTAAGAAGAGTGGCACGAATCAAATGATTTGCTAGCTTTTCATAAAATACGGGAAAATATGGTAACTCGATTTAAAAATATCTGAAGCGTTTTCAGCATGTAGTAAATAAACCATAGATTCAACTTTTTCAAAAATATATTTCATTCATGAAGGCTTTCAATGAATATATAGATACGTGTAACATAATTTATGAAAATCAATGTTTTATATGGCTTCCATTATGGAAAATCCGTATAGATTTTACATTAAAAATTCGTAGTTGTTTGAAGTTTTAAAATTTTTGTCGTCTGAGTGACATAAATAGGAATCTCTTATTTTTCCAGAGCCTTCAAACCGATTAATCGATTGTCGAGTGCGAAAGTAATTAAATGCAGCTGCAGTCGTTTACAATATCATAGTTAAACGTTTAAGAAAGTAAATTTAGTAGCTGGAGATTATAAATATATAGTATAATTACCAATTTCAATATGTTGACTAAATTAAAAACCTATATTAATGCCAGGAAAATTAAATATTGCTAGAACGGTTTGGGATATTATGAATATACGTTCCCATACTATTAAAGAACTGAAGACGCTTATGACAAAGTATTTTGACATAATCATATATTCAATTTTTATTAATCATTTATGAAGAAAAACGATCGATTACTATATTTATCGTATTTTTGGAAATTTCTTGCACGAAGGGATAAAGTATTAAACGAGTAAGTAATGTGTTTAGTTCCACAAAAATTAAGTAATTTATTATTTAATTCATTCATTCTTGCGTAAGAGCGTGTTAAAATTCTCGAAATATTTTAGGATCACTTGAGCTTTGCTGAAAGGAAAACGGAATGTTGTAGCACAGAAACGTCCAAAGCGTTTGCGGTTTTGATTTAGTAATAATAATATCGGAGAATACATCCTTAGACCTAATTTAAGTTCCTCAAAGGCTTATTGTATTGGACAACGTCCAGCGGAGCATAAGCCATGAATAGTTTGTCTATCTGTTCGCAAGAAGTTATCATAGTACGGGGACTGAGAATTAGAGGGGTGAGTTTCCACAAAGAGCATGCATGCTGCTTAATGCCGGACTTTTTAAAGTGTGCGAGTTAGGATTAGATGTATTTTAAAACTGACTGCATTATTTGTATATTAACGGTGTTGAATATTTTATAACGTACAAAATAATGAAATGCACGTAATGAAAGTTTAAAATTCTCCAGTTTTGAGGACTAAGGATATCATTATATATTTTTTTTAATTAGTTAAGATCGTTAGATATTATAATCTAACTTTCCTTAGGTTTTATCAAATATAAATTTAGAACCAATTTTCTCTAAATCTTATCGTGTTAAATTTTTTTGGAAAATTATGCTTGAAACAAATTTCGTTCCAATTACAACGCTCGTGAATAAAATTTACAATAATCAGACTTTCGCATTTCTGCTTGGATATCCTATAATTTCACAATACACTTTATCGAATTTTCAATGCATTGACTCAGATATATCTAACCAGCGGTTATCAACCTTTTCAATAACGGGAGCCATCAAAACGAAAAACTGAAAAATTTTAGTACCACTACTACATTTTAAAATGATTATTTTTCAATTTCACAATAGGATTACTTAAAAAACATACTTTGCCCAGTCTGTTGGCTATTTGTATTAAATAAGCAGACATAAAAATATTAGATTAAAACTGGTTACCATTTTAATTATCAAAATTTAAGAGATAATATACTTAATTCTAAAATTTATCGTGAAATTTGGGCCTGTTTAAGAGAGATCAATTTCTTTATGTCTGGTCATACTTCACTTCCGTAAATTAGGATTCATTTTTAATTTTCTGTATTTTTTCTCCAAATATAACATGGAAGAAAATCCTTTTTCACACAAATAGGTTGTGCGAAAAGGAATTAAAAACTTAATAGCTTTAGTTGAAATGCAAATTCCTTTTTTTCGGTTCAGCCAAAAGTTACCGTGTTATTTTTTATATCTTCAGTTAAGAGTTCCATCACAGGAAATTTTTATCAATCTTTTTTTCATGAGAGTTTCGAATTTAATCGTTAAAAATACATTTCACTTACTTTGTTCCTTCGTGTACTGCCCACCAGCGGCCGAGCGGTAAAGTCGCTGAACACTCGTAGTTCGGTCCGAGGTTCGATTCCCGCGAACGGGCTCGCTGCATGGGTGTTTTCGTGGTTTTCCCCCATGTGTAACGTGTATACGAGCCGGTTTCCCTTAGAAAGTTCTCCACGAAAGCATCCCCCCTTAGGCAGTTAGCCCTCGAGGCTTTGCCGTAATTACATAACATAACCTAACCTTTGCATATTTTTCTCTTGCGTACCACCAGTTGTACGTATAACACCGGTTGAGAATCGCTGATATAAACCAATGTAAATAGGGTGAAAAACAAATGCATTGATTTCATATGCACTTGATAACGGATCGTTTAGGAAGAAAACAATTTCCAAAGACATCTGTCCACTCTAACATTTTTCTGTTTTTGAAAGGGCAAAACTTTTCCCGCTTTTAAAAGTGATGTCATTTTTATACTATAAAAAGTTTTCATTTGTATTAACAACAAATGAAAACTTTTTAAATTGAATAATTGTTTATGCTTCATCGAATAGTTTAATTTCACTCTCAGAAAATGGAGAAGCATTTATTTCGAACAAATTAATGATTCACAAATTAATGTAACATTTAATAAGCATTTACTGAAGCAATGCTGTTCAATTAGGCACGAAGTAACACTTATTAAGGAAAAGATTTGCGAATGTTCAAATGTTTAAAAAGGCTCTAATCTCTGGGGGAAAAGTTAGCCTAATTGAATTTGCTTCGAAGTAATGCCGTAATAATTTCGTCATATTTTCCTTGTTTAATTAGATATTTATATCTGAATGCCATGACACTGAACATGTGTACCGGAAAGAGCTCACGCCCAATAAAACACATTAGAATCAGTAGAATGTTTGATGACACTCAGAAAGAGAAAACGGAATGATTAGAAATAATATAAAAATAAACTACCATGAGATACTACGTAGGATTTCATAGGCAGATCAAAGATTTCAAGTCGAGAGAAATGACGAAGTAATTTTTTTTTTTTTTTGGTGCTACTTTGGTAGACGGTTGCACGGACTTTGGCGAGTTTTTGGCAATTTTTCTTTTGGCGAGTAATACGACTTATGGTAAACCCATTGCTGGATAAGTTATTTATGGTAACCGATACTTTGTTGACATTTTATTTAAAAAATAATGCGTGTTATTATGCATAAATTCCGTATTTTAAATATTATTTATGGCTTCTAAATATTAAAAATCAATTTAATTTTGCATTTTTATTTGAAATAAAAATTTTATTCTTTATCATATTTTATGAAATTTTATGCTGTGGATGATGTAATCAGTGACGTCACCTTACTTTAAAAGTAATTGGATTTAATATCTATAAATTTAATCTAATGTTTTAAACATTATTTATGGCTGTTAAATATTAAAATACAATTTAATTTTGCATTTCGTTTTTAAAATGATTTTATTATGTATGATTATTTAAATAATTTTAATTCTAGGCGTGATGTAATCAGCTCTCTGATTGGTTTTAGAATATTTGTGCATTAATGAGCTGTAATCAGCTCCCTGATAGGTTGCTGAAAATTTGTGCATTACCGCGCCATTTTAAAATTTAATTCATATCTTCGAATTCCTTCAAAAATGTCTCCTTCAAAGATGAATGTTTTTTTGATAAGTACCAGGAATTTTTGGTTTCGGAATCAAAAATTTGTCCTTTGAGACCTTATTTTCGCCAGCCTGGCTTTCCTAATCAAAGGTTTATTTATAAATTCTTACAAGGGTCAGAGGTAATTTATTTTAAATTTTTGAAGGAAACGTCGCTAATTGTTTCTTCAATGAAGTGCGAAAATGTAGATCACAGATGAAGCCGTTAGAAGAGCCGATTCTGAGATGGCCGTATATGATATTGTGGCCATGTTGGAAGAAATAACCGCTGTAACGGTAAGAAAATTATTAGACATTCCTCCTTTTTTACCGACAATAAACTAATTGCTGTCATTTTAGCTATAGTGTACGAAGCGTTCTTATTTAGTTATTTTAAAGTATTTAATTTAAGTAATATTTTAATTCTTTTAAACGTTGGTATGATGGTTTTTAAGTCGATATTCAATTTACGTAATATTTTAATCCAATTAAACGTTTGCGCAATGTTTTTATAGTGGTATTTTTTATTCTATTTCTATGCTATATGAAAGTAATAATTTAACCTTTCTTTAGTATTTTATACTCGTAGTAAATGTATTTATTCTATATAATATATATATATATATATTATATAGAATATATATATATATATATATTATATTCTATATAACGTATTTTAAAGTATTTAAATTTAATAATATTCTAATTCTTTTAAATGTTGGATGATGTTTTTTATTTCGATATTCAATTTCAGTAATATTTTAATCTAATTAAACGTTGGCACAATGTTTTTATAGCGGTGTTTTTATTCTCTTCTTTGCTATATGAAAGTAATAATAACCTTACTTTAGTATTTTATACTTATAGTAAATGTATTTATTTACACTTGCCTGCCATCTTAAAAAACGACATTTCAACAAAAAAATTAATCCATTATTTCTAACGATATTTATTTTTTTTTAAGTTTCGAATACTTTACTATGCGTAAAAACAGCGTTTTTCAAGATGGCTGACGTTTGTAGAAATCGCGCCAACAATTGCGCCAACGTAAATCGCCAAAAATCCGTGCAACAGTCTACCAAAGTAGCACGTTTTTTTTCCTAGTGAGAAAAAGTAAAACTGAATATTTTTTTTTTCAATTAGTTAGCTGTTGCCCCGAGGAGCAGAACAAAAGGCTAATGTTTCTAATTTGAATCTCTTAAAATCAGAATTTTGAGGTAAATTATTTTATCATTATGTAATACGTAATCGGCTATTGGACAACTCGAAAAAGAAGGGATGCCTCATGGAAGACCATTTTTTTTTATGAAATCGAACACCGGACTGAAGTACCAGTGTTCGGCGGCTTTTACCACTCGCCTGCTGGTGCACCTGTGTTTTTAACAGTCAAAGAGTTCGGACCAGCTTAATCCGAGATAATTTTTGAGTCAATTGAATAGACTATTAATTAATGCGTAAAGCATTCCAACGGTAGGTAAGCAAAATAGCACTTACCTGAATCATCGGGTTCTTTATCCAGGTATATACAAAAAATACGCACAGGTTCAGATTTTTGAAACTTTAATATGTACACAAGTTATAAAAGAGAGGTTATGACTCAAAAAAACTACGCATCCATTTCCTCAGGCATTCAAAAATAAACTAAACTAAAAATAGAACACTGATTACATCATAAATCGTTGAGCGCGCGGTTAAAACTTACGTAATCAGTTCAATCCGTTATGCGCACGCACAGGCGTAAGTATCACATATCCAACAATAATAGTTTAATAACATTCTCAAACTTTCATAAAGTTCTTAAGTTCGTTCTTTCAAAAAGTTATGTTTTCAACCAGCGTTTAACTTGAACAATATCCACCTAGGGAGCTCCAGAGAATAAAGTTGCGTCCTATAATTCTGAGATAAAACTCTCACTAACATGAGGCTTAGGAGAAGAAATTTCACGTAGAGTTGTTATCTTGAAGCGTTATGCCTAAAAGTTTTCTTGTTTTTACTTTAAAGAACAGAAGACGGATAGGAATAGCTTATCATCTGGATTTTGCGAACAGTTATTGCTTTCTTGTATTCCCCGAGGCGGATCAGCAAGTGACTGATCCAAACTAAATAAACCTGGTTGCAAAAGGTAAGCAACATATTGAAATAGAAAAAAAATATCGTTAACGTATCATTAAAAATATAGTTAAACGTAGTTCGAAATTCTTAAGATCTGGATATGTTACGAATAAAAGGGAGCTGCATCGAATAACATTATGCAAAAGAATGGTGCTAATATCGCTTTATGAAAATGACCTACTGCTGTTTAAGAGGATATCGCTGTTCAATGAACGACGATATATCAAACAATTTCGAAGGCAGTCAAAGAGAAAAATGAGTTGGAGGCGACATTTGGCAGTAGAATGGTATTATAGAGGCATAGGTCGCTTATCAGTTGGTTAACGATAGTTTGACGTAGAAAACTTGACTAGATATTGACTGTTCCGATGGTAAACCGGTTGTAGAACGAACTCCTAACTAAGGGTTCAGCTTCAGGAAGACTTACGAAAAGAAGGCCAAGAGTTAAAGTGCAGATGACCGTACTTGCAATTTAGTTCACATATCATCAGATTTCAACTCCATCTCAGCTTAGATTCGCTTTTATTTCTGCTACAGGTAGGACAGTATCAGTCACGACATTATGCAAAAAGCTGCATGAGAGAGATCTGTACTCTAGGTCAGAGTTTTTTAAACTGTGGGTCGCGGGATCTGCAGAAAGGGGGTTGCCAAAAATTTTGCAATTTTGATATATCTTTAACTTATTATAATAATTTTACAATTACCAATATTTTTGCATAATGTATCCAAAAATAGATAAAGACAAGGCAATGCAGATGACAAAGAAAGAAAACGTTTCGACGCATTTGTTTACGATATAAACGTCCTTTTTACTTTAAAAGTTAAAATTAATTACCTAAAAACTTCAGGAGTATTATAAGGTTCCTCTCTTCTTTTTTCTAAGATGAACGTCGAGGAACCTAGGGAACTATGCATCGACCTATAGCTGAGTTTAAACGACAAAAGACGTAGACTCAAGAAGGGTTAAAATATTCTTTATTTCACTCAAATAATAACAGACGGTCCCTTCTCGGGCTTACAGGAAGCCTCTACTCGGGCTTTAACTCAGAATAAGATATTAGAAACTAAACTATAATTAACTAAAGGAGATTTAGCCGAAGCTAAACATTTCAGTATCTAACGTATTTGGCCCTTAAATTAAACTAGCCGGCGTACGTAATATACGGCCGAGCGTAAGAGCTTCAAGAGTGACTTAGCCCGAAGATAAACACGCGCTACTAAGGATTTCGAGTACTCTCTATCGAACTTAATTGAATTTTCCTTAAATGCTTCTTATAACTCATTTGCATCCAACGCGATTCTAGAAACTTATTCTCGTAGGGAGTTTTAAGCGGACACAAGAATTGATAAGAAAGGGCTTTGAAATTAAAATACCTGTTATGAAATTAAAATTTACCTTACAGTATGTTACAGTGCAAATGCAGAAACTGACAGTTTCATTCACGCGTGTGTAGGATTTTCGAAATACTTATGGGGACCCACAAAATGTTCGTAAATATTATGCGGTCTCCACACCAAAATGTTTAAGAAACCCTGCTCTTGATGAACGGCACGTGCATCCCGCTTATCTCCAGGAGAGAGCTTTTCAGTTGGGCATGTAATTATGTGAACTGGACTGAAAACCATTGGAGACCTGTTCTCTTCAGAAATAAGCCCCATTTCGCTTTACAAAGTGATTCTTGACGTATTTACGGATATCTAAAATTTCATATCTTCCTTCTAACGTACGGGAAAGGAATACCTATGCAGGACGAACTGTTCTTGTACGGAAAGTAGTAGCTTGATTTGCTTTATATATTGCTAGACCTTTATATGTTGCTACATAGAACTCTGAATGCTCAGACGTACAGAGACGACATATTAGATCCTATTGTTCGCCAGTATGCTGCCGCAATCGACAGACTGGCGTGTTTTGCGTGGTCCAGCTCCTTGGAGAAGAAACAATAGCTCAAATGGGAAGACCAGAACGCTTTTTCAGAACACAATCTTATACAGTATGCCTGGGACGATATCGGGAAGCATGTTGCTGGCCTGGAGACCAGCAACACCTTCCCAAATCCCAGATGCCATAGACTTAACTTGATTTACTTGATCAACAGGCGTTGCTCCATATGCTTGTTATTTACAACATCATAAAACATCGCTGTCAAGTCTGTTTTGATGGTCCGTGTTATCTTACTGACTACTGAATTTTTTTTCTTGTATTTAATTTTTTTTTTTGCACAAATTTAGGAAATTTTTTATGTTTTTGCTGATATTATAAAATGCAATTCTATACAACTTGTTCTCTAAATTATTCTCTAAATTATTATTATTATTAAGCAATTCTATGTTCTTGCTTCTCTAAATTATCCCGAGATTCGCCCACTCTGCTTGCACACTATTTGAGTTGTCATAAGTTTATTATCTGTTGCTTAACTTTTCGAAACCTGAGTACTACAATAGAAAGGAACTTGTATTCTTGTTTCAAATTTTCTCAGGAAGATCTCTTCGTATTACAGCCGAGATTTTCTCTTACAGTTATTGGCTCTGCCAGAATGGTATTCCTCAGACAGGCACTTTCTTTTAAAATTATCTTTAAATCTTTTTCCTTAAAATCAACCAAAGGTGTTTAAATACTTATTTGTAAGTTTTCGTACTGAAGCTTGTTTCATGTAAATTGAAGTTTTCATACCAAAATAGTTTCATGCGTTAGAATACGTGAAGCATTTTGGAAAATACTTCACGTGTTCTAGCTCCAGTATAATAAATAAACAAATGTCGCTTATCCAACCGATATCTTTTTCCTGGATTCTTTAAAATTCGTTTCCTGGTTTCGTGAATTATATTTTGGAACATACTTCACATATTCTATCTGCATTATAATAAATCAATAGCAGAAGCCTGTTACGCAACCAATATTTTTCTTGTATTCGTTCATATGCATGGGCATATCCATGGATCATATTTCTTGGATTCGTCATACATACCGTAAAATATTTAATAATCATACAGAAACGACTATACAAAATTTCTGTACAATAGTTCTCATTGTATATACTAATTTTTCTTTATTATATTATATTACTATTATTCTTATTATTTCTTTATTATAGATCCGAACATTAAAGTTGCTGAACGCTGCGAATTCGACTTGGGTCCGAATCCCGACGAACGAGCTGGCTACAGGAAAGTTTCCGGATTTCTATTATGTGTAATATGAATATGAGCAAGTTTCCGTTATAAAGTCCTCCACAAAGGCCTTTCCTCCCTTAGATAATCCTGTTTTTTGTCTTAATCAGTTAACATAACCTATGTTTTATAACAGAAAAGTTCCTTTAAAATGTGCGCAAGAGTACTAAAAGCATTAACTGACTTTGATTAAATTTGATTAAATGTCGATTTGATTAAATCGATAAAAATTGATTTGATTAAATGTCGTTGTTCATGTTTCTCTGTAAGATAAAATAACTTTCATAAAAATAATATTTCTCATCAGTTTATTTAATAATTATGATTAAATGATATACTTTCTCCATCACATTTTAATGAAAGTCATTTCAAGGTTATTGCGAAGTCAAATATTTGTCGCTTCAGTTTGAAAAGGGTAAATAAACATTTTCTTCATGCCAACACGCAGATATTTTCTTTTAAATCAGGAATAAAAATAAGCAGTTCTCCAGTGCTCAGTATTTTCGAAATTCTATCTCACCTTCCAACTTCTGCTGCAAGTCCTTGATCAAGATTAAAATTGCGATTTTTGCTTCCGACTTTAAAGATGGTGTTTATCCGTTAAGTTCGTAAGTGCCTGTTATTGCACAGCTATTTACTTACTGTAGCTTCCGGTCTTCGTATATTCTGTTGAGCACGGTGTTACGTAATGAAAATAAGTTCTAAAGTGACAGTTATTACTTATAACTGTCACTTCAGAACTTTTCTTTCCATTTTGGAAGCTTTCTCACTGCAAGTAAGCAGGCAACAGGGAGTTTTTATTGCGCTTTTATTTTTGAGGGTTCTGGCGTTTGGATACGCCTTCAAGGACTTAAAAATAGCGTTTAACTCTTCATCTTTGCTAGAAAGAAAGAGGTAATTTTCGTGAGTGATTTAAAGCGGTATATATTTTACTTGAAGGGAAACGATTAAACTACGAAAGCTCATGTTATTTAATTCTCGTGTCAGTATCTTAAAAGTTTTATCTAAAAGAAAGTGTTATTTCTGGGGTTAAAAATTCGTACATAATATTGCTAAAAGGGATATTTCTTTATTTAAATGACTGTATGATTGATGTCTTATATTTTATAAATTAATTTAATTTTTTTAAAAGAACTTTTGTTTCCTGTGTAAAATTATAAACGAAGAAGTTTACATTCATACAGGAGATTAGTGGTGAGGGAAACCATTGAGATCATTTTACGTATTATAATTTAAAACGTTCCATTGACATGCTGTTTATAGTAGCATTATGTCCTACGACTTTAATGAGGTCTTCTCAGAACCTACGTCAAATGCATAAGAGGAAATTGAGCTTTCATTAAAACAAATAACAAATATATAGCTAGATAAACTCGTATAAATAGCTCAAGGAAATTAAACAGAAATGAAAATTTTCCTTCAAACGCGAAGAATATCACGAACTAAAAATTAAACTAGCACACCAAACTAATAAATCGAATGATTCTCAACTGAACTAACTATTCAGTTGACTGAACTAACTTTAACTTAATGGTCGACATATCGTATCATATCGCTTAATTTGCTTCTCAAATTCTACTTAACAGGTGCATTACTGTGAAGAGTTCTGGTCCTCTGGAGTTCACGCTACAGAGATATCGGATGAAAGAAAGTTAAAGGAATAGCCCATTGGCTACTGGAGGGAGACATAAGCTTTAATTCTGAACCATGTCACGTGTTCGTAACTGATTGGAATGTGAGCAGCTCTGGGAAAAATATGTCACCAAAATAGGAGAAAAAAATAAATATAAATTCAAAATCTGTACAATAAGAAGAATGAAATTAAACATGTAAACGTCCATGTATTTACAAAAGTATGTACACTATGTAAAAACTCCCGTATAACAAATTGATTATGTCGCATTATTTTATTATCACAATTCGTGACTATATGCGCCACTAGTGTCCTGATTGGTTTTTCTATCTTTAAATGGTTTTTCTATCTCTAAAATCTCATTAAAGTTTGGGTTTATTTTACGAAATAGCCTTCTTAAAGAAATTGTCATTTGTGCATTGAAGATAGGTTTAGAAGCATCCATCATTATTCATACGAATTTTAGTTTAATTTCTTCATCAGTAGCTGTGTTCCATACCAACGTAGCCTAGCATAAAATCGGCCTGATATCTTATAGACTGATATCAATGTCAGATCAGATTTTTCTTTTCGTTTTCAAACTCTGGCATAGTTGGCGGGGGGGCAAAGGAGGGATACCTGTCTTCGAGCGCAGCATCTAGAGGCCCCCAGATTGACGGCTTTGCTCAAATTACTAAGCTTTGAATACTGTTACGAAATGTACCAGCGCGGCGAGATAGCTTCCCCGCAAAGCAGTTTTAGGGTTGTCATAAAATGGCAAGGAAAAGCAGGATTGCCACATTTCGCGAGAAACCGCCCATTTGGCGACAGAATTGTAGATATGCCATGGACTGATGGAGAACCTTCTGGAACGAATTCTTACCGGTATAGTCCAGCATATTCTCGAACACAAGCCAAAAGCTATATGAACCCTGCTGGTCCGCAGTCAGGGTGTGTGTGTCTTATCTAGTTAGTACGTGCGGATCGAGTTGACAGCCGGCCAGCAAGTTCCGATTGGGTCGTCGAGTGTGTCGAAGAGTCTTTTAGTACATCGCGGTTAGTGCATCGTCGGGAGAGCGTGTTGAGCTCTGGGAACGGCTAAAACGAAGAGTCGAAAGATGTGCTGTGTCGACGAGTGCATCGCGAGTTCTAGCGTGGAGAGTCTCGAGAGTACGTGCAGTTCCCAGAACGACCGAGCAGAGTCAGGAGCTGTACTCTGATGCTTTGCAGTGAAAGCCGTGATAGCCTGACAGTGTGAAGGCTGTGTCGCTGACTGTTCCAGCGTATTTATAATAGAGCTTCGACGACTGTAAAAGTGTTTTGCAGCTGTCCTGATTAATATTGGTAAATAAAGTGTGTTTCGATACTTCATGAAGTATCGTCGTTATTCACTCCAAATCTACGAACCCCGTACGAACGTGAAGAAAGAAAATAACGTAAGAACTGGTGTCTGAAGAAAAGAAAAACGCAACAATACTTCACGATAGCAAGTAGAAATCTGTTCATGATTATAAGCGCTTTGTTTCGAACGATATTTATGTTATCTTTTCTGAACTAACTAACTAAATCGTAACCTTATTTTTATGGTTTCTGGAGGCTTCGAAAATGCTTCCCAGAACTTTCAAAATGTTGCCAACGTGGCACGTAACCTCTAAATACCGCAAACGTGATGAATCAAATTATGCTAAAGCTGGTCATGAAAGCTTTTTTCCCATGTTTCAAGTTCTAATTAAGCTTTTATCACAATTCAATCGCCAGTCGATTTAGAATTACAAGATCTACATAATGGATAAAACAAACATTAAAAAAAAATTAAATGGCTACAATTTGAGTTAAACTAAAATACGCAATAATTTTATTAAAGTGCTCCAAATAAACAAATAAAGGAATTAAACCATATGTGAGGGTGACGTCTTATCATCAAACAGAGATCACACTCACGATTTAAAGTATCAAATTTTATTCCTGAATTATAGACGAAAAGATAAACGGAATGAGTATGTACAAATGGATTAAATATGTTTAGGAGAGTAATCACACTGGTTCCACTATGGAGATGTAAAAGTCACATCTGACCACCTACGTGCGGTCACTTTAGATAAGTTCCAAGTCCGATCGCCTACGCACGACCAGTAAGCGTCTAGTTGTAGCTCCTTCGCGAGCGTTCTGTCTGACCGCTTTTCTCGGACTTCTCGAACCAACTGAAGATCCTAGAACGTGGAGAGTTCCTACAGAGTAGTGATAGGTAGCGACATCTGGTGCTTCGTTGAGGCACGATTCCCCCACCATATATAATAAAAATACATAAAAATACAATAAAAAATACAAATACTTACAAAAACTCACCCCAGTGTTCCAGATTAAATTCCTTTCATGAATGCAAAAAGCTGAATCTTGAGCTTTATTAATGTACAAAGTTCTATCAGGAATTGCTTTTTATTTTAAAAATGATTAAATGCATTTAAAAATACATATATGTGATATTTCCGTTTTTAAAATCCTACAGAGTTGCACAGTTTTGTCGATGTTATAGGAAGTTGAAATGGGACCTGGTTTGATGCTAGAATTAGCGAATTTTCAATAGCGATGAGTTACAGAATCTCAGATTTAAGAGCATAAAAAAAAATCTTAAAACAAATTACCGTTTATCTGTTGTTTCATTTTGCTATTATAGAGCACCGTAGCTTTATTTTCGTTGTGACCGTACTCAGGATGAAAGAGCAACTAACTGAAGTGTTGACTGTTAGCTTTTGGGATTCAAAAGAAGATATTCACCAATGTTTTATTACAAAAGGTTTACAAATTCTAAGAATACAGTTTTAAGCAAAGAAACATTTGTCACCAAATTCCATGAAATCATGAAGTCTTTAAAATAATAGCACTTCATTTTCATCAATTTATTATCTACTTATCCCTGATTATGTTTCTTATTTAAAACGGTATACTTTCAAACAATACACGTTCTTGTTTTCTTTAAATTTGTCAATAATATCAAATTGATGATTGTAAAAATATAAAATACCAACTTTATCATGGTGGTTTTATCAATGTCCTTATAACTATAGCTTCCAGTACAGATGATAGTTCTGCAGATTTTTACAATTTAGGGTATGTAAATAAATCTGCTATACTAAACAAAAGGAAGGAAAGAAATCGATAATAGCATTCCAATATTATAATAAAAATAATAATCTCCAGTTCTCGGAAGCCAAAGTTATTACTCGAACTGAATATCTTGAGGTTTCAATTTCTTTAGAGATTCCAAAATTTTTGTTCACACCAATTGTATAAGTAACAGAACGAAGATGAAACGTAATTTATTTTTCTTTCTATTGGAAACGTGAAAATAAAATACTCTTCCTAGTATTATTCCGATTCTTTTGATCACTCCAGCTTCGTTTAGCTTTACAACTTTCACAGAAAATGTAAGCCGTAGCAGCTATATTTTGATGAAATTGGACCGAACTCCAAAAAATAATGCAACAATAATGCAATTCGATGATCATTTTTACTAATATTGCGTGGAATTTCTGTATTTGTTTAATATGCTTATCTATGTATATTCATAAGCAAAAATACATGTTTTTCCTGGTTTGCATATTTATGCGTCTGAAAGCGGCCTTAAATAAATATAAATCTTAAAATTTCAGGAGATAAGATTACCCTTGTACTACGAGAAAATTATTTCTTGATCCCTCTTAAAATTTCTCGAGGGGGCATGTCCTATTATTGCAAAACAATGACCCTTAATTTCGTGCTATCCTTTTTAAGAGTTCATTCAACGGACAATAATCTCTCAGGCATGCACTACCACAGGCTGGTATTTCTGCGTCGGAGAACATCCTTAACTAAACTTAAATAATTCCATTTTTTCATGTTTACAAACTCAAAAAGGCAGACGCAAATGGTGTAGAATCAAATCATATTTAAACACCAAAATCATTATTTTGTTCGAAAGCCTGTATAATTTTTTACATTACATTTTATAGAACACTTCATTTTGGAAAGGTAACTAAATATCTTTTATATCTATCTCTGCGCAGATTTTGTTTGCTCTATTTAGGGTTTTCAGTCTAAGAGCAACTTTGTATATGTTTATGTGAGTATCGTTTGCTTCATTTTATTGTTGCAAACAGCGTAAATTCCTTTTGTTTTTCTTCCTTTAGTTTTGAACTTTATGTGTGGCAACAAGATTATTGAATTGATAGAATTGTGTTTGTGACAGCCATGTAGAATGGCTCGCTTATTTTGTATCAATTATTTCGCATCGCTGACAAGTGTAATAAAATAAAAGTGTAGGAATACAGTCCATTTGTTGATTGATTATTGTTTGTGAAACATATTAAGTTTAAGAACATTTATTGTTGGTCAAAAGTCTAGCCGGAGAGCTAGTGAAGATAGTGACTGTTCTAAGTGTATTCTAACAACGGAAATTTGCATATGGTTGGTGAAAATTATCCACTTTGTGAGGTAAGTGGATTTTGAACAAAAATTCGTTTAATTTGTTGTTAAATTTTAAGAACAATGTTGTAATACAACATAGAATTCGATTTCATTTTAATAATAGTGTTAAGTGATTTAAGAACAATTTCTGTTTTTGAATTGATCAATTATGAGTGAACTTATAATTTTTAAAACAAAAAGAGCGGTCTTACGCAGGAGTGTTACTAATTATGTAAAGAAAATTGAAACTATTTTAACTGCAGATGAAATTAATTTAATAGAACTAGAGGAATGTGTCGAATTATTGACACAAAAAGAAACTGAGTTAAGGAAACTTGATTCTGAAATCGAAAGTTTAATTACAGGTACTAAAGAATTAGAAAACGAAATAGATAATGTTCAGGAGTACACAGATAAAATTTATTTGTGGAAATTTAAAGGTGAAAAAATATTAAAAAATCAAAATAATAAAAATAATTCTAATGGTGTAATTTCAGAACAGGTTCTTGACAATATTAAATTACCCAAGTTAACATTACCGACTTTTGGTGGTAATATTACAGAATGGATAGCTTTTAAAGATCTTTTCAGTGCTTGTGTAAGAAATAATACAAATTTATCTAATGCTCAAAAATTGCAGTATTTGAAGGCTTCGTTGAAAGGTGAAGCATATCGCATTATTCAAACCATTCAAATTTCGGATTGTAATTTTTAAATAGCATGGAATCTGTTAGACGAAAGATATTCAAATAAGAGAGAACAAATTTGTGCATATATTAAACGTTTTCTAAGATTACCAACTATTCAAAATGAATCCGCATTTGCTATTTTATATTTAGTTGACAATATTAATGAAGTAATTCGTTCTTTAGAAGTATTGAATCAAACCATTGATAATTTTGGTGACACTTTAATGACTTATTTAATTTTGCAAAAATTAGAACCTTCTACAAAATTATGGTGGGAACGTCAGTTAAAATGTAATGAAATTCCACAACTTACGACTTTAATTGAATTCCTAAAAAGCTATGCAAGAACACTTCAAAATAGCAAATCAACAAGTAGTCCTGATCTACCATTTGCTCTAAATTCGAGGTTGGGATGGATAATTTCGGGTACTACAAATTTTGAGCCAGTATATGTAAATCATTTGAATACAAACACAGATGAGTTAGTAAATTCTTTCTGGGAATTAGAAAAGTTTCCAAATGTACAACCTTTAACAAATGAAGAAAAACTTTGTGAAGAACATTTTAAAAACTCGCATTTTAGAGACACATCAGGTCGTTATTCAGTTGCATTACCTTTCAAACATAATAGAGATATTCTAGGTGACTCCCGTGAAATGGCGTACAGAAGATTTCAATACTTGGAGAAGAGACTGTTATCTATGAAAGAAATTTACAACCAGTATATTCAGTTTATGAAAGAGTACTTTTCACTAGAACACGTAGAATTAGTGTCAGACACAGATTATGAATTAGAGAATAAACACTATTATATCCCACATCACTTCGTGTTGAAAGACTCTAGCTTAACAACAAAATTGATAGTTGTTTTCGATGCGAGCACTAAAACAACCACAGGTGTTTCTTTAAATGATACGTTAATGATAGGCCCAAAAATACAAGATGACTTAATTTGTATTTTACTAAGATTTAGACTTCATAACATTGCAATAACCGCTGATATTAAAATGATGTACAGACAGATAAAGGTTCATGAAAAAGATAGTGATTTTCAGAGAATATTATGGAGAGATAGTCCGTATAAGCAAATACAAGTTTGTCGTTTGAAAACAGTTACATATGGAACTGCAGCTGCTCCATATCTTGCAACCAAAGTTTTGAGTCAGTTAGCGATTGATGAAGGATTGAACTTTCCAAAGACAAAGAATATAGTTTTAAGAGATTTTTATGTTGATGATATGTTAACTGGTGTAAAAGATAGTTCGGAAGGTATTGCATTGATAGACGAATTGCAACATCTGCTAAAAAGTGGTGGCTTTGAGCTTCACAAATGGTCGACAAGTGAACCGTCGTTGTAAAAAACCTCTGGCTTAACAAACACAGATAGAGACAATATTCATCGTGTAATAGAAGACAAACCATTGAAAGTTCTGGGATTGGAATGGCATCCGGAAAATGATGAATTGAAATGTAATGTCGGTGTAATAGAGTATCAAAGTGTTCCGACTAAAAGAATTATTTTGTCATTCGTAGCAAAACTATTCAATCCATTGGGGTGGATAGCTCCGTTTGTAATCCTCGCAAAAATGATCCTTCAGCAATTGTGGAAATTACAGTTATCATGGGATGGTCCTGTAACAGAAGAGATTGATCGAAATTGGGGAAATCTATGTAGAGAAGTTAAACTTTTGAATTCTATAAATATACCTAGGAAAATTCTGTTACCTGATTATTTTCGATGTGATCTTCACGGATTTTGTGATGCGTCTGAAAGAGGTTATGCAGCAGTTATTTATATCAAAACTTGCAATAACTCTGACATTAATGTTAAACTCGTAACAGCTAAAACTCGTGTAACACCATTAAAATCTATTACGATTCCAAGACTAGAATTATGTGCAGCAGTGTTATTGGCACGCTTGATTCAGTCTGTAAAAGCTGCATTAGTTATTAATTTTGATTTAGTGCAAGCTTGGAGTGATTCACAAATCGTGTTGTCATGGCTAAGGTCAGATCCTAAAAAATGGCAAGTATTCGTATCCAATAGAGTTTCTGAAATACAATCCATCTTACCACCTGAGAACTGGAGTCATGTTGATGGAAAGGAAAATCTAGCTGATTGTGCTTCACGTGGGTTATTTCCTGCAGAACTATTATCTCATCAATTGTGGTGGAATGGTCCTTCTTGGTTAAAGTGCAGTGAGATTGCCTTGTCTAAAAATATTCTTATAGATGAAGAGGCATTACCAGATGTACGTAAAACAGTCTCATTTGTAGTTTCTGAACCTGTACAGGAACTTGCTATTATATCAAATATGTCTTCATTTCCAAAGTTACAACGCATATTTGCTTGGATATTAAGATTCATATCGAATTCTAAAGTAGCATATCTAGAAAGAAATACGACTTTTTTATCTAGTAATGAAATTCAAGCTGCAAATGCTTGTAATTTCTATATTGTCCGAATAATACAGCGATTTCACTTTTTTAAAGAAATTCAATGTTTGGAGTTGGGAAAGGACTTACCTACAAACAGCAACCTCCTTAGCTTGTGTCCAATTTTAGATGACAACAAAGTGTCACGTGTAGGAGGAAGACTGAAAAATGCGCAACTGTCAGAAAATGAAAAACATCCAATCTTATTACCTTCAAAACACAATCTGACAGAAATCATAATTAGACACTTTCATGTCAAATATCTGCATGCAGGACCGGAACTTCTTCTATCTTTAATTAGACAGCAATTTTGGATCATAGCTGCTAGATCTGCTATCCGAAAAGTAGTAAGATCTTGTATCACGTGTTGCAAACTTAGAGCTAAAACTGCAAGTCAAATAATGGCTGATCTACCGGAATCTGGAGTAACAGAATCGCGACCATTTCATCGAACTGGAATAGATTTTTCTGGACCGTTCATGATTAAACATCGTGCAGGACGTGGACAAAAATCATTTAAATATTACGTATGCTTATTTGTGTGTTTTGTAATCAAGGCAGTACATCTTGAAGTGGTAGAAGATTTGTCAACAAAAGCATTTTTAAGTGCATTGAAACGATTTATTGCAAGAAGAGGGAAACCATTTGAGATTTATAGTGACTGCGGTACTAACTTTAAAGGTGCAGACAAAGAAATCAGAAAATGTTTTTTGTAATGTAAGCAAAATCAAGAAATTCACAAATTTTTGTCTTTAGAGGAAATAAAATGGATATTCAACCCGCCATCATCTCCCCATTTTGGTGGACTATGGGAATCGGCAGTAAAGTCAATGAAATTACATCTAAAAAGGACTGTTGGTGATACTGTGCTGACCTATCCGGAATTTCAGACCTTGATAGCGCAGGTTGAGGCTTGTCTCAACTCTAGGTCATTTCGTCCAACATCGGCTGATCCAAATGATTTAACTGCATTAACACCTGGTCATTTCCTAATAGGAACGTCTTTAACTGCCATACCTGAACCAGACCTAAATTATAGTTCCTTCAATCACATTGACAGATGGCATGTGAGACAGTTTATTTTTCAGCACTTCTGGAAAAGATGGAGTCGAGAATACCTGTCTCAGCTTCAACAAAGACCTAAATGGCAAAAAAGTCAAAACAATTTAGAAGTCAATGACTTAGTCCTCATCGAAGAAGACAACCTTCCTCCTCTTAAATGGAGGTTAGGGAGAATAATTGCTGTTCATCCGGGCTCAGATCATAGAGTCAGAGTTGTTAGTATTAAAACTGGTCTTGGTGTCATAAAACGACCAGTCGTGAAATTGTGTCCTCTTCCTATTCAGACTAAAAAACTATGAACTGCTTCGCATATAATATTTAGTATTATTTTTCTTATGTTTATCTTTTATTACAGACTAAGAAGTTTCAAAATGCTCCAACTGTTGAAATCCCGGGGGATTTCAATGAGGGCCAGGATGTTTATGTGAGTATCGTTTGCTTCATTTTATTGTTGCAAACAGCGTAAATTCCTTTTGTTTTTCTTCCTTTAGTTTTGAACTTTATGTGTGGCAACAAGATTATTGAATTGATAGAATTGTGTTTGTGACAGCCATGTAGAATGGCTCGCTTATTTTGTATCAATTATTTCGCATCGCTGACAAGTGTAATAAAATAAAAGTGTAGGAATACAGTCCATTTGTTGATTGATTATTGTTTGTGAAACATATTAAGTTTAAGAACAGTATACTTATAAAAATGATAGTCAAAGTCTGTTTCTTCTCTTTCTCAATCTATGAATGTTAGAATAGGATATCTTAATCAACGGCATCGGTTCAAATGGGTATGAGAATGCTCCATTTAAAAAAAACTGTTTTACCTCATATTTTTAAAAATATGAACAGTTCGGACGCATAAAGCTGCAGTCCCTGACATCCCTAATTCTGAAAGTGGTCTACGGAATCTGTATGTTTCTGTTTCAAAACCTTTTGCTGATTTATTAGACAACTTTAAGCATTCAATCCAGTCAGTCATTTCCTGAATGAAATGAATTCAGCAACCGAAGTTTAAACTAAACTGTGTTCACCAGTATAAAGCTATATAAAGCTATAAAATTCATAGAGGGCGTTTGACAAAACATAAGACCATGATTTTTGCTGATTTGTAATAAAAGGCAAGAGCATGATGAGAACATATCTTTTTCGTTAAAGGTATCTAAGAAACTGTCTGCCTATGCACGAGTAGCAAATTCGTGTTCATATTCTTCGTCACATGAAACAATACCTTATTAAGTCATTGAAACACTGTTACGTCCGTTGATTCAATGATATGCATCCTCACTGACGTGTTGAAGAGATATTAATCATCTGAAATGAACATACAAAATCAACCTGCAGGTGATTTTATATGGACATTACTATACAAGCTTTGCATTATTAGGCTCAACTGTGGATATAAAATTTTTATATCTACTTAAGAATCTTCTGCCTTAATTTTGTACATAGTCTAGCTGTAAATCATCAGTTCAAAACCTAATTCGCTGCAATCCTTTTTCTGTGATTCGCTGCAGAAGCTAGGATGATCCTCTGCGAACGCAATCATCAGGATGACTTTTCATTATTCCAAATGTGTAATATGATCGTAGAAAGTAATTTTTTGTATAAAGCTCTGGAGGAGAAAAGTATTTTTATTTTGATCATACTTCCCATAAAAATAATTTTATTCAATCAGATTGCTGATATATGTATTTCTTTTCACTGAAAATGTGTTGTTGGCACTATGAAGAAGTGCTGTAAAGATTGCAAATGCCTTATTTATCTTTTGTAATTCTAAAATGCCATTGATTCTGAGACACACTCCTTAATTTCAGTGTCACAAGTGACAAATATCCATGCAAATAAAATTAATTAAATATAACATTCAAATGCATTTAGCAAATAGTTTAATAATCAGCCTCAATATATTAACGAATTTAGTATACTTTTTTCAATTAGCACAGAAACTGTTTGTTCTCCTATTTTGAGACGATTTTGCTTTGCTGAAAAAAAAAAAAAAAAAAAAAAAACTTTCTACTTGGAATTTTTTTGCTGCTATACTTTTGAAAGTATAAATTATCGTCTGCTATGTAACAGTTTTTTTTTCATGCAAAGTGTCACTCTTAAAGAAGCAGTGGATGGAAAGCTATGTTTGTGTTCTTTAAGAAGAAAATTATTCGTATCTAGTTATTAAAAAGATTGTGAAAGTGTTGGTTTTTAAATATCTAAATGTGCGATAGGTAATATTGTGAACAACAAAGGGAAAAAACGTCAAAATTTAGTTTCAAATTGAAATATTGTTTCAAATATATATCCAAGGTAAAAATGAAATGTTCTGAATGTTGCAAAAGTAAAATCTGTAATGTTAAAAGAAAATGCGCGAAGTCAGACAGTTGCAAATCGTTACAATGCTCAGTATCAGGTGTAACAAAATGATTAATGCTGATTTAAGTCTTAATAAGGCGAAAAAACATAATGCGTAATACCTTTCTCCATGACATATCTCCGAACGCAGGACACGCAGAGAATGGTTCATGAGAATTATTTGTCCGAACAAAAATGAAACAATGTTGTCACAATAGCTAAATCTTGGGTCTATTTAAATGACTCCAGTAAAAGGAGATCCATTTATGATCACCAAAGAGGAGAAAATTCTTAAAACATGTTTCAAAGAATCTAAATAAAGTTTTCAAAAGGATTTATGGTTTTTGTTGTTTTTTCATGTAATGGCAAATTAAAAATTAAAAGAGTGGAGACAAACGTTCATATCAACTCCATATATTATCGGTAACATATTTTTACCCAGTTTTCAAATATGAATTACTTTCTATTTACTTACAGTGACATGAATCCGTAGAACTCATCAAGACAAAGCAAGTGGCGACACGTCAAAATCTACTGTTAACTTTTTAACTTTCATTAGACTTTGGAAAGCTGTTCCAGAGCAATGGGATAAAATATCGCTTCCGATACTATAAAAGACTTTATTGTCTTAGAAATTACAGTGTATGAAGATAGTGAAAAATAAGGGTTTTGAAACAGAACATCTGAAACATAAAAATTTTAGATAAAATATTTCTGTAATTACAACAAAAATTGTCTGAAAAATGTACGAACAGCCTCAGTATTTTAGGAAAAAATAATTATTTCGGAATGATCGGAAAACTCTGTGATTCTAAGATGCCATCGAATATAAAATGTCCTCCGTTATTTACGATGTTTATATGGGAAAGAAAATGCGAATTAGAATAAAGGAAATATTCAGTTTTTGTAAGAACATATAAAAACTGCGACCCTTCGCGAATACAAATTAAATGATGCCGTTCAGTCGTCTAACGTCCATTCACATCGTCAAGGATAAGTGTGATAAGGATAAGCTAAGTATGATATTAATAATCGCCGATCCTTAAATTTATGCTTCTGACTGCAAAACTTATAAGTTGTTCATAAAATCCTCTATGATGCAGCTTAGATATAATTTTTGAAATTCGTATATAATTTCTCCTTCAATTTGTTATATCTTATTTCAATTTGAAAACGTCACACGAAAAATTTCTTTTTAAATAAAGGATTGCAAAATAACATTAATTTGTTTCATTATTATCAGCTTCATATCGTAAAGAACAGAATTTACAATACATTAAGAAAATCCAAACATTTGTAATAATCTAAAACTTACAATAATGGTTAAAAATGCAAGGAATTTTATTTATAAATAAAATCCAAATATGTATTCATAGTCTGGAATATAAGAACACGGAAAATGCAAATTTTTAATTTCAACAGCTTTTGGGAAACAGATAAATTTGATAAAAATATGTTTATCGTCTATTTTTTATTTATAAAAATGTTGTTGAAAAGAAACTTCAACAATAATCATTAACAAATTCAAATCAGTTTTAATTTTAAAAAAATAAGCATTTCGTCTAGGTGATCCCAAAGTGCAAAGAGGAAATTTTTATCTTCCGCTCAAACTTACGATAATGCTGAAATATATATCTGTAAAGTAAATTTCATTAAACATATTTCGTTTGTAAAACTGAAGCAAATATTTATAAAAGCTCGATAAAAAATTAAATTATTCAACTTTCCCTTCTTTCGAAATATTGCCTCTATGAACTAATCAAATAACTTGAAAGTAAACATTAAAATAAAATATACTTTTACTTTCATCGCAAAAGTAACTGCATTTTTTCAGTAAATTATAAGTTGTTCATAGGATAAAAATTTTGCGTGCTTTATTTTCCACTTATTGACTTTAACGATATGGAAATGTGTGTTAAAGTAGCAGCTACTTTGAGTAAGGCTGAAGATGAGTTTTATGAAATATTATTTCTGTAGGTTGTGTCTGCAATAAATTGCAGGGAAAGCTCTAAGATACACCTGGTTTCCAACAAAGATAATTAGTAAAATTATTTCCTACATTTATTACAAATGTGTACTTTGAATTACGAATTGTTTTTAAGATAAAGTGAGAAATTTTGTGAAAGCAGTTTCAGATTGTGAGATAGGATATTTTTCCGACTGCAAAATTAAAATTTTGTATAGTTTCGCACAGCAAAAGTACTATTCTTTGATAAACTAAATGTAAAATTTCCCAGATAATTTTGAGAAAATTTTGCTGGTGTTTATTCTTATCAATTTTATAATTATAACATTAGCTAAAAAATTCTAAAGGAGTGCTATTTTGCCTAGTATGGAAAAAATAGCCACCAGTACCAGCAGCTTTGTTTTGAAGCTTCTTCTAAATCTAGTCCGAATTTTACTGAAACCTCTTAGTCTTATATGCAAAAATTATGACGTAATTAATCAATGTGGCATTTAGATTAAAAAGAGGTGATATTGATGATCCAGCTACTTCTGAAATTTAAAAATCGTGTTATTTTCTAATGAACACTTAAAATTTTTAAAACAAACTCATTTTTAAGAAAATATAAGGCAACAAAATTAACTGTCGTAGAGTTAAGTTTCGAATCTGGCGTTTTTTTCTAGTTTGGCGGGACAGGAAATTTGGATCATCTCGTCTCTAGTTTTTATTCTTGATAAACATTCATATGCATTCATTGCTAATTAATTGTAATGCTAATTAAATTATTCTAATGTTCATTAACCCTAATGCTAATTAAAGCAACTGAGTAAAATTAAAATTATCTCTTCCTTAATTGAAATAGGCCTAATATATAATTTAAAGCTTATTAAAAAAAAAGTTTTACTAAAATTCTCAAGCATTTTAGGTTTCGGACCTAGTTTAAAAAATTATTTTCGTGTTTCATAAGGTTTTATCTACTTTTTCTTTTATGCGAGGCGTTAGCGTAACTCTTTCCTACACTCTTCCTGCCTTTTGCATATTGTCCTCTGCAACGATGAAGGTTATCTCCAATTCATCGGGCTGGAAAAATATCTCTCGGTCATATTTATGAAATGCATTGTTTGATTTGTCAAATTCATACAGACGACTTGTCTGCCGCTTCTAGCGTAAAGTTATAAGTAATTTAATAATGGAAGCAGAGACGCGGAAAAGTGAAACGAGCGCATTGATATGCAAACAATCAGGGAAAATATTTCAAGAAAAGGATAAGCATACTTTTTTCAGTATTTTTGATCTCTTGAAGAGAGAAGTCAAATATTTATATTTCCACTTAACTAATATTATTTAAAGCGTCATAAAATATAATGCGGTTAATTATTCTCTTATAAAGCATATTTCTGATAAATGTGATCGAAATTGGTAGATTCATTGCTCGTCATCTTTAGCATTCCTGATTGACACAATTAACACTTTTTTAAGGCTGACTTAGCTTGAAAATTGTTACTGCATTTCGAGAGACCAACAACAACCCTCTTGTTTCAAATGCGCAATATCAGAACAATATACCACCTGAGGAAAAGTATCACTTGCCTTTAGAAATTCATTATGATTTTCTGTTTCAAATCCACTAATTTCAAATAGAGAATGTATTTTAATAATTGGTACTTTGGAAACTACTTAGTATATTATAACAAATATAATATCAAATATGTCGATAATATTACAGGACCTTTGTCAGCTAAATGTGCAAAAGACATATATAAATACTTCACAAAAAATCTGATGTGTACACCACATGACTTCCTTGCACGGAATATTAGATTATACGATTTTTTCTTGCATTTCATTTAAACTTATTGGATTGAATTAAATCTACTTGGCCGACAGCGTATAAACCACAATAGAATAAATACATTTTTTAAACTTCGCTCTAGCATTTGTTTACCATAGCGACACTCTGGCGCTAGATTCACTTAACAGTATTATATTTCGTTCATATTATAACTCATAATGCACAAAATTTATATCATTTAAAGAATAGAATTATCTAATCGTTGCCATATGTTTTATTCAAATACTATAATAAATCTCGAACCATTTATAAAAGAAAGTAAGCAAACAAAACAAAAAAGAACAGTTTTTCACAGACGATTGAGTATTTCTCATTCAATTAATTCAGTTCTCACTTCGCGAGAAGGCAAAAATACATAAAAACTTAAAATATCTATATTAAAAATTACGAAGTAAATCTTAAACACTTATTTCCTCGAAAAAATTCCAGAAAGGATTAAGCATAATTTAATTGGTAATAATAAATGAAGGCGTTATCTTTGTTGTTGCGAAGCTAAGTTTCTCTAGATTGGCAACAAATCCACTAGTTTGCTGTTTCAAATGTAAACAATCAATGGCCGCCGTCAAAAGAAAAGGCTTATCGGCCCTTAAACAACTTTAAAATTGTTGATAATGCTAAAAATATTGCATAAAGATTTACTAAAGGTATAAAAACCTTAACCGGAAGATAAAAACAGCATAATTCAATCATTTTTAAAGAGAAAAAAATTACAATTTACAAACATATAAGAGTAAAGAAACTGAGATCACTGAGCCGGGTAACAGAGTGGATATATATATATAAATATATTTATATACGTTTGGTGCGGCCGATTGCAACCAAAATACGAGGTGCACATCTACATGTTATAGCAGTCCTATATACAACATTTCAACGTTCTGAGGCTACTCGTTTTTGAGTTATGCGAGATACGTACGTACGTACATACGTTCGTACAGACGCCACGAAAAATTCTCTTCAGAATTAATTTTAAAGTAGTTTTATTTTTTTGGGGGAGGGAAGAAACGAGTCTTTTATTCTGTCTTTACGTACAGATATCACGCAGGAACATCGTTAAATTGCATTCGATAGTGGTCGAAATGGATATTTTCGTTGAAATATGCTGCCTGAAACTTTTCGCGATTACAATACTTCCTTTTTACTTCGTACAAGGAAGTAAAAAACATTGCTTATTAAATAAATATTACCTTCCGTAACTTAATATTACCTTGGTGTTATGTCAAGTTAGCAATAAATAGCTTAGGTCAAAATTTATTTCTGAAAACAAAAGTGCTACATAAAGTAATACTAGAGTTCAAAGATCTACATTTAACACTTTGAAGGACAAAAAGCCCGAGACAACCTTTCGTTTGTAAAGAACGTTTACGGCTCGAACGGCCCGCCCGAAACGGCCGAGATTGATATGTTGTTACCTTCCCTGATTCTAAGATATGCAGTAGCAGGAGCAGTTTCTTTAAATGCATTGCATCTGCTTATTGCAGACAGCTTGCTCTAAAAGGCTAATGGAAGCTTCTTTGTTAAGAAAAAGAAAGGATGTCATGTGAAATCTTCACACCTATTTGTGCATTAATGGACGGGCAGGGAGTTTCGGTATTTTAAGCATACATTGCATACATGTTAGTGAAAGCTTCGGTTTTCTAAGGGTTAATGCAAATTTGGCTTTATTTTTCAAATGCTTGCAATAATGACCATTTCAGTCTTCTTTTTTAAAATGATGAATGCAATTTTTTTTATATTTCAATTACAAATATCGTTAAAGGGTGCAGAGAGACCATTGTTATAAAACAAGATTGGCTGAACGTAGTGGTATAATATAATGATAAAGTCAACAAAGTAGTTATTTCGTTATGTAACTAGGATTACCTTATGATTTGATATAATGATGGTTCCGAAACTATAAAGTTAAAATTGAAGAATATCTGTAAGTTAGGCTTTAAAAGGGAGATATGTTTTACTATGATATTAAGTCGGAAATTTGAAATCAATTTCTTAATTTTCAGTTATTTCTTCCTAGTGCCATTTTGAAATATATCATCACTTATATTTGAACATGAAATAAACATTTTACAAGGGAAAGGGATTTTATAACAACACGAATTAAAGCTTTCTAGATTAAATGTAAATAAAAACAGCTTGGAAATATTGAAAATGACAATGTCATGAAAAAAAATCGGACATTTATTTAACCGTTAATAAATTTAATTATTATGCTTTCAGCAAAATAATAATTTGATTGTTATAGAAATAAAGTGTGTTTATTTAATGAAAGCTTTACTTAATAAAACTGTGCTCATAAATTGATTTAATTAAGTCAATTAATGCCTAAAAGAAATATTACATAATATGTAAAGTGGTTTAAATAAAAAATCCTCTTATTTAATTATTATGTATGCAAAACCTTTTATTTGATGTAAACGCTCATTTAATGGGATTTTGCTGTTAAATCAATCCCTTTAAGCAGTATTATAAATTAATCTTAATGAAAGGGACTTTGTACCCAACACAACTACCTGCGCAACCAGTGGAAAGCTAATTAATAATACTTACGAACTATAAGTTAATCATAGTCAGCATACCCACATTTCATAGACGTTTAACAAACAAAATTTCGTAAGAAAATATTTATTTTGTTGAAGGAACTTAAATAATAATGCAGAGTTATCACCACAACAATGAATAAGGTAGCTCATGGATTACGAAATTGCTTGTCAAGTATGAAAGTTCAGCCAGCGTTGCTCAACCTTTCAGTATTTGCGACTCAATTTTCATCCCGCCCTTTGCTATAATAAGAAAGTATACAATAATTATGCATTTTGAGTGTTTTGACACTAAAGCCAAACTACGCGCTTAATTACAAACTTTATATATTACCAAGAATAAGTAAATTTATTAATATTTGGCAATACCGATCCGCTGCATTGACAAAACCAGAATCGACTATTGTTCTCTCTATTACTTTATCTGATCCCGCTAGAAGTTCCAATTTGTCTCGAACATTCTACAACATCTGCAAGACAACGTTAAATTACTTCGTGCTCTCATGCTCTGATTTAAAAGGAGAATTCCACATAAATGCTACATCTCGTTCAATTCTAGACAGCCTCAGTTGAGTCAACACTTGTATAGCTGTCGAATTTATCTTGAAGATGTATGTTGTGATATGCATGTTAGTTGCAGTTCACGGTATTAAAAATTCTCAGCAGAAGATTTATACAAAATCCTGAATAAATTGTTATATGGGCGTAAGCGGGCATTAGACGATAATTGAGCATCAACAAATGCACATATATAAGCGATTCTGAAAATAAAATCAAGAACATATTCTCAAAACTACTTAAAAATTGGGTATACCAGTACTAAAGTAAATAATAAATTTTTATATGGGCGTAAGCGGGCATTAGACGATAATTGAGCATCAACAAGTGCATAGATATAAGCGATTCTGAAAATAAAATCAAGAACATATTCTCAAAACTACTTAAAATTTGGGTCTACCAGTACTGATGTAAATAAAGAAGAAAGGCCCCCTACACATCATTTGCTGAAAACCTTTGGCAGCAGACAGCATGAAACCTAATAAACTTAAACGGCATTTGGAATAGCTTTATAGTGAGTACGTTGAAAAGCCACGAGAATTCTTCGAATTAAAATTAAAGTCATATTTTAAAATTTAATAATTTTCTTTGTCTGGGAATAGAAAAGCCTTACTCGCCTCTTACAAAATTTCTTATAAAATAGCCAGATAAAAAAATCCTCACACCATTGGTAAAGAGCTTATTTTCCCAATTGTATTAATATTGTCTGGATGTAATTTTCCTACACAGTTGCAATCCGTACCTCTATCAAATGACACTGTTGCACGTCGAATTGGTGATATAACTAACGTAAGGTGTACAATATGCATCTTTTCAGAAGTTACATGACAAATTGTTTCCCGTTCAGCTTAAGAAAGCAAGAGATAACGATAAAGATGCTCTTTCCATATTCACACTCTTCTTTTACATTACATTACATTATTGTACATTATTGTAATTTGTACATTACATTATTGTACATTATTGTAATGTATTTACATTATTGTAACGTTATTATTAATGAGAACAAAATCGCTAAATAAATAAAAATGTAAGTTTACGTTTACAAACTTTTTATTACTTTAAACAGCTTTCTATGTTGAGGTGATACCACGACGTCCGCACCTGATGCCAACCCACGCCACTGCTTTCATTCAATTATTTTAACAGCCATCTTGGGTATGTTTCGATGTAGAGAATTTAAAGATTTGACATTGTGTTCAATTCATTCTCGCCTCACAAGAACTGTAAGGCATGACTGAAATAGAAATATAGTTTTTCTTTTTCTCTTTTTTTTTTTTTTTTTTTTTTTAATTTTCAATGCAAGAGTACAAACATCTCACATATAACTATTATTTGGGTATAGATCTTTTGGCCAAATTGATTGTTAAATTCTCCCATTTTCTGGCACCTGTCAATAATTTCCGAAGCTGATTAAAACTGTTTGAAAACGATTGCATCTATAACAATATAAAAAAAAAATCTGTTGTGTATACCACATGACTTCCTTGTGCGGAATATTAAATTATACGCATTTTTTCTTGCATTTCTATTACACTTATTGGATTGAATTAAATCTACTTTGCCGACAACGCATGAACAACAATAAATGCATTCTTTAAAATTCACTCTATTTGTTTACCATAGCGACAATCTGGCGCTACGTTCACTTAACAGTATTATATTCAGTTCATATTATAACTGAGAATGCACAAAATTTATATCATTTAAAGAACTATTTAATCGTTGCCACATGTTCTATTCAAATACTATAATAAAGCTAGAACAATGTAAAAAAGAAATTAAGGAAACAAAACAAAAAAGAAACAGTTTTTCACAGACGATTGAGTATTTCACATTCAATTAATTCAGTTCTCACTTCACGACAAGGCAAAAATACATAAAAATTCAAAATATCTGTATTAAAAATTAAACTTAACTTAAATTAAAAAATTATTCTTAAACACTTATTTCCTGGAAAAAAAATTCCAGAAAGAATTAAGCATGATTTAATTCGCAATAATAAATGAAGTTGTTATCTTTGTTGTTGCGAAGCTAATTTTCTCTTGATTAGCAACAAATCCACTATCCTGCTGTTTCAAATGTAAACAAGCAATGGCCGCCATCAAAAAAATTACTAGGCTTCGCGGCACTTAAACAACCTTAAAATTGTTGATAATTCTAAAAATATTGCATACAGATTTACTAAAGGCATAGAAAACTTAACCGGAAGATAAGAACAACATAATTCAATTATTTTTAAAGCAAAAAATGTACAATTTACAAACATATAAGAGTAAAGAAACTGAGATCACTGAGCCGGGTAACAAACGTATATAAATATATGTATAAATATATTTATATACATTTGGTGCGGCCGATTGCAACCACAATACGAGGTGCACATCTACATGTTATAGCAGTCCTATATACAAAATTTCAACGTTCCGAGGCTACTCGTTTTTGAGTTATGCGAGATACGTAGTTACGTACGTACGTACATACGTTCGTACAGACGCCACGAAAAATTCTCTTCATAATTCATTTTAGAGCAGTTTTATAATTTTTTTGGAGGAAAAGAGTATTTTATTCTGTCTTTACGTACAGATATCACGCAAAAACATCGTTAAATTACATTCTTTAGCTGTCAAAATGGATATTTTCGTTGAAATATGCTGCCTGAAACTTTTCGCGATTACAATACTTCCTTTTTACTTCGTACAAGGAAGTAAAAAGGTATGAAATATAACACGGGAAAATTAATTTTTATTTTTATTTAATTTTAATATAAAATGAATTATCGGTTTGAAATTGCATAAAATGACTACAAATGATCTTTATGATTTAAACAACGTTTTTGTGCATCCCATTTTGTACGACACTGAACTAACTATCACGATATAAGATCTTCATTAAACGAGAAGTGACTCAAATCACTAACATTTGAAACAAGTAACATAATTAAATAAGCGTAAAAGAATAATTTGTGTATAATAGCCCTAAATGTGGTTTCAAGTGCGTAACTAATTGCATGCAATTTAAATTCAGTTTTCCATGGCTTCTATAGAAGAAAAACCCGTTCCATTATACCAGTAATCTTTTTATAAACATTTGCAAAGGTCACAGAAACGACTAAAATTTCCCCGGTATTCTTTCATTAAGTTTCACAGCGACAAATTTCCACTTATTTTTTTCTTTTTTAAAGAAAATAAAAATATTCGCAACTGAACTCATTAAGGGAAAGCTTCTCGACTAGTAAAAGAAGGCCTTAAACCGTATCCAACGAGAAGAAATGAATGCAGTTAATAGTTTAAAAAAAAGTGAAGTTGCATTTTTAAGAAAATAGATGTCACATTTGATGCTCTTTCAAATGTGTAATTTCCTTTAACGGCAAGCAGGAAAAACTTAATTGCGATGCATGTTAAAGTCGTTTCTGAACAATGCATGCAAATTGAAATAATAATGTCTAAGTTGTAATCATTTCAGTCTGCTCCTTGGAAAGTAGAATTCCTAGTGTATAGTGGGAGATAAGTATCTCGCATTTCATCGCATTTACGTAAGGCAAAAATATATGCTTTACATACATTTCTAATAGGAAAAGAGAATAAAAAAAAATTACCATATTCATCTCCTGTTTCAGAAACTGTGAATATTGTCGTAAGATATGCAGAATGATATATATCTGCGTTCTTACTGCTCCTTAGAAGTGTGCAAATGTATGTTTTTTTCTCTATCTTGGAAATGAGGTGGAAAGTTTAATAATAACAAAAGTAAGAATGAAAATATATAAAAGAAATAAACACTCTCTTTTAACCAAAAATATTTCTAAATCACTAACTGAAGTACGAAAGTACTTTTCACTTCTGTGACTTAGATTTATAAATTTTTAAAAAAGCTGGAATTTATGCAGTTTTTAATAGTGGCCATAAACCACACTAGTCACTTCAATTCCAGTTAAAAAGCTTTGACATAATGTCGATTAATTCGTTATATGAAGACCGAAACAATTTATATTTAGATATGCTTAAGGGATATTTGAACGTTTATGTAAGATTTGAATACATTTTATTTAAAAGAATGTGTAATAAATAGCTTATACTTTTTAACTTAGGAAAGTTTTATATCCTGAAATACATAGCGATGAAAAATATTGTAGGGATTTATATTTATTTTAACTAACATTTTAAATTTTAAGTTCAGACTTTTCTATAAGCCTTCATTTCCCTAACTGTCAGTGCCAGAATAGTTAAATGCTGTAAGCGCGCGTGAACGCATGCAAACTTTATATGTTGAAGGAAGTGGTTAAAAGATGAGTCTCCATAGGAGAAAAAGAAACGTTGGACTCTTAAGTTGCCGTCTCTGCCGTAAGTACGTTTGCTCATTGCTGGTTCAAGTGGCTTAAGTTGCATTGTTTTGCTGCCACTAGCTTTGAATGGGGTTGAAGTTCGGGATCTGGCTGAGCCCCATGGTTTAGTTTAGCACTTTTTTAAACATTTCAACTTTAATTTTTAATCACCTGACATTAAGTTACCGCCCAAGTAGAGGCGAAGTTTGTTAGCGTCGAGTTGAAGCATTGTAAATTTTAAAGAGTTAAATTTTAAAGGGTTTGAACCCTTCTTATGTGCAGTTTCCTGCTACTCCTGTATCTAAATCCTGTAATCCACTTGGACTCTACAATGGAATAAGAAATGTTTTTATTTGAGATATTATCATAGCATAGGATTTTCTAAAATATACAGCGTGTCAACAGTGCATAGCTACACAAAAGTTAATGGCAAACTACGAACACTTTAAAGGAACATTTTCAAGGAGGAGACCAAATCAAATAATAATAATAATAATAAAAGCATTATAAAATATGCAAATACAGAGCTTCCACTAAATGTGTTTGATTGTTCTGATATTGATATAGAGGACATTGAGACACTTCAGGATTTGAGCAACATTTGTAAAAAATCGCGGATTAATATTTGCTAACTGGCAGGTAAAGTAACTATTTTATAAAGAAGACAGAAGATAATACTTCCGAAGACATCTCTTACTTTAGATATGTATCGCAGATTGTATGCTTTCACTAATTAATCAACGAAGAGATGAAAACAAACTTGAACTTGAGAACTAACTTCTGAAACAGATCAAGACAAAAATAACAAGGATAATTTATTAGGAAACGTCGTCTGATTTAAAAATATATACAGCGCAATTTATCATTTAACTTGAATGTAAGGAATTTCGCATTTGTTATCATCTAAAATATATTTACGCATATTAACGTGTGCAATTTTATGTTGAACTTGTACATTTATATATGCCTGGTTATATGCAGGATGAAATAAAAAATACTAATTAATAGGTTTGCTTCCTTTAGACACAACTCTATTGACCTAGACACGCCTTTGCAGTTACTGGATGTTTCAAAATAATATGAGGAATTTTAGAAGACAATTTAAAAGTTGTAGCTGTGAGACTTCTGTAAGTAGGAAGTTTTATATGCTCTTAGTAGAAAGAAAATTGCTATCAGGAAAATACTGATTACGCTTTATATTATGCTGATACGAATTAGATAAAACGGAATCCTGCATTTATTTGCAGGTAAAATTCCCAAAAATTTATTTATCATGTATTATAAGGAGAGTAGCTTAAAAATCAAAATGCTGATTTACCAGAAATGCAACCATTAATCATCAACTCCCCATCTTAAATTTAGTAGTTCCTTGTTGTATAATTTATTGGATAAATACCTGTGTAAATGAAAGAGGAAAATAAGAAAACAAGTTCTTAAATATCTTCAGAAATTTCGTTTAGGCGTCCAAGAAATTAATTGATTTTAACTTGTTAAAGCATGCTGAATGCTACTAGAACTGGATATGTTCTGAAAGGAATGTATAAAAATTTCCCTTTACAAGAGCATATATATGGAAGATATGTAACGTTCCCATGTTAGTCTAAATGCGTATTCATCAAATATACTATAACATGTTTCGCTGCGTCACCTGTTCACCTGCCATGCATATTCATAATATCTATTGATAAAATATATTAAATTTTAAAAAAGTGTTTGCCCTTTTAAGATTTGAATACTTTCGATTTTCTCCCCCTTTTTTTTTTGCTTCAAACGTTGACACAGGTGATACTTATAATTTATAATTTTATGATATAAATTGAACTTAAAAGTATTTAAAAAGCTAGCTTTTAGATCTTAAACTCACTACTTAATTTGATATTTATTATTATTGACAATTTATTATAAATGCAAAATCTTATGATATAAATAAATTTTACTTTTTCATCATTCACGTACGATTTTCAAAACCTCAAAGAAATTCATTAGAAACTTTAAGTTTGAATAGCATTTTCATTTTGGAGTTGTTCTCCAGGTAATATATGTTAAATAAATTTTCGTGATATTTACTAGCCAATTTTTGTTAAAATAACCTAAAATAGTCAATCTTTTGAAAGGACTGACAAAAGAAAAATCATTGTTAACATTAAAATTTAGTATATTTGGATCGCCAACACATACATTTTATGTCTCGGCCAATAATATAAAATCTGTTGTATAAACAGTTTTTTCTTGCAATATTTTCATGGTCGTCAGACTGCAGATTATACAATAATTAAACAGATATTTCAATCTTACACCGCAAAAGAAAGATATCTGGAATAATATTTTTGTAATCATTCTAAAATATTGATTAATAACACGACTTTGGTAGAATGTTCCATTATCCCAAAATAAGGAAGGCTGTAATATAAAATCGGTTTGGTTCAGTTAATTATGGCAAAGCACACTAAGAATGTCTGCCTAAATGGAGGGATACCTTTATGGAAGACTTTAAGGAACACTGGCTCTACACGCTTTACATGTGGTGAAAGCACAAAAACGCCCATGCAACTAGTCTATTCGAATGTTAAGAATATTAATTAATGTTCTATTCTAAGGACAAAATTATATTTTTAAAAAGAGGAAATTTTAATAAATTAAAAAAAAATATTTTAACAAATTAGTGTAAAAATGAAATGATGATATGCATTCAATAAAGCATGTTGACATTTTAATGAGTAGGCCAGATGAAGAGTAATATTGTAGTTTCAAGCAGTAATAATTTACAAAATTCGATCAAAATATAACTCACAGTCCATAGTAGCTCGGCAATGATAAGCTATAAAGGAATTAAATTTTGAAGTTGCAAGCATTAGTCCTTTGGCAATATCTCTTAATATAGATCCAGTTGTTTTACAGACAGACAGAAAGAAGTACAGGGGGCACCAAAACATCGCCATGGGCAAAACTGGTATCGTCCCCACTGCACTAATCATCTATGGAAGTGTACCCTTACGGGGCAAGCTAACGCCATGTTCGGGCATTTCTTTACAGAGGTGTTTTACAGCACTACAACCGTGTTTGTTTTCATGACACAAATGCCCGTCCATTCGTTCGACTGCTTTTCGCTTTGAGGACTGAAATGGAACAGCCAGGTTTCATCTGCTTTGATGACTCTATGAAAATAATCTGGAGAATCACCAGATACACTTTGCAGAATATTATCGGACACGTTCTTCCTGAATTTGTGCCATCTTCCTTGTCAAGAGCAGTATCTTAGCAGACAAATTTTTTTCTGAATCCTAAACATTGTAACGTCAGCGCAATTCTTTTGTCATACATGTGTGCTTCGTCATCTGTTTCGTTGGGTTGCATCTGCCAATTTGGATGAATTTATAAAGGCTAATGCGTTTTCATATACTGTGATGATTGATGGTCTCTTTGCACAGTAGTCGGTCCTAGATGTTGCAATCACCGCGCCAAAACCTCTGAAGTCATCAATCAACACACATTATTTCGATTCATATTGTTGTCCCTATAGATTAGCAACAGCTTATTGCGAATCGATGTTGCTGAGTTATCCCCCTATTTGAAGAATTTGATCATTTTATGTTGGCGTAATAGGGTGTTATTTAAGCAGCAGTGGTGGCTGATTTGGTCTAAATAAATAAATACAAATTAGGTACAAGTAATACAAATTAGTAATACAAATAGTAATACAAATATATAAAATAAATACAAATTAGGTACAGGTCAAGTGTCAGAGATCAAATGCTCCTAATTGAAAAATTGCATTTATTTAATACTTATCGTTACCAATCTATAGTGAATTGGGCGTTATTTTTGGTTCAACTTTTGTCTACGTCAACAGTATACTCTTTTGCAAGAACATATGTCTCAGACTCGACACCATTAGGTTAGCGTGACATTTCTCAGACATTCACTAAGTTTAAAAACAAAAGATTCAACAAATTGGCAAGTTCGTTCACTTAAACAAAAGCCAAAATTGCTCTAAAAATGACCAGAATGACCTGAGTAATTTACCTATAAACAAGTGTAGAGTTTTTAAAAGCCTTTGCCCTTGCATTCATTTTGATTTGTTGGAATTGTAAAGCTTTGAGGACAATGCAAGTTAGCCATTATCTGCACCATTAAAAAATTAGGGTGAAAATCAAAATGCAGAGATTTAGGCGGTGATTTTTCTAAATCTTAAAATTATGTTTGAAAATATTCAACAATATTTCAGCACATTCGTTTAGAAATCATCTAGTGTCCCAGACGCAGTTATAATCACTCATATATTTCTGTTCATTATGAATTGTTACACTTATTTTTAACATTCTTAATACAACATTTTGAATAAAGATATCTGCTTGAAGATAGG
Source organism: Stegodyphus dumicola (assembly GCF_044657685.1). NCBI lineage: Eukaryota > Metazoa > Arthropoda > Arachnida > Araneae > Eresidae > Stegodyphus > Stegodyphus dumicola. The sequence goes on along the minus strand of NC_140776.1, from coordinate 4,810,046 downwards.
TATATCAAATAAGCTAAATGTAAACGAAATTGAGCAACAGGAATTATAATAAGAACAAGTGTAGTGATACAACTTCGGAGGTCAAAGTAAACTTTTCATTTTTTATCTATGGTGTGAAACAAATGTAATTTACTATAGATTTAATTATTTTTCACTTTTGCAGTTGAAAAAATTCTGCTAAACTTATGGAACACATTTATGATACAGTCAGATTTTACACCAGTTCCTATGTTTAATTTTTGTTTTCTTCAGGAGTTAATATTGTTTCGATTTCTATTAAGTAAGAAAATTACGAAAATATGAAATATAAAAAAATTATCTCTCTTTCCAGGATTGCATTTCAATTGAATTACTGCTAAAAAAATAAGTATGCACAAAATTTCAAAATGGCAAGGTGTAGATTGGAGAGAATTTGGGGTATTGTTTCCATTTGCTGAAAAACAAAGAAAAGAATCTTTTTTTTTAACTTAAATTTCGCTTTTCTTTCATAAACGTTATTCTTACTCTTCTATTTCCATTACGGAAGTTTGAGAATCGACAAAAATTTCACTTTCTTCTTTCCTATTACTTTCGAAAGGACAATTTGGAATCGCGTAGCTAATCTCATTTTTTTGTTTTTTCCCATTGTTCGGACAATTCTTTCCTCTCTTGCAGTTCAAACTAAAAAAAAAGTAAAACAATAGATTGGTCACACGGGAACAAGTTTCCGGGTTAGTTCGGTTCCTAGAGAAGGTTACAGAAGTTCATTCTCATCGCTATACTATTTTTATTTCTTAGTAAACGACGAGTAAATCGGTGAAATCACAGTAGCTTATTTTATTTAAACTTCATCTAAGAGAGTAAAATAGTCGTTCAGGCGTTACGAAATGTCTGAAAGTTTCTAAATTTAAATGAACAGTTTTACCTGATGTTCCTTATTCTCTGCTTATTGGTGTAAATTAAATAAGAGTTCCGTTATTGCTAGCTTTACTAAATGAATCGATAAATTAGTATATTTTATGGTTGCACTTACCATCAAGTTAATTATCATCAAGTTTAATAAAGGAAAATCTAAATAAATGGAGCGAAAATTATGTCATTGTAATCATTATGATTCAAATTTACTAATCATACGCAATGGAAGTTTTAACTATTTGCGTTTTCAAAACATTTAAGACTTTCATTTAACATAAGGAGAATGGCATCACATTGTGTATAATGTAGTTTCGTGTAGAGGCTAACATGTAAGCCGTAACATATAGAAATGCAGCATGCTAATTTGAATTCTAAATTAGCCAAATTTTAAACTTAGACTGATGTTTCTTTTAGATAAGGCTTTCGCAAGTGAGTTGGTGTTGACCCCCCGAAGTGTCGATGAAATTTTAAAGGGGTCAAGGGGCATCTGGTCGTTGGTACCCGAATATCACTGGCAACTGAATGGCGAAATAAAGATGTTGATTGAAAAAAATATGAATAAAATTGTTAATGAACTGTTTATTGATATAAAGCCATATCACGTAATACTAAATAAATCAAATAAATTATTTATAAGGAAAAAAAACAGAAATGCTATTCAATATATTTTTTAAATCAACAGTATTTTAAATATGTATCTTTTTGCAACGAATGTAATATAAAAAAACGTATGAAAAGAAAACACAACCGAAAAAGTACTAAGAGCACAATGCTGGCTCAGAATATATATCTTTACTTCATTACAAGCGAAGATTTTAATATGCCAGTATAGAGCTGCTGAACTGTTCTGCATCTGATCATTATGATGCAAGTAGAATTGAAAGAGGATGTATGTATTGTATGAAAGCGAAGTCTCAAGCATAAATCTATTCAAGACACATGGGTACGCTAAGTTTTGGAATTTAAAAGACATCCGAGACAAATATTCCAAAGTAAAAGTTGTTACCGATCCAACATTATTGACCTTCTGATCTTCTTATCTAGTAGAAGTAGGCTTTAGTCAAGTCAATGATTTACTATGGAAAACCAGAAACAGACTGAATATTTGTGAATTACATTATTTAAGTAATTTTATATCAAATATTTTTAAACCAATGCATCAGTACAGCAAGGATAGTCATCAAATAATTAAAATCGTATACCTGTGCAATTAGAAAATGTCATGTGTTATTGTTTCTTAGTTGTTTCATTTACATCGGGCCACTCGCCAAAAAACAAAACACTAATTTCAAAATTAAATCATCAAAATATTAAACTCACTTACAAAAAGTACAGTACTAATATTCAAGTCTTTACAAAAATTTTAAGACATAAAAAATTTCACAATTAAAATCTTAAAATTCTTCAGTTTTTAGAGGCGAAGCACCCATGTGCTCAGGACTTAATGATCCCTGGCCATCGAGTACAGCAGGAGAACATCACCACTATGTTGTAATATAGGATTGAGATTAGGACAGACGAGCAAGTGCTGCTGATTCATGGTGTCTGTTTTAAAAATTGGGCAGTGGCTATTAATCAATATGCCTATTCTGCTGAGGTGTTCGGCTAAGCAGTCGTGCTTAGTACGCAGTCTGAAATTAGCCCCAGCTTCTCTGCTAGGCCTGCTACTGAACTCATTCCTGATATTCTCCCCAAGTTTACTCTTCGATTAAATTGATAGTTTTTTCTTGTAAGCTGGCATAAGATTCTCTGTAATACTTCTTCTAAAGGAACCAAAGGAACGGAATTTTATTCAATAAATAACTGCTCTTTACCAAGAAATATGTATTTTCATTACCATCAATATCTATGTAGGATGGTATCTACTGAAATTATACAGTTTTACCGTTCCTATTTAGTTCCCTGATATCTTGTTTTATTTTTGTCACAAAAGAAGGCTCAGGGTGGTGTTGAAGAGCTATTGTCACTACGGCCGACTTAGAATCAACGAGAATGACGATCTTTGTAAAAAGCTCAGTTGTACATTTCAAATTAGGCACAGCCAAAAAGACCGCATAAAGTGCTGCATCAAAATTTAAATAACGTTGAACCTCTGGAGCATACTTTGAAACAGTTTACAATATTCACTTGCACCAGCAGCATTATTCAGTCTAGAGCCATCTGTATATATACACGTATCCACTCTGGTTTAGGATAGTTATTGCCCAATAGTGACAAGGCATTTGTTTTTAGAATAATAGCTTGTATGTCCTTTTTTCTATTAATCTGGGATCTGTGATGTAAGATTGAATTTGTGATGATTAGAATCTGTCATCTTGTTTCTAAGAAGTTGTCTATATTTGTAAAATTAAAAAAATATAATAATAAAACATAAATCTAAAAAGCCCTTTTCCCAAACCTTTTGACTACCTTCTTAGTCTAATTGTTGTCTTTAAGTTATTTACAAACAATTATTTGTATTACGATAATGTTTACTATATGTATGCAGAAAATTTTAAGAGAATCTACGAAATAACCGGTCCGATTCAAGAAAAGGATTGAAAATCTCAGTTTAGACAGAACAGACGTCGATGCATTTGTAGGGAGACTGACACAATTATTCTTCCTGAAGAGGATGCAGTACTTCTTAGAGAAGAATAGTTTCAAAGCCCCATGAAGTTCATACCTTTTCTCCACAAAGACCAACTTTAATCTTAACTTGGATTTTTCCACTATTTTGTTCTTTCTGGGTATCGTTAAGCAGGAAATGCAAATTGATAATAAATATTATTAGTATTTAATAAAATCCCGCCCGCTATTTATTTATTCCTTTCCAAGTGTTTTTTAATAATTTGATATTTAGACAATTTGGAAGAAAATTGCGTTTTGGCATTATAATATGCCACACAATGCATGTATTCTTGAATAATATATCATTGGACAGTTCTGGCATATTTTTTTCATGTATCATTATGCATTTCACTGAAGATGTAGTTCCCTCGTCTGGAACTGAAAGAAAGGTTTAATAAACAAATAAATAAATACCCTTGCCTAACATTCTTTTCACGCCAAAGTGCTGCCCGAAATGAGACAGAAACTCCTGAAATTTCTGTTTGAATGGTGCGATTCATATATTCAGTAAAATATAAGTGCGTATAAAAGAATAAAGTATTTATTGCTTTTATTACCTTAAGAAAATACCTGTAACTCATTAGAAAATAAGAACTAATTGAAAGAAATATACATTTAGGTTTAGCTTCTGGAATGCAAAGGCATGTAAATTCAATGCAATTTTGTAAAGCTCATTTCTAAACGCTTTCTTTTTCCTATTTCCTACTGCACCATAATTTCACAAGCTATAAGAAATGTAAACGTTAGGAATCGTAGGAAGGTTCCAGCATGATAAATACGATTTTATATTTTGTTACTTGTTTGTTGAGAATTTTGTCTTTTGGCCTGTTGGCCGAATTGCTTTTTTCGAATAGAAACTTTAAATTCAAAAATTGTTTTAACAGTTTCTAACTGTATTTGATGTTTCAGGGTTTACTGTATTTTAAAATTTTTAATGAAGATATTTTGAATTTCTATGTATTTTTGCGTTACTGTTGAGTGAGAACTAGTTTGATTCAATGATAAATATATTTCTAATAAAATTCAATGAAATGTGTTTAAATGTACAATTTATATATATACTGTGTTAATATTCATTAATAAAGAATAAGACAAGGGCATTTCCTTTTCCTTGATTAACTTTTCTTTTGTTCTTGCTTTTTTATGAATAGTTGAATTACATTGTTGATAGAATAAGTAATTTTAAAGAGTCTTAATGAATATTTATTTCGTTAAAATTGACTTCTTTTATTAGTGCTTGATGCATTTTATTTTTATATTCGTAGTCATTTATTTATAAAATGGCTACAGTTTAAATTTTAATTATTCTACAGTTAAAAATGCATAGCTCCAGACTGAAACATGTGCCTTATCCTAATAGGATACTGTCATTTAAATTTGCTTTTTTACAAATGGAAAGTCACCCGAATTTTACCAGTGCATACAGCTGTTTTCGTGAGAATAAATAAAATGGATATTTCAAAAAAATCATCTTCATGAAATATGAATTTCCACTTGGAATACGGTATTTTGTTACTTTTCTTTTACACTATGCTTTGTAGTTGCTTTCTTTGGCATCTTTCCCATTCGTATTAGACAAATACCACAAACCAGAATTTCTCGAAAACGTAGCGGCCGTTTTGCATTTTGAAATGACTTTCTGTAAGTGCTCAGTTCTATACCATTTCTTTGTTTTACATTTTAGCTTGCTTTTTTGACTTTTTCCTCTTTGTTACCTGTTTTTATTGATTGATTTCTTTCAGGTCATTTTGCAATTGAATTTGCTTTCAACTCATTCGATGAAAACAGACTAGGAGGAAAAGTAATTAGTAAACATGAAATGGAATTTTTTAAATTTTCTTTTTTCCTGTTAACTAAAAGAAATTTTCTTCTCAGCCACATTTATTTAACTTGATTTTGGAATTTCAACTTTGCAAGACGTTTGACTAGGCAAACTGAATAAAATCTAAATTCCACTATTTCATATTTATTAAACACGATGATTTTTTTAAACAAACTGAGGAGCGATTTTTTCATGATTTGTATGAAATCCATAGTATAAAATGTATCATACATCGACATTGGTCAATTTGTTCCCTTCCTACTAAGAACTGGCTACAAATTAAACGACTGTCAAACTTAATTACTGAAATTTTCAAATTCTTTCTTCTTTTAATGGCCAGAATGAAATTTTTTCAGATATTATCTTAAATGATTAAGACTGCAAAGACAACTATTCTTGTAAACCATTATTGAATAAAACTAAGTGTTCCAGATTATTTTCTAATCGTAACCGTTGGATTTAAAAAAAAAAAAAAAAAAAAAAAAAAAAAAAAAAAAAAACGTTGTTTTCATTGTTCATTGTTGCTTCACTATGGATTTTTGTGATCGAATTTTAGCCTACTCCCTGATAAGCTATCGAGTTTATATTTTTTACGTAATCTGAATTGTCGATAACAGCGATTTTTTATAAATATAAACATATGCGTATATTATAAACATTTATCCCTTATATCTTTTAAAAGAAACTTTTTATATCCTTAGAAAGTTACAATTCTGATTTTTGACAAATGTTTGAATATTGGTCGATCTTGTAGACTATTTGACAATTATAATTTTAAAATTTTAACATTTAAAAATATATCGGATATAAAGTTTTGAAATTTTCAAGGATTATGGAACAAACTTTTCTCCCTCTTTTAATACAATATGCTAAAGAATATTAATTGTGTAATTAATTGTCTATATATTTTTTAAAGTATGCTGTCAAAAGCAGACGAAAGGAAAAATCGTATCTCGGGGAAAAATTGCATTTAAGTTTGCCATCTTGGCGCACTTTAATAACGAACTAGGGATAATAGTTGTTTTTTTCATTTTAACTTCATGTAAGATGCTCGTCATAATAATGTTATTATTATATCCAATTTCCGAAACTGAATGTTGAAACGAGTTCTTAATTAGCTAAATGACGTTGTTTTTTCCCTTATTTTCATAATTTTTTGATAATTTTTTACTTGTGTTTTAATACTAACTAAATATTAGATCATGGATAGTATGTAATAAAAATTTTTAAAAAAATCAGAAAATGGATTGCAATTAGAAAGATATATATATGCAATAAGCATTTATTTAAAATGGTTATGAAAATTACTGAATTAAAAGGAGAAAAAATAATTCATCATCAGTTCAATGGGACTAAATATTTCAATTTAGAGAATTTATTAACAATATTATACCGCGAATATTAAAGCGTAGAGCGCCTAAATAACGAAATATATTAATTAATTATTTTTGAATGTATGAACCATAATCTTTCTAAATTTATCAAGGGCGCGCGAGGCTTTTGTTATTAGTTATATGAAATTGCACATGAATTCTGTTAAATAGAGTTATTTAATGTATTATCTTCATTAAACTATATAAAAATTCAGTTTTCATTTTTAGTGTATTAATTATGAATTTATCAAAAAACGATTATTGTATGGAAATCTTTTTTTAATCATATTTTATTTTTGCGCAACGAATACCGTTACAATTAAACGATTTTACAACTCACAATGCAGAAATACATCGGAAGGTGATTGAAGACTTGTAGTTTAGAGTAATTTGAAGAAATAGTTGTACTACTAGGCTTAAATAAATTTCTTCCAAGATTAATTTTCTTAGGAACTTTACTAAATTAAACTTTTAACTAATGTTCAGTTTGGCTTCAAAATGCTTCGCAGATTAGATTTATTTCAAAATCGTAACTTCAATTTAGATAAACTAAGCTGAAATTTTTGGATTATGTGCCTAATTTTAGAAGAGAAGTCTAATCATCTGCACTTATTTTTAATGAACGTAAGCCCATTTTCCTTTTCCTATTTGTTGCTCAACATTCTTTCGCAAAAGATGGCTTTTTGGAAAGAATGTTGGTTAGTTTTAAGTCAATGTTGCATTGAAAGTTCAGAAGTGGGAAAAGCAAACTGAAACTGACATGAATGTTAGAAAAATGCATGAAAACTTCAGAAAACTTAACTCTGTGGACTAATATTTAAGTTATTAAGAAAAATTTGCCAATGTTTTCAGTGTTTACGTTCTCAACTAGTGACGTTGAAGTCCAGTTTTCTAATGTCAGTGAAGGCTCAGATATAGCCACATTATTCTTAATAGAGTGTCAAGTTGTGCAGTTATATGCCATTTCTTTAAATAATTTCAAAAATAAAAACTATAGCATTGGTAGCTTTTCTTAGTGCTGCACATTTAATGCAGATATTTATATTCGTGTGTTAATTTATTTGGAAATTAGTTCCCTTTTTGTTGCTTCGGGCGTTATTTTCATAGACAAATGTGATCAATGTCTCATTTGAAATTCCTGAATATATATCTCAGTATGACAATAACATAAGTTTTTATTCTAAAACACAATTACCCCTCACTTCCGCACAATATGCTACTCAAAATTAATCAGTTATAGACAAGAGATAAGCAATTTAGAACAAAATCAATAAAAACCCAAAAGAAATTAAATTCAAAATCAGCAAATTTCACAATTCGCTATAACTATGTATATAATCAACCAAAAGTCAGAAGAATTATAGATATGCGAAATAAAAAGACACAAACAATGCATAGAAAGAGGAATGCAATTAAATCTGGTTCAATGTTATTAATATATGGTAACTCAGACTCAACTGAACTCTATTCTCTGGAAAATGACTACTTCTCTGTTCAACCAAAATTAGCTGATGAATCATTCTAAATATTTGAAACAGTTCACGCAAAAATTTTGAACTTCCCCTCGACGATAATGCAGTAAACATATACAAAAACTAACCCGTTTATAAAAAAACTGCAGTGTTCGATAAAGTAGAAAAAATTAATTATACATTTGTGCGGAGTTTCTGACTCAAATTAAATGAAGAGAATACCAAATATACTTAAAAAATAACAGAGGAAAATGAATTAATAACTTGTTCAGAGCAAACACTTTTTTATTTTCAAATGTTGCCAGTTCTTAATATCTGAAAATCTGAACAAGATATATTAAAAACATCCTAAAAACAATTTGTCAGTTTCCCAAAAGTTTCTTAAGTAATAATTCATAAATAATTATCTGAAAAAAATGTAATAACGTCATAAATTTTATAGTGGAATTCTTAATATTTCCGACTTAAAATATCGTTCGGAAATAAATTTATCTCAGATATGTGCAGAGGAAAATTTGAGTGGGTAAATGTGAAAATTTCTTGTGTAATTACTCATAAAACAATTATGTAATAAAAATGATACTTTATCCATTTCACTTTTAAAACTTTAACTTTTTTATAAAAGTGGTTTACACGTTTTCCTGAAATGTGTAGAATTGAGTATCATACAGAAATGAAATCTTTGATTATTGAAAGTTAATTCCTAATTAAATGAAACAAAATTTGGATGTCTATGTTGATTTCTCTTGTTCATGTTCTACCTTGAAAAAAAATGGCCGAAGCAGTTTTGCATAAGAAAATCTGTTACATATAGTCCTTGTCATTGAAAGCGTTGATATCAGTAAACAATCCTGTCGACTTAGAAATAAAGTATTTAGTGATATGAGGTTAAAAATAAGGGATGCAACAGCATTACTGTGTTTTTCTAACAGAAATAGTTTGCTCATTCTACATGAACAGCTTTTCCTGGACAAGATCTGCTAGGTGGTTGCACTGATTCTGTCAGTGAATCAAAAGCTGCAGCATAAAGATTATTGTATGAATTTTTTGCAGTTTTAAATAAAAATGAGAGAAATGTTTTTACATTTAGCTATAAGGGGACACGGAAGCTCTTTTATCAAATGTAGACAGAGCAGAAATAAAACGCAGGAAATGCTACCAAGTTAAGCTTCAAGTACAGAAAACACCAAAACATATTTTGGTCACACATTTGCTGAATATCATGGCATTTTTATGACATACTTTGAAAAAGGAAATACCTTCGTGAGTTAATAATATTATACAAGCCTTCTACATTTATAGAGGTAACATGCCGAACACAGTATAAGGTATTTCTCTCGCCTTCTTGGCGAGCCTTCGTGGTGTAGTGGTCTGCACGCTCAGAGCGTAATTGAGAGGTCCTCGGTTCGATTCCCGGCGAAGGCGTTGCTAAATTTTCTTTGTGTCTGCTTCCAAAAAAATCCTAATATCTCTACAGTGGCGCCCGAACTAAAAGGGTGTTGGATGAGGATTCTGCTCACCCAGGATTTGCGATTGGGTCCCCTAAAAAGAACCCAGTCGCCATTTAAAAGGGGGAGTATATAAGATATTTCTCCCACCTTCTTGGCGAGCCTTCGGGGTCTAGTGGTCTGCACGCTCAGAGAGTAATTGAGAGGTCCGCGGGTCGATTCCCGGCGAAGACGCTGCTCATTTTTCATTTTGCCTGCTTCCAAAAAATCCTAATGTCTCTACAACTGAGCCGAAAAATTTATCTTCTCCATAATAATGAAAAGTGTGAACCAGTACAATAATCATTTGCCAAAAAAGCAGGAAAGAAATGTTTTTCTAAGGCGATTTACCATTCCTCCTCTTCCACCCTTATGGTTTAGATTTTGCGCCACTTAAATAGAATGTGTTACCTAAACTCAAATCCGAGCTCCATGGCTGAAAGTTTCATTCTGTTGAAGAAGCGAAAATAGAGGTTACTTAATATTTTATTAAATCTTCAGATTACTTTTACGGTATTGAACTGTTAATTAAAAGATGTGAAATGTTCTTTGGAATGGGAAGTAAAATTATATCGAGAAATTAACAATTCAATTTTTATGCGAAAAACATCTAGTTCTCATCTTACATAGAGCCCTGTGACTGCAGTTCTAAGGATCTTAAGTTTTACTAACGTTTATTTTATTTTAAATCTTTACTATCACTTCTTCTTTTCTACTTCCGGCCAGAATTAAAAGCTTTAACTTATTTATGCAAATGTGTCTGGCGAACGCCAAGTACTTAAGTTGTGGCTTTTTGCCAAGCGAGAGAGAGGAAGGAGTTAGTCAAAGCAGGCCGCTTGCCTTAGCAGTTTTACTCGGTTGCTGGTTGCCTTCCAGGCCAGAGGTTTAATCCTCTTAATAATTTTAAACGTATTGTAGTGTTAACAGTTCTCTGTACTACATACGGCTTCCTGTTAATATACGTCCAATCTTCCACGTAGGCCCTTGTTTATTATTCCACAGTTAAGTTAGAGTTTAGTTAATATTTTTATATTCTTACGTTAAGACCACAAGTAGTTAGTCTCTGTATTCCGAAGTACGGAAATTATTGTAAAGAGTGAAAAATAAAGGGTTTCGTATACCCTTCCTGTGTATCTTGTCTACTTCCTACATTTATTGAACATAGCTTTAGTAAGCTCCCTGTTCCGAGTCAGGTTCTGGAATGTTCCCCAAGCAAGTAAGGCGGAACACTGAACCTGAAAGTTACATTCCTAAGATGATCGCTTGTTCCCCCAATATATATACAAACACACACAAACATAACCTGTTTTTGAAGAACAAAGTAAAATAATGGTATTAAATATCACTGGCAATGATTACATTCAATATCTGAAACATCAGTGGCCGTCATAGGGAACTTGCACATCATATATAAAGTTGCAGAAGAAATCTTGCCCCACTTCGCTCCACATAGATATTTATGAGCTTTATCATTATTTTTTCCTAAGAAATTAAAGCCAGAAAGAAGTTTCAAAACAAATTCTTGGCAAAACAAATTTAAATAAGATCTCATGAGAAATGCAGTAATTTGGAATGATGAAATTTCTCGAGTTTGTGCTTACTTTGCATTGAAATGAAGACCTTTTTTATGTCTTTTTACGTATACGAGAGAGGGAATTGCAACTTTTGGATTTATTCATTTGTTAAATGCTTTGTGTTTCACGAAAGCTTTCTTTTTATAAACTTACAAAGGAAGATAATTCATTTATTTCTCTGGAGCTCTCGAATCTTTACGTCGTGAGAGCAAAATAAAGGAAAAAATGTAATGAAAAATATTTTACTACTCAATACTCTTTTCTTTTCAGATTAATGAACAGTGCGTAGAAATAATTCTCATGTTCACAAAGAGAAGAAACAATCGCAGTGAACAAATGTGAAAGTTTCTGTTTCTTTTGTGAAAATTTGAAAAAAAAAAAAAAAACCTGTGGTGTTCGTAATCTAGAAATTTATGTTTTTTTGCTTAATATTTAGGTATTCTAAATAATACTTGTCTTTAATAGCATTGCAAGTCCTTACCTAACTATTCTAATCAAAGCCAACAAACTGAGAAATTCGCAAATAGATGAATTCAGATTTAATGAATTCCTTAGGTCTACACATTAAGATTCTTTAAATTGATAGCTTTAACACGAAGTATTTTTTTCCGTTTTAAAATCATTAAATATTTCTTATCCTATTTTGTCACACATGTTTACGGTTATTTTAAGACCAGAAAAAGCAATCGTCAACCTTATTTATTGTACTTTTCTATTGTTGTCAACATTCCACTTACTTCTTGTGTCACTTACGTTGCAATATACCCCAACAATCGATTTCTCAAGGACAGTAATAATCTGGAAATTGATAGGTCTGTAAAATTTCATTCCGTATTTCTGTAGGATCCTTTTCATAGTGCTCTGTGACAACTTATGACCACACTCGATTACCCATAGAAAAAAAAAAATTCCTGCTTTTCTAAACAATTATTGGTAAATCTGACACCCTACCGGACATTTCGCTCTATCATCTGCGAATGAGTGATGGAGCAAAACGTGCAGCATTTCCAGAATTTCTTCCTTCTCCGCTCATGTGAAATGTACGGAAGAAAAAATAATTTTCTAACCCTGCTTTCCTATAGTGATACTTAAGGAAGGATAATTTTATAATGTCCTTTAACAAGTCTCATATGAAGTTTAAAGGTAAAATTGTCTAAAGGTAAAAAGTCTAAAGGTCTCATTTGAAGTCTGAACGTCAAAAGGCCATTTAAGAAATAGTCCTTAAAAAAATAGAAAAACATCAGTAGAAGCAACAGCAGAAACAAAAGTTTTACTAATAGTAAGTAGTAGAAACCAAAGATGTTTATAAGGAAGAGGAAAAAGAACTGCAGCTTTTATAAAAAAATCTACGCTCATCTTACGAAGTCTTCTTATTCTCTCCTTCCTCAAATTGTTAACTGTTCTATCTTTCCCAAGGAGTCAGCTTTACATAATACGTTCACCAAGATATATCAGCACCGAAGTACATGCGTATTCGTTCATTTTCTAAATAAACATAATTCATTTTTTAATCATCAAATTTATTAAGAAATTGTTTATTAACTTCAAGAAATTTTTTGCTAATTATTTTAATTTCAAATTCAAGGAATTTTTATTTGAATAATAATATAAATAATTAAGTATGTGAAATAAAATTTATCTTGCTTTAATTTAGAGAAATTAAGCTATTGTCTGTAACTGTTAAAAATTGTATTTACGGATGATTCTAATAATAGTATGTTCATATCTTTATAGAATACAAAAGTCACATGACATATGATAGGTGTAACATTACTTAGCTGCTTTTTCGAAAATTGACAACGTGCAAACTAATGGTTGTAACCATATCTTATAGAAAGAATTACAAACCTACACGCAGTGACAATTTCTTTATGATTTATAAATACACTGCCCAATGAATATTCATAAATATATTAATTGCAAAAATATAATTTTTTTAAGTTCAACCAATCGTTATTTCATATGATTGCTACTGCATCATAAATACTATTAAGCTGTTCGTATTTTCAACAAACACAACAAAACGTAAAACTCTGAACACTGAAATCATTTCAAAGATTGAGAAATGTTCATCATTTTTGTTTTTTATTATAACATCAGTCTTTCAGTTTTTGATCTGAGCTATTCGGAGCACCGACAAACATGTTTTATACCTTGAATTTCTATAGCTGTAAAACGAAATTTATTTTACTTGAATTGCTTTACTTGCACAATAGTGCAAATGCAGCACAATTAGTTCATTAAGAATAAAACTACACAACGCCACAAAAAAGTTAGTTTTTTAACTTGTTATTTTTCACCATTTAATATTTAAAATATTGTCAAATTTCTTTTACATATGTCTCTCGCCATAAATAAAGAAAAATATGATTACGCTGTCTAACAATTTGTTTCGTTTAAAATGTAAGTTAATCAAACTGTATTTCTATTATTGAACTTAATTACTCATTCGGAAATTTTTCTAGTCTATGAGAATTCCTGGTGATAAATAGTTAGGGTATACATAAATATATTTATGCATCGAAATAGCATATGATGGATATTTCTCTTAAAAGTCAAGCAGAAGTCAGAAAGCATAATAAACTCCAGTATGATACCTTTCCTCAATATCGCGAATTTCCTAGCAATAGTACCATGCACATCTTTCATAATATGAGATTGATGGGAAAGGAGTCTAAGCGGAAATACATAAGGGAAAGTTTTACAGACATTGCACCCCATGACTTCATGTCATCACAAGATATATCATTACCTTTACAGTTCCGCGCTCCCATTTTCTAAGGAAATGTTTCAAACATTCTTGCAAGATTGCTAGGCAGTCTTATCATTTGGAATACACTGCAGTTTAAGTTCTTCATTCAGAAATAGACTTCTAAATTGGGATTCAACAAAAATATAATCTTTGAATTTATTTCAAGTAGATTCGAAAACTCACTTCTCAAAAACTGGAAATTTATTTAATTTGTATTCATAGCCTTAAGAAGCTCCTCATAAGCATTTACTTAATGTTGTGATAGATAGTGGGTAGATCTGCATATGTGGGGAACAGGGAACTCCTGATCATTACACTTTCTCATGCCCCTTAACTGAGGATATTCACACAAAATCCCCAAGAACTGACCTCCTGGCATTCCAAAGGTTTTTAATTAAAGATAAACATCAATATCCAAAGTTTCATAAAATTATGCAACGACGTTCTTCCTACGGTCTAGATCTCTGTCAAATGTAAGTGAACATACAGTTTAAACTTAGTAAACTTGTACATGCTGCGATTATGGATGAAATGGCTCCGCTCATGAACTGCAATAAACCAATATATCTGAAATAAGCCATGGACACCCACCTCTTTAGCATTATTATAACAATTCATTTTAACATTGTGTTGCCAGTACTAATTATAATTATCTCATTCTGTTTATTTGTTTATTAATTATGTTTATCTCCTATTTTTGTTGCACCAAATCCGATGTTCAATTTACCTTGTGAATCTCAAATTGTTTTCCGACTATTTTGTAATCTACTTATGCCCTACACCATTATTTTTAATAAATACTGGATGCGGGGCATACTTTGGAATTGCACGATGTACCATAATATGCAAACTCTAGACCTTTTGAAAAGCTTCAGTCTATGCAAATTCTTATAAAACTTGCAATTACGCCCCCCTTTTTTTCCCGAAGAGTTAGTATGGGAAGGCATTACCAGTTGACCTATGGTACATCGCTGGTGTCCCCCATACTTTAACTTAATCTTTACCTAACGAAATTAAACACGCGTGATGCTCATCTCGATAACTGTTTAGGGGTGTTATACTTCTGTAGAGTCTCACCCTCTTTGGTAACATTCTGGAGGTCAGAAAGTAGACACTCTAGTAAAATACAGTAGACACTCTAGAAGATTTAAGTTAATTAGCGCTATGCCTTGAAACTTACATCCGTGGCTTGAAAAGGATGTAAAAGAACCTTTTATTAACATTAGTTATTTAACAGAAGGGACTGATCATGCTTACAGAACTAGCCAGCAGTTATGGCGTAACTCAAAAGTAAACAATTTAACTTAACAAAGTAAATCGTAAGTAGTAATCGTAAGTAAGGCTTCACAGATGATGGAAAACGGAGGCACCTGGCGTCTACCAGAGGTTAAGCATGTGCAGGCCCTTCGTCCTCCACTATCCAGTGCTTCTTAAAGAATTTAAGGCTTTAGTGAGAAACATGGTTTTACAGGGGCTAGGTCGCTGTACAATGGAGACAGTTTTGGGAACAGAGGGTGCAAGAAACATATTGCATTGCAATGCCAGAGAACATAAAGAGTAAAAGAAATACAAGGAATTAGTAGTGCAGTGTAAAAGTATATAAGTAGTAAATACCTAATAAAATAAATAAATAGTGCAATGAAAATGTAGTACAATATTAAATAAGTAGTGCAGTGAAAAAGGGGCGGTCTAGAGGGAGGTCTTATATAACTTGGTAGATGTCCTGTCCCAGGGCCACAATCGTTATGATAGTCTGACATATGTTATGCCCAGTCACACGATTTAGTGTAATAAAGCATCTGTGAGTCTCAACACTACTGAAGCAGTGACGTAGGTTAGTGGTGTTGGTGAGAAGGCATTGATAGACATAGCCTTCTGCTCCACAGATGCACGTTGCAGTTTTGGAAATGCCAAAGCGTAAAAAATAAACAGGAAAGGGTCCGTGATCCGTGACAAAGCTGGTGATTCGTAAGACGGACACCTGTCTTTGAAAGTTAACTTACAAGTTATTTCTCCTGCCTTCTTGGCATGCCTTCGTGGTCTGGCGATCTGCACGCTGAGCGTGTATTCCAGAGGTTCGTGGTTCAATTCCCGGCGAAGCGTTGCTCATTTTTCACTTCTTCCTGTTTCAAAAATAATCTAATGTCTCTACAGCGACGGAACTAGAAGGGTGCAGGGAAACTAGAAGGGTGTTGGATGATGATTCTCCTCACCCAGGATTTGGCGATTGGTTTCCCTAAACACCCCAGTCGCCCTTTGAAAAGGAAGAATATATAAGGTATTTCTCCCGTCTTCTTGGCATGTCTTCGGGGTGTGGTGGTCTACAAGTTGGGCGTGTATTCCAGAGATCCGTGGTTCGATTCCGGGCAAAGGCGTTGCTCATTCTTCACTTCTTCCTGTTTCAAAAATAACCTAAGTTCTCTACAAACTTTTGGGAAGAAATCGTATGTACGTCTCCGTCCAATTCTTGTTGCCATTTCAGAGCGGCTTAAGAGGGAGGTACCGAAATATTAATTTCCTTTGCGTTTATGTTGCTAGTTGCCTCTTTGGCAAGTTTGTTAGCTGTTTCATTGCCTATCAGACCTAAGTGTGCTCTAACCAATACCAGGTATATGTGTTTATGGGAATGCTTTGCAGAAGATGCTGTATGTTGAGAACGAGCAGAGAGGAGCGATTATGATTTAAGACTGCCAGAACAGTGGACATACTGTCTGAATAATTACAGAACAAAGTTTAGACAATATAGAATTGCGCAAAAGTTGGCTCAGACCTAATATCAGTGAGACAAGCCTAATGGAGAACACAACAAAACGCCTCAGGCAAACTGCTGTCCATAACTTCAACCATTAACTTAGCGTTCAGCAGGCGGAAGACGCTCAATACAATCCAAACCCTTCCTTTAAATACTGTATCTTTCAACCTCATCTGAATGCGAACGAACTAGAAACACGGAATAAAGGAGAAAAAGGGAAAGCGAGAAAGGCAGTAAATGTAATTAACTTAAAATAACTGGTTAGTGAAACTAAATAAATCCTTATATGTCTAGTTATAATGTTCGAGAATGAAACAAGTAAGTATAGCTCATTTGAAACTCATAAGAATCATTATTATTTTTAAATCCTTGCAAATATTCTGCTTTTATGGCACGTCATTCTTTTATGAAAGGATTTTGGAATCACTCTAATTGAAAGCGTGGAATAATGACGCTCATTTGAGTTGCTAACACGTGTAACTTGATTTGTAGATAATCTTAATTGAAATGCGAAGCAGAGATTAAAATTCTGAAACAAAATTAGAAAATGGATGACTAAACACAACTAAAAGCATTTCTAAATTTTTATCATTAACATAAGTTTTTACATAATCACTTATATCTTAAGAAATATTTGCACGTTCTCATTGATATCAAGAAATGATGTCACTTGACACCTGAAAGTGATGTTAAAATTTAAGGTACATATTGGGAATTACCATGCTCAAATACACAACAAATAATTATTCTGTGACAAATCATTTGTTGGTCAGAGTTATAAATGTATGGCAATATTTCTTAACTATTTTTATCGTATTAATATTTGAGTAAGGAAATATGTTATACTCTGTTTTTTTTTAAATCTCGAATTTTACATTATATTTCTATCATATTTTATGTATTATTATTATTTTTTCTAAATTTTTAAAACATATGCAATGTATTCTTTTGCCTAATAGTTTCATGACTATATTGTAATAATTCTTTGTTTCTTATTTTCAGAATGACGATGAACATCACAAGCAAATTTTTTAAATATGGTTCAAAAAACATTTAGAATGTTAAGAGAAGGCAATTGGAAGAGGACAAGAAATTTTTCTACGTATTTGAAATCTGTTACTCTTATGTTTCCTGAATACAGAGGAATAGGACATTAAAAAAGGAATGCTACTTTTCTTGAAGTGCTGCTGCTAAAAGTATAACAAATTATCCATAAAGAAGGGCAATAGAAGAAGAAATAAATGGAATGTTTTTGTTTTTCCTGATTAAACTTGAGCAAGATTTGGCGACTTTTTACTTTATTACAAGGAAGTTAAGAATATTGAATGAATATGAAAATTTTGATTAGAAAAATTAAGAAGGATGAAAAAGATACTTCTAATTTTTTACTGGATTTGAAAGCAACTTCTCATTCACCTGTGTCTTATTTAAATCGTAACAAAATTAAGCCCTCTATAAGCTTTTAAATACGTAAAGATTTTGCTCACTCTGTAGCTGGAAAGATAAGTTATTATTCTTTTTATTAGTTATAGAAGTGCTAACCTCAGAATATCTCTCCATAGTTTTGGATTTTGAGCTATATTTTACAGTGATAATAATTTCACTATCATGTGTTAATATTTCTGCCTTTTGAATAAACCAAGGCATTTTAGCAATACATGAAAGTTAGTTTTAAACTTAGTGCTATTTTTTAACTGTTTATTGAAAACCTGGAGTACACAAAAAGTACAAGAATTCATGTTTACAATTTTGTGAAAATATAATGTAATGACATACTACATAACTGTATTAGCAATATGTGTGACTTAAGAACTATGATATTAGTACTTATGTATAAATGTTCCTACGTTTTGTCACTACATGTAGAGGTGACGTGCCAAATATGACGTTAAGTCTCAAGTGTGTCCCTTCATGGCAGCTATATTTGTAAAATCATTCTCCTTGATATCCAAATCTTGTTGTGATTACTTTGTTGTATGTACGTGATTTTAAACTATTATGAGTGCTGCTAGGATGATCCACCTACATCTATCCATTTTTATTGTAATAATAATAACTTTGATTGGCCCTTCGAGCCAGAACTCGATGACTTCAATGTTCGAATCTAAACAGTTCGACGAGTCTGTTTGGCAAGAAAATCCTCCGGCCGGTCCACGCATACCGAATGTCTACCTTGGAGCAATCATCCCTAAATCCAACTTGCTTTCCCTTCAGAGGATGTTCTTTAAAAGGATTTCAGACACCGTTGACAGCATAAATAACAATAAAATCAAACTTTATGACTTCACCTTTACGAAACATTTCAGGATAGGCCGTGGGCCATGGATGATGATGAATCTCGAAGCTAGTCCAATGGATATTTTGAACACACTTTGTAAGAACCTTTTAGCGCATAATGTTATTACAGTTATATATCTGACTAACAATGAAATATACCAAGGAAATGCTGCATCTGTACAATATTTACTTCAACTAACAGGTTACCTGGGTTTACCTGTTATAGGCTGGAATGTGGACAATGTAGGCTTAGAAAAGGTAAGTTCTTTCAAATTTCGTATTGTATAGTAATTTAAAATGGTTTATAATCCCACGTTTCTGCAATAAATGTGTGTGTTAAATGTTAAGAGAAAATTTCTAAAGAAAGAAAAATTTACTTCTCTTTTAGTTCATTAAAATGCAGTTTCAAGGCTTGAAACATAAGTTTCGCCATTCTTTGAAAAAAGAAAAAAAAAAAAAAAAAAAAAAAAAAAAACTTATATGTCACGGAAAATTAAATTTTTATTTAAAATGGAAAACTGTATATAACTCACATCCTGCTTGATGTATAAACACTAAATAGCTTCAGAAAAATGTCCATAGTTTGTTTGTATCAAGACGGGGTTGATATATTGTATGCTTCACACGAGATAATTTATGTTTGCTGAATTTTTTAACTAAATGAAAATTTTTAGTAAGCAAGGGAAATATGTTATATCATAGAAGGCTTTGCAGAAAAAAATCAATAACTCTGCAAATATTTTTATCATATATTCTATGTTCGCGAACGTAAATATTTTAAGCAGCCTAAATGTTTAGATAAAGATTTATGTGGATAATCTTGCAATTAAAACAATTACGCAACTATTTATTTGTATTTAACGGGAGAGAAAAATCCTAAATGGGAAAAATAAGAAAAGTAATATGAATTGATATTACAAAAAAGTTTTTCTCATTGCTTTCACTTACATCTCTTTAATAGACATGAATTCTTTTAACTAGTGTAACTGATTAGGGACGCTATTCATTAAACATAAAATTTGAGAAAATTTGTGTTCCATAATTTTGGAACCTGTGACTTAGACAATTAGATACCAATAATTTCACTGTAAACATAATCAAAGCGTTGATTTCTTAAATTATTGTTTTAAAGGCGTTTCAGGAAGTGGTGAACATTTTTCAATATAATGTGTATATATGCACACATATACAAATATATATATGCAGAAATGTTTTATGCAGTTTAGATATTTATGCAAATATTTACTTGCAAATCGTAACATAAATATTCATTCAATTACATTTTTGTATCTAACAATGCAGGAATTTTCGGAAGGGAATAAAAACATAACGGAAACTGAAACCTTAAAAAATATATTCTTTCTTTGTCCAATGTATGCTTATTTTATACGAAACCAATGCTTCTAATATTGAGCAATATATTAAAAATACTTTTTAAATCTCTATTTAACTGCTTTATATATTATAAACTAAAGAAATTTCTTCAATTTTATAAACTTCCATGCATTTAAGATATTAAGCAGGCCGGGTTTTTGGATCTGCCATGAAGACCTGTACTAAAAGAGCCTTTTTTAGCAAAATGTGTATATTTACCTATTTTTTCCTCTCTTTTAATAAACTTACATTCATCAAGATGGCATTTATATTATTGATGAAAGTAAGAAAGCAAAATATTTAAATTATAAGCTAATATATAACAAGTGACCAAAAATCTCCTAAACGGATAAAGCCGGTCAGAGCGCTCAGAGGGTTACGTATTTTTGGTTCGTTTCTTTGGTGTAATCGGAGCTTCCAATGGTACACAAGTGTATATAATATGTGCTCTAAAACATACTGAATATTATGTAATGAATTTTAAATTGTTTTTGATGTAATTCAAATAGTTTTAGCTAAATTATCATATAACATCGAGATTCATTAGGATTTTGCATCGAACAGAATCCAAATTATGTATCAAGTTTGTTGAAAGATACTAAGAGCAGAAGTTGTAGAAGTTACTTCAGTCGCACATCTAAAATGCTACATTTTTGCTCACTTCAGAATAAATTTTGTTATAATTTGAACTAAAATTGATACTAAATCTTCAACAGTTTTACAATACAAATAATTCTTTGCCTCATTAAATATACGTCTGATAAATGGGTGGAAGTTCAGAGGAAAGGGTTAATTAAATAATGTAAACAATAAATGTTAAAAGATATCTTTGAGCTAAATAGTAATCACTGCAACAAGAATCTATCGTTCACAGAATATCTATCAGTTTTCAAATGTTTCAAATATAATTCAAAATTCAGTGAAGATTTTGTTTCAAAATGGCTTGATTTATCATCATCTTATTTGGCTTTTAACTTTCTGGACCTTGTATTAATCACGATTAATAATAATATTCCAAGCCTTATTTTTTCTGTATCTTATACTTAACTGCATATTAATTACTTAGCTACGTTTTTTTAACAGGTAGCCACTTGAAAGCTAGTAGATAACGACATAGATTAAATCATGAAAGCATAGAATTTTGTATCTAAGATATTCAGGTTAAGCTTTTTACACTAAACGAAGTTTTATCTTCCTTGTAAAATAAGACCATTAATCAACAAGCAAAACTTTGTCGGAAATCTTAATTTAATATTAGAACACCATGCGGAAGAAATAATTAATGATATGCCGAATCTAAACATATAAGCTTTATTCATGCAGCGTGTTTTAATACTTCATCAGAAGATTGAATTTATAATTCTGAAAACACAGTTTAATGCTAGCTTAAGTTAAAATTGTGTTTTCAAAATTATTAAATATCAGACTCTCTTATATAAGAAAAAGATAAACTAAAATTAAATTTAAGGACAAAAAACTGAAATTGCCTCTTCTTAAGAAGTTCGGAGATACTAAATGATTTTCGGAAGTTGTGTATTAGAAGAAACCAAGAAAACTGCATTTGGAATGAAGAAAAGAAAATTTGAGGAAGATTTTGTTAAAAAAAAAAGCTTTTGTTGGGATATAGAAGAGCTTGTGAATAAATTTATTTCCCACGAAAATGTTTGCTTCATTGCTTTCTTGCATTTATTTAAAACATGCTTTTCAGATTAAGGGAGTCTGAAGATAGCTTAAGATATACTTTAGTCGCATATTTTTGTTTAATTCTGATATTTTTACCAATCGCTACTGCCGTACGTCAGTTGCCTTCATTTGGAAGTTCATATATGACATTAAGAAACTAAGGTTTCATCAAAACATTTTTTCAAGAAAAAAAACTGAAATAAAGAAACAAAATTTATATGTAAATGTTATTTCAATTGATGAATTTATGTTTCATGATTTATTTTATGTCAAGTCCGCTGAAACGTATAACACATATTTTAAATTTTGGCTTCAAAATCTGCGTGACTGCAATTGTGAAACTAGCTCTTTATAAAATTCTTCATAAATGCATTCTTCGTAGAAGTGGGAAGTAAAAGTTGCATTAGCCTATCTGTCACAATAACACTTGAGTTTCTATTATATGTTCTTTCCTTTGTACAAAATCAGATAACTAGAAGTTTCATCATGCAAACATTTCAATTAAGGATCGTTTTTGGATCTGCATACAAGTTACTATTTATTAACTTTAACCTGAAGCTCTAAATATATCTTAAATGACTGAATGGTCAATGATTTAAATCTAATACACTTGTAAAAATGTGCTTTCAACAAAGACTGTTTTTGTCATATACCATCTTTAGCAATAATTGCATAGTTTTAAATTTTATGCAACCTGCAAAAATCATCTAGGGAGGCCAAAAATAAAAATTCTATGTTCAGATTTATGAGAAAAAAGTAAAACAAAATCGTTCGAGATATTAATAATTAAATGTTTCAGTCGAGGGTCTTATCGGAATTTTTCTCCAGATATTTCGCGATCTTTTTTAGAGAACCAATTTATAAAATAAAATTACACTTTTTCCGTTAAAAAATCATTGTAAACCCGATGCATACACATATCATTTACTAACTCTATGCGTGCAGTAATTTGTGTATTATGGAATTATTGCAAATCTTACAGTATTTTGGTTGCTTAATGAATAATAAAAGAATTCGCATATCCCGGAACAAAATTTAAACACATCAAATACCTTTCAACATAAATTAATTTCATTTGAAACGTTTGTCTGCAGAAGAAGTAATTGACATTCGAGAAACTTAATAAGACGGATAAGTTTCTCTACAAAAAGAACATATTGTGCTTCGGGATACTTAAATTGCATGAAACAGTAAAATTTCTGC
Source organism: Stegodyphus dumicola (assembly GCF_044657685.1). Classification (NCBI taxonomy): domain Eukaryota; kingdom Metazoa; phylum Arthropoda; class Arachnida; order Araneae; family Eresidae; genus Stegodyphus; species Stegodyphus dumicola. Next base: position 4,786,773 of record NC_140776.1, on the reverse strand, counting down.
CCAAGATTATTAATATTTATTCATGCGTACATTCACGAAAAGGCGGTTGTATGAGCTAGAGCAATCGCGTAGAGTCCTGAATTTTATTCGCGGGTCTTATCGGTCGAGGGTCTCATCGGAATATGAAAGTTAAGACTGGTTGAAAACTAGCAAATTGACCAAGGTCTATTGAATGCAGTCAGTTTGAGCTTCTGACTATGTAGATGTTTTTGTGCGCTTGCCTGTCTTAGCTTAAATATGAACCAGTTTGTTTAGAAAGTCATTCTCGAAAGCAGCTTTTCCTTCAGCCATATAGCACTAGCAATGTTGTCTTTGTTTTCTTAGACAAAGCTACGAATAAACATTTCTTTCTTTATTAGCAAGCCAATAAACAAACATCTGCTAAGAAAAAATGATGCGAAGATTACTACAAATCTAGTATACGCATTGACTTATGTTAGCGAAATTGCGAGACAGTCATTAGTCAAACCAAGTGCAGCAGAACTTCGACCACTGCGCTTTTCAATAATTTGTGATCGCAATTCCCATGCAATCAAACCCACTCACTTATAACGAATTTGCTTTTACAAAACTATGGCATGTTAAATAGTAAAAGGAACGTACAATGTAAGTATAAATTCAAAAATATTTTATTTTATTTAAGTGTTCTGTGTATAGAAAAAATTTACATCAAATACTCTTTGAAAATTCGGGCAGATTTCCATTTCGAATTTTGTCTAAATCGCCTGCGATCGGTGAAAGGGAAGACTGAAAACAAATATGGACACGAAGAGAAATTGTACAAGAAGTGAGTGATAGGCAGAGAAATAAATGTTACTAATGCTTCGCCAGGCGCGTGTAACCTTGAGATCTTACACAAGTGATTCTACACTGAAAAGCATAAGAATGAAAAACTTCTACAGGTTCTAGATGCAATGAACATTCTGCGAAATTACAGCTCAAATACAGAATAAAAGTATTGTAATTTTCTTCCTAAATTACAATCAGCTTTAAACAGAAACCTGAAATTCACAGCAAGTGTTAAAATTCAAAACAAACAAACACATGCACACATGTATTCACAGCTAAACAAGAGTTTAACAAAGTAAGTTTAATATATATCTATGTATATTTTATGAATTATAATTGTATGCATGTATGTAGGAGGACGTTGTATAAAAGAGCTTAGGATTTTTTGTGTCAGGATATCGAAGAAATTCGCAGTGCCTTCTTCGGGATTCGAATTCCGGACCTCCTGAATATACGTCAAGCGTGCTTTCAGTTACACTTCGAACTCATGCGGAAAAGAGGAAGAAAATGCCTTAAAAGGTACGTGTGAGAGTGTTTGGGAATGCGCGTGCATAGTTATTCTTGCATTGTATGTCCAATTATTTCAAATACCGAACATATGCCGTCAAAATCTTGAAATTCGATACAGCGGATTTGACCGTCTGAAGTTTACATCTTAATATTGCATGATTTGATTGCGTCAAAAATATTCTTCATTGCGAGGCAACTTTCAAATCTGTATTTGATTTCTGCTGTGAAAATACTGAGAAGCTTACATATTTTAACCATTTATTCCTCTGTGTGCAATTGTCACTGAAAGTCATGTCACTGAAAAGAAAAGTGTTTAACCCTATTCACGTTGAATCCCAAAGGAAGCAAAATTTTTGCTCAGACTTTTAAAATGGATTCAAAAAATATTTTAGATATTAACATAAAAGCTTTAGAATCGGGAAATTCTAAAGATAAATTCATGTTTTGGTGTCAGAAAAACCTCCGAATCCATTTAAACACCAATTCACATTCCAAATCATTTTTATCTTTCTTTGTTCAAAAGGAAAAAGAAAGAATAAAAGGGTGAAAAAATGCGCTAAGCAAAACACGTGAAGTATTTTTACCCTGAAGAATTTTGTATAAATTTTGTGAGAAGGATGTATTTGTCCCAAATTATGCTGTGCTTCTTTTAAGGTAGAACAGCACACAGAAGATTAAAAAATTCAATGATTTTTTAGCGAAATACATTCTACATATCGAATCTTTTTTATATCATTACTATTAGTGTTTGAATAAAATATTTATTCACTGGAGATTACGTGTTTTAGCACAGAAGTTTGGAGTTTTCGGAATTGCAAGTTTATTCCTTCATTCTGTCTAAATACGTTGAATTCTCATTTCAAATCAATCTCATTTGAGCGCATTTTTCCAGAGTGATTTCACTTTTTATTTTACCTTAAACAGAGCTAAGCTTTGCATAATTATTGCATGAATTTACTTTAATACTTAAAAATTTATTTTTATTATTAGCGAATGAGTTTGCTTTATTAACATAGCATAAGTATTCAAGAAATATTGAAAATTTGTGTTCTGGTTTAAAAGCTGTTACATTAAAAATCATTATTAATTTGAGACATATTTATATAAAAGCGAAAACATAATAAATGTAATGCTTTTGGAAACCTTATGCGGGTGCTTATAGTTATGCTCCTCATAGTTATGTTTTCCTAGAAACCTAGATATAATATTAGGAGAAAAAGGTAATTTGTTCCAGTATTTTTTTACCATTTCTCAAGAGCGAAAACTAGATATTGGAAAAATATTACACTTTATTTGCGTCATTATGTCCGCAATGAGTAATTACTTTTATTTTAATGATTTTAGATTTTTTTTTATAATTCCGTATATTTCCTTCATTTGAATACACAATATGCTTATTTGGAACATTTTTAATATTTTGACTGAAACTGCTATTTAATCACATCCTGATTTCTGCAAATTAATAATTATACGTTTTGGAACATTAAAAAGAATTTTCAGTTGCGTGAGAATTATCTTTACTAATGGCGCTGTTAGCCGGAGCACCCAGTGTAAGGAAATAGTTGCACATTCTTACGCTTAATGTAAAATTAGTAGAAATTCAGTAAGAATTCACTTAAACTTTATTTTCCTCCGTTTTTTACAATTTGGGTCAAGCGGTTAGGAAATTTCCTCAATCTTCTTCCATGATCAGTTCACAGTTAACTAAATAGAAATTAACTAACATGTGTAATTTGTAAATTAACTATTAATGTGCAGTGGGAATAACTAAAGGTACATTGATTTGTGGTGTAGTAAATGATTACTCTGACGTATATTTCTTAATACATCTGGATGTATACGTCTATTTTATTGATAGGTTGAATATTGCTAAATATTAAATCAATTTTTCTTCTGCACACCTTTGAAATATTCCTCTCTAATCGTACGAGTTTCTGTATGAAAATAAAGAATATCTGCGTTGTTGACCATTTACTTAATTTTCATTTCTTTCAAAAATATCTAAATTGATAAGATAGAAGGAATTGACTTGTAGCCCCGCTGTATCTTATTTTTGCCCACTAAAAATATCCTCTGTGAAACTTTTGGTTCTACTTCAAATGACTTTCTGTTTCTCTTTTTCTTATTGAACTGCTATACCTTAATTCTCTGCATCTTTAAATCTGACTTTTTCATCTATATTAGTTGTTTAATATCCACTGAAAATTTTCACAATTTTCGATTTTACTTGTAGTTTCACTGCATAGTATTCCGATCTGTCTTTTCATCGAATTCTGTATTACGTAGTAGATTATTTTCTTAACTCTTTTATTATATAAATGCTCCGCATATTGAGGAAATATGACTTAATGACAATAAATACAGCTCCTTTTTTATCTCCAGTTTTTGCACCGTCAGAATATACTTCATTTCTTTTGCCAATGAAAAAATATGTTCTGTGAAATTACCTTCAGAGAATAAATTGTGTATTTCTTCGATGTTCCTTATCTCATTTCCTATAAAACTGTATAAACTAATTAAACAACTAATTATATAAATGCTGGAATATTTTAGACTCCTGCTTACATAATAAGTGAAGTGAGATGATCTCTGTTAACTCTTGTGAGCAAAACGTTGAATTGTTCCAATAGGCCTACGTTATTGCTATTACAGAAATTTCTGATATTTGCGACAATTTAATGCGTTAATTGTTCCATTTCTAAAAATGCTAGATTGTCATACTGGGCAGACAGCCATAGAGGATGAATCTCATTATTTATCTTACAATAATTCTTATATCACTTGAGTTTAATTTGTTCATGGTTTTTGGTACTTAGCGCCCAAGATTTTTCTACACATGCCTTCAAGATAAATTCGCATCTAATTCAAAAAGCACATATTTTACATCTTTAAATTATTTTAGAATTTTTTATTCTATTTCATTTTTGGCTACCTTCTTATCGCTCTCTTAACGAGTAAGTCGCTACCCACGCCGTTGTCTACAGATTTCCAATTTGTAATTTAAACCCAATTTCTTTATTTTATACAGACAAACTTTGTATAATTACACATCGTGGCATTGTCAGTTCATTTGTTTTCAAATTTTGCTGTCTCCTGTTTAGCATCATGTATGGGATATAAGAAGGAACTGTGCGGCTGTGTCTGCCATCTGTGAACTTGTAGAGTTTCCCTTATTTTGCATAACAAATTTATTTTAAGTTTGATACCTTTACTGATCTTCTCAGTGTTTGCTCATGTTTTCCCGCCAGGATGTAAATTTAAAGTAAAGTGATGTGCGTATTTATTAAGCAGATTTATTTATTAAACGGGTGAATCTCTGAGTTTATTCAGAGCACGTTTCCGCTAGGCAGCGCACTTTTTGTTGTTATTTCGCTGCTACGCGAGTAAGTCGCTTGGCCATTTCGGATTATCATCACACCTGTTATGTTTTTTTGAGTCAACCTGTTAGGCGTAACTTATGTGGTAATCAGTACTACTTATTTTAGAATTTTGACATGAATTATATTCTACGTTTTTAATTTCATCATATTTGACGGTGCCATTGTAATGCACGAAGATCGTGCCTGTCTTTAGAATTTAATAAAGGGTTACTTTCACCCATCTTTTGTGCTGGCATTTATTCACGCCTGTGCGAGAATTCGCCAGGTTCATTGTAGGATCTAATTTAATTTATGTAGAATAAAAGAGACAGACCGTTCAAACTGTGCCATTTTCTTTGGTTGAAGGGACATATTATTTATCAGCACGCCAATCAGCAACACTTTCGCTAACATATCTAGCTGATGTAGTTTAAATGCAACTAGTTTTCATGACATCCAAAAACAATTATGAAGTTTCGTTGCTTTAATGTAACGTCACCCAAAGATTTCTGTTCGAATACTTTACTTTTATCGCCATCCAATCGTTCGGTTTTCGGCCCTAAACTAAATGTGCTTGTTTTAGAGTATTTATTAGGATGTACATAAAAACTCTAATTACGGGAATGAGCTATAAATATGCAACAAAAAATAAAAAGATGATATACGTTTTCACATGTTTTATTGTATGGCAATAATAAAAATACTTCTGAAGCAATAATAATATCATATATGAATTAATATATATATATATATTAGTTCATATATGATGTATCGAGTAGGACAATGTCTAAAGTGAAATTAGATGAAAAATGTTGTTTAAACAATAATTAAGTAAATTATTTACTTAATTATCATTTTCCCGCGATGTTTCCTCTCCGGGTTATTCTCGCTGCGATATTTCCGTTCATGAAATTTTTAGCTTGGGGTTTTCAGCTGCAGCCATCCATTTCATGTTCTATACTTGTCAAGTCATTTATGATGCAAAATTTAGACAAACCTTTATATATAAAGGCTTTATTTCCCCTTTAATATTTATGCTAGCTTTGCTTCTTTTTGAGCAGATCAGTTTATTTAGAAGTTCGTATAAATTTTGTTTCTGTTAGTAACTTTTGGATTGTATTTCAATAATGCATAAACTTCGTCTGCAAATTTCCAATGAATTTTAATTATGCTCTTCAGAATTAAGGTTTTTGTAAGTCTCTGGGCAATTTCTTTACATTTATTATGTTTTCGTAAATTTTATGTATTTTGTTTATTTTGTTGCCGATAAGAGTTCGTTAATATCTCTTTAACTTATTGTCCTAGATAAGCTATAAAAAACTGAAAATTTACTACAGAAATGAACGATTGTAAGTAGTTGAAAGCAGCTCTATAACAGTAATTCTTTCTTAGTACGCAAAAAATATCGTCAGTTTCCAAAATCACTAGTAGGATGTACTACTTAATTTCAAAGCTGGTTAAGGACTGACGCCAAAGCTCTTGAAGCCGTATTTGTGCAGCGAGTGGAAGTGTCGGTCGTAGGACTTTGAAAATGTGTTTTCTCTAAATCTTAAAAAAGTTGCCAAGTTGGCAAGAAATTGCAAATGTCGCCAACAGGGCGGCAAGAATTGCCGACGAGGCCCATTAGGAACGTATTTGCATTCTGCTTCAGCTATTGTTACAATTTAAATGTGGTTGCACTCATAATTGCCACTGCATTGCATATAAAATTCATCATCACTGCTATTCTATATAAGAAATACTTATCTAAAAACCGCCCACCAGCTGCCGAGCGGTAAAGTCGCTGAACACTGGTAGTTCGGTCCGAGGTTCGAATCCCGCGAACGGGCTGGCTGCATGGGTATCTTCGTGGTTTTCCCCATGTGTAACGTGTATACGAGCCAGTTTTCCTTAGAAAGTCCTCCACGAAGGCATCCCTCCCCTTAGGCAGATAGCCCTCGAGGCTTTGCCATAATCACACACACACACACACATACACACTTATCTAAAAACATGTAGCCACAAATTCAACCACATACGAAATGAACTCTAAAACTGTTATCCTAAAAGCAAAAATTAAACAAACAACTAAGCAAATCAATACATAATATTACAAAAATTCAATGTGAAGGGTTAAAATATTTACAAATATGCACAAAAGTATTTAATCAGTAATTTATTCATGTAATAATATCAGAATTTTGACACAAATGCACATGTACATTTTACATTGTTAAAATTGTATATTAATTTTACTTATATTGCATATTAATTTACAACATTCTCAAACATTTTCCTGCAGAAATCATTTAACTAAGTTATTTAAATAACATATATACATAAATATACCTAGTTTGATGCTGAAAGAAGACGTGCAATGACATTATACAATCCTAGATACCTTGATTATCTGATTTTAAACAAATTTCTTACTAGAGAATTTTTAAAGGGTTAATTGTCAGAATACACGCTATTTGCACACTTTTGTGATTTCCAGAATGCTATTTGCATACTTCTGTGATTTAGCTTGAAATTTACTGTTTAAAAATTTATTATTAATATAAGATACCATTAAAAATGTCATAAAATTTTAGGAAAAAATAATATTAAATAAAGTTATTTAAAAATTTCATATTTGCAAACAATAAAATTCTTAAAATATTCCATTTACAGTAAAAACGTACAAACCGTTATGAAAATATGACCGTAGTAGATATTATCAGTTTTATATTTATTAATTAAAAAAATCATCGAAATGCCAGTTAAAAGGAATTAAAATGAAATAGTATGTAAATTGTTATCTAGGATAAGCAGAAGAATTTTATTTGCACTGTGCAAAACAGAGCAAGAGAATTAATATAAAGAAGTGTAAAATCAAAAGAAAAATTAAATCTTAATGGTTTCAGATTTTAAATTACATTCAAAGAGGCGATTTTTTAACACTTTGTCACTTTATTTATTGAATATCGTGTTCTTCTCACTTAAACCATAAAATTCAGTTCAACAGCAATATCGCAAAATAATTTTAAAATGAGCATATCTTTAGAATTTCCAATACAGAGATTCGCAAGAGGTTTACGTTATTCAAAATTTGGTGGCTCTAGGTACCGTTATTTTATCACAATGCGAGAGACATACATACAAACAGATTCTTCATTATTTAATTTCTTTTAAAATAATATAGGAAAATAATATTTGGTGTATAATATCAATTTAATTGGTTTAATGAAAAACGAAAATTGCCTCTTTGGACTAATAAACTGAATTTTAATAGTTGAAATAATAACCGCACTTCGAATTTGGAGTCTTGTTTATATTTCTTTCATATTAGCATCAGTTACATCTGAGGAATTTGTAAAATTTCTTATGTTAAGAATGGTAAACTATTCATTCAGATATGCCAATTTTTCAAGTTATGACGCATAAATTTAACAAATTGTTTTGGTGTTATTTTGCAACTCATATTTCTAGTGAAGATAAATATAGTTTTCCCAAATTAGCCTGGATTTTGAAGCTTCCCGTGCGAAATTACCCGTTCAAGGATGACGAGTTATGTAAGACGACACGGATAACGGATATTTTCCTTTGAGAAATGGTTCAGAAATGCGGCCGTTTATCATCATTTGAATTTTTGTTCATCTAATATGAGAATCGGGTTGCAAAAGATCTCCCAAATCTTGGGAAAGACGATAAATTTTATCCTTATTATTCAGAAAAGAATCTTTAAACCTCATATCCTAGTAACACAAAGATATATTGTTTTCGTTTTCTATCTCGCATTTGTTTAGAACAAGAAAGTATACAAAATTTTAAATTTGGTATTAGAATGTATGAAATTTTATTCTTATTATTCGTGTGAACTTATTTTTGGTGAGACTTCTTTCAGTTGTATTTTTTATTTGGATACTGGCAGATATCTCAAATTTCTGTGGAGCTCCTCAGAAATTCACATTTTGAAGAAAAACAGAAGTCAGGCAAGGAAAAAAAAAATTAGTAAAAAGACCAACAGAAGAAAAAAAAAGATAGAAAGTCACATTTTCCTGGAATATTACTTTTGTTTCAGATTAATTCTAATCTAAAGCATACAAAAGATGTACAATGTCATGACCTTTTTCGTTTACATGTTAAATAATACTGAAAAAGTTATTTAACATATTGTTGCATTCTACGAGTTCGTGAATTTGGAACAATTGATTATAACAGTTGATAACGAATCGAAACATAATTTATACGCCAGTAAGCACTATTACACAGGTCGGTTCTGAAGCCACGTTTACACTAGTCGAAAAACTACGGCAAACCCGCTGAAACAATCAGGAACACAGCTTTCAGGCTATAATGGTGAAGACAGCTTCACGGCAAAGCACTAAAGTACACCTCCTGACTCGGTCAGTCGCTCTCAAGCTAATCTTTGAACTCAGGACACTACTTTCTCCTTGAACAGGCAAGGTATATATAGCTTGTAACTAACTACCTTCGAGAATATTTTTGAGAAAAATTTTAAAAATGCGTTCCAGAATGTTCTCGCTTCGTCTACGACACGTCGCCAATTTCGCCGCCGAATATCGCCAAATTGATATTTCGAGCCAAATTTGACAACTCGGCCTTTCCCGCCTACTTTCTGGCAACCCTAAGCCCGCCATTGACTCAAGCTGCTCAACAGGCAGACTTTATTCTCCGCTCCGTTGGAGGAGCTTCGTTTTGACCCGTTTTGCGGAGAAGCTATCTCACTGCGCAGCGGTTGGACATTTCGCAACATTATGTTTCTATGTCCGCCTATTGTCAATGATCCTGTGTGTGACAGAACAATTATGTGGTTTCAAGATCATGGCTTTTAAGCAAAAAAAAAAAAAAAAAAAAAAAAAAAAAACAGTCGCCGGCAACAGGAAAGAGAGAAAGAAGTAAAATTTACATAAGATTTTTTAAATAAAAGCAAGATGGAATATTTTAAACATTTCTTATTGTTCTCCATAATGACGGCTTTAGATTGATGAGATATGCTATGCATTTGTCCCCTTTTCAAAATCAAAGAATGTTTTGTAAAAGTGTTTGTACATATATTATGTATTTTAGGAAAAGTAACAACATATCTGGAGCTTAAACTTGCCAATAAAGTTAGAGTATATGAAAGGAAATTTGAAACGCTCAAAATGATGAAGTCGTATTTCTAATGTCAATACTTCAAAAATGTTTCGTTATAAACGTTCAATTGTTATTATTGAATGATTTAGTTACTGTCGTTTCGAACTTATTTTCATTTATATATATATATATATATCTTGAATATTAATCGTTTTGCTCCTCTCTCTAAAGTTTCGAGCCTGCTGCCTGATTTTTATTTTTTGTCGTTTCATTAACATTCTGTCAGAAAAGAAACGTCTACAGTAAACTAGGGCTTATTATTTTCAAAAGTTTTGAAACTTTCCACCTTTTCGTTAAATATAAACGATAAAATGTCCTTTTCAAATATTTTCTGTTAAATGCTATCTTAAATCTTCAGTTTTGTATTTCCAAAATTATATGAAGTCTAATTGTCAATCATTCTTTGTATTACAAGAAATTTATGAAAACGTTTCTATGAGGATGAATTTGAATTGTACCACCTTCAGTTACTAATTACTTGTTCGATGTCTAGTGTTGACAAAAAAATCTTGATCATTAACCGAAATGGCTTGTTAGTGTCAAAAAGAGGTTTTGCTTCTAAATTTAAGAACATTCACACCCCGGTCAACTGTTCCTGTTCGGTCTGATAATCTTCCAACTGTTACCATGTCTAAATACATTTTCGATTATTACAAAATTAATCCCTCGGAAAATCAAACGACTACAATTGAAATGTAATTTCAGTTTTTAACAAATCTACAAATCTTTAATGATTGCTATCTTAACCATTGCTCTTGTCGAAAACGAATTTTAGCAAAATTTCTGAAGCAAAGAAAGGTACTACCTACATGACTCATTCCTATAAATTAAATTAACACATTCATTGTTTCCAATAATAATCAAAAGGAAAAACAGGCAGTATTCTAATTAAAATACTATCTTCAAAGCTGATAAAAAGATGCAGATAGCTGTCATGGACAAAAAGTATATCTTGACAATGTCGCGAGCTATTAAGTAAAAGCCCATATTACTCGATCCCGAAGAATACTTCATCTTCTGACTTATCGAAAATCTTAAAGTAAGAGTAGAATTAAACGTTAGTCATTTAAGTCAACACAACCATCTCAGCCTAAAAATTGCTTATTCCCCCTATTACTAAGTATGTGAGGCTTTATGATTTTTTCAAATACTTAAATATGAAACTATATTCCGCTGTATAGTTTCCAACTTTAGAACAACATTATCAAGTATTTGGTTTCTAGTGTTTCCCCATTGCTTTCTAACAATACTTCAAAACTTTATTTTGAAGTTATCTTCAAATTATCTTTGTTTTTGTAGCACTTGGAGATTAATGATATAAATGGAAAATAGAATAAAGTAAAGCTTTAGTAAAGCTTTTTAGTACAACTTTATTTATTTTAAATTTTAAGAATTTCAGCTTGTTATGTATTGAAAGGAATGCTGCTCACCCACTGAAATGTTTAATAGTATATAAGAGATTAAATCAGTTAAAAATTATTCTATTGTCGAGAGAGAATGTGCTAAAATTCTTTTTTAAAACCTTTGCAAAATGTACTTCAACAAAAGCAATATTATTAAATTCTTTAATTACAACGATAGAGAAAAAGAGCATTCATTTCTTATTTCACACTTTCCATATTTCATTATTTAATTTTCTATCGTATTCTAAAAATTATAGGAAAAAAAGAAGTATGTTTTTGAAAATAGCTGTTAAGTGTTTGTTATCATAATTGCGTAAACAATAGATTACATGCCAGTGGATGTTTAAATACTATTTAATATAACGTATGATGCTGAAGTACACCATCTTGAACATTATGTTTCTTTCTACAATAAGAAGAAACATGATGCTAAAACCCGATCAGAATTATTGAAATTTATGAGCTAAGGAAGTACATATTTATGATACTTGGAGCAAAATAGCTTTAGGTATGGAAATATCGAAGAATGCTTTATTCTGCAAAAATCGTAAAATGAGAGGAGGAGATTTATGACTGATTATGTGCATCTTTTTAATGCACATAATCAGTATGTGCATTAAAAAGATGTTTTAATAAACTTGTAAGATCTTATCTTCTTTGCTATCATGCAAGTGACTTGATCTTAATAGTAAGCCTGACGACTTCTCGCATAGGCATGTGTTACGTAGTAAAGAAATTTTGTTTTTATAACTATTTTAAACTTTAACTTAAACTGATGGTTGTGCCGGATAAAATTAACAAAAAAATTAAATATCAAATAATTCAAAACAAACTCAAAGTGAATCAAATAAACTCATATCTCTTATCTATCAATCAATCGTATAGTGGTAGTACAATTTAACGTTTAAGGTTTGCGTTGTGAGTAACCTATGTAAAAGGAAATATCAATAACTCCAAATTTAATTAAACTCCATGTTTCTTAAAAGCCTCCCGGCTCAAACAAATGGAGGGACATGACAGACCACAGTAAATTATACGCTACATAAATACACAAATGCAATTAAATTTTAAACACACATTTATTAAATTCTTGAATATATTATATAATTAAATAATGGATAACTGATCAGTATCCTACAACATATTTTTACTCTGAAAAGTAACACATACTGTCACACGCATTTACAGCTTACAAAAATTAATATACCCTAAGATGGAAAATAAAACATATCTCATTCCAAAATTAACATACTCATATTAATTTGTAAGTTTACTATTTTTGACGTTCAATAGCTCACTAATTAAGGCGGTAAAACAAATCTTTAAACCTTCCTTTTCCTTTACATAAATTAAATTAATTAGTCATTATTCAAAATATTCTAATCATTTAGTAGTTTACATATATAAAATAAATAATTTCCGTTTAAGTAATATGAAAAGATAGAGAGGTAGACAAATTTAAAAATCACTCACAGATGGAAGACAGTTTTTCTGGATTGAAGAATCTTTAGTGTCCAATCCACTTGGAAATGAGCTAAAACAATTTTTTTTTCAAAACACTTTCAGAAGCGTCCATTGATTCAGGAACCGCCTTAAATATGTCCATTAACTGAGAGACAATTTCCGAAAGAAAAGATCTTTAGTGTCCAATCTTTTTTCTGTCAAAACACTTTCAGAAGCATCCATTGATCTCAAGGGAAGCATGATACCTCCTTCTGGAACAAATCTGTATCTCATGACAAATTTCTTTAACTGGAATGTCTCAAACATGACTATTCAAGTTCTCCAAAATACACGATGAAGCGGCGAAACTAAATTTTGGGTAGAGCACTTTTGGCACAAACTTTAGTTGTAACCAATCTCTCCTGTCTATGACGAACAATTCTAACTGGAAAGCCTCTAACATAACAATTCAAAGATCACAAAATACACGATGAAACGGTAAAATCAAATTGTGCGTAGAGCACTTTCTCCGTGCGAACAAATTCTCATCAGCGGGAAAGCGGCGAGAAACCTCGCCTCAGACCGAGTCGCAAGCCCCCCGCAGGAGGTAAAGCCGCACCGAACTTTTTCTTTTACTGCCTTACATCTTCGCAACTCAAATGTCTCCAAATCCGACGCAATAGCCGGCGCCCGCGAGAGCAAGACCAAAGCCCCCACTCCTCTTCTTACTCTTAGCTTGAAAGAACCAGGAAACAGAATGATCTCTAGTCTGGTGCAAGAACCCAGGAAATCTCGGTTTCTCCGCCTCTGTGAGTTCATAGGCTTTCAAAAAAAATCATAAAATTAAATCTTACCAATCCCGGAATGTTATGTTATCTAAATTGAGAAAATGACACACCCATGACGAATCAAACACCAGAAAATCTGACTATGCAATCTGAAAAACATCTGCACATATAACGTGAGAAAAAGAAATAGACCCCCCAACTAACAAGCGAAACTTGCTTTTACGAACATCCAATTATCTAACTTAGTACACCTCCCACTGTCTTGAAGTAAGAAAACTGCAAACTTTAACAAAGCGACAGGAAAGCGATTTCCGTTTCACACGCCAAGCTAAAGGCGACAATACACACTCTCTACTGCCTCCATTGTTGGAAAAGGCCATAAACCAGATGGCTCCCGCAACCGTTTCCCGCCTTAGTTACAATTCCTACTCAAGAACAACAAGTTAAACAACACCTTAAGAGCATAAGAATACTCTTTTCCAGATTAAAATACACATGAATACAAATAAAAATGTTAGAATAATGACTTGAAACACATATTAATAATAAATTCGCGACATGACACATGAAAAGTAACGCAGCAAATGAAGGGTGTCAAGAACCTCTTTTAATTTAGGACAATTCTTTAAAAAAAAGCCACGGACTTCGTGATCACAAAAGCACCGACTACTTTCGGTTAGAGCTAAATGTAAATTTAACAATAAATCCGGTAAATAAGAAGTAGTGCTATACTTCACAATTTAATTTAACTTAATAGGCTGACTCAGCAACCTAACTAAACGGCTAACCTAACTAGACTAACTATACGAACAGAATGCGTAGCTGTTAACAGCTGGAGGACAAAAAAGCAACGTGCGCCATACTGGTGAAATCACGCTCTGTCTAACCTTCTCGTTTCGTCTGTTTAAATACTCTCTTAATTTAACTTAATTTGCATTCTGCCGAGGAAATGCGAGAGCAAATAAGAAGTTCAGAAAAGATACCAAAATTAAAATAATTGGCTATTCAAACTAAGAGTAACATTACAAACTTGCGACTAACTATAAACTGAATGTTGTTAAGTTTTCGATATAATTAAATATTATTGAAATGTACCTGTGAAATAACCCAATATTTTCAGTGTATTTTGTAGGTTTGTTTTCATTTCATCAGTTCATTTTGGATGGTTTTTCGTAGCAGATTTTAAATATTTTATCACCGTATTAAAAACATATTTTTTTTTTTTTAAATTTTACTTTATCTCAAAACGGTTGAGAACTTGTGGAACGCAAACACAGTTTCTGAGAAATTAATTCGTTACTAATAAAGGAAATTAGAAATTTCGAGAAAACAAAACATTCCGAAAAATACGATCATCACAACGTTTTCGTGCAATTTGGGTAAGCGTGAAATTTTCTTAAAAATTCAAGAGGGTACACATATTTCCAGTTATGAGACTTCTCATAGCATTTCTCTAAAATGATCTCAAATTTTTTATTTTTAAAAAAGAAAAGTATCTTTTATTTAATTAATGAATTGCCTGTTAACGAAATATTTAACGGTTTTTAAACTAAAAAACTAATAGTCCCATATTTAAAATGTATAGATTTATTCAAAAACATTACACCGAATTCAGTCACTTTCCATTCCTTGTAATTGATTTAATTTAACACTTTCGGAGAAAGCACAAGAAGGTAGTTGGCATTAAAAGTTGCTTGAACTGCTTTAACCCTTTCAAATTGCTACTCTCTTGGTTCATTTTATAATTAGAAGATTCTGTTTTAATATACATTTTTAAGATGATTGCGAGAAATTTCAGTCTGATATATATGATTCAAATGCTTGAAATGCAGCTTAATATAAATTTATATAACTAAATTTTCACGCTTTGGGATAATTTTTCTTTCCAAGCGAATTAAGACCTCTCCCTTCATTAGAAAAATAAAACCTTTAGAATCTAAATTTCTCCTTGTTGCCGCCACCGATGGAATGAGTCTTGGCTTCACATTTACAGTTTTATTCAATATTAAATTCCTCGCAAGGAATTCCACCTTCGAAATTCCATCAAGTCGACTTCCATGACGCTTCATTCGCTTAACTATTTCAGACGGCTCGGCTAAAGTATCCCTCTGTTTCTCATTTGTAAGACGTCTTGGCACTCATAATGAGTCTGAAGGGGATGAAAGTAAGGAGATGTAGAATGAGGAACTTATATTAAATGAAATAAAATCTAAGATGACAAGGGAATGGAATAATGGGAAAATGCTGATAGTTGCTTCGAAGGGTAACCTAATGGGCTGTTCTGCGTTAAACAATTAAAAGCAAACATTTAGAAATAGTCTATGATTCAATATCTTGAACTTCTCGTTACTATATTTCAGATTTGTGGTTTTAATGGCATATTAATTTTCCATTAAAACCACAAATAATTTATTATTAAAATTATGAGGAAAAGTATTAGAAGATTACTTTTCCTCATAATTTATACTTTTCCTCATAATTTTAATGATAAATTATTTTACCTGCATATGTGCTACAGAAAACTCAGTTTATTCACTTTAATATATCCGAAATGAAAGTAGTATATTGCATACATAATCAGAAAATGCATGAATTTCAGCCATAAACTGTTTGAAATTTCTTTAAATGAAATCCATATTTACTTACGTATTGTGATCTAAAATTGAAGAAAAATAACGCAAATAGGTCTCAAAATTTAATTGAAAGCAATTACCTCTTCCTTCGATAGTACATATTTTCTTCGGCACGTAACATTGGGTTGCTTCTTTGGTTGCTGAGTTTTTAAGAGCTCTCGAAAATATTTATATATTTGAGACTGCCATACCCACTGCTGTTATTTTTAACTTTTATTTCAGGGCGAAATTGCTTTACGTTTTACGCGGAATAATAGTTGTTTTCTAAATTTATGACACAATGACTAAATTCTGTTTGATTTTGGAAGCCTGGTTTTTCAGCTGGTTTGACTCAAGATAAAATATCATGCCAGACGTACTTTCACTTTTAACACACCATTTACGTTCACGTCCATCATAGTGTTCGTTTCACATTTTTACTATCTTTTAATGTGAAAAAATTATAATCTTAAGTATTAATGAGATTTTAGATGGCCACTTATGATGAATCTCATATATAGACAAAAATGGGTTTCCTCATCATAATCATTTCTTAAATTTTTATTAAGCAGTTTTACAATTTAATCAAATAGTAATCGATTCAAGGATAATTCAAAATCTCTTGTCGCAGTTTATCACTAAAAATGTAGAGTCATTAGGTTAATTGGAAGCAGAAAAGATGAAAAATATGCAACCGCTTTCGCCGGGAATCGAACCACGGACCTCTGGAATACCGGCCCAGCGTGCTACCGTTACACCACGAAGGCATGCTAGGGAAGTGGGAGAAATATCTTATATACTCCCCTTTTTAAAGGGCGACTAGGGTTTTAGAGGACCCAGTCGCCAAATCCTGGGTGCGGAGAATTATCATCCACAACCATTTTTTAGTTCCGACGCCACTTGTAGAGCTTTTTTTTTTTTTTTTTTTTTTTTTTTTTTTTTTAAAGCAGACAAGATGAAAAATAGCAAACGCCTTCGCCGGGAATCGAACCACGAACCTATGGAATATCGGCCCAACGTGCAGAACCACTACACCACGAAGGACGCTAGAAAAGTGGGAGAAATACCTTATAAAACTGGAAATTACCTATAAAATCATTGGGCAAATAATCCAGACATTGCACACGGAATGGTGCAGGTTAAAACTCGAAGGTGGTGATAGGGGCATGTTCAAATATCTCCAGAGACTATCACGAGGTTCTTGATATATGTATAGTAGTATGTGTGCGGCGTAGAGGCTCTCTAAATATGCGGCGAGCCGAAAGTCCTCTCGTGAGGTTGCTAACAGGGGAAACGGGGGAGACCAGATGGTCTCTCCCCTCTTCCTCTGTTACTAAATACTCTACTTTTACTTCCTCTATTAAATTTAGTATCATAATATTATGCGAATCATTTTCAGACATATCAATACCATTTTATCTCTGTTCAAGGAAATGTTGCTGGTTCTTTAAAAAAAAAAATTAATCTAATTAAGGGGTATCAGAAAGCCCTATACCGACAATGTTAAATTGGCCATTTTCAATGTACCTTTTCTCAAAATCTGCTGTAGATACAAGCTTGAAATTTTTTCTGTAGTTAAAGTATACCTGTCTGATTATTCTGAAATGAGCTTTTGAAACATTTTGTATTTTAGAGTAAATTGCAGAATATTTTGTTAGGCATAGTAAAATTTAGCACTTTTCTCACACAAAAAAATTTAAAATTTTTTTCCAAATTTATTACAAAAAGCTCATTTCAGTAAATATTAGGGAACCTAATAAATAAGCCATGAAAAGTTTAGATACCTGTGAGCAGTAGTTCCTGAGAAAAGGTACATCGAGTATAAAAAAATCACGTTTGGAGAAAAACGCGTTTTTATGTAAAAATCCTCATTGATCAAAGCAGTAGATGACAAATTAAAACTAGATTTTTTTACAGTTCTAATTTTCATAGAGATTAAAGAATGGTATTTTTAGAAAGATAAAAGTGTAGAGAATTCGAAAAATGCAAAAATCCGAAAGCACAATTTTTTGAAGATTTTGGGGTTCCAACACCCCATTTACAATTAAATTAACTTTTGCATCTTTTTATTACAATTTCCTTGTCTATTCACTGTCCAAAACTATATATTAGTATTTTATGAATGCTATCAGTAAAGATTGAAAGGATGACGATACAGTCATTTCTAATTGCTAATTCATTAGTTCTCTAGAATTTGTTTTTTCCTATGAAAATTCCGTTTGTAACTCCCTTAATGTTATTCGTTTTCAGTACAAAACTAGGTATTTGATAAAATATCAGGATGCGTGTAACAAATAGGCCTTACTGCTTTCAAATAGGTATCATTTTTGCAATTTAATTCAATCTAATGATCCTAACAGATAAATAAGCAGAAACATACATTTTTTGCTTTAGTTTATATTTATTATCTTTTGCAGCGTGAAAAAGTTTACTTATTTCATTTAAAATATATTTTAAAATATAAATTTTAACATGAAATTATTTGTTATAGTATTTTCTTAACCAGACGTAAATCACGCTTTGACCATTTCATTTTGATATAACATATGTTTTTAATCTTCTTGTCCTATCCGCACGGAAAAATTGCAAAATTCATATTATGTCAAATTGTGTGAAACTCATATTATGCAAATTTATTCGTATTATGTGAAAATGCAATGAATGAGAGCTTGTTTTTTATTACTACGTAGATTCGTTCTACTGGGTCTATTCTATTCCAAAAGTCTTGCCCCACCAAGTAGGTAAACGCTTAAGACTGCTAAATACTGGTAGTTCGATTGATTTGGGTTCGATTCCAAGTACATGGACTGACAGCGTGGTTGGGTTTCATGGTTTTGCGCATGTATGACGTGATTACAAGACAATTTCTCTCGTCAATTATTTCACTAAGGCATTTCTCATCTTAACCAAATAGCCTTCATTGCTATCTCATATTAAAATAAACTAATGAATTAAATCCAAGGAGTCTTATAAGCTTAAAGAATGTAAGCATGATGTGCCCCTGTGCATGTGTTCGCATAGTATAAGTGGTTAGTACATCTAACTAGCAGATATAAAATCTGTGGCTGGAATGCAAGCAAGGTTGATATTTTTGTGTGTGTTTGCTTGTCCTAATTGCTTAGTAGTCTGATTAGACTGATTCTGAAAATAAAAATCCACCTTTTTATACTACAGCCTAATATAGCAACTTGTTTTTGGTAATTTTGAATCGCCTATTAACTGTCATTCAATTCACCCTGAGTTAAGTAATGAGGTTCTCAGGAAATTTGTTTGCTTTAAAAGCAGAATCATGTCGTTCCTCATTTTGAACTTCCGGAATGATATGATAGACATAAGTTTCGAGAATGAGTGAGCAGATGTCAAAGCTGGGTACGTAATGATGTGTTCGGATTTTAAACTGACATTTTTGCTACATACAAATCAGCCGTTATGGTGAATGATCTCTTAATTCATGCTGCATCATGGATCAGTCAGATCGATTTGTAGCCAGCTATGATTTATAGCAATTTGAATCAGTAAAATATAATTTCATAAATTTTAAATACTGAATTGTGTGACATAATTTTTTGACATGTACCTCATTACTTAATTCAACACATCTAATATTAGCTCAGATCACGAGACAAACCAAAATGAAATACCGATGAATGCATATACATTAAATATCTGCATAATACTGACATGTTTATGAAGTGTCAATGCAAAGAGTCAACGGATTGCTGCCTTACTGCTGCGGCTAAACAGAATTGAACCAATTTATTTAAATATTTCAGGATTTGTTTTACAAACCACGTGCAGGTTTAGGAACAAATACGTATGTTTTCCATTTTAAATAAAAATAAAATATGTTCTTTACAATATTATGCATATTAAAATTAATATACACAGTTACATATTAAAACTAATAAACACACTAAAATTTGTAAAATGTATACCTACCCAAGTAGCACACGACGTAGCAAAGACGTTAGAACAACCCCTTTGCAACCTCTGGTACCAGTTTGCAACGTCTTTGCTACGTCATGTGATACTTGGATAGCATACTAATAAATACATATCATTGTTTTATCTTTTTAAACAGCTACATTTTCATATAATTGATATTGTTCGGAAGATTCTTAGAATTTTAAAAACACTATTTAAAAGTGTGCTTAAAAACAACTTTAGCTAAAAACTTCTAATGGCAAATTTGACTTCAGTGTAAGCATTTATATCAGAAACATAACAAGATGTTTCATATGTCAAAAATGTTATTTATTGATTTAAGTATCATTTCTAGATAAATTACTTAGGTAAATCTGACTGATATTAATCCCTATTTGATCTTATTAAATGATTAAACGATTTCGGAAATATGTCTTATTTCTGAGAGTACATATAACTTTATTACTTCTTTTATTTTATTTTATAGTTAATTTTAAAGCTCCGCTCAGAAATCTATTTCGTACCAGTTAGCAAATTCTCTTCCCCCTCTTATCGACATGCGTGAGCATATGTATGTTAGTTGCCAGAAAAGATGTCATGCAATGTTAACATTCTGAGTCTCAAAGAACAAAATCCTTCCCTCATGTCCAAATTTCTCAAGCCGTAAGCTAAAATAAATTCGTAGAAAGCAAGAAACAAAAAGTTTTATTCTTTCTTTACTAAGTTGAGAGAGTTCTAAAAAAATTGAGTCGTAAGAATTCCTCGAAACTAAAATAACGCAAAGGTAGGCATTGAAGAAACCATCACGTCTTTTTTCGATTAAATTTACTGGAAGCTTTTTCATTCGAACATCATCAATGTACGTGAATTTATTTTGAGAAAGGTTTGAAACGAAAATAGTTAAATTTTCATTAAAATCATTTTTCTGTATATTCGTCACATACTGATAGTAGAAAAGGAAGTTTTTAGTATAACTAAAGAAATTAAGTTATGTTTATTTTCTTTTTAACTAGAACTTTAATCAAAATGTTTGAAATAAGATTCGATGCTTTTATTAAAATAAAAAATAAAAATAAAATGTAAAAATAATTCTTTTAGTGAAATTTTCCACGCAGTGAAACATTAACGGGGAAAAAAGGAAGAATTTTCTAAATTGCTTTCTTTTAATAATGCAGATTTATTCAAAATGTTAATAGTTAATTTTGATTCTTTATTCTGTTGGAAAGAATATAAAACCCTTAACAACAAACTCTCCTAGCTTTGATTATACTGCATACTGTGTAGATGCCGTTTCGAATGAAATCCCTTTCTGGTTTAGATGATTGAGACAAAAATTACAAATTGAATAATTGAGAATAAACATTAAAAAAAAAAAAAAACTATCCATCCGTATCTTAGTATCAGATTCGTTATGTTAGGTTTAGGAATTTCATGTTTTTAAATCATAAATTAATTTAATAATACTTCGTAAAATATGTAATATCATGTGAAGAAATCTGCAAAATAAGAGTACATACAGAATTAGATGGCTCTGAATAAAAGAATCAGCCTTAACACTTATCAGTCAGCCGAACTATATATATGGATTCTATGGAAAATGTATGAAGAAACATCGATACATGGTGAAAAAAGTTTTGCTTTGATTAATACGTTGGTTTGATTTTAAACAGGTAGAAACTGCAGATTACATTTTAGCTGAATTAGCAGAATTCTCTTTTAGGGTTGTTATTTAAATGAATATTAAACTTCTTTCTTGATTACTGTAGTGATGAAGTAAACTAATACTAAGCAAGACACGATCTATGTGTCAAAAGGGATTTTTGCATGTTTCCAATAGCTGCTGGCTTACATTAAAATTGAAGTGCATTGCGTGTGTTAATCGTAGAAAAGGAATAAGCAAAATATTTTACTTACTTTCTGTACAATACCGTTTCATTAATACACTTATTTATTTTAATCAAATTAGTTTATTTAATTACTAATGAATATATATAGTTGCATTTCTGGTTAATTATACATGACTGAACATTATGACGCCATTGATATGGTTACGCAAACCACATGCATGATCGAATTCTTGATGTTACAATGTTCACACTCAGTCATTTAGTTTTTGTAAAATGGATCCGTTGAGCTGACAAATCACCATCCGTCAATTTCTAGCATTGAATATCCTCGGCCGCTCGCAGTTCACTCACATATGCGTTATGAGCTCTCGTTAACATGATGGAATGCACAAAAATTGCAGTAGAATAACATTTCGGAAAATTCAAGAATAATGCAGCTTGAATCTTTTTTTTCGTTCGAAGAATAATGCAGCCTGAATCCTTTTTTCGTTCTTTTAGTGTCAGTTACGTCGACCTTCTACACTCCATTTTGGGAAGAGCATGGGCCGAAACTCCGCTCACCCGCCAGGCGTCGTCGTCAGAAAGAGAGAGAAAAGCAGTTCTGCGAGAATATACTCTCGCGTGCAGCTATTCGATGATGATTCAACTTACGATTGAATGTGTAACGATAAACTTCATCAGTGAGAAAATTGCGCTCTCACAAATGCATTGCGTGCTCACATTTTTTAGAGATTTTATAAGGTATTTCTCCCACTTCCATAGCGTGCCTTCGTGGTGTAACGGTAGCACGCTGGGCCGATATTCCCGGCGAAGGCGGTTGCACATTTTTCATCTTTTCTGCTTCCAATCAACCTAATGTCTCTATAAGTGGCGCTCGAAATAAAAGGGGTGTGAATGATGATTCTCCGCACCCAGGATTTGGCGACCAGGTCCCCTAAAACACTAGTCGCCCTCTAAAAAGGGGAGTATATAAGGCATTTTTCTCACTTCCCTAGCGTGCCTTCGTGGTGTTATGGTAGCACGCTGGGCTGGTATTCCAGAGGTCCGTGGTTCGATTTCCGGCGAAGGCGTTTGCTATTTTTCATCTTTTCTGCCTCTAAAAAAATCCTAATGACTCTACAATTTGAATCGCAGATTAATGTTAAACTAAATAATATTCTCTTCCGTTTTGTCGTTTCCTTATGATATTAAAATGAAATTTGCTATTTCAGTATATTATTCACCGTGTGAAAAACATGTAAAAAAACATTATCTTCAGTTTTTTTATTTTTAGTGTAAAATTAATCAGCTATAAGAAGCAGCATTTTGTCCTCAAATTCCAGACGAATTATACCGATGCTGATTACATGATAAAATTTTACTCCCGGTTTGCATTTTATTAAATGAATATTAAAGAAGGTGCATGTTATTCAAACTATTCTTTTAATGGCATTCAAATTCACCTAGTATATTTTCTTCAAAAAATATCCTAGTATCTGTAACGCCTTCTGATATACATTTTCAAATTGTTATTTTACACGAAAAAGATTTTTAGAGAAACATATGAAAATTTCTGTATTCGGAAATGTTCTACATAATTTGAAAAGAATTTCAAACATAGCATTTTCTTGTTCTTGAAATATACTACTTGTTAAAGGAAAGAAGAAAAATAAGCATAAAATAATAAATTAAATTTCCAATTTCTAAATATGACTGAAGTTTATTTCATTGAAATTTAGACTGCATTGTTTCAACTTATTAAGTCCTTGAAATCAGAGAGGAGAAAAGCATAGATCTCACATTTTATAGGTGATTAAGCCTGAATCTTCCTGAATATCTGATCTGATTAAGGATTTCTGTTTATTTAAGCTTCAATAAAATTCATTAATAGAAAATTTCGAGTTATCTTTGAAGTGAATTAGAATTTTTTTTTCAGTTATTTATCTTCCAACACTGAATGATAATCACTAAAAGAAATTTTAGAAATGAAGCAGGAGGAAACAAATAAAAAATGTGAAAGAACTAAACTGAACTCTAAACATGTATAATTATTGGGTATTCCAAGCAAAGAACACCGTTTTATTGAAATATAAAAGAAACTTTTTAATAAAATTGCTGGTACAATCAGCACGAATTACAAACCTTTATTACCCCAGTGAAAAACTTCAGTGTTACTAGACTTGTTTTTTATTAATTATAATTATAAACAAAAGAGTAACTTATTCCTATTTATCTTCCGTTTTATCATCCGATTCATATTTTATTCATTACCCTGGACTACATTAGCGCTTTTTGTCTTTTCTTTATCATCAGTACCTGCTTTCTTTTATTCATTTTTAGATTTTTAATTCAATTCACATTTCAGCATTCCTTATTTATGGATTTCGCGCGAATTTCAAAATACTTTAAGTAAGCAATTCGAACAGTGGAAGTTCTTACACTTCTTAATACTTCATAACAAGAGATACTTTTACGATCAGGATGTTTAATAAAAAAAGTGTCATATTATATATGAACAAATAAATTGTCTCCGTCTCCCTATATACATCAAATTTCTGCCAGTTCTCCATATACATCATCGGTCTGTTGACTTATCTTACAGTTTCTTATATTTTTTTAATATTTTACAAAAATGTAAATTAATCAAAATTTCATTTATTATGTATATGTAATAAAATATTGCTGACTGGGCGATAGATGCAATGGATTGGACATGGTGTCGCTGTACATAAAAAGGGCATTTACTAACAGGCTTAATCGAAGAAAAGACATAATTTAATGCTGAACAACTACTTTTTAAGGTACATATTCTCATTCATACATCATCAGTATACACCCCAATCTTCATAACATTCTTTGAAATTTATATCTTAGACAATGATCGAAGCAGAGAGATGAGCAGTGCATGTTAGTAAGGGCAAATATAAATCGAATAAAAGGAGACATTTAGAAAGTGGAAGAGTCAAAAGGTATTTTGTGATTGGATACAAGATATCCGAATTGCAAAATTACATAAGAAAACATGAAATGGATTAATTTAAAAAAGACGTGAGCCAGGTAAAATTATTGTAAACACCAACTACTTATAGAACAGAAAGTGCAGATACACATATTAAAACGAGGAATTATTGCTAATTTAATTTCTAATTTTGATTTAAAATTTGCTTACCTTACATACTTCCCTGTTCAGAGAGAAGCCTTTTAGCAAAAAGCATGAGAGCGATAAAAAAAGAACGTTCAGTCAAGATTAGAAATCTATGAAGTTCTACTGAAGGTGAACGAAAACTAAATGAACGAAAAAAGCAAAAAACGATAAGAAAACTACACAAATGTAGTTGAAAAAATGATAAAATTTTTATCTAAATAATTTTTTTAAATAACAAAATTTGTATGTAACATTTTTAATAATAATTACAGTATTTAGAGTATTATTAAAATTTTTAGTTCAGTTTTAAAAGTTAAGTTCGTTTTCTCTGAAAATATAAGTGTTAAATTTCTTCAAATTATTACTCCAAGCATCATAAAATTTATTTTAAATTTGGTGTCCTAAATTTTTCAATAAATATTTATAAAATTTTACCGTTCTTAAGAATAGTTGCTTGAATTTTGTTCCGTTCTTGATGTTTAGTTGACTGCATTCTATTCATTTGTTGTCGTTCATCTTCAGTAGAATTTCACCGATTCCTAATCTTGACTGAACGATGTTTTTTATTCTTAAAACGTTTAAACTCAGTACTCTTAAACTCTGATTGAAGAACGGAGACTCTGCCAAACACGGCAAAAACTGGAATTTTAACGTATTACATCAAAGCACACCTCAAGCGAAAATCTACCTTTTTGGAACTCCAGTAACTGCCAACTGAAGCTCTAAGCGCCCGCTTAAAATCCTAACTAGTTTGTCTTTGCGCCGCTCCTCAGCTCGGTGATTAAAAATATAATATACATAATGTTAAACAAATGTCATTATGCAATTTTTAAATTATTGTATTTAATACAAGACCAGCGGGATGCTTTCCGTCCTAAGAAACAGTTTAATATAAGATCAAAAATGTTTCTTTAACATATCCATGGAATTCTAATAAAAATCGTTATTTAGTCATTATAAAACAACTATATTTTCTATATTTTCAAATCGTAAAGCAATGCAAATTAAACTTTAGAAATTAATGAATATTTCAAGTAGCACATGACTAGACATTCGAGAAGCTGCCATAAGTTCGTGATAACTTTGACAACGTCTTTAAATAGCATCGAAAGACGCAAAGTATTTAAAGTCGTATCTTGGGCATTTATCAACATCGATGAAACGTCGTGATGTGACGGCTTTTAGACGTGATCATATTTAATAAGAATTTTATAGAATCATGTTTGTAATATTTATTTTATAAGACAAAAATGTTAGATGTGTATACGCAAAGAATGTTACACGTGTATACTCATATTTGCTTTGTGTGCGCTGTAGAAAAATCATCAGATATTATCGCAAAATTTCGTGTGTGCTGTACATATAGTATGAATGTCCGCAAGTGTTCAACCGAGTTTTGGTTGCTCTGCAAAATGTAATATATTTACAAAGCATTTGCATTCATAATGAAACTGTTGACACTGAATACAAAATATTAAATATTATTTAAAATTTCTAAAGATTATATAAATTGCATTGGATTTGATTTATTAAATTACGGCAAGGCACACTAAGCTATCGGATTAATTTAGAGAGATTATTTTCGTGAAGGAATTGCTAACATAAAATGGCTTTTGGCTGGAATACCACGAAGATAGCCATGTAGCCAGCCTGCTGGCTGGGATCTGATCCCGGGACGAGCTACATGTTCTCAGCAGACTTATTAGCACTTCTGCTGAAGAGAATAAAATTTGAGTAAAATAAAATCGGGTTAATGTAAACGAAAATGTGTCTTCTTTTAAAGTATCGTTTCTACATTCCTTTTCTTTGTATAACATTTGACTTTTTTATTATTTTAATAACTTGTAGTACGTAAACATGATTTCTAAACTCTTAAAGAAATAAGTAAAATGAATTAATGAAGTCCACATTAGGATTTTTGGAAGCAGGCAAGATGAAAAATTAGCAAAGCCTTTGTCGGGAATCGAACCTCGAACCTCTGGAATACGGCCCCAGCATACAGAACACCACACCACAAAGGCTCGGTAAGAAGGCGGGAGAAATGCCTTATAAACTATGTAATGGGGAGAGATTTCATATCCGGTTATAAACACTGGTACCACACAGAAGGTTTAAATTTACATAGTTAATAAAATTTACGTTACCCTTAACACAGAAAGTTTAAATTTAATTAGTTAATAAAATTTAAGTTACCCACAGTCTATTCGATCATTTACAGAAAATATATATTCCCATATACCGTCATTAATGATCAAGAATACAAATATATCACTTAGAACGTTGACAAACTGGCAACTTGTGCAAAAGAACAACTGATAACCTCACTTAGATTCAACACAGGAAGGAAGACATTCTTCCGCACGCAGATCAATAGCTAATTGCCGCCAAGGTTACTGTGAAGATTTTGTGTCAGCAGCACTCTCCTCGCGCCATTAACTTCATTGGAAGCAGAGGCAAGGGAAAACCTTTAACTAAATGCCTTGTTACTGCTGATACTCTGCTTGTATCCTTGGCATTTTCTTTTTGCTTCTATTACCATGCGGGTGTATCAAATATTCTCTTTATTAGATTGATGGAGTTAGGGACGAATATTAGGCCTAGTATTAAATAACGATTCGTATAGCAGAGTCAGCCGTGACTGAAATAAATGAGTTAGCGGTCACCAGCTGTTACACTACCTTAACTAGGAAGTTTAATTATGTGTCCTATCAAACTATAGAAGCAGAGAATGTGAAAAATTTATTGTAAAGGCTCACGGCCCAATTTACAAAAAGGAGGCCCTAGGAAAATTTTATATAGTCCCCATTATGTTTTCATCGCAGTAAATTATATAAAGAACAGCACGAAGCAATTTAATGTTCTTTAATTTTAAGACTGTTTACACAAAAAGAATATGTTTCATCTTTTGTCGCAATTTTTTCATGGTTTCTGTTTATTTTGTTTTGTTAAAAATAAAGTTATAAACCCGATCTTTTATAATGAAACTAAAATAAGACAAGAATCTAAAATTGCTCTATTGATTACAAATCTTAATTACTCAGATTGCACATATAAACAAAATTGATGTACTTAAATATTTATCGACTTAAAAAATAAATTTTATGAACAAAATGTAGAGCTCAAACATTATCTTTCTTTCCGTCATGTTGAAATCAATTTCTCTTTTCGCCCCGTCTTATAAGTTATAAAAATTTTAACTTATTATAAAGTTGTTACTGATATATTAACCAGAGTCAATGATTTATGAGATAATGACCCAGTTTTGAAGAAAATCATTGAAAACTAAGAAACGAAGCTTTATAATTGTTTTCGCTCCAGTTTTATCATAATAAGCCTGAAATTAAAAAATACATAATGTTTTATATATTTTAAACAACGGAACAAATTTTCTAGGTTTCTATGCAAGCAAAAGACCGGAGTATATGCCCCATTTACGTTTGCATAAAACTAGCCGAGTGAATGTTTAAGAATATTGCTTGAGATGTTTTCAGCTGACAAACCTTCAGTTACCTTTGAAAGCTTTTCATAATTTAACATATTCATTTTATTAAGCTTATAATAGTAAATCATCATAGTTGAAATCGGTCAATATACCTTCGCTAACTTTCGCTTATTTCTTGTATATTTCATTCGTTAAGGTAAAAGGTAATTTTTCTGGATATTTATTCCCTTCTTTTCTTCAAAATTTAATAAGAAAGATTCTATTAAAAGTATTAATTTAAAATAATGTTCTTCTTTTTTCTATGTATGCATAACAAATATAATTCATTTTAATCTACTGAATTTCTGATAAGGAGAGAAAAATCAATATATTGTTATGGAATCTATAGAAGACTACTTTTTAGATGAAGTAGCCGAAAAAAAACATGTTTACCCAAGGCTATGTTTTTGAAGTGTTTCGTATTCATTCGCTAACAATAAAAGTCGCCGTCATTTTCTTTCTTTTTATCCCCTTGTTAGACACAGTAGAAATTTTCACTTCTGCTGTAAACCATTAATCTGTGGCACGTGTCAAAGTTCTTGGCATCTTTCCAAAGCACTTCATTTAACCACTGCGTTTGTTTTTAAATCAATATTTTGGCTCAATATTTTGAGTTTTTCAATTTTAAATTGGTTTTAAAATTGAAGCGTGAAGAAAGAGATCAACAGTTATTTAATGAATGAAAAATAAAGAAAAACATTGAACTTCAAAATAAATTACAGCTACTCAAAGTCTTTCAGATATGAGTGATACTGTGCATGAATATTCCTTCTAAATCTATATAATTGATGTCAAAATATTTATATAATATTTATCTTAAGCAAGAAAATATTTTCAATTAAATATAATTTACTTTAAAATATATAAAACATATATATAAACATAATGTTTAATATATAAACAACAATATATAAACAACATATAAACAACATATAAACAACAATATATAACAATATATAAACATAATGTTTAAAATATATAAAACATTATGTATTTTTTTAATTTCAGGCTTATTATGATAAAACTGGAGCGAAAACAATTATAAAGCTTCGTTTCTTAGTTTTCAATGATTTTCTTCAAAACTGGGAACAAAATGTATACTTTATAAGTGCATTAAAATTTCGAAAATCTACTTCCTGAGCAATACCATGTTGTCATTGTTGTCTTGTCCATATTACATGGAATAATGGTTGCCAAAGTCTACTCCAAAGAGAGGTTTGACTTCTATTTTCCACCCCCAATTCTGAGGAAGAGCACTTTGGAGGATGCGGAGTTCTCCCGCCCCTCTCCCACCAATCCACCCGAGAAGACTTTCGGCTCGCTGCATATTTACAGTGCCGCCATGTAAATACCATGTGCACCGATACTATACATTTACAAAATCCATGTCTTCTCCGGCATTCGAACCCGAGCCTTTGGTACCGTGGTAGGCTACCCTAACCATTATTCCGTCTGAGCGACGAGCAATACCATAAATTACTGATTAAGAAGTACTAAATTACAGTAATTTTATTAATTGTGAATTTGGAACAGAACAATTACGAACTCTTTCATTCAGATTTTTATGCTTAAAACCCTGAGCCATCCTTTCAAATGTCATTCATAAAGATGGTATCTATATTCATTCAGTTTGTATTTTGCAGTCTGTCTATATTCATATACGAGTGTTCCACACTTGCGTGACTAATATATCGCATATTTTTTCCAATGTCTTTCACACAAATGGAAAATATCTTCCAGATGCCTTACCTTCCTATTAACTTCAAATTATGTAAATTCAATGTCATAATTTAAAATATAACCAAATTTATGCACATGTTTAGACATTTTCTCTTGCACATAATCTCATGGCATTTCGGGGTATTTTTAAAAGTTATATTCAATAAATAATTCTCGCGTCAAATAAGTAATTAAACGTTAATTCTATTATAGAGGAAATTTCTTATAGAAATCATCAGAGGTACAAATTAAAAAAGCATCAATGTCTAAGCGTAACTTTATAATACTAATAGAAAATTTTATCTCATACCAAAATACAAAGACTGTTATGGTAAAATACCAAAGTACACTGGTATAATACTAAACGTACAAAGACTGTTATGGTACAATACCAATATTAAAAGACAAAATACTGTTATAGCAATAGAGATTGTGACAGTGAATGTAACTCAGATGAGTGAAAAGTCATCCGGAATAGGAAAATAACTAGATGGGAGATGATAATAATATAAAACAGACGAGACAGCAGTCTTGTGCAGCAATCAAGACACGAAATTTTGATTTAGTTTAACAGTATATTCCATGAAGAAAGCCAGTTGAAGAATTAGTCAAAACGCCAAGAGAAAGTTTGCATCTTTTTCTTGTTAAAAGTATTGCAATTATAAAATTATTGATTAAATTTTCTTATCTTAATTTTAAAATGTTTATCATGAGTGTGAAACATATCAAAACTGAATATCCAAACTGAAACTGCATCTGTATAATAATATTTGATTTTAATGTTGAAAAATGTGGGGTTTTTTTCGGAAAATTAACTATCCTGCTTTATTCTAGTCTCTATAAATATTTTAACAACTCCGTCATTAATACATCTACTTTTAAAAAATAGTAAATTTTATTTATTTGGCAGTTTAGTAAAACTGTCTTATTTGCTATTCATCATTTTAAATGCGTCATTGTCCAGCAAGTTTGTATCCACTGATTCATCGTAATGGACATTTTATACGAACGGTGTTTAGGGATAACACACAAGGTCAAGAGATTTGCAATTTGAAACCTTGCTGAAAGAAAATGTATATAAACCTTGTTTCATTATTTTACATAACACTAGTAGAAGTGTTTTAAAAGGACTTGTAACATGTTTTAAGGGAAATGAAATAAAACATTTTGTTATTAATGCATGAATCCTGATAAAGGAGAACAAATGTTTTTAAATGAATAAAATTCACTGTTTTTTTTTTCATTCATTGTTTGTATCAGTTTACCAAAGAACAGTGTAACTAATATAAATTTAAATGAATACATATAACGTATTATTAAACGAAAATTTCTAAAATTAAAATTCTTTTATGGTTTAGTGAACAACAACCGCTTGAATTAAATATGCTTTTTAAATTATTTTTAGTTACCTGTTGTGTTGTTGTTATTGTCGTATCCATTACGTCCACATTACGTGGAAGAATGGTTGCCTGAAGAGTGGAAAAAAGAGGTTTGACTTCTATTTTCCTTTCCAATTTTAAGGGAGAGCACCCCGCGGAGTGGTCCGGAGGTTTTAAGGTGGATCTTTCCCGTCTTTTGACGGATACGAACTTATTTAGGATCCCTCATCAGGGTATGAAAACAATGTATTGGCAAAATACCTTATTAGGGCCGAATACCAATCGCATAGACATAGGATACGGATACGGATACTGCGACCTCACTTTTGAAGAGACTACTTCCACCAAACCACACAAGAGGACTTTCGGTTCGCATATAATATTTAGAGTGATCCCATGCCACAAGGCACTATACCTTTACAAACTTGCATATCTTCGTGATTCGAAGCTGGTTTCAAAAATATATTGATAGTTTAGGCCATTTTTAATTTCCCACTTTTGACGATATGCGAAATATACTGAATATATGTTGTATGCATTTTATAGACTTCAGATAAAACTGTAGATCTCTTCGGTTTTCTGGAGCAGAAGATATCAAAAATTAGCAATGCGCTGACCGGGATTTGAACTCCATATCTTCGGACTGGCAGCCGTACATCCGATTATTACTAATTATACATAGAAGTACGCATGGGAAAAGACTAACCTTGAATTCCTTGTACTCTCTTCGTTTCAAAGGACGACTGGGGAGAGAGGAGCGTAACTCAGTCGAACCAGTCCAGAGAGTGACTAACTATAATGCACATTATTTTATTCAAATGCCGCTGTAAAGCGGCTAAGCTTTTAGGAGAAGATATTGAAACTCATCTATGCCCTCGCCACTAAACAAGATTTTAATCCCAATAACGTTGCAAAATATTTAAGTGTATTTGTGATCGTAGTCAACAAAAATTATCAAAAATATATATAAAAAAGTTAGTTTGTGATTTAATGCCACATTTTTGCATCAACGTCAAAGCCTAAAGGTGTAACTGAAAATGATGCAAATCTAACAATACAAGAAACAATATTACAAACATCTTCTATACGTAGAAGCTTTTCATATTTAATGATGAGCAAGCATTGCATTCCAAAAACATTTTACGCGTAATTTATCCCTATGTAAAGAACGTTAATGTTTTTCAAGAATATTCTGTGAAGTTTTTTCTAACTCTATATTAAAATTGTTCATTAAATTTCTTTATTGTCTTCCTTGCAGCTTTTTTCTTAGCCTTTAATGCATCTCTCTACCTTTGCAGCTCCCTAATACCTGTTTAAATATTCAGATTTGTTTCATAATTAAACATACTTCTACAATGATTACATAATTAGAAGTCTGATTAATTAACGCTAATGTACCGCACTTTTAGTCTTTAATATTATTTTTAAATAAATTTCTAGAAAAATTGCTGTATTAAGATATCATTAACCTCGCTGTTAAAAATGCAAGAGTATATTAAGTGCCAAAACAGGTGTTGACGTGAACTGATAAAAAAGTTAAAAGATTTTATTAAAGGTTCGTTAAAGTAACTTTTAAATTTTTGAAGAATATTAAGAGTCTTTTGCAGAACGAAAATGCAAACATAACTCTCGAATTTTATTTTCTACTAATTTCAAATGTATTTTACTAAAATGCTAAATTACTTATTAACTCATGGTTGTATCACTTTCATTTACTTCATATTAATAAATAAATTCATAATTGCAGACCTGCAGTTTTATTTGAAATTGCACATATTTACCGCAAAATAAATTTTTTAATTTACAGAATTATAAATTGTTTGTCTATCCCAGTATCTATTAAATATTTCTTATTCAAACAAGTAGAAGAGAAACCAAAAGAAATTAGTGTTATACATCGTGTTACCATAAGAATAAATATAGGAAAAAAAAGTTCTGGCGCATTACGTAAGATCATATATATTGAATAACAATATATATGATTGTAGTCTCACTATGAAAACAATAATTTATTGTTTAGTTTTTTTTCAATATAATTAGGCTTTCATGTAAAAGCGTTTTAGAACAAAATATTTAAAATAGGCACAGAGGATACTTAAAATCATGAACAATAGAATGTCTTTCGAATTATTTGACATAGAATAGCAATTTAAAAAATTCACTTATCTTATATTAACCTTACATAGATATTGCCTGCATTGCAATAGAATACGAAAGTTCCTTCAGTTTTGCTTCAGACCATGACAGCTATAATTAGTGATTACATTTTAGCGAAAATATGCAAAATTATAATACAATAAATAAAAATTTAAAATACAGTATATTTTGGCTGATTTGCAGTCAATTATTCAAAACACATTTTATTGCGCATTACTTTAATAAAAATAACTGTTTAGCATTTTTAAATTCGTTTTAGGCATTAATCTTCTAAACATTTAATAATGCTAAAGTAGTTTTCGGAGTCACTCCATATAAAATGCTTCATGCATTCTAAATTCAAAAATTCAGTTCTTTGACCTCATAGCAGTTTAACAGCTTATTATGACTAGCAGTTGCCTATGACTTAGCTGAAGAATTTTTATGTATGAGATTTCTTATATTGATTTATATGTTTGTTTCATTTATTTTTATATGTTTTGAAAAGAAAAAGTTTTATTTACATTTCGAATACGTTTCTGAACTTCAAATGAGAGGTCAGAAAATATATTACGAGTATCTCTAAATTGCTGAATTTTACTGCATTTCAGTATCATTTTTATGCAGTAAAAGAGACGGACATGTCTTTGAAATAAATAAGTGTTACATCTCTCTTTAATACAAATTTTCAGCATTGAATTCAAATACTGTTCCTTCAGTAATCATAGCGTAGATTTAAAGCAACTGTTGTTAACAGTAAACATTTAGCATACCTCGCTAAGTTTAAAACTGTGTGAACAGCTTTATTCCAACAAAATTCATTTGTAACGATGTACTACATCAATAAACGACTCTGAAATATTAGGATACTCGATAGGAGTTTAAATAGCCTGCTTTGTTTGTATAGTTCTCATCTTTGAATAATTGGAAAAAAATAATCAATTATTCAGCTTTACATAAAGTAATTTAGCAGTAGTTTGCCTTCTGGAAGTAAAGATTCGGGAACTACGCTTGAAGTATCAATATTTTAATGATGTCGCATATTATGGTCGATTAAGTGGTCTCATTAAGCAGAAAATGAGTAATGAAGGAAGGAAACACTTAAAGAAAAAGTGCAGATTATTAAAAAGAAAATGCACCTATACATTTTCCTCATTTTATACGCCACCTTAACGTTAATAGATTATGAAGTTGGTAATGCCTCGCTTGATAGTTAATCAGAGTCTTCGTTTTTCTCCTACAAAATCTATTCGATGTAATTACGTTTAAGTAATTTAGTACATAACGGGCATTGTACAATATTAGCATAATTTTTTAAATTTTGGAATTCTTCAACATTCCTTGCAAACAAAGATAATAATACATGCAAAACATATTTTTGCGGATGTTAAAATTTCTGTCTATATGATAAGAATTCACTATTTTTCCACAGGTAATCCTTAACTCTTTTGCATCGGTAGAGGTCAAAACCTCTTTCACTCAAACATCTAAAACGCCAGTGTTTTTGTTAGAAATTTTATGGTAACAAGTATTTTTGGAATGGATCCCCCCATGCCAAGTAGAATGCTACAGCGCTAACAATAACCTACTTAAGTAAAGCGACAACTTCTCTCGTGGGATCTTCATGCGCTTTCATCACTGTGTGCCGTTTTCATTTAGAACGGGATTTCAAATTAGGGCATCAATAGCTAAACATTGACGCTAAACAAAGGAGAAGGAAGCCGTACTGCAAATAATAATATTTAGTCGTTTCAAAAGAATGATTAGCATGTCATTTAACAATTAGCCAGGCACTAACGTATTAGCCAGGCACTAACTTTGTATGCTTATAGAAAATGTTACGTTTCGCAAAATGCAAACTTGTATATATCATTTTAAAGAGAATTTATTACTGAATTCAAAACAAAACACAAAATTCAATTATTTGCAATACAAAAAAGTTATATGTACTTTAATATAAATAAAAAACACAGTTATGAAGTGGTTTGTAATGTCTAGCTTTCCTGGCCAATCACTGTTCTTGTTCTGAGAACCAATCAAATGTTAGTAACTGCCAGTAGAAGCTGACATCATGTTTACACTTGAAACAATTCATTATTTTGCTTTGTTTTGTAGAAGGAGGACCTGTTTCTTATACACTGCAATTACAAGTAGGAATTTTTGTAAAAATTTTTTATATTTAGTCAAGAAGCAATGACATCAAATAGAAGAGTAGATTGGACACCTAGAAAGAGATGTAATATTATTGTGTTACGAGAAAGTGTTCTTTCCCATGCTGAAATTGCAAGACAGGTGGGTGGTTCAGTGACTACATCTGGAGTCCGAAAGTTTTGTTTACGATATCAGGAGACAAATTCAATAAAAAACAAAGAGGGAAAAGGCCGAAAAAGATGCACCACACCTATTGATGACAGAAGAATAAAAAGACTATGTCTCCAAGATAGAAAAATGTCATCAGCGGCCATCAGAAGTGATCTGAATGATGCTGGTGTTTCTGTCAGTTCAAGAACAATCAGGAGAAGATTAACAGATGTTGGACTGAGAGCTAGAATTCCACGAAAAAGCCTTATCTTAATTTTCAGCAACGAAAAAAAAGACTACAGTGGGCAAAGGAACACATTAGTTGGACAGATGATCAGTGGTCACAAGTTATATGGAGTGATGAACCTAAGATATCGTTATTTGGTAGTGATGGGCGAAAATATGTAAGATGTAGAATAGGAGAAGAGCTACATCCTGACTGCATTCAAGCAACAGTGAAGAACCCAGTTAGTGTTATGATTTGGTCATGCTTTTCAGCAGATGGTATTGGTCGCCTTCATGTCACGATGGGACACTGAATGCCAGAAAATACATTGACACTATTCTAGAACCAAACGTTATACCTTCCATCAGAGATCTCTTTCCCAACAATGCTTCGTTTATTTTTCAGCAGGATTCTGCTCCTTGCCACGGCGAAAATATCGAAAGAGTGGTTTCGTACTAAGAGCATTAAATTGTTGTCATGGCCAGGAAACAGTCCTGACCTCAATCCTATCGAAAATTTGTCGCACCATTTGAAAACTCTTTTCCGAATGAGGCGCCCATCAAATAAAAGGGAACTAATTGAGGCTATAATTGTTTCCTGGCATCATGTAATAACGAAAGAAGAGCTTAAAACTCTTTTCAGCTCAATGAAACGTCGATGAGAATCTGTAATCAAAAATAAAGGGTACCCTACTAAGTACTGATAACTCACTGCAATTATCACTATCTAACGTATATTGATAACTATTATCGTTTATAACTTGTTTTGTAATGCAAGTAATTGAATTTTGTGTTTTGTATTGAATTCATAAATAAATTCTCTTTAAAATGATATATACAAGTTTGCATTTTGTGAAACGTAACGCTTTCTGTAAGCATACAAAGTTCAAAAACATAAAAATTTCCAAAAGTGTCCACAATTTTGGCCACCACTGTATTTTGCAACTGCTAAATACGAGTGCAAGCAGTTTTCCACTGACTGGAGGGCTTAAAAGACAACTTATGGAAGATCTTAAGTAATTCTAAGAAATGTTTTCAATGGTTAAATAATGATATATTACCATCCTTGTAATTAAGTAAAATCGCTATTAATTTTATAAAATTAATAAATAGAATTCATTGTCTATAGCGCAGTTTAAAACACGAAAACTGAAGATTTTAGAAGTGAAGGTAAGAAATATATGCTTTTTTATTTTATTTTGAATTTTAAATATCTTTCAACGTAAGGAAGTACTAGGAAGGAACGTACTAAGAGGACGAGAATACCTTCTAAAGAGTATACTTTCGGGATAAATGCGATCTTATGCATGCATATCCTTTTTAATTAAACCATCGGGTAAAATTAAAATTAGATAGAAAGCTGAAAGACATTGGTTTTTTTTACAGTCTTCAGAAATAACACTTTCCTCCTCTTCCGTTTTAATAAAACTTTTCATTTAGTCCAATGAACATTCATATCTAGGTAACAGCAGATAAAATTAGATTATTTAATTTTGGATTGAATTTTTTGTTACACGTCGTTTGTGATTAAATTTAAATCAAAAATGGAATTCAAACGTTAACAGAAAAATGTTTATCAGCCCATATGAGCGTTAGCCTAGAAGGTTTCGAAAAGGCGTTTTGCGTCGAATCACTTTAAATGTCCGAATCGCTTTTCATATTGTTGCCACCAAATATTATCGCCCTGTATTATGTTTAAAGGAACTAAATAATGACGAATCTGCTTGAATGTTTTCGCACTATGAAAAAACAACGGTACCTAGAGTAATGAAATTTTAAATAACATAATTTTCAACTCGAATATGGGCATCTGGAAGGCCGAATTTGGAATTTGTTTTATAATCTAATTCATATTTCATAAAATTTTAACGAATTTTTAAAAAAACTCAACGATTGCAAAGCGAGCAGTAGCAACACTGTAAGGGATAAAATATTTTTGTCTCCAGTGCCGAAACTGTCTATCGGAAATTCTAAAGATATGCTGTATTTAAATATTTGTAGACCAAATACTCTGGAAACGTTTATGTGTCTGTAAATGAAAAAACGCCAGTTTCGGCGTAATATAAAATCTGGAAGTTCTCATATTTTGGTTTGTTTTTATTTGCACTGC
Source organism: Stegodyphus dumicola (assembly GCF_044657685.1). Lineage (NCBI taxonomy): Eukaryota > Metazoa > Arthropoda > Arachnida > Araneae > Eresidae > Stegodyphus > Stegodyphus dumicola. The sequence continues at coordinate 4,748,502 of NC_140776.1, read as the reverse complement.
TGACCGTTGATTAATTATTATTTTCCCATTTCACTATAAGTGGTTCTCAACATTGTAGTTTTTTACTTATTACGTGCTCCACCCTTAAGCACTAGGAAAGGGAGGATGCCCCGTGGAAGTCATTTTTTAAGGAAAACTGGCTCGTATCCACATTACACTTGGGGAAAACCACGAAAACGCCCATGCCGGGATTCGAAACCCATTCCCTGGGTGTCGAGGCCCAGGCCGTACCACCAGTCATCAACGGCTTTTACCGCTCGGTCACTGATGACCCAATATTGCAGTTAACTTCGTAATTTTGCTGTTTGAATCTTAGAAATCATTAACAAACTTTAACCCTCTTAAAAGCAGTATCAATTAAAAAGCATTAAAGCATAAAATAAAAACTATGCAATAACTGCTTCTCGTTTTCCAGTCAAAATTGTTTAAATCAAAAAGGTATTTGTATCATTGCAATTTTATGCACATGTGAAGCTTATTTTTACATAACTACAGAGTATAGTTGCAGGATAATGGAGCTTGCTTTTTTCTACAGTGATTCGTTTTTTTGCTGAACCTCAAACCTTATGAATTAAATGATCGGAATACAACATCTGCAAAACAGCTCAAAGGAAAATACAGGGAATTGTAAGCTTACAGGAAATAGTAAATTCTGCTGCTACTTATGCTCGGAGAATAGCTAAGGTGAAAGGAAACTCTTAAAAAAATGATCAAGAAGAACGTGTCTCGTTCCAAGAAGACAGGACCCACCAGCGGCCGAGCGCTGAACACTGGTAGTTCGGTCCGAGGTTCAATCCCGCGAACGGGCTGGCTGCATGGGCGTTTTCGTGGTTTTCCCCATGTGTAACGTGTATACGAGCCAGTTTCCCTTAGAAAGTCCTCCACGAAGGCATCCCTCCCCTTAGGCAGATAGCCCTAGTGTGCTTTGCTATAATTAAATACACCTTAAATACACCACCAAGAAGACAGAAAAATAACGTACCTTAATCACTTATCTAAAAATGCCTGTATGATTCATTGCACATAAAACTGTTTCGTTTTAAAATTTCGTAAAATAAATGAATTAAAAGCTCTATTTTTATTTCTCAAAATAAATTTCCATAACTTATCGCAAGTGTCATTAATTACACGAAATATATCAGTGAACGTATTCCAAGCTACTACATAGACATGGGATATACCAAGACTCGTAAAGTACACTTTCTTCATTTCCCATTATGATCCTGTTTGGGTTGAGTCTGATGTTCATGTGAATCTTATCTTTTAAGATAATGCAGAAAACGAAATGTTTTCATAAAGACACGGAAACCTTTCAAGAGTAATTGGGCTAAAGCCACATTGTGCTAAAAATATTTAAAAGCAGCATATCTTTAGAATTTCTGATACACAGTCTCGCCCGCTGGAGATATTTTTTTTATATTCCCTACATTGTTGCCACTGCTTGCCTTGAAATTGTTGAGTTTTTTTATCAAAAATTCCTTAAATCTTTACAAAATATGAAACAGTCAACAAATAAAATTCCAAATTCGGAATTCCAGATTATTCAAAATTTGACTACTTTAGGCACCGTTGTTTTTTTACAATGCGAGAAACATACATGCATTCATATAGCTTCTTCATTATATAGCTTTTTAAAATATAATGCAGGCGATAAAATTTGGCGGTAACAATTTGAAAAGAGATTTGCACATTTAAAGTTCCAAGACTGATAACCATTTAGGTTACGCCCATTTGGGTTATAAAAAAAACCGCGATCCAAATATGTTGGGTGACTATGTTTGGTCAATCAAAAGTAAAGTATTTTATTTAATAAACGATCGGGAATTCATGTCTCAAACAATTAATGCATATAAGAAAATTTTCACTTGAGATTTGCTAATACAGCAGTGTAAGTACTAATTACTTCATTTGTATATTTTCTAACAGGTGCAATAATTCATACACTCTTGAATAATGAACAAAATTGTAAACTGATTTTACAGCAGGAAAAGATGTCTTTTATAACGTTTCTTTTCATCCTTTAATTAAGAGCAACTGTTTGTAATAAACTCCCAAATTTTAATTTCATTTAAAACACGTTATTCTGTGAAACCTGGAATGCTCAGCCTGTGGATGATCCTTACATAAATTCTGTTAATTAAAATGGGGTAAATAATTTAATACTGATATGTCTCATTTAAAGTTGGTAAATTAAAAGAAACAAAGGTAAGTAGAAATAATAAATAAAATTACAGGCAGATTCAAGAACATAAAAAATTAATTAAGGAAATTTGACTTCGTAATAGAACAATCATATAAAAAATTTCAATATTTCAGTCAAAATTAAATTTTTGACTTTAATTATTTGACTTTGATCTTTACATTGGTGTAATTATAGTGTATTCATTCTAAAATGGAAACATGTTTCTTCTTAAATGATTTGCTTTGATAATAAAATACTTGACTTTTGAAACAGGGGGGGGGTCTGGTCTGAAAAGATAACCAGACGATGTTTAATTTACTACGAAAGAATAAAATGAATTTATGAAAAATGAAAAATACAAAAATTCGTGAAACAGTAATTGCATATCTTAAGGATAAATTTAAGATTTATTTTTAAATGTATTTTATAATGACAAAGATTAAAATTTTAATTTACTTCTAAACATTTATCCAGCCGAACAAGTGTTTATGTAAGCCATGTAAAAGAAAATCCATTATAACATTACAGTTATTCCATTAATTTTACTTTCTTAAAATGAGTTTGTTTATGATTAAAATACATTTCAAATATATTAGTTCTCCTTCAAGCCCTTTTTTCGCTTTGTAGCAAATATATTTTGAAACTAAAACTACTTCATAAATATATGGTGGTATTTAAAATAATTAAATAATTGTGAATTTCGTCTTATTTGTATATCAGTAATATTTCATATGAAATGTCCTAATACAAAATGAAATGGCTCTATCTGTCACTCATTTAATTTTTATCTAAAGCAGTATGGTTCATTTGTGTTATATAACTTTGAAATTTTATAAATGCGTATTTTGTACTAAGCATTTTTCCTCCCGAAATGACTAGTTAATTTATAGAACTTTTTATTTTATACAAATATCTTAATATTATTTCAACTGTTTAGCCATTTCATAGAACTTAAATACATTTCTGTATACATTGAAGTGAAAAAAGTCATAGGATAGCAATATGCAAATATGCAGATGGCAGTAGTATCGCGTAGAAAATGTATAAATGCGAAGTGCTTTGGCAGGGCTTTCATTTGTGTTCAAGTTATTCATGTGAAGAGGCTTTGACGTGATTATGGCCGCACGACGAGAATTTACAAACTCTGAACGCGGAATGGTAGTTGGAGCTAGACGCATGGGTCATTCCATTTCGGTTATCGTTAGGGAATTCAACATTCCGCGATCCACAGTGTCAATAGTGTGCCGACAGTATCTAATTTCAGGCATAACATCCCATCATGGACAGCGCATTGGCCGACCACCTGCACTTAACGACCGATACCAGCGACGTCTGCGTAGAGTTGTCAATGTTCACAGACAAGCAAAACTGCGTCAAATAAGCGCAGAAATCAATGTGGGACGTAGGAGGGACGTGTCCGATAGGACAGTGCGGCGAAATTTGTCTTCCTTGAGCTATGCCAGCAGAAGACCGACTCGAGTGCCTTTACTGACAGCACGACATCGCCCACAGCGAATCTCGTGGTCTCGTGAGCATATCGGTTGTTCCCTAAACAAATGGAAAACCGTGGCTTGGTCAAATAAGTCACGATTTCAATTGGTAAGAGCTGATGGTAGGGTTCGAGTGTGGCGCAGACCCCACGAAGCCATGGACCCAAGTTGTCAACAAGGCACTGTTCAAGCTGGTGGTGGTTCCATAATGGTCTGGGCTGTTTTTACATGGTATGGACTCGGTCCTCTGGTGCAACTGAACCGATCATTGACTGGAAATGGATACCTTCAGCTACTTGGAGATCACTTATAGCCATTCATGAACTTCACGTACTCAAACAACGAGGGGATTTTTATGGATGACAATGCGCTATGTCACCGGGCCACAATTGTTCGCGATTGGTTAGAAGAACATTCTGGACAATTCCAGCGAATGATCTGACCACCTAGATCGCCCGACATGAATCCCATCGAACATTTATGGGACATCATCGAGAGGTCAGTTCGTGCCCAAAACCCTGCACCGTCAACACTTTCACAATTATGGATGTCTATAGAGGCAGCATGGTTCAATATTCCTACAGGGGACTTCCAACGACTTGTTGAGTCCATGCCACGTCGAGTTGCTGCACTTCGCCGGGCAAAAAGAGGACCGACAAAATATTAGGAGGTATCCAATGACTTTTGTCACTTCAGTGTACAAGCCATTATCGCCATTTATGCTTGAGGATGCCTTAACGTTCAAGTTAACTGAAATGGATGTAAATGTAACAAGAATTTTCATAATTATGTCACAGAAATTTTCTTAAATATCTAAATAAATGTCTTGGATTTTTAGCAAATAAATTACATTTAATATTGTACAATGAAGCACAAAAAATGGATTGAGAAAAATTAAGAATACATTCATATTATGTTGATGCATAACGGAAATAAATCATTTAAGAGTTTGAAAAATTACAAAAGCTATGAATTATGATTATCACTTTTACTGATAGTGAATCATTTATTTGATTTCCCTTTCAAAAATATTCTTTGTATGAAGCTTTATGATTAAATGTTATTTCTTTAGAAAAATGTATGAATTTGTTATTTGGAAATAATATTTTACAAGTGTTACGTTTGTTCTTTAGATATGAAATTGCAATTGAGATAACACTTACTCCTTTTTAAAACCTATTTTGTCTAGAATATTTATATAACAATATATTTGAAAATTGGCAATGAAGTATAAAAAAATGCGGAAAAATTTCTAAAAGCTTAAATCTTGTTATAAAAGCAGGATAATAAGCTTAACAAGAACTTAGGAAAGAGAAATTCTACAAAGCTTATATTTTCACCATAGCATTTTACACAAGTCGGTGTGCACACAAAATTCCATATCCGGTTTTTATTTTCTCATGCGTTGATTGTACACGTTTACTTCCAGTTTTAAAAAATGCTTTAAATGCCGCAAAGTTACATGTTTTAGCATTTTAAATTTTAAAGAACTGACATTTGTCAAAATTAGGAAATCTAAATTTTATAGGTCCCTCCGGTCTCTATACTTAAAAGGAGACTCATACACCTTAAAATTCGTAAGGTCTTCGAATATGTGACTGTTGCAAAAATTGGGATAACTTATTTAGTTTAAAAGCAATTACTTCCAACTTTTTACAGCTGTGCTTTCTGAAATAGTAATCAGAAAGTTTGCGTTGCCAAAAATAATTTTTCGTCATGTTTCCACCTTGCGCGCACAGTTTAAAACATTCTTGTGCATAATTTAATTCCATATTTAATATATAGCTTTTATAACATTGGAAAACTACTGGGAACCAAAAATCCTAAGAATTTCATTATAAATTTTTATTTTATTCGGAGTTGAGTTTCTAAAATGCATTTTGTCAAAAAAAAAAAAAAAAAAATCTGTGATGTTTTCGCGCATAAACTTTTTTAAGAGTACGATATTCATCAGATTTTTGGTTCAGTTAAAATATAGTGCCCATATAAAAAATTCCATCGAATTTCAAGTATGTACCGTTAGCCATTTTGAAAATATCATGCGCACAAGGTGGAAACATGACGAAACATTTTGTCATAAAGCAGATTAAATTACAAAATTATTTATGGCAACACAAACTTTCTGGTTTCTGGTTCCCAAAACAGCTATATTATGTAGTCATTTGTAAAATCTTGGAAGTAATTGCTTTTAAAACAAGTAAAATATCGCAATTCTTGCAAGAGTCACATATTCGAAGGTTAAGGTGTATGAGCCCCCTTAAGAACATGTTATACTTCTTATAATACATAGAGCACGAAAGGTTAGTATCCCGTACGACACAAATTTACTGAGATTATTAATATCAAAATCTACCATTTCTGACGTTATTTTCAATTTCCATCCAGGAGTCAACAAATAGAATAATAAACTAGAATTAATCTAGGTATGATTTGTCCTTTTAAATACCATTCAGTATTATTCTTTTGTTATTTAATAGTGTCTGTAATTTAAAATTTTGCTTACAATTGATGTGCCGACAAGTAATTTATAAGATTTTAAAATATAAAAATGCTTTAGAAACATTTTCATGAAAATTTATAACTTATTCTCAGATTGATTATGTGGTAATCATAAAAAAATGATTAAATTAAAATATTTTTTAATTTTTAATTAAAACAAATAATGTTACGTGTTGACTACATTCCTGCGAGTGTTTTCTAGAATACGAACAATCTTCTAGAACATGGATTCTCTTAGATTCTGTGATTAAGATCTCCTTTTTGAAGTAACTTTAAATCACATTAATTACTATATTTCACAATAATATACTCTTAATCTTTTAATATCGAAAACGTTTCCTAACCTGATATTTTATGTTTAGGTACGTTCAAACGTGAACATAGTATGTCTCTTCATGTTTCATACGGCCCCTGAATATATTCGTTTTAATATAAAATATGTTAGCCAATTTTCGCTGAACGGCTGTTTGATATTTTGAGTTTAATTTTTATATAAGTACAATTTTTTTTAAATATAAATAGGGACCGGAGAAGGGATAAAATGTTAGATCTCGTAATTTTTACAAAACTGATTTCGTTAAATCTCCAAATATGCCAAGAACCGTTGCGTTATTTAAAATCAATCAAACAGTCAATATATATTATAAAAGTAAGTGTACAATGTGCGTGTCGCTAAAACTCAGAAACGAGTCCCGGTACTATTAAGAGAGTTATGTGATCTTGTAGCCCTGTATGCCACATGCATGAAGAAGGTTCCCATTTTTACCTGCAACGTGTGCTTTTGAAGATATATGGACTGGCGGCATCGCTCTCTAGAAGATTCTAGAACAGTCCAGAACATTTGAGAGCATTCCACAACATCACGGAACTTTCTGGAATGTTTTAGAATGTTCAGGTATAGTCTGGAATGTTTGAAGATATCCCAGATCATTGTGGAACATTCCAGAACACTCTCGAATGTTGTGGAATGTTCTAAAACCATTGTGGACAATTCGAAACCTTTTTTGTGTAGGTGGGCCTACCTATTGATAGGGATATATAAAGCAACATCCGTCGTGGGTTCGAACATTAGTTCCTTATCAGTGAAGTGCAGTGAGTGAATAAAAACAGTTTACTTTCCCTACGAAGTAGAATGAGCACTGGGAGAAGCAGGGAAACTGAAGAGCAATGAAATGAACGAATTGAAGAATCAAGAATTGCGACACAATCTTATAATAAAAGACTGCAAATGCAAGCCACCCATGAAAATATCATCCTACGAGAAGCGCGTAAGAAGACAAGTAAGCAATACAACCTAACAAATGAAGCATTCCACTACACCCCGAATCAACGACGATTCCACTACAACGAAAGAATATAACAAACAGAAACACTTCGCAATCTGAAAAATGGGTAACATCTGCCAATTTTTCAGTAGAGAAACACCAGAAACCTATTGCATGAATGGAAAAATTCGGTTACCACCACTGGAAGCTATTTCGCAAGAATTTCTACATTACATTACCGGGGTAACTTCAGAAACAAAACACTTTCTTCAAAGTATAAAAGCACACAACGCCTGCTTCCAAATGACATCTTTCGCTGCCACTTCGATTAACACTAACAGAGAGAAAATTGATTATATATTTTCCATCCAAAGACAAATCTGTCACAAAATGGGATCATCACTACCACTACCCATCGATACCTAATTTCTACAAGTATATTACATCGGAAATGAAGAAAGAGACAATTATCAAAGATTCACAAACATCAGTAGACTGAGACGAGAAATAATTCAAGATGTACAGAGGATTTTGCACAAATACAGTCAACTTATTCACACATTCAAAACAGCCCTAAGCCGAATGATTTCTGATGACTATAAAGTTATAATTCGAGCTGACTTTAAAAAGATGATTTACAGACTATGCGGGCTTTTCAACTTCACTTCGCCATATATGAGTCATGGAAAATGTATAAAAAATACACGAAACCGCACTTGAAGGACACACGAACTGGAGACGTTGTCTATCCAAAATACAGAAAAAAAATTAGCCCCAAACGGTGGCTCCGCAGCAAAAATACAAATACGAAACAGAAACGGAAATAGATAATCAATGGTTAGCACCATATAACCTACTACTTTCCAAAATGTTCCAAGAATACATAAACTTAGAATACTTCAATTCAGTGAAATCCATTAAATATGTCTCTAAGAATTTGAATAAAGGCAGTGACAAGTCAGTATTTCAAATAGCGAAAGTCAGTGAATAACAAAACAGAAACGACGATATCCTCATATACTAAATGGGAAGATACTTCAAAAGTAACGAAAGAGCGTGGCGGAGTTTCGGTTGTCCCATACACGAACACGATCCATCTGTGCAACATCTATCAATACATTTAGAGAATAGACCGAGAGTTTATTAGCAAAAGACACCGCCAGAAAAACTGCAAGCGAACCACCTAAGAAAGCAACATTAACATCTTTTTTCCAACTGTACCAAACGGATATATTCGCTGAAACATTACTGTATGTCGACATCCCTACCTATTAAGAGCGAAACACAAAGAAAAAACTTTCAACGAAAACAAAGAATTTCAGGAGATGATCAGCCAGACAGCATGAAAACTAATGCGCAATAGGCCGAGTATGCATTATGCATCGTACATCTAAAAAACGCCTATCTTCGGATGTTGCTTCACGAAATACGGAGACCAATAAGTTTCTTTAACAAGTCAATCAATAAGATCTTTAACACGTTTCACAGATCTGAAGACTTTTGACGGTTAGCTATGCCAGACGTACAGAGAAGCATACTAACGCTTAGGACTGCTGAAAAATGACAACCACTGGGAATTAACACTACACGATGCCTCACTCACAACCTCAGCTGAGCAAATCAGAGATTTAAGACACAATTTGAGATTTATTTGCTATAATTCTAACAACATGTAACCCATCGGATCCAAAACAGCTATGAGGCTCCTTCAAAGAGAGTATAAGTGATGGCATATTGTACCAAATCCGACAAGCTCATCTAGAACTGAACACCGAATTCAATGACGACATATTCAATGAAACATTCGCCTAGAAGATAAATGTTTGCAATAAAATAGCAGACAGTTAGTTCAACATGAGATTCAAGCACCAGTGCATGCTTTCAGTGTGCTAAATTTCAAAATTACAAAGTAAAAAAGATACAACATTATCGAACTACTTTGTTATTCACAACAAACAATTCCTCAATGACAGTAAAGAAATTATAACGTTATCATGGACCCGATCAGCAACAATATTTTCGGAATTATCAGCTAATCATACATACTTACATTTTTTTGAAAGATTACGAATCTTTTGACTGCAATATCTGTAATTTAATTTCCAAAATGCTCTTAGTGATAATATTTTGAGAGTAGCTGGTTCTATTATCTGCTCAAAAGAACCGAGAGGGCATGATTGGAGGGAAGATATGTTAGATTACATGAATGTGACAAAGCGCGCGAGTGCTATCCGCCTAAAGGATAAGGACGCTTGCGAAGATAACTTTCTAATAGAAATTGTCTGTTATTAATATTTCAGATGGAAGAAACCATGAAAACTAACCATGTAGCCAGTTCGTTTGTCTGGGACCAAACTTGTGTGAACTCTCAGTGTTTAGCTGTTTAATCACTTGACCTCTGGTGAGGCATCAAGGAAGGGAGATAAAATTGTATATATGTATATATATATATATATATATATACCTCAGAAGCAGGAAGTAGCTCATACCAGTCTTATGGTCGGATTCACTGTTTATGAGATTTTAGCTCATAATGCTTTTAAAAGCTAGAGTACAGCGAACTGATGGGCCATATTTTCTCCACATAAAAATATAAGGATACTTAAAAAGTCGATGCAAAAGAAAACTATTGAAGAGAAGTTTAATTTACGCAAGGTATAAGTTAAAATATCAAATAAATAATTAGAAAAAATAAAAAAAAAAGAAAATTTCTTCTTCTGTACTAGGTTATAAAATAAATAACACCTCCTTCAAGCAACGTACAAAAGAAGACGACCTGGAAAATAAGTAGATAAAAATTTATTCACTCCTCAAAAGAAAACTGACTCTTGTTTTTGGACTGCTAATTTGATTAAGGTTTAAAAATTTCTCCGCGTCTTATTCTAGTGTTATAAAACTATTTTTGAACGTCTTGTTTAATTATTGGTTTCTTAATAAAATAGATTATTTTACAGCATATCTCTGGAAATGTAAATTCTATGAATTTTGTCAACTTCAGTTTCCCAAATAGTATGACAATTCTGAGGACTTTATAGTTTAGGAATAATGCATGCATAAATAATTTACTTTAAAAGACCTTGAAGAAAACATTATTTATCTTAAAAGAAATACCCTTAAAAGAAAAAAGTATTTCCTTTTTCAAACGTTTTAGTCTTCAGGAAATTGCAAATCATTACCTCTGAACTGCGTTGATATTTTCAAATTTTTTAGTATTCTTTGTCTCTGAAATACAATAATACCTTACACTTTAAAGTGAAATTAGTTTCTTTCACAATAAATCTTCTAATTAAGAACTCATCTGAAGTGCTGCCATTTTAGTTTTAAATCTATTCCAATTTTCTTAAATGTTTCATTTAATTATAAAGCTAACTCTCATCCTTACATTTATATGAAAATTTCTTTGAACATCTCATTATGTTGAAAAATATTAATTATTAACGTAGAATTATGGAAAATATTTAAATTTTTTGACAGAAACAAATTAATTACTAGAGTTATAAATTTAGTATGAATGGTTTTATTTAGTCCAGAGCGAGTTGTCTTTTCTCTGAAGTAATTAATATAATTTAGTTAACATATACTGCAAAGAAATCTTTTTAACTTTTCCTGGATGTAATAATACTATTTGCTTAATTTAAGTACTTTTAATAACACAATTATACCCTTACAGTTTGAGGATTCATTTAGTTAAAGTCAGTAAATATAACCAAGCAGTGGCAACTTCATTGTATAGCGTAGATAAGAATGAACCAGAGTTAATTACTTAAGCTTATGTAAATGTGATATTCATACAAACACTTCATTTTTGAAACAATTCTGAAAAAAGAAGAATATTAACACGAATTAATTAATACATTTTTGTAGCTTGAAATGCAACAGTCTGTTTAAAATATATATTCAAACTATTCAGGTGTTGATTAATTACATATTTCATTTAAAGTATTCAAATATTCAGCTCCGAAATTAATGCTTTTTACAAAGCTCTGAAGTGAATGATAATATGTTAAATAGTTTAACTTTGAAACACCTTGCATTTACAGACGACAATGACACGTTTTTAAACATCTACGTTTACCTAAGTATCATAAATTAATTTGTAAAATTAGCCAAGCATCATAAACAGCATACACTAATTAAATTTATAGTTGTGAAGACCAAATTATTACGCACGAGAACCTTTTGGGAAACATAAGCGATGAAAAATAGTTTCTACTGGTATAAAATCATTTGTGACAAGAGTAATTATTTTGAAGAATGATCATGTTCAACTATGTCGGATCTCTCGGTTGGTTTTAACATATAATTACGCTAAGATTCTCGCTAATTTACGACGCCCTTTGGAAATTGATGAACTTTTCCACCCGGTACACAGATTTTCGTAAGCATATTTTAGAACACAATCAATAAATTTCTGAGGACTTTATTGGACAGCATTATTTTTATAGGCTGATGTTCAAAGTATTTAATTTAAATGTATTTTCAGTATTTCGTATTTTATATAAGATACAATACCTTTACATGTTAAACTATTTAGGGTACAGAATTAAAGCCTAAAATACATTGCCACACGACATGTGGAAGAAAGCTCTGTTCTTGCAAATATATGTTAATATTGTTGCATAGCTATTCATATACTTCTTTAAAGATTTTTGGAGTAAATGTATACGTAATCTATAATGCAGTAAATTTTACCTCCTTTGCTGTGGTTCTAAACATGATGCAATTAGTAAATACTTTTATCACAACCAGTACTCTGTAAGGTCAGAAATAAACTTCTATATGTTCTAGATCTAAACTTGCAATGTTGCAACTGGCTGCTCTAAGATATCGCTAACACGTTCAGTAGGGCTGACATTTGAAAAGAATGTTGCCCAGAGATCGAGAGGAAAAGGCATTAAAATAAGGTATAAAAAATAAAATGAGCCTCTAAATGCACTGAGACGTTTACTGCGTGATTTCTAATTCCGTGCAAATCAACTAATTTTTATTTCCTTGTACGAAGTATTGTAATCACAAAAATTTCCAGGTATCATATTTCAACGAAAATATCCATTTTGACCGCTATCGAATGCAATTTAAAGATGTTTTTGCTTGACATCTGTATATATCCACTCTGTTATTCGTCTAGGTGAGCTCAGTTATTTTTATTCTTATATGTTAGTAAATTGTGCCTTTTTTTGCTTTAAAATTATTAAATTATACTGTTCTTATCTTCCGATTAAGGTTTTATGCCTTTAGGTAATTTGCAAGTTGTAGAATTATCAAGAATTTATAAGGTGTTTAAGTATTACTAAGCCTAATTTTTTTTCTCCATAGTACCCATATTTGTTTACATTTGAAACTTAGCAGAATAGTAAATTCTGTTTCTGTACATTCATTGTCTTTTTGCCGAGTGGCACCAAAGGTAAACTTTTAGTTTTCTACACCGAAAAATCTACCTTCTTACTTGCTGGCTGAATTGTTTATTTTTGCGTAGAAAATCTAATATTAATTGTAAAAGTAGTTCCTTTAATTGTTTTAACTGTATTTGGTGTTTTATTTTTTCTATATTTTTCAATTTTTAATGAAGATATTTCGGCGTTTTATGTGTTTTTGCTTTGCCGCGAAATGAGAACTGAGTTTATTGAATAAAAAATATATTTCTAATGAAATTCGAGAAAATAAGTTTAAATGAAACGCAGGAAGAAATGCATATAATTTAATATTCCATACAAAGGAGTCATGTATTATCCGCAACAGATTTTTTCGGCGAATAGTCATTCATTTCTATAACCTAGAGACAACTGTTTTTCAGGAACGTTTAACCGAATGGGAAAACCTAGCTTTCATTTGAATTCATTTTGCATTCAGATTTCTTTGGTGCCACTTAAACAGTGATTTGTGATACGTTAGCAACTATGAAGACACCAAATGAGAAATTTAATATTAACTAATTACTAATGAAATAAATATCTTAAAACATGTGGAAAATACTCTTGTGTTCATTTTAATGCATATTTAATATTCTTGGTCCATACCAGTAAGTGGCTTTTTCCTTAAGGCTATTACAGTTATCGGTATCGATGTTGTTTCTTACATCTTCAGAAATGGCCATCATATCCACAGATAGTTGCCATGATATTGTTCATTGTATTTTAAGTGATGTCTTTCAGACATATTTAATAGTATAAGCTATTCATATGTATGCTCCTAACATCGTGTAACCTTATAACCACTTACATCTTATAAACTCTTTACGTGTCCTAGTTTCTGTAGAATTTGCATATTTTAAGCCGGAGCTTTTGGAGGAGCCGGTGCTTAGTTCCTTCATCAATAATTTCAAGTTAACTTATGCACTTACTTGTAGAGAATTCGAATTGACGTTTATGCATTAAGAAGTAATTGTACAAGTTAGCATGTTTCATTTTGAACACAGATGAGTATATGTAGTTTTAATAAACATGTAAATAATTAACTGCCGGTTAAGATATAATTGAGTTAATAAATAGACACCTGAAAGGTTCTCGCAAATATTAAGATGTGATTAGAGTACGCACTTTTACTTTTGCTATCAAGGCGATATTTCTTCCTCTAAGGCAGCGGTTCTCACTTTTTTCTTTCGCGTATCCCTTAATGAGACAGTGTTCTCGCAATACATATTTCAATGCTTGCATTTTTATACCATAAAGTAAATAAACTGCAATAAATATTGTCAGAATAGTATAAGTTTTACTTTTTCAGATAATATTAATTTTGAGGCGGCTTTAAAGGAATTTGCGATGACCGATTCTGAAATATAATTGTTCTTCTCTTTTTGTTTGGACAAGTAATGTTTGAAGGACACTTGAAAGCCTTTTAAGTGGACTCATATGCTCTCTGTGACTTTGCCTGCAAACTGAAGCTAGTTTTTCTGTCAAGAATTTATAAAGTGGTTCGAAAATTTTGACCTAGTTTATTTTCAATGCATGATTTCCAGAAATCTAAATTTCTCAGTCAATTCAGCATCAGACTCTTTGGAAACAGTTACGGAACTGTACAGTAATCCTAAACACAGTTTATTTTCTTTTAAGAAAAATATCGGATATTTATGCAAGTCCCTTAAAGCCACTAATCATTGTGAATTTCGAAGCTCATCTGAAATGGTTGGTCTTCTCAAACTTACTTGGACACTAAACTGGGACTATTTGCAATAAGTATTTTCTGATCTGTGCAAAGGTCTGCGCAAAGTCATTGATATGAAATGGATCTTAATTATTTATCCATTTAATATCAATGTATCTTTACAATTCGCGAAGCTTTATGCTCAAATTGGTTTGCATTTCGCAATAAAAAGAAAGAGAGCTACATGATTAGCTTGTTTATTCGCTAAATGCTGAAAACAGAATCACTCTAAACGATTTGCTGTAACAGAATGAAACCGTGAGCGGCTATTATGTGATATATAAGGAATCCAATAATATGACAAGTGTCTTCAGGAGTAGCTACAACTTATTACTTTCCTTTCAAGCCTAAATCGGAATAACATGAATAACATTCATGACGGAATTATTCAGTATGATTTTCTTCCTGATGAATGACAAATTTAAAAATTCTGAATATTCTGCTTTTTATTAGCACTTAATTCAAAACTTATTGTCCGTTATAACATATAATATTGCTACGAAGTGTGCAACTGGGATAAGATAGCTTCCCCGCAAAGAGGGGGTACGGTTGCAGAAAGCGTCAGGGAAGGACAGGGTTGCAAGATTTGGGCGCGAAATCATCCTTTTTGCAACGTTTCGATACAAAATTGACGATATGCCACAGACGGAGAGAGAACATTTTAAAACGTATTCTTAACAATTTCCTCGAGAATGTTCTCGAAAGTAGGTTAAAAGTCATATATACCCTGGCTGTATGCTGAGTAGAATATCTCGAGTTCAGTAATAGTGTCTTAAGTACAGAGATTAACTTGAGTACGATAGACCGAGTTGGGAGCTGTACTTTAGTGTTATACCCTTTCTTTGCATACTGCATGTGTTTTTGATTGTTTCAGTGTGTTTATCGTGCTTGTTCTACGACTGGAAACATGTTTTTGGAACTGTCCTGTGTAATCCTGGCGAATAAATGCTCTATGCGATATTTCTTTTAATGCCTTTTGGCCAAACTTGTGGAGTGGATGATCGCCGCAAAAATGACCTGGTTTCTCGAGTACCACGGTCTTATCTGTAACTCTCTGGCGGGCAGCAGGTGGCCTACTTTAGCCAAAATATTAACCCATACTAGACTACTCTCAAAAATTTCCACCAGAAAAATGTTACACTTTACAGATTAATATGAAGTAGTAACACATATAAAATAAAAAGATTCAGATATTGTTTGGATTTTTATTAAGTTACAGGCTGTCATATTAATAGGACAACGGTCCAATACACTAGTAAATTTTACAGAAATTTTGCTTACTTACTCAAGAGCCAATTAGCAATGAAAATTGGGAAAACAGTCTTTACAAATTCTAATATTCCATAATTTGAAAAGATTTGTAGGTTTTCCGTTGCATGTTTTTAACTGGCATAGTCTCTGGCGTCCCGCGGGATTTTTTTACTTTCAGTTGAACTAGAGTTTTTCCTGACACCACATTTAGAATATTTTGATGGCCTCGAAAATAAATACAGCTTGTTGAAACATGAATTGGGACTCACATTTTTTCCACTTAGGGGCTTTGAGGTCAAAATTAGGTTCTTCACAGTTTTTTAAAAATACAATTTTTATGGTTCCTACGGTATAATATATTTCAGTTGCGCCACATAGTACTGATATGTTACAGTTTGTGGCAGAGTCATCTATCTGTTCTCTATCACTAACTGAATAAGGTTCAAGGGAAATAATAACCATTTCAGGCTCGTCAATTTCTCCATCAGAGAAATAATTAATAAATTCAAGAGCCTCTAGACCTGTTACAAATTTTCTTGCCATTTTAAAAATTATTGATCTTTCAAAGGCAATTGCAATTTTCACTCAAATAACAAACAGGGAAGTAAATGATCTACTTTAGAAAAAATACTGTGGATTTTTTTCACCCAAAAGAACAAGCGCAAGTACAGTTCTGTAGAAAAGTCTCATCTGAAGTGACAGTTTTGAATGCCCACAAGGGAACCATCATGATCCAAGGTCAAAATGAAACTTTTCAGGTTAATTTTCTATTTAGAATGTTTACTATTTTATACAAAAGTACACTTGCTGCTACTACTGACAAGGAAATATCACATATAGATTAACCTTCTTTTACTCAGGAAAACCTATTTAGGAAGTTGTGTAACACTTCACTTTGGTAAATCTGAATGTGATCCATGATTTGGATGAATGACGAGAGAAAAAAAGTTCGGGATTGAAACGTTGTCTTATTTACAGGACAAAATGGAAACAAAATAACTTAAAAAGAAAACAATGGTGACAGTGCAGTTTAGATCAGTTTCGCCTCCAATTTTGATGGAGAGCACCTTCGGGAGATATGGGCTCACTCCTCTTTCCCTACTACCAACCTTTCGAGAGGATTTTCCCTCGCATATTTAGAGTTCCCTCATGCCGCACGGACACTATACATTTATCAACATTCATGTCTTCTCCGGGATTCGAGCCCGGGCCTTTCAGCAACGCTAACCACTGTACCGGTTGGGGGCCTTTTTATAACATAAATGTGTATACAATTTCTTCAATAAATATGTTTGAGTGTGGGTTTTAACAAAGCACAAAATGTTTGTGCTTAAATAATGTAATATGTTTGCATATAGAAAAATGTAACATATTTGCATATAAAAAATATAATGTTTGCATATTACATTTTTACATAATAAAATGTAATATGTTTGCATATTTAGACAAAAGATAAAATGTAATTTTTTTTTGGTTTTTCATATTATTATGTTTATAATGTTTCACTTTAAATGCTAACCGTACGGCAATGTCCCTTTAATATCGTCACTACATAAAGGCGCTCGCTAGACATTTGCACGACGGCGCCGATTAGGCTTGGAGCAGGACTGGTTATGCCAAAGTTTATCTATTTGTTTACCATTCTTTACCATTTAAAGAAATTTAATTGGGTCGCCCTATATTTAAGACAGCGGTCCAACACGGGTTAAGGATGATCTTGACAGCCGAATATCTGCTTTGGTGACTCCTCGTCAGCATATAATAAGGTCCGGCGCCCTAAGTTAATTTATAAGCTGATTTCCATGGGAATTAGCGGAAACATGTTTCCCTGGCTACGCTGTTTCCTTAGTCAGCGGTTATGTTCAGTGAAATTTGAAAACTCTTTATCCATATTCAAACAAATTGAATATGGACTTCTACAAGGGGCTGTTTTGCGCCTCATACTGTTTGATATTTATATCAACGATCTGACCAATTCATTGTAAAGCATTCCCGAGAGAAAAACTGCTCTGTTTGCTGATGAAATGTGGGCGAGCGAGCCAAAGTACACCCATGATAGGCTTGACGCTACACTTAAAAAAAGCCCTTGAGCAATCGCAATGTCTGTTAACAAATCCCAAACCATCTGACAGGTTTTTCTCTCCAAATAGGCGTACTTTTGTACTTAACCTTAAATTCCAGGGTACGGCAACTGAAAGAGAAAAATAGTACGAAGTACTATTTAGGTTTAATTCTTGATTCTGAATTGGAACAGACATGTGGATTACGTATGTGGAAAAATGTTAAAAGACTTCTTGTTCTTAAAAGTTTGGTTGGTTTCAAATGGGGATACAGCCGAGACACTTTGAATACTCCCTTCAAGCTTTTCATTCAGCCAGTCTTCAGTTATTGTAACGAAGTTCTGGTCTCTGCCTCTATTAGTAAAATTCAAAAACTTGAAACTATCCAAACCCAAGCTCTCCGTATTATTACGGGCTTTGTAAAAACCAGTCCTGTTCTAGCAATGCAGTGTTTAACTCAAAACCCTCCAGTAAGAAACATAATTAAAAGACGTGCAGTCCTTCTTTATGGAAAGCTGATTTGCCTGTGTAACAATACTTTGTGGAGGGATTACGACGCCAACGCAGAGAGAAATCTTAAAATTCAGAAACGGTTTATACAATATACTTATTCTACAGCCACTGATATGAATGTTTGCCCTTTAGAATATGGAGGGATCTTGGTGTGTCTGAAGCTGGATATGCAGCAATAAGAGTCATATGCGTTAATAACAGTTTCCTGCCATTGTTCTATCTACCACTGAAACCGAATACCCTAGAGACGCATGGTTAAATGTCTACACAGGTGGATCAATGTGTAACGATGAAGACGGAGCAGAAGCCGGTTGTTTTGTGATCTTGTTTCATGCTATGCACCAACCAACAGGTGCTCATTCCACTAATTACGATAGCAAAATAGAGGATATTAATATCGCATTAAAGCAACTGGCTATTTTTCATTCTGCAGAGCTGTTATTTTGTCATACTCCCTGCCTGCTCTTCAATCTCTTGCAAATAGACTATGCATAGATAATACCCGTATTCTGGAGTGCAAGGAGCTCTCAACGTCAGTCTCTTTTTCTTTCCAATGGATCTCAGCTCACTGCGGGATTCCTGGGAACAAGGTTGCCGACTTCTTGGGCCAAAAAGGTGCAATGGTCTTCCAGAGACCTTTAAAAAGCCTCTCATTTCATTGAGTGAAACTCCTGATAAAAAGAAGTTATGCCTACAGGATAAAGCAGAGAGCATTGTATGACACTGCCGGTAAGTCATGGGCCTAACTGGTTGAGGATGCACAGTTGATTCTGGATTTTTCTAGAAGTGCAGCTGTGACACTTTTCTGCCTTACTATAGGCTATGACTGTTTGCCCACATACTTGTATTGGTTTGGGCTTCGTGATTCTTCCTTATGTCCTCTGCGCGAACAACATCAAATTTTTGAGGCTGCTCATATGGACTCATGCTCTGCGCTTGTCATTTTAAACTGTAAAGTTCAGAAATATATTGGAAGGCTAGAGATCTAATGACGTTATAGCTAATCTCTGGGCATTCGTAATAAATAAATGACTGATCACAGCTTAGCGCAGATAATTCATCAACACTTTCTTACTTTCTCGTTATGCAAAATCTGTATCACAATTCTTCAAGATTTTCAAAGGACTTAACAAAGCAGACATTTAGAGTATGTTAAAGTTTTAAGTGTTATGGTGACCAAACCTCAATTTGTAGATAATAACCGTTTTGCGTTCCAAACATTCGAATCTGAAAATAATTTTATTCTTTTCTGCTTCCTACTATACTTTTTCTCGCTGAGTGATGTGCAATTTTAAACATCAAAGCTGCTTTTATACCTTGGTATATATATATATATATATATATATATATATATATATTGCTTAAAACTATTTTCATATGACTTCAAGCCTGACGATTTAGTTTAAAATGTATAAATTAGTTTATAAGCTGTTTCTCCCGCCTTCTTAGCATGCCTTATGGTGTAGTAGAGAGCACGCTCAGCGCATAATTGAGAGGTCCTTGGTTCGAGTCCATGCGAGGACATTGCTCATTTCTCACATCTCCTGCTTCGAAATAACCTAATGACTCTGCAGTGGCGCCTGAACTAAAAAAGGTGGTGAAGGATGATTTGGCGATTGCGCCTCCTAGTCCCCAGTCGCCCTTTAAATGGGGGAGTATATAAGGTATTTCTTCCGCCTTCTTAGCATGCTTTTGTAGTGGGTGAGCATGCTCGGGAAGCTCGTGGCTCGAGTCCCGGCAAAAGCGTTGCTCATTTTTCACATCTTCTGCTTCCAAACTAGCCTAATGACTCTACTAGTTAACTAATCGATTTGTTGATATGTTCATCATTTTATTTAACTTTGTTATTGACATGTTCATTATTTAAAAAAAATAAAAGTTTCTTATTTAAAAATGAATGCTAAAATTAAGGTTCCTGTGAAGAGAGACTTACTAGTTAAAAATCGTTTTCCTTTCTTAACATACGTTAAATACTGAAATTCTATAAATGAAATTAATTAAAAAAATTATTTACAAATATTTAATTATTTTATTGTGTAATTTCAATTTGTTTAAGCTTGTTTAAATCAAGAGATAATGCCAGATAAAATTCTCATATCAGATTTGAATTTTTATTTCTGTTCATCTTACCTTTTCATTCCTGATTTAAACCAACCTTAAATTACATATATGCTTTATACATATATACTTTTACATATATACTTATATATAAATTTATCTGTTTTTAGCAAATAGAACTGCTCTTTCCTTTTCTTTTGTCTTGATGATAAGGAGAAATTTTACTGCTTTAATTGCCTAAATTAGTTATGAAATTTATTCGACTCTTTATAAATTCTTTAAGCTCAAAACAGAAAAATCCATTATGGTTGACCATAGTTTTCTTAATTGAATAAGGCATATTTTCATCGTTCTTATTTTATAATAAATTCTTCATTTACATGTTACTGGCAAACATATGTTTAAGCTTAACCTCTAAGCAAATAAGAGTGACAGTTTAATAAATTTTATTAAGAGCACAATACAGTTTAATTCTTCCATTAACTGTGTGTGGTGATAGCTATACCATTGCTTCTATTAATGTTAAACCCATAATCGTCAAGATATTTTGTGTTGTGGAATAAAACCCCAACTTATTAAATATAAATCTAGGAAAAAATCAATCTTAGGTAGGCTTTGCTTGCATATAAAAACAAATCCTGATAATTTAGCTCACTTTTTAAGCCATACATTTTTACGAGAAAAATTATCGAAAAGAATAACAGATATTTACTATCACTATTATGCTAAATCAACGTCTACTGCATTTAAATTACTGTGCAGTGCAATGCAACTAATGTTCTGGAATTCAAACGTGTATTCTTATGCAAAATTAAACTAAATATCATTCCAGTCTTATGAATAATTTTTACCATATTTTCGGTCAAAAGAAATACCATAAAGAAAACTAATTATCAAATTCAGAAAATTTATCTTAGATAACTTTGAAACCCTTGATTTTGCTCCTAAAACTCTTTATATACTATATACGCTGTATACAAAATTACTATCTGAACAACTGTAAAAGTAAAGACATAGTTTTTTCCTTAGAAAATATCTTGAGAAGCTGTATTTAGAATATTAGATTATGTGCCTGTACCATGGGCCATGGCTCAAATCATAACCGTATGATAATTTGAATACATTGCACTTAGATTAAAATTATGATCAATATAGGTTTAAGCTTTTATGCTGATTTTGTTTGAACTCAGTTATAAATACCACTGATCTGAAATAATACTGATAGTACAGAATATTAAATTTTCAATGTTTTAGAATAGCTTTTCTTCATTGAAGCGGTCTAACCAGCATTTTAGGCTCAACTAAAGAATGTTCTGCAAACTATAATAATATTATCAAATGCATTTTATTTGCACTTAGCTCCTGCGTTAGTATGATGTAACACTGTTCAAATTAAATTCGCTAACACAAAAATTTATAAAACAATAACTATGTTACATAATTATTTTGGAATGAATTGATTAGCAACATTAGCATGTTGGAATATTAAAAAAATAAATAAATAATTATTGTTTCTTATTACTAGAAATAATTGATTACTATATGAATAGCGTCGTTTGTATGGAACAAACTAATGAAATTTTTTATTCTTCACAGCAAAATTATCTTATCTTTTAAGTCCTTCTTTTCGATAAAATTGTTCTTCTGCTGGAATATTTTTAGCTTTAAAAATTCTTGTTGCAATTTAGCACGTTAAAACGCCTCTATACTTTTGTGTTCGAAATGTATTTTTCTTATATTTTAGGTATCGATCTAAAGTCTAGACATTTTTCATTCCAAATTAATACGAGAGATTTAGAACATCATTTTCCGAGGAATCATTCATAAGGATTTAACACCGTTCTAAAATGTCTGTCTGCCGTAAGGGATTGTTGTTTACTGATAAACATGACTTTTTCAACATTATTCATTTAGGACATTCGTTTAAAAGAAGAAGTCTAACAGGAAATGGATGGATACTAATAAATTCTGCTCTGGTTCTAAGATAAAATAGGATGAAAGGTCTTACTACATTTTGCGAAAATCTAACTACGAAATAAGGTAAATCATTTAAAGAAAGCTGACTGTACATGCTAATCTCTCAGTTGTAAAAAATAAAATATGCTGTTGCAGGTCAGAGTAATGCGACTTTGAATCACAGCTAAGCAATATTAGAATGCTTGAAGGTCTGTTTTACATTTCCGGTCAACTTACAGTGTATAAATTGCAATAAAGCCTCCCCCCCTCAAAAAGGTATTTCTTTAAATTTTAAGAATTATAGAGTAGATTACGGGTGTGGGGAGGTTGAAACAGTAATTTCATTGAAAGTTTGTTTTAAGGGATAAAAATAATGGTAAATCTTGATTGAATTACAAATATAACACATTACAAGCTTATTTTTGGAATATGAGTATATGCATATATTCAGTGATACTCCCAGGAAAAAAACAGACTATACTAGACAGCTACTAGTCAAAGAAAATAAAAATTGAGTAGAATATAAAATTTAGAAACAGTAACCTGATTTATAGAAATTTTATACATCAATCAGTCTGTATCTTTTCCCTCCTTTTGTACAAAATAGGAACTATTTCAGTCGCTATTGAAATTTTTGAGCCAAGAGTTTTGCAAATTTCCCAAGGGAGTTTATGCAAAGAATAGGACAAAATGGTAGAACCCTTCATATAACAGTTCAACACTGCTCTGTGTATCTCGCAGCAGAACAGTTACACCAGTTCTGGTTTGGATGCTATTATTATCAGACAAATTTAAAAGTTGAAGTTCTTGATTAAAAATTAGAAAGTGAATTCTGTAATATTATGCATTGTAAAGAAGCTAATACTCGTTGCTTGAAGAACTAAAGCTTTTATTGGGGATACAGTACGTCGTGTTTAAGATGGATAAGATGTTTGGCTCTCTTACCAATGAAATGCAGAATAATGAAATAATGATCTTGTTCGCCCTTGATTCAGTAATCTTCTACAAATGAATTTGGCTAACGATTTTGTTAATAAAATTATCACTATGATATAGTTTGCTTAAGTTACTGACTGTCACATTTTGAATGATGATTACACTTAAAATAATTGTTACTTATATAGACATTGTTCTATAGAAACATTCAGCTGAATTGCAACGTAATAAATTAGCTCAAATAAGATTGCAATATGGAAAACGTAAAATACGAATACAAGAGTGATAAGAAATTTGCACTACATCTGAAGCAAATTTACGTATTATTCGCTTCCTTTATTTTAACGTCTTGAAGCTGGCCTTAGCCATGTTTTAGTTACAAACACGCGTATTATTTATTTATTTTACAATCAAGATTTTTTTTTCTATAAATGTCACTTCTTTGTTAAAAATGGGATACGTCTGTCTTAGTGTGTAAGTTTCTCTTAATGATAGACTTAAAGCAAGAAGAATCAGCATAATATTCGGAAGTTTTTAAAACTAGTTTCGAAAGTTTAAATATAGAACCTTGTTCTTCACTTGCACAAGTGCAGATGACGAAACAGAAGCCAGTGCTCAACTGAAGCGATAAGACTTAAAGGAAGGAAATCAAGTTACTGGCACCATATATTTATGAAAAAATGAAAGCAATTATGAAATAATTTTCTTAAAACGGAGGGTAAAGACAAATTGAAATTCGAATCATTAACTAGAAATGAAATATTTTTTAGAATGTGAAACACCTGTGCAAAAATCTAATTCTCTGACAGAATGTATTTTTTGAATAAATTTGGCTGCAGAAAAATAAAATATGCGATTTTCTGACCAACAGTATAGAGCAACAGCGAGTTTATGTGTTTCTTTTTTCCTTAGATATCCTTCATGCTCCTTAACGCGAAATTTTAAGACTTTCTTAGTTTGACCAATGTAAATTAAACCATATTGGCAAGAAAACCTATATATACCATAGGCCTTAATATCCTAATTTGGGTCATTATGTATGGAAATGCTAATTTTATTGGCAAAATATAAATGACCAGAAAATTAAATTTCTGTAGAATATGCGCAACTTTAAACGAGAAAGTGCTTTTTCACATTTTGGGATGAGAATGTTTTAACCGCTTTAAGTATAATTTAGTTCTTAATCAAGAACCGATTTGGAGGAGCAAATCTGAAGGGCATGGAAAATGAAGAATAAAATGAAGCTAACTTCTGTTTAGTCAAATAAATTGATTTGAAGTGTGATGGAAGGCAAACAGATTATGGTTTACGGTAAACAGTAGCACTCAAGTTGGATAATTTGCTTATGACCAAGAATTCAGAGGAACGAAAGAGAACTGGATGTCTCATTAAAATCGAACTGACTAGCAGGATTAATGGAATAAACTGATAAAGCCTTAAAACTTCGCATTAAAAATATGAGTCATGTGTTAAGAACCATGAATTCTCCCTTGCTCAGTACTGTTGATCAGAAAGTCACATTTTCCATTTTTCTGCCGTACAGGGTATGGGGTATAACAAAACAAGGCATGCAAAAAATTGTCGCAAGTATAAAATTAAAAAAAAAAAAAAAAAAAAAAAAAAAAAACGAAAAATATAATGGCTCAGTAATTGTAACTTCGTTTGAAAGCTGACACAAAAGTTAAGTAAGTTAATAGCAAGTTCATTTTATGAATTGATGAAAGGGTTATCAGAATAATAATAATAAAAATAAATAAGTAAAATCCGAAAGCATTGAGATTTTGTATTACTTCTAAATGGGTGGTTTTTATTTACAGTCATATACACGTTTCGAAAGTATTTGGGCTAATACCACTTTGAGTTTAAATATTTATAAAACAACATATTTCCGATAGGCAGTTTCGCGCACTAGAGATAAAAATGTTTTATTCCCTACAGTGTTGCCACTACTAGTTCTGAAATTTTTGAGTTTTTTTAATCAAAAATTTTTTTAAGTTTTACAAAATATGAAATAAACAATAAAATAAATTCAAAATTTGGACTTCCATGTGCCCATATTCCGCTGGAGGACTATGTTTTTCAAAATTTGATGACTCCGTTACCGTTAGTTTTGCATAATGCGAGACATTTATGCAGATTCTTTATTATTTAGTTTCTCGTATTCTCTATCTTTGACGCATTCTCTATATTTTTATGATTTCTTGGAGTTTTTTGCCATGTTGAGGCTCATTTCTACGTTGCGTTTTAATTTTTGCTTATTTACTGAGTGCGATATTTTTCGAATTTCATTCCAAATATCTTTCAACCTTGAGTAAAGTCTAAACGAACCTAATTTGCTTGAAATTATATGACACATTAATTTATATTTAATAGTTTAACCTATTTCTTTATAAAAAAACTGACTTAGAAGGATTATTGAACACAAACCAATAGAAACTTTCTATCAAACGGATCTATCAGAAACTATCAAAAATCCTGTTGCTAATGGAGATAGGACACTAAGTTTGTAATAAAGATTTCTAATATTCTTAGTTCGACATTCTTAATTTATTTCTTTATTCATGTACATTTTTAAGATGCAGAGCCATCCTCTGTCTATCGATACTGAAGAAACAATATTTTACCTTTCCATCGTATCAACTTATCCCATAAAATATAATAAATTATTCTTGCAGATGGAATATTAACGAAAGCAAATGATTTCGCAAAGCCAGTAGCAACTTCAGAAACGACTTCAGAATAAATGAATTATCAATTATCGTGAATCTTCCTTTTCTTGATAGGCTCATAAGTCTTCATGTCGTTAAAAGGTTTTCAACTCTTTTCTTAAGAGTGACAGTCTTTAATATCGCTTAGCAGATAATGGAAGAACATTGTAGATAGAAATTTGGTCCAAAGAAATGTAGAATATTTTGTCGCATGGGTGGAATGTGAATGCCAGGAAAGGTGACTCTTTTTAAGGGAGATACATCTTGTTTGAGTTATGACCTGTGCGTTTCAGAAGTCTAAGGGTGCAATATTCATGTGGCCTTTTTTAGTCACAGTAAATCTCACGCAGCTCTCGCAAGCAGATTACCGCTAATTACCTAACAAATTAAATGTCAAATTAATTAATGGAAGATTAATCTTTGTAGCTTCGACTGTCAGTAAAACACATTTTGCTTCGTTAAATAAATGTAATGACTTGCAAAGTTTGTAAGGCAGTGGTTTTTAGTTTTCATAATGAAAATTACGTTCGGGCTTCTAACAAATTCAGTTCCAGAGAAAATCAAAGAAAGAAATGTAAATACACTAAGAGTTTCGTAATAGGTGTTTTCTTCACGCATGTTTTGACTTGAATGCCTTTATTATTTCTCATTAATTTTGTAGGGAAGTAATAAATTAGAATAAGTACATTTGACTAATTTCCCATTTCGTTTCTTTGATGAAATTGTATTCAAATAGTTAAGAATAATTTATAATTAATACTTAATTGAAAACTGAACTTCATAAAGAAGTTGATACATATATTAAACAAAATTTTGAAATATGTTACAAAAAGTACTGTAAAATTTAAAATGTTTCATAGCATTTTAATCATTAGGGAACAAAGAGTTTCCTTTTAAGTAAAACATTTATGTTCTTTAGAATGTACAGTATTTTTTGCAAGTGTTTCTCAATATTCATTAACAACGAAAATATTTCATTCTTAAGTAATTAACTTTTCTAATTCATTTAAGACCTCATTAAAATATAAGTACTCTTTAATTACTATATTGTTTTGCGTATTATATTTATTTTTAAGTATTATATTTGGCTTACATGTACTTTATATAGCCCTTAATTTTGTGTTACATAGTCTGACATATGTTATAATTTTATCATTCGCAAGGGTCAAGAATTTTAACTACAAACACAAAAGCAACTAATTTAGTTCAAAACATATTTTAAATTTATTTTTTGCTAATCCATAGGAATTTCCAGCAGAAAAGACATTTTGTATCCTTTGAAAAGGCAACCAATAAAAATAATTCTTAACTTTATTTTTTGCTATCCAATAGAAATTCCTTTCGTCAACAATGGCCGTCATATCAATGCGTTCATCATATGCATATCACAACCTATTAAATTCCCTGTACTGTAGGGTTTATATTTATTTTAACTAACATTTATTTTAAGTTTAAACTATCTTTCCTGTCAAGCTTACTTTCCCCTGGAACTGCCAATGCCAGAGTATGTAAATTTTAGTAGAACGCGCAAGGATTCAAATTATCAGCGGAAGTATTCTGAGTTAAATAGAAAGGAAACGAGTTCGAGGTGTGCTGTTCTTACTTCACGAGCGCGGAGGTAGTTAGCCAGAAATTGAAGAACCCTGCGTTTCGGCCTGTGTGCTTGCCTGGAAGAATTGTTAATCGTTCAAGTGATCTTCAAGTTTGCTGAATTAGCAGCGGTGTTGTAAAACGCGGTGAGGTTAGTTACTTTTAGAGAGCCTCGTAGTTAGAGTCTTGTCTTTAGTTTCTTTTCAGGTTATTATTTTTATTTGACCGCCGAGTTGGCGTAGTTTGTGAGCGTCAAGATCACGCACTTTTAATTTATTACGTTGAATAAAAAGGGACTTAAACCCTTAACAAGACTCTGTCTTTTATCCAGTTTCAACAGTCACCTCTTGGTTGCGTGCAAGTTGGAGGCGCGCAACGCTACAGTACTATGCTAATTCTCAAAAGATTTCATTTAAAATTTCTAATTTTAAACAATGCAAAAACCTTTATTTTTAGCCTCATGCAGAAGGTTTCAATATAGAATACTAATCGAATATTATTAGTTAATAATAGTCGCATTTCTCTGTTACATCCATTTGTCATCTCATAATCAGATACTTTAAAGCTTGGTGTGGTATATGTGATTATGGCAAAACACTCTAGGGATATCTGCTTAAAGGGAGTGATGCTTTCGTGAAAGACTTTCTAAGGGAAGTCCCGTATCCATGTTACACATAAGGGCATGAAAACTCCTATGCTGTCAGCTCGCTCGCCTAGAATCGAAAAAAAAAAAACCCAGGTCGAATTAATAGTACTCAACAAATTCAGTATTTTGCCGCCGGTGGTTTCAAATTTATAATTGCATCCTATTTGTAGAACTGACAAAATGTTACGTCCGTAAAACATTATTTAAAGTTAATCCAAATGACTTTCAAAATATGAAACTTTATACTTTGAATATGCCAGAAACCTTGCATAAAATGTATATTTGTACATATTCACCCACAGACCTTTGAATGGCATATGCTGCGTAACTACAACTAATGGACAAATTAACCGGTGATGAAAAATACGGGTATTATAAATCTAGAAGAAAGGAATAATGAAATTCTTAATTGCTTAAAATTTCCTATAAGATACTTTAACACGTACGGCCAGGTTAGTGGGGGCCAAAATTGTGGACACTTTTGGAAATTTTTATGCTTTTGAACTTTATGTGCTTATAGAAAACGTTACATTTCACAAAATGTAAACTTGTATATATCATGTTAAAGAGAATTTATTACTGAATTCAATACAAAACACAAAATTCAATTATTTGCAATAGAAAAAATGTTAAACGATAATAGTATCGATATACATTAGATAGTGATGATTGCAGTGAGTTATCAGTACTTAGTAGGGTACCCTTTATTTCTTTACAGCTTCACATCGACGTTTCATTGATCTGACAAGAGTTTTAAGCTCTTCTTTCGTTATTACATGATGCCAGGAAACAATTATAGCCTCAATTAGTTCCCTTTTATTTGATGGGCGCCTCATTCGGAAAAGAGTTTTCAAATGGTGCCACAAATTTTCGATAGGATTGAGGTCAGGACTGTTTCCTGGCCATGACAACAATTTAATGCTCTTAGTACGAAACCACTCTTTCGATATTTTCGCCGTGGCAAGGAGCAGAATCCTGCTGAAAAATAAACGAAGCATTGTTGGGAAAGAGATCTCTGATGGAAGGTATAACGTTTGGTTCTAGAATAGTGTCAATGTATTTTCTGGTATTCAGTGTCCCATCGATGATATGAAGGCGACCAATACCATCTGCTGACATGCGTGACCAAATCATAACACTAACTGGGTTCTTCACTGTTGCTTGAATGCGGTCAGGATATAGCTCTTCTTCCTAATCTACGTCTTAGATATTTTCGCCCATCACTACCGAATAACGATATCTTAGTTTCATCACTCCATATAACTTGTGACCACTGATCATCTGTCCAATTAATGTGTTCCTTTGCCCACTGTAGTCTTTTTTTTCGTTGCTGAAAATTAAGATAAGGCTTTTTTTGTGGAACTCTCAGTTTTGTGGAATTTTGTGGAATTTCTCAGTCCAATTAATGTCGCCGAATTGATGTTCCTAGGTTTTCACCAACACTCTCAATATTGACATTTATGTCAACATGTTGTTAAATGTCTTCAATATTGACATTTGAACGGCTTGCTTTTGGACGACCGGTGTGTTTAGCCTCTGCAGCTGATCCAGTCTCCACGATTTTTTTCAATTAATCTTTTCACGGTTGACGAGGTTAAAACACTATTTTTACCATATTTTGTATAAAAGTTTCGAACTGTGGCCCCTAAACTTTCATTATTTTTAAAATATTATTCAATAATGAAGACACGTTGTTGTTTCATATAACGCTTCATTTTTACTAACTCTAAACTCTCGGCTTTCAAACTGTTCTTTTTTCCGGGTTGGCAACAACTTAATACAAAAATGGCGCCAAATTCAAATTTTGCGTTAATTTTGGGACACCCTTTATAAAGGCAGCAAGCCTCCATTCATGTATATATGTAAATATCTCTAAACTAACTAACGGATTTTGCTAATTTTGTACTAAGATACCCAAAATATTGTAAGTTGGAGCACCCAACACAAATAATACACTAATACTAAATTTGTTTATTTATGATAAGGCTAAAAAGATAAACAACCAAAAAAGGGCTCTGGTGCAACAATCAGGATGGCTTGACTGACCTGTAGTGCCCACTGAGAGATAAAGCAGGCGGAATAATAATAAATAAATAAAATATATGCATGTTAAAAATGGGCTCTTTCAAAATACAATTTTTCTTTCTCCTGAAAAAAATTACTATCCTAATTTTTTTTTTGTAGGACATTTATTAATCCCAATATATCTCGTGTCATCTATTATGTTTTGCTTTCTTCTACTGAAATTTTTAACTTCAGATTGTAGAATGATTATTAACCCTTTCTTTTCTTGTTACTGAAGGAAATAAGTTCCAGATTGAAAAACACTTATATATATATATATATAATTTAGATGCATCTGTAATACTGAAAATTCGTAATATTAGTTTCAAGACTTGTGAAATTAATATTTAGTCAAAGATTTAAAAATGGTAAAAAAAAAAAAAAAAAAATTAGGAATCCAACGAATATCCGGCAAACATCCGGCATGTTTCGCTTAAATGCTGAATCAGTGTGAATGTCAGCAGTCGGGCATTATGATACCTGGAAAATTAAATATGTTAAAAAAAACCTGTTTTTCTCTTTTCTTTCTTTATTTTTCTTTTCCCGCTCCCAAGTTCAAAGCTTTTTTTCAGATTATTTTAGTATAAAAATACGGCAAAATTAATTTTAATTAAAAAGAATAAAACCAAAATGTTGTGCGAATTAGATAAATCTTTTTATATATGAAAAAACGTAAAACATTTTTTTTTCTTATTTTATGAAGTGACTAGCATCTATTGACACGCATTCTTCATTGCTATCTGAATTATTCTATGCATTCTCAGGACAAATGGATGAGCGGAAAAGTTTCATTAGATAAATTTCATTAATGTTGAAGACTTCGAAAAGGGGTTAGAATGTCATTACAACTGTAGATTAATTGGTTCTCCGAAATATGTTCAGTTAGAATATAACCAGACTGATTAGTGGCCGAAGGCAATTAATCAGTCCTTTTGGATCTAATGCATCTTACGTCATATTTGAAATATCGCTTATATAAAGAAGTGGTGTAAAATAAACTTTTAGTTCAGTTTGTAGTGAAAAGAACATATTTTTTAATAATTGTACTTAAACCAAGAGTGTAATACTAGTAAATTTTATCGTCTTCGAACACTTACACTCCTGTATGGTACTTAGCCATTTTAAGCAGTATCTGTACTATTTAAATCGAAACATATCTGAATATTTACGATCAAATGCTCAAATATATGTAAATTAACTGGATTTTAATTTTGTTATTTATTTCTTGTGTCTCTCCCTTTTGAAGAAATAACACAGTGTTTGAATACAAGTACCAAGTATTTTTACTTTTTTTAAGAGGCAATATATTCTCGCTCTTAAATGAAGAACTTATTTTATTCATAAACGTAATTTAATCTGCGTTCGTGTTTCTTCGTTTAGGAATGTGTAATATTTAATAAACTTAATTTCTCACGGCTATTTTTATTTTTTAAACCTTTTTCAATAATTCTTGGCCTTTTTTTTTATCATGAAAGCACAGTTGCTGAGCTACTGCCTTTCATATTTGTATATATATAAAATATACAGTAAAATTATTGCAGAAGGAAGTATACATAAAACGCAGCGTAGATAGATAAGATAAATGCATCCAACTAGCTCCCAGTTTTCAATCAAATAACAACTCAAACTGTTCTCTACCTTTACAATTTTGTACAACCTTTGTTTATGTGGGCGTACTTTATCCTGATTCATCCAAGCCTTAGTAGCAAATTATTATTTGAAAAAAGGGGTTTCGCTATCTAACAATTAATAATTCCCGGTACTAAGAAACGTTTCCATAGCACATTAAGAGAGATTAATAATTTAAGCAACTGCATTTTGAATCCGTTATTAAAATATTATCGTAAACTTAATACTCAAACACTTAACAAAAACACAATATATTTTTTTTTCTTTATAAATCTTACTTATTCTTTCTCTCTTTTATGAAAACATTTTATGAAATTAAAACTTTGATCTGCTTTCTTCGAATCAAATAAATTATAGTTTATTCACGACTCTGCAGACAAAATCCAAATTCTTACGCTCAAAGAAAGTTTCTAATTAATCGGATGACTAAGAATTCCATTACAGTTATATTTCCTTGCATAATTATTGCTTTGGGATTGCAATTCGAGCGTGTTTATTTTATTTAACTTTACAAAGTAATTTATTTTTATTTGTGGACGGCAAAAAAGATTTTCATATTACATAGTATTTTAATTAAATCTGCTCTTTGACTGTGACACGGTTAAACTCTTTTCTTTTACATCAGTTTTATTTCGATTATTATTTTAATTCTTTTCCTTTTCTGTAGGATTTGTCCTTGAAGTTCGAAGGCGATAAATATTTCATACACAGAAAGCATTTCCTTTTAACTAAGAGCTTTAATACTGATGGAACAACTGAAGAATTTCAGTAGAAAGTGAAACTGCGTGCTTTGACAAAAAAAAAAAAAAAAAAAAAAAAAAAAAAATATTTAATTTTTTTTAATCATGGATTAATTTCGATAATACTAAAGTAATATTACGATAGTAGTTGAATTTAAATTTAAAAGATGTTTGTTAGCAAATGCGCAGTATTTAATTAAATATGGTGTTACTCATGATTTCAGGGAATATTTTAAGAATTCATAATAAATAAATTGCGCAGCAATTTCAAATTTTAAATTATCGAAATAAAGGCAATCTCATCAAATTTTGCCACATGTTTGATAAATGTTCAATATTTCCACCGACAGTAATATACAACGCAGTTAATATCTATGCGAAAAACGTTTCAAATAAAACAGTAGACGTATATGCGACAACTTATTTCAATTCACATACTTGCCAGAAATCTCAATTCGTCAGATCCACAGGGTCTGTGATACCATTTTCATGGTTCTGGAGATTAGCAAGAAGCGGAGATAAAACTAGAGAATCCTGGACAAACCTCCGACCATACATCACATGCATTAAATCCGACGAATGTGAGAGCACCTAATTAAAGTGAAATCTTCTAGTCATATCCTTCTTAACTACAAGTTTTTAATTTTGCGGTACTGTCTCAAATGGTATCTTTCATCGTAGAAAATGTTGAATGGATACTTTGGCAAATGCTTTAGATAATGGTCTCTCTCGTAGTAAATATAAAGCAAATCTCTGCAGGTGATCCCTATTTCAGGCTTGGGCATTGTGAGATATCTCCGTATTTAGAAAAGGGAGTAACTTATACAGAGCACAGTCGATAAGACGTGTAATTAGTAACATGACCTGAAACCCCGCGAAACCTCAACTCGTTATCAGAAAGACGGCCTCTACAACACTCTAAACATAGAAATAATCCTATCATGGGTACATTGTATGATGGTTATCTGTTTTTCCTATGTTTGTATGTTTCCTACATTTTCTTTACGTTGAGTACTTTACATGTTAGGATATTATCTACTTTATTTATATAGGCTAATTATAATCATCTTTATGCAGTTATAATTATTAATACAGCTATTGTAGTACGTTGCTTGATATGCTGTGAACCACTTTCGCTTCATGGGATCTAAACTACTAGCAGATCAGATTTATGATGTCGAATAATAAACATATTCAATTTATATGCTGAATTAATTAGGATTTAGGCAAATATGCGGCTTAAGTATGTCTAATAATTCCTGAATAAAGATAATCCGACAAGCAACTCATCTGACAACTCATCCCAGACGTAAGTATCGACAGTAAATCATATCGCCAATTTGATTTGTTTTATGTTTAAACATATTCTATTACTCAATCCAATCGTTATTGCTGTCTTCAGTTCTTAATAATTCCGTTCATAATATTCAGATCACCATACTTTGGTGGACTGTTGGAAGCTACCTGAATATAAACACTAAATTCCAAGTTATATATGATAGGTAGGAAAAGGCATTTACTCCAAATTATTTTGTCTGTTTAATTCTTTCACAAAGGAAATTGGGAAAATCATAATGGTTATTGAACAGCAGAGTGTACGAAAAGCAAAAATTTTATTTAATTATTATGATTGTTAAAATGTTACATGTTAAAATTTGCGTAGTATATCTTTATGCTCAAATTATAGATTTAAAGTCAAAAGCCGGAATTTAAAGCAGTTCACACAAAAATATATCCTATGTTCATTGAATAAAACATTTAACAATTACTGTGATACAAACATCAAAATCATTATTCGTTTTCGAGCCTTTTACCTGAAACTTCACAGTACCTTCAAATCACCTGATTTAACGGTGGAGTTATTAAATTCACTGTCATAACTTAATTCTCTGATCTGTTTCGAAAAGTTTCTTCTCTTGTAAAGTCTTGAGATATTTGAGAGTTTTAAAATTCTAACAAGTATGTTAAAATATATCTTACATCATTATTTTAAATAAATGCATTCAAGAATGTAAAAAGCATTAAAACTACTTCGAATGCAAAATCCGATGAAATATTCTATGTTTATGTATCACAACTATTTGTATGCACTGCATAATAAAATCGAAAGCTATACAGTAAATTGTAAATCTAACTGAAAGTATTTCCGATCATCATTATGTACTTAATCATGGTTAGGTGGATGGAAGATAAATTACAAAATGGTGAAAAATCATAGCATGGTAACGCACATCGTCTGATATAGATTTTACATTATATTAATCAAAAGCAAACAATTGCTATGTTTAATTATGGAGGAATAATAGTTTTTCGTATATCGGAAATTATATTGTTGAATGATCAGGTAATCTAATATAATGTGGCTTTATGACAAAAACTAAATTATTAATTATGTAGGAAATATGTATAGTCATGTAGCATCGCACGTGATCCATATTATATGTCTAGAACATGTAACATTGTTCGTTAAGTATAAGAAAAAGATTATAATAGGGATAGATAAATAACAAAAAGGAACATAACCTAATCGTGCAAATTGAAATTAGTTTCCTGCCAATCCAATACATTTAATGAAATGATTTAAGATCATTTCGTATTACTCAATCAAGCATGAAAATGTTTTTTCAACGTAATGTTCAATTTTACTCTTATAATAAGCTATTAGAAGATGACTGAATTATTAATCAAAGGGAAAAATAATTCTTACGAGATTCTACGGATTGCCCGATGTTATGTACGAATATTTGTAAAATGCTGCCTTTTCAATAAAAATAGAACCATAAATTAATGTACAATCACAGAAAATATTTTTCACGTCGATGTAGCAGAAATGCATATGTACAGATAAAGATATCTATGCAACAGACTTTAACGCTAAAGTTAAATGAAATGATTTTGAGACTTTTTGTTCTATCTCAAGATGTACCTTATTTTATCTCATTATCAGTATTTTTTTTATTCAATCGCTGAATTTTATTTCTTGTAAGAATAGAGAGAAAATCACCTCTAAGACACTATTATGACACTAAGGGTGACACGCTTATTTGACGAGATGAAAGGCGAAGTCAGTCCACGACGCCGTGTCAGTCGAAATTAGTTCAACTCTTTCAAAACAATCCCTATCAATTTACAGGCAGTGCTTCTGAATTTCTACAAGTAGTGTGGTATCATGAATTGGTAATTGCCATCGATAACGGCTTACTCGTTCATGCAAGACTGTGTCCATTCTCCTCTAACTAGAAATCAATTGAAATGCCAAACCTGGCATTGTTTTGAGAGGGAAGTAGACATCTAAACGTGCATCACCGGTGGGTTGGATTGTAATTAGCTGTCTTTCTGATTGTTAGGTTGTACAATTATCTCCCATTGTCCTGGTTTCCAAGTGGAAATGGAGAGTTTCCTATATCATTTGATCACGGGATTAGATTACATTAGACTTATAGCGATACGACTGATATATTCCTTAAATGATTAGAAGATCACATTACTTATTAATGTAACAAAATGAAATTTTTTATGACCGTCTTAACTCCGCTGGAATTCTTTAGATATTTATTCGTGACATTTGAATGGAAACTGTAAAATTAAAATGTTTCAAAATATGCAAAGCATGTTTTTCTAATTCTTTTACCTTCACAAATTTCTAGATATTTCAATGAAACATTTTACTCTTTTAATTGATTGCAAAATTGAATTAACCCGCGGGAAAGCGCGTGGGGTGTATCATACCCCACCCCTACATAAAAGTAGAATATTCCTAACTTATGAAACTGAAATTCTGTGCTGCATTCAGTAGCTGAGTTTCTAGTTGTGGTTGACTTTCAGAACCCTTTTTCTTTGTCTGTGTGTTTCAGAAAAATATTTATCGGTAATTTGTTGGAACTGGGGTATGACACACCCCACGCGCCTCTCCGCATAAGTGTTTTTCTGACTGAGTATTTAGTTCAGAAATTTATTTCTAGAGTGTAACAGTAAATATTTCTACTCGCAAGTGATTTTAAAGTACTTGACATTAAATTCTTAAAAATTTCTAACCGCATTATGGTAAAAAGAATGACTTCCTATGAGTTGGAGATGCAACGCCTGTGAGATTTATTACGAATATTTGCGATGAAGATTAGATTTCGGAAACTGAAGATGAAACTAGGAATATTTTCTACACTGTTTTGGTTTCGAAAAAGATAAAACATTAATTCCTGATGTTCCTAAAAAATGAAAAACTGTTCTTATGCTTTCAACATTATATAACGATCATACTATAGATGATACTATTGGAGAAAATACAACGTCAGGTATTATATGTTTTTATAATATGACTAAAGGAGCAGTGGATATGGGGGATGAAATGTCAGCCAATTATTCAATTGCCAGAATAACAAGGAGATTGCCAATGGTAATTTTCTTTCCTGCACTGAATGTTGCTGTAATGAATGCTTGAATTATATTGCATTCAACTGCTAACCCACCAACCAGAAACAGAAGTCTGTTTTTGAAGGACTTAGCATTAAATTTAATGAAAAAAAGTATTGAACAAAGATCAAAGTATAATACTTTAACAAGAAACTGACGTACTGCATGCAGAACAAAAGCAGAAGTTTCGACGAAGAATTAAAACGAATACATGAAATTCGAAACAACTAAGTATGAAAGATGTCATAAATTGCCCTCGCGTTAAGGACAAAAGAATGTGAATGCAATGTTTAAAATGTGAAAACATTCTGTGCCAAGAACACATGAATGTATTTTGTTCAAAGTGTAAAGAAATAAAATAAGCATTGTGTATTAAAGATGCAATGAAACTTAGAGGCATGATGTTTATTTTTTTATTATTTTCATTTATCTTAAGTTTAACTCTAAGATTATTTTGGAAATTAATTTTTTGAAACTCAATTATTATTCACGCATTTATAATACACGAGAACAAGAAACCCAGCTTTAAAACTAAATAAAACTATTTTTATCGTATTTTAAATATTGGGGTATGTGATACCCCACGCGCCCACTCTAGTAACTTTTCTTGGTGCGACCTCCGACGGGTTAATTTTAACTCGTAGCAAAAGCAAAGCTATAATAAGTCGCATGTACTTCTGCGTAATGCATAACATTAACTTCGGAACCTCCCCAACATTGATTTTGCTCATTAAAATGAAATATGTTTTTACAATTCTAATATAATATTTGAACTTACAATACAAATTTTATGCTTATAATTCAAGCTTAGTTTTAATTGATATCAAAAAAAGCAATTAAATTTTTATACGAAATAATTAGAATTTTGAACAAATAAAGAAATTTTTGATAGAAACTTATGCTACACCAGCGGCCGAGTGATAAAATCGCTAAACTTGAGTAGTTCGGTCCGGAGCTCGAATCATGACAAAACGGCTGGCTGCATACGCTCGGGCGTGGCTTTTCCTATGGGCAACTCGTATACGAGCCAATGACCCCATAAATCCCTCCATGAAGGTATCTCTCGCATTAAGCAGATATCTCTCGAATGCTTTTCCATCATCAAATAAAGCAAAACAAGCCTTAGAATCCTACATAATTTGTTCTTTGTTTTGCCAAATAATATACTGTCACATTAGGTATGCTTCAGACAAATTTCTGATTTATTTTCACAAAATGTATATTTTCACTCCTGAAACATATATCATACATATTATCATCTGGCTTTCATGTGCATTATTTTCAAATCATGCAAAAATAGCATATGATGTACGTATACATCTTTAAAAGCTTTAAAATAAAAGCTTTTATATGATAAAAAATAATTTGAAACTTATTCTGAGAGTGCGATGCAATTATATAGCAAGCGTTCAAAACTTTTAAAATTTTTCACTTCCCTGCATTTAAAAATATTTTTTAAAGTTAAAAAAAGAATTAATAAATCTCCCTCCATATGTAAGAAGAAACTGAATTTAAATAATCCTAACTTTCTTCGATAAACCCGATACTTTAGATTTTGAAGAAAAATTTGAGATTAATATCGAAGTTATAAAACATTTCTGTAGTTTTAATGATAACTGAAATACTACACCATTTCCAAATATTCTTTAAAATATCAGAATTCAGACATTTTAATGGATTTCTATGATCTTTAGAAACTTCTGACTGGACTGATGTTTAAAGTTGACAAGTGCGAAGAGAGTATAGGAAGAGATTTCAAGTTATCGACTGGAAATAATATAAAACGATTTTCTTTAAAAAATAAAATGTAAGTAAGCATTTTTATTTTCATTCAAGAATTCTGAAGTGTTTAACAAAACTTGGTTTGATTCGTGATATTGGTTAAAATTCCGGCTGCAATATAAAATTGAAATCACAAGAATAATTCTTTCTTAACTTGAGAAAAGGATGATGTTTTCATATACTGATTACTAATTATTGGATATCTAGTTTGTTTAACTAATTAATTATTTCTAAGGTAGTATGGCATTTGGTTAATTTTTTCGGAACAATTCTAGCTAAGAACTCTAAATAAACACGCAGAATTAAAACCCAGCAAGATAAAAGATATTCCAACGTCAGACTGATTTGCAGCTTCAAATATAACAGACGAAAGCTATCACTGTAGATAAGATAATAGGCAGCCTTCATTAAGAGGGTTTGTGTATAATTTCATTACCATAATTTTCTTAGGTTCCAAGGGAATACCACTTTGTGTTTCATACTTTGTACAAGTTTTAATGTAACGCCCAGGTTCCCTTACAACACCATCTACAAAATCATACCTTGTCTTAATACGCTTAGTGAACTTTACCTTAATCTAACAAATTTAAATCAAGTCTAATATAATTATTTTGTAAAGTTTTAATATTTTAATTATAGTAAAGTTTGCTGTTTGTTATCGTTTCTTACTGCTCATGTATATCATTGCAAAACTAAATAGAATTGGGATAGAGCTATATTTATGTTGAGATTTAAATCTGCTAGTTTTAATCTGCTTTACTGGAAGATTGCTATACTGGCAGAACTTTGATCTATGAAGTCACCAGGTGGTAGAAGGAAGTCAAGTGATGTCCACATCATATTTAAAAAAAAGTTAAATAATGCCTTTCCAAAATTGGCAACGAAAATACGAATTCTAAAGGCGTAAATATCAATTTGTTTTGTTATTATTATATAGCTTCAATTATTGTTTTTGTAGCTTGGAATTTTATAAAATAATTTGGCTCT
Source organism: Stegodyphus dumicola (assembly GCF_044657685.1). Lineage (NCBI taxonomy): Eukaryota > Metazoa > Arthropoda > Arachnida > Araneae > Eresidae > Stegodyphus > Stegodyphus dumicola. The sequence goes on along the minus strand of NC_140776.1, from coordinate 4,708,596 downwards.
TAGTTTTTTTTTATACTATTGAATACTAGGTCGTATCGCAGGTAATATACCTGTGATTAATCTGATTTAATTTACTTTTAATAATTATGCCTATAATTTCATTTTATCAAATGCTTCCTGATAAGCTTCATTTTATATAAATTTTGTAATTTTTTTTCGCTTGGTACGAAGCCGTTTCTCTGCTACTTCCTGTTTATTGGAGTCGGGGAAAATTGTCTATGACCAAGTGAAAGCAGTTTTCATTCCTGCAATAAAAATTTATATAAGATACTTTTATAACCTTTTCATGAATTTTAGATTTAAATTTTTATTCAAAGTCATTATTTTCGTCTACAGCTTTCAACTTTCCAATTTCGTAGAAGACCATTCATTCAAATGTAATAAAATAATAATTAGATCACTATACCCTTATAATTAGACCATACCCTTATAATTATACAATATTAACCCTTATTACCCACCATACCGAGTTTTACTTGAAGGAATTTTATCCAACATGGTCCATACTATGCTTGTACGTACATCGAGTAGGCAGTCTCTTAAAACTTCAGCTTTCCTCGGCAGTAAATGATCCTCTGTATTGCAACCAATTAAAAGCTTAATGCTACATTTTTATTCCTTTATACAGTTTTGGCAATAATTTCCTTTTTTTATAAGAATTGCTTCAGAATTTATAATAAACAGACTGCACATATGGCATATTTTTAAAAGTAGTTTTTAAGAAATAGAAACGTTGGCAAAAATTTAGAACTAATTCGTGCAGATTTAGAAAAAAGATTTAGAAAAGAAACGCACTGCATGAGTTGTTATTAAACACATCGATTTAAACAAATCGAATTTATCATAGCAAAATAAGAACAAATAACAAATGAAATTAAATTGTGCATATTTTCTATTAGATAATAAAATAAGCCAAAATAAGTATGTATAGTTACCGAAGTTTTCACTATAAACTGTTTTATTCACCAATCATGTTATAAAATAATCATATTTGCTATATGTATAAAGGAAGAACATTTACTTAATATGGTTATTTAGATCAAAATCAATAATGTGCTTTGAAAATATGTTTTATAAATACAGTTGGAGCATTTTATGAATTTGTCTACCTTATGCCATCTCTCGTTCAATTACTAAGATTCGAAATTCAAAACCATACGAAATTATGCTGCTAAAACAGACAGGGTTTGCGTATATTCGAAACAAAATATACGCAAAGCACAAAAATGGAATAATGTAATAACTTGAGACTATCTTAATTGCTCTGTGTTTTCAAAACAATTCAGAAAGAAATAAAAGTTTTATTTGCCCTGTTTGAATAAAACATAATGGTTTCTTCAATTTAGTACATTGTTGTATAGTACTATTCGTTCAAGCAAATATCTTCTGAACATTATAAAAGAGATATAATCCACTATTATCAAAAGTCAGAGTAATCTGACTATTATCTAAGGGAGTCTACTATTCTCATAGGATTTCCCTAAATAAAATGAAAACCATTTAGTTAAAGGAATTAATAAAAGCATGCCAACCAGGGGTTCTCAGCCTTTATTATCCATGCATCTCTTTCAATCCCCACCTTTTTCTCCAAAGCGTGAAAAATATTTATAAATTTATTTAGATTTAGATTATTTTTAACGTGTTTTATTAATTAAACAGCAAAAAGTATAAGAAATGTTCATAAGTACCCAAATTTGAATAAAATTAATTTGTTTCATATTCATAAACTGAAACTAAATACTGAATAGCTACATAAAAGGTTTACTTCATTCTCCTTTAAAACTGTGAAATAATCTCAAGGGGGGAATTCCTCTCCGACTGAAAACCCCATATGTGATATATGCTGTTGCTTTTAATCACACTTAAGAGAATTGTTTTAAATATATTCCACCATTTAATTCTATAAAAAACATAAATAGGATAAAAACATTGTTTCTTTGCCCTGGAGTTCTTTGATTTAGCGAAGCTGTAGCAAGTAGCTGTAGCAAGTAGCTGTAGCAAGCAGCAAGTAGCTGAAATGCCATTTCCCTGAGCAATATTAGTTTATCTCGGTTTATATTCCATATGATTGCATTTATAGTTTCAATGTATTTTTCGTGGTTTTCTGTATAAATGTGAAGTGTATCTTCTTCTATTATCATTTATCATTCACTGTCCCATGAAACGTATGTTTTCCCAGCGCAACCTGTAAAAGGAAGTATCTTCTTTCATAATTTCCGCAATTTCTGGCTGCGTTTTTCAAACAATAATTTTTACTTATCTCTATAGCCTAGAGCAACAATGCATGCTCTCACGTGTGAACTGAGAAAGATAATGTAAACTTACGAAAATAAGAAGAGTTAAAATTACCAAGAAGAGCTGCACACAAGTTAAAATTATGTATACAATTATTCGTTTATTAATTTGCATTTTCTCTCTGATAACTGATCATCTGGGAATTTCGGAAACCGCACATTGAAATTCCAAAAAAGTAATAAAAATAACACTGCCGAACATAAAAACACACTAAAATTTATAATTTTATTTCTTAACTACAAAACGTTAACACAGTAATTTTTATAACAAGGTGTTCTAAAGGCCTACCAGCAGACGAGCGGTAAAAGCGGCTGAATACTGATAGTCAGTCCGGGGTTCGAGTTCCGGCCAACGGGCTGATTGTATGGGCGTTTTCGTGGTTTTCCCCCGTGTGTAACGTGGATACGAGCCAGTTTCTCTTAAAAAGACCTCCACGGGGCATCCCTCCCTTTCCGTGTAATGACTAAGGGCGGAGCACGTAATAAGAAAAAAATCCTGTTCTAAAGGAGTATAGATTCAAACCTATGGAGAATTCAAGATTGACAAATCTTTCCATTTAGTTTACTTACAAATTTATCAGAGTGTTTTGGCAAGATAAGAGGAATGCTTCAGAAACAATATATATATATATATATATAGCCAATATATTTCAGAACTTATTCTATGAAAGTTGCAGTGAGATTTTAATTAAATAAATACAATTAATAAATTGAATTAGCTCAAAAGTACATCAGAATTCCTGCTGGACTGTTGTATATTGTGTTTAAAATGTCAAACAAATCTTGAAAAGTGAAAATGACGTGAAGCAAAACATGTATTCCAGAGATTAAAAAATTAAACACTGCGTAAGGTATTTTCTCCTTCCTTATGTGCCTTCGCCATTAATTTGACTTCATCATGTGCTAGCATTGGAGGGATTCGGAGTTCGATTACCACTCAGGGCGACTTTTTTCCTCGTATTCGGTACTCAGACCGCCCTAGCCACGGTGTGGCCTCATGGTCCTCACGGAGTCGTCATGGAGTATATAAGGTATTTCTCCCGCTTTCTTAGCATGCTTTCGTGGTATAATAGTCAGCACACTCGGCCCGGGACCCGGCGAGGGCATTGTTCATTTTTCTCTTCTCCATAAAAAAATTCTAATGAACTCTACAAAGCACCAAATGTAGTTTGGTGCTTTGTAGAGTTAACAATTTTAGAGATAACAATTTGTAGAGATAACAATTTTCTAACAAAAATTTCCCAATATTATTTCGACGCAATATGCTGCTGTAAAATTAAATCAATTACAGATAAACAGTACAGTTTTTGTTGGAAGATTTAAGGACTTTACTGGTTTTAAATTACATTTCTTTGATGTCTTTTCGGATTGTATTCTAAAATGCTTACTATTTTAACTGTTTGGTACTGCCGATTGCATTAAAAAAGGAGCTACGCAAATATATGTTATAGCAGTCGCATATAAAAATTTCAAGGTTCTTCGGTTAATCGCTTTTGAGTTATGTGAGATACATATATACATATATACATACTTACGTACATACGTCACGAAAAAAATCCTTTTCGAAACCATTTTACGTTCCGTTTTGAAAGCGTTAGTACTTTATTATGCCCGTGTACACACTAGTCATACAATAAAATAGTTAAAAGAGAATCGGGAATCTCGAAATCAATATTTCACTTGAAATATAATACCGAAATTTATCAAGATTACAATACTTCTTTCATTTGGTACAAAGAAGTAAAATTATTCTTTTTCCCCACTGAAATAATCTTACTGATGGTAACTGAACTGCTTTTTTTAGCTTTGCATGCATCTATCAAGTTTTTTTAATGCATTTGATTTTTAGAAGCAGATTGCCGAAAATAAATTAATGAGAAAAAATAATAGATTTTAGAAGCTGTTGAAATTTATTTCAAAGAATTAAAACAAAATTTAATATAAATATTTACTCTTTATTTTGTGTTCGCTGCGAAACTCAAATCTAATACTTATAAGTGTGGCTTGTTTTAAATGAAATGTTACCATATTTTTAAAAAGAAAAATGTCATAATTTATTGCTTCAGCCGTTGTTCCGCATATTTCTTGATTTAATGTATGACTGCGTATCTTCACAGTTCATGTTTACAAGATTAATAATTTGTCTAAATCAAAACGAACAATAATTCTCCCTACAACCTGAACGAAATTTCCACTTGTATTTGAATTCTTCAGACAGCAATGAAATTTTATATGACTACATGACCCTTGTTATTGCGACGGTACTTTAGTGTGACGTAATTTCGATCTCAAGACAGCTATTATTCTGTCCCTTTGATTACAATAGGTTATCTCTTCACCATTCCTAATTTTGATATGATAGTGGCAATGTCTTGAATCAAGACTTAGATTTTCAACTGCACTACCAATATTGAAAATTTCTTGAGCTTCTGAGATCATATTTTTGATGCGTTAATATTGAACTAATGAAATCAACAAGAGCTGATCTTATCAAAATAGCAGTAGATATGCTGGCTGTCGTATCGATTGACCCAGAACTCTAATACCAGAGAAGGTATGAATAAATTTTTAAGCATAGCTTAAGTACAGTTTTGAGTACAAATTGAAATCTATATAAGAAAATCTAATCTTTGAATATATATCTTTTATTGAAAAAATCAAGTTGTTTAACAAAAAAACACATAGTAACAATAATATTATTAATAATGATGATGATAAATAGTAATAAGAATAATAGTAGCAATAATGATAATAGCAATAAGTATAATAGTAACAATAATGATAAGAGTAATAAGAATAACAGTAATAATAATTTTAAATTTGAAACAAATTTACTTGGCATATTAAATAAAGCATATCAGCTTTTCATGTATCATCGACAATAAGTTATAAAAATGCCAGAACAACTTTCTTTCATTATTGTTTCAATGAATTCTCAAAAAAACTATGCAAAGGCACCTTCCAAAATCACTGAAATTTTCGACATTCATTGAGGATGTCACGCCGCAACATTCCTTAGTAGGAAGATTCTTCTCTCTACACCTTCCTGCAATCATGAACAAACCTAAAAAAAAAAAAAAAAAAAAAAAACAGTATTTTACAAATGCATCTGGAAATTCCTGTCGACATTCCCCGTGAGTTTGATTGGAACCTAAACCTTTACTATTATATTCCAAGCGTGTCTTTTGTTGTTAGTTTGCTTAGTTTCTTCCTTTAAATTCAAAGCTTCACGAATTTATTCATAGATTCCTAGAGTTTGAATGGATGTTCTTTCAGACTTAGAACATAATATGCGTCTCTTTTGTTTTATCTAAATTGGGTTGCCCTGTATACAGCATGCATTTCATTATTTTTTCTCTCAATATAAACTTCAAATTGTTAGCGATTGATTTCAATAAACCTTTATGGATTTTAGAGCATTAACTTTTACTGACAGCAATTCATATCCAAATTTCTGTTCTCATAGAGAAGGGGAAAGAGGGAATAACATTTTTGATGGTGTTTGTCAGTTTCCGTGCATATATTTTTAAACAAAAAATTTAAATATTCATATCTTTGGTATTTAAAATAAATTTTAACTGCTTATGTACAACAGCTGGATTTTTCATAAGCCAAAGAATCATTAAAATATTTACGGAATGTACTTTTGTGTTTAAAACTAATACAATACTGAACTATATACCATAATAAATATATAAGAATATGGAGGGGACAGTTTTGCAACTCACCTTAGTCCATTAACTTCTTACTTAACATTATTACACATAATCTGAGGACATATTATTTTGGAAAAAAAAAAAAAAGAAAAAATTAAATTTAGCAAAAAGTGAACATGCTCTAAATTATTCACCAAGTTTCTTATTTTAATAAATAATAATGTTTTTTTTTTTTTTTTTTTTTTTTTTTTTTTTTTTTTTTTTTTCAAAATAGATCGAACACCTTGAAATAATTTAAAACAATAGCGTTTTCTTGTTTACCAAATGGCTGAACTATTGAAACCATTCGTTGAGAATGGCCGATCTTCTTGATCATCACAGGCAGCTCTGCCCAAGAGGCACCACAGAAAATGACCGATATTAACCCTTGAGAAAGGGAGAGAAGGACTTGTAAAACACCTTATACGTACTGAAACTCGCACCCTGCAATTTGGACTTACAGGCAGCTTCCGCTAATCACTAGAACGTCCAGAACAACTTACATTACATAAATGCATAATTCATGCACAGAAAAAGTACAATGTGGTTGTAAATAATTGATCTGATTTTCAAACTCTTTATTACCCTTACAATAGTTCAATCTTCTTAATTTTTACATCCAAAGAATTAGAATAATGACGCAACTTTGATAGGCCCAGGAACTGTGGTAAGGCTTAATAACGTCATCGCCTTTTAAACTGTTAGTCTGTATGAAAATGAGAATCATGCAACAAAAAGTGAAGTGTTTGCTTATAGTACACAGGGATGTTTTATTAACTGGTCAAAACAATTTTCGATCACAGTCCAGTCATCTGTTTCAAAATGATCAAGTATCCGCACTGCTAAAATCCCACTTGATGGATAGAAACAGAGTATTGCATGGTAACTAGAAAATTATTATATAAATTTATTAATTATACGTATAAGTAAAAACATATTTTAAAATTTCTTGCTTATTTTGCAGTATAATTTGCGAAGCTAAGTCAAATGCGATAAAACTCTTTAAAAACAAATCTATGATTTCGTTGACTCTATTTACTACATTTCTCGTTCTTCTTATTGCGTGAATGTAATTGACGAAAGTTCATGATCTATTATAAATGGATTTGACATAATGACAGCCGATATAATGGCTAAAATCCTTTTCTTGCTAACTGAAAACATTCGCCAATTCAGAGTAATTCTTCGCATTTTTAAGCGCATTTTGTAATCAGTAAGTCAGGATCGGAAAAGGGCGCATTTTTACGATTATTGTTTTTCTACATAATCATTAAATATTTCAAAAATTTTATGTTCAGATAATCGAAACGTGAATTCTTGCGATAGATAATCTGCAAACTGTAAAAGGAAATGGCACGAAAATTTTGCACACGAAGCTTATTTCCGATTTCCTGTTTTCACGCATTTTGTTCGTTTAATTGATATGACATAGATGAAAACTCTTCATCTAAGAGAATGGGTTCTTTTTAAAGTAAACTGCTGGTAATTACGTTATTTTTGAGAAAAAACATGAAAAAGCCTATGTCCCAAGTAGCACAGCAACGTCGTAACGACGTTGCAAACTCGTCGCGGATGTCGTTGCAAAAACGTTGCATTATGCTGTCTTTAAGACGCCCAGATGTCTGCGAACATTCACTGTTTTGCAACTGATGCAAAAACGTCTTTATTACGTCTTTGAAGATGATGTTTTTGTCGCATAGATGTCTTAATTACGTCTTTCGCAGGTGATATTTTGGTTGTGAAATCATCGTATCACGACGTCTTAAAGACGCGTAAATGTTCGCAAAAATCCACCTTTTTGCAACAGTTGTGAAAATATCGATCTTATGTCCTTGTGTTACATATTAATTTATGCAGAAAAATAAGCTTAATAATTAATATATTTTTCTTCTTTTTAAAAAGTTTGTATTCCCTGTATTTATTTAAAGTTTAAATATTTTATCATTTCCTGAAAACCAGAAGATAATACAATTTTTTCTCTTTAGACTAAATATGCATAATTAATAATAGCCTTAAATATTTTCAGTATTTTAAAGTAAATTTTTTAAATAACTTAAATTCTAAGTTACGATTATTTAAGATTTCATCATTTTTTAAGTGAGAGTAATTATGAAAGTGGTTACTATATATATGTAACATTAATAGTAGGTTTTAAATAAATAAAACTCAATTAGACATAAATAAATGTAAAGATACATACATATATGGGTAAAAAAAGAGCGTTTCTGATAACAGCATTATCACATTTATTTCTGTTAAATCTCAGAGACAGTGAAAATTGCCCCTGTCATGATAAATTAGAAAGCGGTTCTTAAGGTAACATAATCAGTATTTTACCTGAATTCAAGTATATTTTTTTCCGCGTTTCACAGTAAAAAATATAACCATGAACTTCTATATCTCCAAGATATGGAAATAAAAGGCAGTATAAAGTAGTTGTAAATGGGATCAAAAATTTACCTAAATCTAATAACTTCCCATATTCAGATCTAAAATGAAATAATAATCTAACAAACAACATACATTGCAGCACTATTTGAGAAAAAATATTAACTAGTAGTGTTGGAAAGTATAAATAGTAGAAGGAAAGTAACAGAACTAAAATTTCCAATTAATAAAAAAAAAATATTTGAGTTTTTTAAATAGTAAACAATTAAAAGTGCAATAATTATGGATTGCAGTATTTACTAGTAATGCTGATGACCCCATTTCTCCGATCATATGTTAATGTATTTACTTATTTTTAGTTTTCACATTTTAGAATAGTGGTAGATTACAATGATTATTTTATGCACTTTTTATAATCAATAACTCTCCTTTTGTTACTGTACAGAAATAATTTAAATAATACAATAACGATAGTAAACTAAATGCGCCGTTAATGTAAGCCCTTATTTAAAGAGCACACGATGAAACTTTTTGTTTCTATTTATTATGAATTTCTTTGTTATCACAAGCACATAAAAAGTAAGCCAAGAAAATAGAATATACTTAAATTTAATACAAAAATGAAACTTGATTTCCAACATTCATTTATTGAGATAATCTACTAATAAACATACATAACGGCAATATTTAAAAAACGCGAATTACACAGTGTTTGTAAGAATAGATACCAAACGAAAAGTAAAAAAACTGCAATTTGCAATCAATAGAAAATATTTAGTGTTTTTTAATATTACACAATTAAATATCACATAATTATAGATTACAATATTTCATAGAAATGCTAATGTTTCCTCAAGACTAGTTTTTCGATCATAACTTTCATACACTGTTTAAAATAATTAACCTTTTCTGCATACTCTACAAATGACAATATACTATAGAATGTGCATTATTATTAATTTTAATAATTAATTATTTGTTTATATTATACATATATCTAATTCATCTTCAGCAGTCATATTAAGTACTGGTACCAGTTTAATAATTTCTTTGTATTTTGAAAATAATGAACATACCATAACAGCTTGAATTGTTGTTGCTCCTGTATTGATTGCATTTTCAGCAACCAGAAAGTGGCTTACCGTTGTATGTTATTTTTGGTTTTATATGAATTAATTCTGAGAGCCAACTTTTCAATATGAATACAATAATCGCTTAATGTGGATGATATGCGATATAGCACTTAGGACGTTATAATTGAAGCACAAAGCTAATAAGAATATACAAATATTGCACCGCTGGAACCATACTGATTGGAGACAGATACTATTTCCACAGAGACACTATTTCACGAACATTATATTCCACAGACCACTATAGACCAAAGAGACAATAAGATGATTAGCAATATTATTTATATGAGTCATTGCCTCATTAAATTTCAAACATGATGTCAGGCTTTTCAAACGCCTACTGCTAGAAATCTGAATTAATGGCGCAGCTGCTTGTTCGCATTTGGCAGCTAGCCAAAGCGCGCAAATCTCCAGATGTTCGTTTATATAAGCATACAGTAAATAATGTACAGGTCTGCTTCGCCTGAGTTTTCCGTCATATATATTGGACAGCCGTGAATTCGTCCTTACTTCAAAAATAAGAAGTAAAGTCATATTTCAGTAGTGAAATAACTGATAACATGTGATTTGCATTGATTTCAGAAATATGACTTTTATAAGTATATAAAATGCATAACTTAATAACTTAGTTTATTGATTAGTTTCATTTTTAAATATTTTTCTATATTATCGATAAAAATATTATAAGTATTAATTATTTTAACAAAATTTTAAACAATTATTTAGCACGTGTTTTAGTACTAATTAAATTTAATAAATCAAAAGTATTTATATCAAATTTACATTTCATTAGAAGAAAACTACCTTAGATTAATATATTTAGATGAAATAAAGTAATTAAACATTGCAAAGTAAATCTTATGCGGACTTCAGATTCTTGAAAGGGCAGATTTAGTCTCTTTTCTTTCTGAAAGTAATGCTGATGAACTACAAAAAAAAAAAAAAATACTAAAACGACCACGTCTAAAAGCGGTCATCTCATGACGTTTCAGCGACGTTGACAAATTGCCAAGATGCAACGGCAAATATTTTGCGTCTTCGCAACGTTGCAAAAGTTACCACGACCACTTTGCAACCTCTCGGAACAGTTTGCAACATCGTGTGCTCCTTGGGGTATCTTTCCTGTATAACGAAATTCGGACTCAGATCGAACAATCAGTCTTCAGACCAGATGTCTACTTACAGGCCTTTTAAACAGGTTTATCTTTAGTTATCGATTTTGTAAACAAATTGCTTCGTACATCTGAAAATGTAATTCCAATAATATTAAAAATATGGAGTATTCACCTTTTCTTATGCTGTGTCCTTTGTTGTATTTTGAAAAACAGATGTTATTTTGGACTTCGTACTCAATGAGATCATATATTCGGTTATTGCTTAACTGAGTGCATCATTAATGCTATGTTCTGCAAAGAGCACATACTGTAAAGCACTGCGTCTCATCGCTCGTTATGAAATTCAGAACCATTTTTATATGCTGCTAGTTACAACGTTGTTAAAACTTTAATAAATGCCAAATCTTCAAAACTTTCTGTAAAATAACAATGTTAGATAAATTTTTAGTATTTAAATAATGTTCATTTTACTAAAAGAAATAAAGTATTTCATATTACTGAAAGACGTTAAAGACTTCTGTAATGAAATGTACGTATGTGTAATGAAATGTAGATAAATGGTAAGTTTACTTGAGACCCTATTGCCAAAATTTATGAATTCAGAAAGCTACATAAAGTCATTTAAATATATAGTTCTGTTAATACATTACATTTTATTTAAATGGCATTTTAGACACAACTAATTTCTTTAATTTAGAATTACTTAAACATTTTTCAATTATCTAGTACTTTATATTTTGAAGCACGTCATTTAAAGGTGCTTCAATGCACAATTAAAAATTTCCAGACACATTTTTATTCCATACATTTCGCAAAACCTTTAGCAGAAGTATATATATATATATATATTCAGAAAGTGTTCTCACATTTTTGTAACGATTTTGCGAAGATTTATATATAAACTAACGTTAGAATTTTATTTTCTAATATGTTCAGTCTGATAGCCCTTTTGTTGAACTATTATATTACAACTTGATTTATAAGATAAAAATCCTTTTCTTAAAACATCAAGGTTGATTTTATTCCACTTCTCCTACAAAGTCTTCCAGAGTCCATCCAATGTTTTGGGATGCCGTTTATAAAGAGCTTATTTTAAAAGTCCAAATGCACAGTAACAGTATAGGAGATACATCAGGGACTTTTGGGAAGCATTTAAAGGAAACAGCTTCAATTCCGGTTTCATTTCTCACTTTTTTGAAAAAATAGAGGAGTAGATTTAGAGGTATGGCTTGGAGCCTTATCCTCATAGAATTGAACATACTGAAGATTGTTTAGATAAAGAAATGTGATTTCCTTTTTAAAAACACTTGTTAAAATATATTCATGGTAAGGTATCCGACTTCGTTCGGGTACGATTTTTTTAAAAATAGAGTTATTTTAACTATAAACATATTAATTTGAAGATAAGCATATTAATTGATGAAAACAGCTTAAAATGTAAGGCTGTGTAATTTTAATTTTGAAAAATAATGAAAAAAAGAATAATCTTTCCTTAAATTTTGCCTTTACGGCAACAACCACGGTGAAAAATTTATGTATAAATATGCAGTTTTTTTAATTTGTATTTATATTTACACTTGTTTTGCATGCAATGAAGCAAAATAATTAAGAAATATTTATATATTCTTGAGATATGTCAAAATGTATAGTATTTACTGTATATTTTCCTATTATTCCATCCAAAATCTAAAAAAAAAAGTAACAATTCAACTTCTAATTAATATTTCTAAAATCTTCCGCTTCAGAGCATGCATCAGATTATATGAAACATGTATAGAAAGCATCATTTAATTTTATCGATAAAATTTTGAGTTATGGCTGTTACTATTGGCAATATTTACAGAAAAAACATTTTTCAGAAAACAAGTTTAAAGTTTTCATAAAACAATTTCTTAGTGAAAGAAGCATCTCTGATAATTAAAATTCACCTGCTTTGTAACTGACACCTTACTTTTTCTTCACATGCTTTGCACTTTTTCTTTCGAACAAAGCGTAAATTTTTATTTGGATTTTTGTAAAACTTGTGGAATGCCGCCAAGAGTCATAAATTTGCACTTTATCAAGTTTTCGAATTCCCTGCTCAGTGTAAAATTCAGGATACATACCTAACCTTGAAAATTCTTCAAGCAAACCTATAAATCCATCATTAAATAACATTAAATGACACATTTACATTTGCTCCAAACATTAATGTTCGCAAGTTTATAAATGTTTCTTTCGGAACAATTTGCAATAAAATGCCATTAAAACGTTCCCTGATATTTTGAGTTTTGCCATGTATGCACTTTTTAATAACTCTTGTTTATGTAATCAACTCCATATATGCAGGTTTAATCAAAATATATGTTGATATACCAGAGGTTTTAGCCTGGTTTTTTTTCTTCCTGATTTTTTCCTGATTTCTGCAATCGCACATTCCAACTCATTGATTGAGGAGAGCATTGGCTTCGAAGAAGAACTACAATGGAACAAGCAGCTAGTACAACCCGCTGCATCTCAGTTAAGTTTTCACATTACTTCTAATTGCAATCTCTAATTATGCAGTTTATCAATAAAAGAATCAGCCAGTTTAGCTTTCCTTTCAATTCAGGAGCGGAGTTTTTTACTTTTCGTAGTCTACTACCAACCCTTTTCTATACATGTCCAATGCATTCCAGTTTCTTGACCGAATCTTTACCATATAAATGTTTCACAGTTAAAAACCCCTTAGAATCCCCATCCTCATAATACTCCGTGTACTTCAGCTTTCGTAATGTAATACGTCGTTCAAAAAGCGCATAAGCACCAACTGCTTCCATACCCGAGGCTGCTTTTATATAATTTGCAGAACAATTATGTTACGCTTTATATATGTCGTGGTGAAGATTGATTTCCATTCTGTTTATTTTGCTGCAAATGATGCAAAAATGTGACATAGCTTTCAAATTAAGCACTTTGTCAATGCTAATCGGCAAAGCAGCAACACATCCATTCAACGTCGAACTAAACGTCGAACTCTGCGTCAAACTAAATACGTCGAACTCTGCGCGTCGAACTCTGCAACGTCGAACTCTGCGCCAAACTAGATACGAAATTAAGGGAAAAAACTATCGCCAGATTCTTAAAATGTATTAAAAATATCTAAACTTAGTACGAATGTTTATAATTTACAAAATCTTGATAATAAATAAGGTTTCTTAACAGGTATATCTATTTAAACGCTCACTCCCGGCCCAGAATATTGGAACTTCCGGTTTATTCCGTTACAGGAAAATGCTTATAACTTCAGAAATGCTTCAAAAATGCTTATAACTTAATTCTAATTAACCAATCAACAAGCAGAAACTTGTATTTGATAGCCAAAGATGTATTCTTTAAGATAATGTAATAAAGTAAAAATCGAAATTTTGACCGAAAATCGTCTTTTGTACGAGGTCGGATACCTTAGTCTTTTTTTTCCTCTTTTTCGGGAGTAAATCGATCATTTCTATTGCAATCAGATACTTATATCCAAGCCTCATCAGTTGTAACTATATAGTTCTAATTTTTACCTGCCAAATAATTTTCATGCAGTAATTTGCCTAGTCTTACGCTGAGAAACATGTTGCGGCGTTAGGTGAAGAATATCATTTTTTTTTTTTTTTGTTTTTTGTTTTTGTTTTTTGTTTTTGTTTTGTTTTGATTAGCTTTAAAGCAGATTTTATAATTTTGCTCACAGTTCTACAGAGATATTTAAAGATTTTGCAATAGCTGTTTAGGCCTTTAAAACATGAGATGGGAGTTTAGATTTGATATGAGTTGTACGTACCATTGTTGAGTTTGCAGTTTTTGCCTTTTTACCAGTCACATGTAAACTTTGACGTTTCTTTCCTTTCATATTAATTCTGTCACTTATTTTACGTGTGGAAGTATTAAAACATGATTTTTACGTCTTCTTTTAATAAATAAATAAGAATGTTTCTCTTCGGACAGCGCAAAAATATAGCCTTTGATTCATTGTTTATTTTTCAGCAACAGTTAAAACAAGAGTCGTTTTAATGCTGAAGACGATAGTCAAATCTTATTCCAATTAGATGACCGTCACATTTGTATTTTAAAACTAATATTCAAATTTATGGAGATAATAAAAATCGCTACAAAAATGTATGAACAGCCTCTCATATATATATATATATATATATATATATATATATATATACATTATATATATATATTCATATATATATATATTTGTTTGTAGGTATGTGTATATATGTATATATGTGATTTACGTACATATGTGTGTGTGTAATAATGCAGGAAAGCTGATTGCATAAGTGTAGATATATTGTCTTTCGTAGAATTCCATCCATAATGAACAAGATACTTAATAGTAATTCATTATAGATGTTTATACTTCATGTTTCATGTTCAGTATGGATTTCATCCATAATAAATATGTTATAGCCAAGGCAGATTTTCTATATAAATAAGCATTTTGAGGCCGCAAAAAATATTGGCACACTAGTCGTGTTTTTTCAAAAACATTTAAAGGAAGTTTCTTGAAGGATTTTATATCTTCTTTTGTGAATTTTTATATGCATTCCTTATACTGCATTGTTTTCTGGATACGCTGTTGCTCTTTTGCGTCTTTTGAAGCATAGTCCTCTAGGACAACTGCATCCATGATATTGCTGAGTGTTTTCTGTCGTGCCATTTGTTGCATTATTTCTCACTATGGATTCTTGAAGATGGAACTGTGCAGTCTTGTTGACCTTAGTAATAACCTTATTCAAAATGGTATACGTGCCTCTATATGCAGTGCAGAAGTCTCTTCAGCTTTGTATCTTGGCATTCTTGGTGTTGATAATTCTTTTGTAGAAAGCTGCTTTCTTTTTAAATGACTTTATAGTAGTAGTTGGGATATAATCAGTCGTAGCTTTCAGTCTACGAACAGCAGACTTTCGTAGCTTTCAGTCTACGAACAGCAAAGACATATAGCTGACGTAACCATGTCGATGTCCTGAATGGCGGCTTTCCATATTCCGTTGTCTACTTATGACACGCAGACGTTTTATGTGATTGGGTGGAGATATGAATCATTTCCTTACTTATACATGTGCATGCGCTATATATGCCATTGCGCATTCATCTCCATGGTATAAGCCTTTACCCTATCAAGTACTGTTTGAAAAATCCACTCGATATGACATTTTTGTCGAGCTGTTGGTGTTAATACATTTTCATTCTTTAATATTTGTCATTTCCGTTGCTTCCAAATATTTAGGCACATACAAAAATTATGAAAAATGTTATTTTTAGTACACTTGTTACAGAAGTTTGTTTAATTCCTGAATTCACTAAAGGATGAAAAAAATTAAATAATGAAATAAATTATAAGCAGCTACAAATTATTTAAAACATCATGAAAATTTTGATTTTCACTATGATTAATTTTTGAGAAATAACATTTTTGAATTTCACTTAGAAAAATGCTTCTAATCGCCAATGGCAGTCAGTGTATTCCCGAGAGATTCCTCTTTCTAGTCCGTTATTCATAAAATAATCAAATACACTAAACATTCGATGTTAAGTAAATATTAGAAGTGAACTAAGTTGGCTTGAGGCATATACTAGTCATGGAATCGTAGTGAGGAATATCGATTTTCTTTTTAAATATTAATAATCCTTTAGTTTAAGTCACGTTCACATATAGCCGATGGAAAAAGGACCCGTTGCTAACATTCTTTAAAGGGGTGCTTGTGATATATAGTATGATATACTCCGAAGAATTTTAAAACCATACAAAAATAATAATTTTAGCTTTAGTTGTCAGACTTAAAAGGCTATTATATATAGCCCGAGTCTGGAAAAGGTGATTTCGAGTGAATTAAAATTTGAAAATGTATTTTCTCTTATAACAGTTTTCAAGGCAATGATTTTCTGATGTTACGTATAACGTATTAGTTTGGCACACTCATTTCTTAAACATGGTAGAAAAATGTCATTATTCTAATTATTTTTGTAGCAGAAATTATTTCAAATTTACATGACGGAAAAATGAAGTCATAAAGCTTTACTACTTTAAGTGGGTGCAATAATAATAAAGTTGGTCGGAGCTTCAATGCTTTCGATTCCTATACAATGTTCAGCTTCTGTTCCAGTTAACCGACGATGACAAATCGTTGCAGAGCTGAAGGAATTCCGTGCCATTTAACCAGACCATTCGAAGGTCTTAGCGGTTAGTCGTTATCTTCCGCTTTGTTTGAGTTTCAAAATGCGAGGACGAGTACTTTGATGGCAAAGAATTCAACTTCTCTTTTGTACACATGTTTGATACTAGCAAAATCTTATTATGAAATCTGATGTGTTTGTTTATTTATGGGGAGCAGCCCACCCATCAGACCACAAGTAGCTCTATAGCTTAATTAGGCAAAGTCTGATGTGTATTAAATTGTTTGTTTAAAAGTAAAAATACCTTTCTGGTGGAGGTACCGCGTGAACGTTAACCTGATAGTTTAATGCCGCTTATGAGGATCCCTGTTATTTTTCCCTGTAACGAATCTTAAGCTGCGAGGTTGAGTTGTTAACTAGTACTACAAATAGCCACGCTGCTGTAGTTTTAGTGTTCAAGTAAGGCCCAGTGCTCAATTTACCGTATGTTGCACGAGCTGCGGAGTACCTCCTTTGATTTTCTTATTTAACATTAAGTTACGTTAAGTTGAATAACTATTTTGTTTGATTTATACACTTTCGTTTCCTAGATTACTTTATTTTAGGTTAATTATTGAACACCTCTTTTCATTGTTCTCGAAGGAGAGATATATCTTACAGATTCATGCTATGAAGTAAGAGCATGCATTAACAAATGTACAGTCTCCTTCAAGGAAAGAAACAGATCTTAAAATTTGTAGTCAATTTTATGAAACTGAGAGGTAAAAATTCCAGAAAATAGTTTTGTGTATCGCTTCTTCTAATAGCTTTTATGTTGAGACATTTCGAAAGTTACATGTTTATGTTTTCAGCTGTCTAAAAATTAAAGAAGTGTACATAATGACTCTGTCTGTAGATTATACCAATGCATTTAGACAGCAGTAATGGAGTGTACAAAGCAACTAATAAAAAACGCAAATCAAATGATTGGCTAAAATAGGTCTTACAACACAGGAAAAACTATTCTTTTGCAGAGCAAAATAAGCTATGAGATTTTGCTCTAGTGAATCACGCTTAGAAAGAGACAGAGAAAAAACGTCAACATATAAACTCGACAAGAGATCAAGAACCACGATTAGTAAAGTCTGAAAGTTATAATATTCTATTTTTGCTACCTAGAATTAAAAATGGTAATAAACCAAGAAAAATAGAATCGTTTAGACCAAAGTAACAGCAATTTGAGATTAGCTGCAGCTTTTTTTTATTATATCAATACAATTATGAAAAATTATTGTGATGTTAAAAATCTTTGCGATACGAAATCATGCAAATCTGTTAGATTAAATTTCGTTAGAAAATGTCATAATTCAATTTTTACCTAAACATCGAAAATTGTATCCGATGCCGTATAGTAAAAAAGGAATGCTAAATATAATTTCCTATTATATTAACTGCGTAATCTTAAAAAGAATTTTATTCCACAAAATAGTAAACTATTTTTATTTTCAAGACTACGCTGATTTTTAACTTTGTTCACCAAATTCTAAGAAAATTATCAATGCCTAGTCAAGACAACTTGAAAATGTTATGAACATTAATTTGGAAAGTATTTCACGATATTTAAATACGAAACCTTTTTTAGAATTATGTGACTATAAACATTTTTATGAAAATTAAATCTTTGGATTTAATTCGAAAAAACAATTCCTTTTTCATCAGATTTCATAATTTTGTTTATATTTGTGACGTATCTTACGAAGCGATCACAGTTAGGCATTTGCAGATTAAAGCGAAATCTTCATTGCAAGTATAAGGTAATAATTATGCCATGCATTATATATTACACTTAAAATATTGAGGGGAAACAAGTACATTTGTCATATTTATGCACTTTAAACATCCAGTTTTTCAATCAGATTGTAAGGTATTTCTTACGCCTTCCTAGCGTGCCTTCGTGGTGTAGTGGGCAGCACACTGAGCCGGTATTTCAGAGGTCCGTGGTTCGATTCTCGGGGAAGGAGTTGCTAATTTTTCATCTCTCCGGCTTCCCCCCCCCCGAAAAAAAAGAAAAGAAAAAAAAAAACATAATTTCTCTACAAGATGTGTAAATGTTTCATGATTTACTGCTTTATCTTGCTTTGCAAAACAACACTCTCTTTAATGTCAAACGAATAGTACTTCCAGTTTTCATTGACTATTTAAATACTATGTTAATATTAGGTGTAAAAAATCTCGAGTTTTAAAGAAATACCTAATAAATCTGTCATATTATAGCATTAGTTAGCTAGCCAGCGAAGGTAGCACCTTACAGAAACTAAAGTTTTAACAGAAAAGGAAAGCTATTTTCAAGAAATATATTTCAAAATGCTTTTAAGCTTTCCTATACATTACGAAAGAATGAAGAAATAAAATAA
Source organism: Stegodyphus dumicola (assembly GCF_044657685.1). Classification (NCBI taxonomy): domain Eukaryota; kingdom Metazoa; phylum Arthropoda; class Arachnida; order Araneae; family Eresidae; genus Stegodyphus; species Stegodyphus dumicola. The sequence goes on along the minus strand of NC_140776.1, from coordinate 4,689,446 downwards.
CCTCCGTTGAATCGGTTACATGATATGAAATATATGTGCTCGATTACATAATGATATAAAATTACACGTCAAGAGGAAAAGGCTGGGGTAATATATCTCTAAGAAATTAAGTGTAAACATAATGTGATATTGATATATGTGCAATATATGTGTATTGAAATATGTTTAATAGGTTATTGAAAATACTCATAGATTAAAGCATTAATTAATTTGTATACGGTCTGAATGAATACAGCTAAATCATTATTTGAAAAATATTTGTTTTTTACTACCAAACATTTTTCACGAAGTACAGAACTAACTATTCAAGCTGAAAAAACAAAAACTGGAAAGTTCAAATTTAGCATCTCAGCATCCGATCAGGGTCAGGAAGCTAATTAGCGCATTCTAACGATTAGTCCATTTTCACTACAGCGGTCTTTAAAAAAAAAAAAAAAAAATGTGGAAAATATGCTGCAATTCAGTTGTTAAGTTCACATCACAAATGTGGGTGTAAAAAATTACAGCTATTGAAAAAAATAACAGCTATTGAAATAGCTATATTACTATAGCCATTTCAATAGCTGTAATTTTTTGAAGGAACCACTACACAAATGTTCCTGCTTACATTAACGATTCAAACTGAGAAAATAGGAACAGTCATTAAAACAAAATACTCAGCCTTAAGGAGTACATTAAAGGACTCATAAGCAGCTTCAGGATGCATAGAGCAACACTGAAATGTAAGATACGCAATCTCGTGTATACAAACAACCTGAGCGTTCCAACGATAATCTCAAACAGTGCAAATGGTCACTCTTAAAGTATTATGTGAAACACGGCAGATGCCTATTCTTTAATTTTGCATCTAAGCGACCATTTTAAGCGAACTGAAACTCATTTTCGGTGGCGAATGAAGTCAAATAATATAAATGATTTAAAATGTAAATCGATCAAACTCCAATTAATATATGTTAAATTCAGAGATATGTATCGCTCACTTTAGATAGTATTGAAATTTGTGGTATCTTGAATGCTAAACTGGAAAAAAAGGCTCACTTCTATCAATGAAGTTCTTAAATTTGAGATCTCTAAGTATTATATTATCTTAGACTAGACTTGTATCTTAATAATAATATATCCTAAGTAAAGATGTATACGTTTACTTAGGATATATACAGACAGCCTGCTGACTAGTATAATAATCACAGATGTTGCTCCAACTTGCTAAATGACCAGAATATATGTTCGAATTTCTTACAATGCATAAATGTTTGTGAATTTTGAATTGCTTTGGAGTAAAATCACTTGGAATGAATTGGTACAAAAGTCCTTTCGCAAGTTTGGTGGTAGAAAAAGTCTTTCCATCCAAAACCAGAAATAAGATCTCGTATAAAATGGAGATGTTTCTGAATGTATTGTGTTGCGGAGTGGAAACATTTTAAATCCTCCTTCACGAAAAATGCTACAGAAAGAGCATAATATGCAGATTTTAAATATCTAGAATTGAATCCGCTAACTCGTGCTGATAAAGTTTGGCATCCAGATAAATAAAATCACTAAAGCTTAATTCTGAGACTATGGGATGAGTGATAACACAATACATAGCAGGTGATCCTAGTGAAATGCACTGAAGTTGATTCCATGCACTATAATAAATAAAAAGAAGATGAAATCAGGAAAACATAATTTTAAAAAAATTACACGAAACGTGAATTATTTCGACAGAAATAGAAGTTTTAATCAAAGTCTTTCTTCTTCGTGAAAGTATTTCAAAAAGTCCTCAGAAATAAAAATAGGAAATGGAAGCATAGGGGGAAATAAGGAAAACAATAAATCAGAACAAAAGAGCTACACTTAAAAGAGAAACTACAGAAAGCTTTAAGAAATCTCATTTCGGTAACGTAGTGGATATACACCTAATAAGATAGTCAGTTTTAAAGTGTATTTACTACGGTTGGAAAGTGCCGTAATATTTGAAATAAAAAAAAAAAAATGAGGAAAAACGAAAAGTGCCTTAGACGGAAAAGTGAATTGTTATACTAAAATAACTAATGAGTTTTGGAACCTCACGTGCACATCGTTTCGATATATCAGGAATTAGGTTTTCAAACTGTAATTCAGTTGAACTTCAAAAACCTAAATGCAATAACTTACTATAAGTTTTATTTTATATTTATACGTTATAATTTCAACGTTTTTATAATGTTTAATATGACTACATAGGTAATAAATATTGAAAGCGTATTTTCATAATTTGTTGTAAGATACCTTTCTTAGACGTTAATAAAAATCTGTAATAGTTTATGTAAAAAAAGATGTATACGTTTACTTTATAAACCTTAAAGTGATTAAATGACTTTCTACTACCAACAAAAAAGACAGAAATTTCACATAAATAAACCACGACTCTTCATATAATTTACTTGAATGCAACTACGCGGATTTTTATGCACCAGAATTTCGAATAATATTTTGTTTTGTCTGAAAACGTTAGATACTATGAGGTTATTTTTTTGCTGTACTTCTTTTAAAAATGTTCATTCCTTATAAAAAACTCCCCACGCAAGAACAACTTGCCGTTTTTCACGGTGATTGCACAGTTAAATAACATTTCCTTCAAATCCAAAGAGAAATTCGAGGTTTAATTACAGCCGAAATATATTTAGGAATTAAATAAAGATAAAAATCAAGGCGAAATTCTGAAATGTAATGTACTTAACATAGAAATCATTGCGCAAAATGTTGCTCTTGAAAAATCACGTTATGGATTGCATTCTTGATAAAGACTTAATGAAGAAAGGATTAAATGACATTATTACCATCGTTTTTAACTTTTAAAATAATTTATATTGACTTCTTGTGTGTCTAAAAAGAACAATTGGTAGCTTTTTCATTTATAGAAAATTCTTAACTTTTTAGGGAGAAATACACAGGCCGCCAAATTATTAAAGATCTAGTACTCGACTTTTGCAATTATAAATTGCGTAATAGTAAATTTCTCCACAAAAAGATAATTTTGTGCAATTCATTTCAAACATCCATTCTATGATAGAATCAAAGTTAATCAGGTTTTTAACAAGCATCCAAATCTATTACCTGCTAAATACATCAATGCAACCCCTAGCTTCAAATTTATTAAAACAAATGGATATAATGTCACCAACCATCACAAAATAGACAATCCAGGTACCGGAGAATGCAAGCTGCTAGAAAAAAGTATCTTTGTGGATCCTTATCATCAGCACAGCATCACAAGACAATTAAAGATTGTTAAAGACAAAGATTTAAAACAGTTGATGCAGCTAGGTATCAAGTTTCGTCCGACCTTCCATATGAGCCAAACATATAGCATACAACAATTCAATAACGATTAGAATACTTTCATTGTCAACGTAAGTTACCGAATAAGCTTACCAACTACATTCACAATAAGAAGGTTTTAGAAATTAAACTGAAACAGTTACGGTACAAATTCATTATCACAAAAATATACAAAGCGAGCAACAACTTTAGTACTTTATGAAATAATTTCTACTATAATTTAATTAAGCAAGAGCTCATTAGTACAACTACTTATCAACAAGTCCATACAAATGCTAAAATTCTTCAAAAGAAGAATTAAACCCAACAGCTACTTTAATAAATTCGCTAATCTTTGCACGCTTCCAAAATTTCACAAAACACCAGTAAAGTTCAGATTCGTTGCCAATAGTACAAAAACGATTTTGAAAGAGATTGACTTCGTTTTTGATAAAACACAGAAACGAGGTCTTGACATTATTAATAATATCAATTTTCAAGACCACCATTTCAGTTGGATTACTAGAAAGATAAAATTATAAGAAGCGCTCAAAACTTTAGATGTTGAAAATATTAATTGTTACGATTTCGAAAATCTTTACACCACTTTATCATTACAAGAAATGTTTGAAAACCTTATTACTCTACCTGATTTGTTTACGCAAATTCTTCCAATAGTCTCCTAAGAAGAGTGGAAATTTTACCTATACAGTGTATTCTTTAACAGTTACATCAAATTTAACAATCAGTTTTTCAAACAAGAATGAGACGTACTAATGAGCTCGAGCAGCTAGCTCATCCGCCATTTGCAATCACTCTTCACAATATATAAATTTCAAAAATCACTTACTTTCGATCAATTCAATTATTTTTCCAACGTTTACAGGTACGTAAATGCAATCACGTATACGTATACCTCACGTATAATCACGTATATGTCAAGTTACGATACGAATTGCAATCAATAACTTTAATAAAATATAAAATGCAAATATATACTCAGCATACCTTAAACTTAACAAAACTACCCTAGAGCAACAAGAAATTGTCTACCTGGATTTGCAAATTTTAAAATTCAAAAGTATTAGAATCTATGATAAAAGAAGAGATTTCAATTTTCACCCCTTAAAACTCATCAATTGGAATTTTAACACCTCCAAGAACGTTATAATTAATACTATTAATACCTAAATTCTTAGAAGTAGAAGAATTTGCAATGAAACTGACGATCTTCAAGAAGAAATACAAAAACCTTATTAATATCCTCTTAGGAAATCAAATTCTAAAGTTCACAATTTCGCACACTTTAAAAAAAGCTGGCATGAACTTTATTTTTAAATTACTAGTTTACAGAGAAATAATATTTTTTACCAAAACCTGAAAAGGTCTAGTTGATGTCGTTTACGAGTAATTTAATATGTATATGTAATTAAATTTCTCTTTTCTCTTTGAATTTAAATATACTTAAAAAAAATAGCATTTTTTGTATACTGTATGGAATTTCTGGCCATTTCTATTCTTTATACTAAATAAATGGGCTTATTTCAATTTCCTAAGACATTTTTATAGCTCGATTGCATGAAGAATTACAACATTTTTTAACCCCTTGTTTCATTCTTCTTCTGCTCTTGAGTCAGTTTTTAAACTACGTTCGTTTAACTCATCGCCGTTTTGCGGGGTTTCTCTTTTAAAAGACAATCTTCTAGAAACGACGCCATGTTGTCACTTTTTGCCTCTTCCTGGTGATCAACCCTTTCCCCGTTCCGGTTTAGCCACCAATTGCTTCACACCAATTAATTTTAATAGTTGGCTTTTTAACGGTTTTATGTTCCTTTGCTATTCGTTAGTGGAAGATTTTTTAATTTTCTAGTCTTCCCCTTTTTCAAGATTCGTTTAAAATTCTGGGAACCTCTTAGGCATCTATGCTTTTACCAGTTGATACATCGAGACGTACTGCTGACATGTATGTTTTTTGAAGGGCAAGTTTGATTTTTTCAAAAGTTTCATTGTTTTCTTTTTCATATTTTCCCCTTGTTTACGAGATACGCTCTAGAAATTAAAATTTTTAATTTTCCTTTGGCAAACAATTTTTTTAATTCACAAAAAAGTTGATATTTTACTTTACATAAAAGAGCCAGCCCTAGTATTAGGTTATAAATGCATTGATTGAAAAACTTATTTTTCAATTTTGAAGTTAAATTGATTCATTAATTCTGTAATCAGAATTTATTTTTAATTATTTTGTCTTGAATTTCTTTGAAATTCTTTCTGTCTTTAAAATAGTGAATAATCACGTCATCTTATCTTGAATTTTTCTTGAATATTTAGCCTTTTTAGGCTTCTTCAGATTTTACAGTTTTTTTACAATTTTTCTTTAAAATTTAGCATAACGATAGAAAAGGTGTTTAGCAAATGATATAGATTGAAACATAGGTACATAAAGTATGCTTGAATTAAAATGATAATTATCGCGTTAACACAACTGGTTCGAATCAGTTTAAACGTCATTTTCTTTTAAAGAGAAAGACGATTTAACACAAATACGGGAAATAAATGATTTTATTTATTATGTCTTTTGAATTAACAGATGAAACTTTAGATATTTAATGTTAAAGTATGATGTAAATACTACAAAATATCGGGTTCTCCAAAGCATAAATAAAAGAATTTAATAAAATTAGAAGAAAAGTTTAAGTAAATTCTTTTCGATTATACCGAGGCTGAGAGTTTAAAATTAAGAATAAGTAATAAAGTTTCCTTTTCATTCGTTACAAGTTATTCTATTTCCATAGACTGGGGAAAATTCCTTTTCAGAAACAAAATTAAATAACTAATTCGTAGTTAAAATGAATTCTTTCCGGAAAATAAATTAACGGAAACAAATATTTATTGAATTAAAATATATATCACACACAGATGTTCACAGCATGCGTGATAGATTACATTTGCTCTTTGTATAATGTTTACAAAGTCCTCTTGCATTCATGAATCAGATTTTTCCAAATTCGCTCTGAGCAATTTCGGTAATAAATGTGCTTCCTTCAGCACTTTAATTAAAGCTAAACAGAAAGCAAATGGATTTAACCTCATTTCCCTTCGTTCTTGTGGTATCCAATAAAACTTCCAAGCTTGTATTCCATCTATTGGCCATAATTAAGTAACGTAATTTTTTTTCCTCTGTTCCATTACTGTTTTTTTTTTATAGTTAGGGGTAATATCGTAAGTAATCTTCTGATTAACAGTATTTTTTCTTTGCAACAATTTCTAGCACACAATTTTTTGTTTGATTTTTGAAGTACGGGTAATAACTTTCCCTTACTTCCCTCTTGTATATTAATATCTTAAAATATATCGTAAGAAATTTTCTCCTTCCTTAACGTGTCCCTTCACGGTGTAGTTGGAAGTACATCTGGCTGGCAATCAGGAGCTCAGGAATTTTTATTCCCCGCGAAGGCTTATTGATATTTCCTAATTTTTATTCCGAAACAAAGCCAGTTTCTCTTAAAGTGAGCATGAACTAAAACATGGGGGATTGTAATTTTGCGACTGGGTTGCCCCTTCTCCAGCCGCCTTTTAAGTGGGAGAAAAATCTAAGGTTATTTCTTCTTCCATATCACGTTCTTTTGTGGTGTAATTGAATGCAAGTTTGCCTGGCAATAATGAGATCCTGAGTTCGAATCTCGGCGAGGGTATTTCTGATTTTTCATGTAATTTGCTCCGAAATAAGTCTAAAGGTAACCTATGGTAACATATTTTAGGTTTTAACTATTAGGTTAGGAAATAAACCTATAATATCCATTGGGCTAGGGAATAAAACGATAACAACAAAAATCCTATTTGGCCGCATTTGTATGTAAGGACTTCAACATTTGCCATATATGTCGTGTGATGGCAGTCGACAGTCTCAAACGTGATGTTAACGTCTAACGTCTTATTAGTTTCAATTTTGTTGTGCTGACTTGTCTGACGTAGTCAGCCGAAGCCCACGAAATTCCTCGTGACAAGGAGCGCTAGATTACGCTTGCCGTTGGCAACAGCCTTGAGCACCTTTCAGGTGAAAGTGCGATTTAGCTCTGTTCCACCCCCAATTTTGATGGAGAGCACCCCGGGGAGAACGGGTCCGGGAGCCTCCCACCCCTCTACTCTTCCACCAAACTACATAAGAGGACTTTCGTTCGCTGCATATTTAGTGTCGCCATGCCGCACCGACACTATACACTTACAAACACCCATGCCTTCTCCGAGATTCGTACCCGGGCCCTTCACGGCAGTCAGCGACGCTAACCACTGTACCGGTTGGGCGGAGTTTCATACTGTAAGGAACTCCATTTATATATATCCCATGATGAAGGATCCATTACTTTCGCGACTGAATGCAGAAATCTAAAGCGCTTTAAAATGGGGCTTCTGGATATCTAAAAACTTCTGCTGTGCAAGATTGCCACTAATTCTCTTCCTGCCTCCTTGCTGGGGAGCAGTCTTAGCTTCCGTTTCTTTGGGTGATCTGCTGTTCCTTCGTAAATGACCTTCCATAACGCAGTTCCAGCACTTTATTGTCGGTTTTTTGCCACTCCTATTTCGCCGCAAGGCATTGAATTATATGAATAAATCTTCTACAGGAATAGTTATTTGATGCATTGGCTTGTGAACTTTAACAACTCTGACTGGGTGGTGTGGTGTCTGCGTGTTGTTTGCTGCGTTGACTCGAATTTCACGCCGTACACTAAAATGTTTTTTAGATCCTTGAAATCCGCAATTCGCGAGGTTTCTTGTACCTCAGATTCCGGATGCAATCGACAAAGTACTGCAAAGAGAGGATTTCCGTTGTTTCTGATAGGCAATTTAAAAGAGCAAGTTGAGACAGCCTTTAAGCATCCTTGGAGAACTCCTGGAGTTATTCCATGGGCTTCTATTTCCGAGATTATAATCGAAGCCTGGTATTTTTTTTAAACTTATTCTCGCCAAAACGCAGCTCCAACGCCCGAGATAGAGCTTCGGCGTCTAGTGTATGGTTTTGGAGCAGAGTTCAAAAGATATTCCCTGCGTCCGCTCTCAGAGAAGATGCGAGATAGCAGGCTTTAGCTTCGCCATCCATTTCGTTGTTCATTATAGGAAAAAAAAAAACTGATTCTAGTACACTTACCAGAAGATCTTTCCATAATATGTTGATAACTTTAGAGAGGGTCGGGACACCATATGTACGAATTTATTTGCGTCAAAATTGTGACCAGCTGTCATTATAGACGTCTTCAATCTGTCAACTTTCTTTTTGATAGCATTAGAAACTCTTTTATCGTTTTATTGCTCGATACTAGAAACTCTTTCTCCGATCTATTGTTTGACAGCAGAATCTCTTTGTTAAATTTCTTCAACTTTATTTTCAACTGTGTCTATTTTGCCTTCCACAGCCCCCAATTTTTTTTTTCCTATTATGGAAGTATTTTTAATTCCTCTTTTCATTTCCTACTGATCTGATTTCATCTCTTCTTGCCCGCTTTCATTTCCTAGTTATAGAAATATAATTTCTTTTTACGCGGTAATTTTCCTAGTTATAGAAATATAATTTCTTTTTCACGCGTCAAGCAACATGCGAAAATAATTGAGAGTACCATAATAGTTGATATGATTTCTTTAACTTTTTGTCAAATACTATTAAAACAACTGAAATAAATTACAAATTACATGGGGAGAGACAAAAAGAACAAAAGTTTTTATGGAAGTTACATACATAAACCGCATATATGTACACACGTAAGAAAATGAAATTGTAGATTGTTGTTATCGGCCAAAAGGTTAAGTAAGTTTTTTTGAGTTTTATGACATATTTAGAATACGACATATTTAGACTGCAATCTAAGTGCATGATTTCTACTGTGTAGTGTTATTGTCCAAGCGTTAAATCAAAATCCATCAAATATTAAGAAGTTTGATAGAAAATACACGAAACACTTCATTTAAATGCAGCAGTAATTTTAAAGGGTAAAAATAGAGCAATAAAATTAAAGTAATTACATAGATGCAGTTAATAGAAAAAAATATCTTTACATATATTAAATGGCAAACCACTTTAACTCTTTCAACAAAAACTAGGATGAAAATGTTTCAAGTATTAGACACAGATAAATAAAAGAAAAATAATAGAAAATGTATAGAAATAGGAAAAAGGAATTGCATAGCTAATTAATTTTACAAGAGAGCAAACATTTATAATCTAGTTAAAGCTTTTATGTTCTTTACATGGTGGATATATGAACATTATTAAACTGGTTATTAAACTGCTTACGAGTTTCAGTTATTTAATCATAATGACTAAGAATTATGTTTAACTAAGAACGTCTAAGAATTACTAGCATTAACTCATAGAATGCGACAGTAGCCTTTTTGTGAAGTTAATAAAATTAGCTAAATCTGCAGAACACTCTACACAGGCAGAGCGATAACCTTTGCATCCACTTCCACTGCCGCCGTTTAGCAATTTTATTTCAGGGCATCTTGCGTATTGTGATTGCCTTTGCATCTGCGTGTCATTATTTTCAACGACTTGTAATTCGTAAAATATGGGATTCCGGCTGGCTATATGATCATAGGGCATTATTTTTCTTAGGCAACACAATTCGTAGTTACCACTTTGCGATTTTATCTTATGATGTTCAGAATATAAATATAATATATATATGCAGGGGTATATTTCTAATTGTGGATTTATATCTTTGTACTCCAGTTAGTGGACGTATGTGCTGAAGTTGCCAGCTGCTCATATTTTAAAAGTTCTTTTGAATACTAAATACTATTTCTTGAAATATCCAACATTGAAACGACTTTTCATTTTTCAATTTCTTTACTACATATTGCACAATTTAGAAAAATTGTTAAATTTATATGTGAATATATTCATGTAAAAATTTCTTCTCCAAGACTGTGTTGGTGTTTCGTAACACCATTATATGAAGCTATAATTTGTCTCTTAATGCATGTTTCTCTCAGGAAATTTCTCACTCAGCGACCTACAGCTTTGTAGAAAATACATTAACTTGATTCCAAGTAGGAGTTAGTCCATAAGAAAGTTAAATACGGATAATTTGACTCCAGTGGTAACGAATGATATTAAAAGTTAATATGTCAATCTAAAAATTCTGAGAAGGTTTAAAAATTCCATTGTTAAAGTAAAATACAAGCTTTCTGTTACACGATATGCACTACAAATTAAACATAAGAACTTTAAGAAATACATTTTTCAGTTTCTTGAATTTTGACAGATTTTAAATAAGAAACAAGAACAAAGTATACAACAAATATGGGACGGTACAATTTTTTGCAAAAGAAAGTTTAAAATTTTACTGTATGGTACAATGCCAGAATAACTTACTGCTGTTGTAAAAACAATGTAAAAGTGGGTCAATATTGTGACAGAAAAATAGAATTTCATCTGAATACATTTCACTTTCAATTTCAGATCCATTCGATACTGTAGATGGCAGCTTATCTCAAAGAACAAACTTTGGGTAACTTTGTTTATAAGAGAAAGTCAAAATATATGAATAATGCATTGAGGTGGCTGTTTTAAATGCAGCATCAAAAGGCTACGGCAGTAGGAAAAACCTTATTCTATTTTACTCTGAAATGATAAGGTACCTCTGTCAAGAAGGATTATCGCATTATTTTCTTGATTATTACAACGTTTTTTCACATTCGTCTGGAAAAAAATAATTTGTAAAACGAACACTTTTTGTTCTAAAATAAAGTACATAACCCTTATTTCAAAATTACAAAAACTGTAGTAGGTAATTTCAAAGGAAAGATTTTGAATATTTCTTGATGTTTAAGTGCATACCGCATTTAAATTTTTTCAAAAATACATGAAAGGTTTTGAAAACCTCTGGAAAAATGAACTTATCATGAAATCAGAGTTAATTAAGTTCAAACTAAGAAACACCCAATACATAAATTAACTTGGCCTCTATTCTGCAAATTTAAGACACAAATACCAATACACTGTTTGGTCACAGGATACTTCTCTCTTAGGATGGCCACCAGCTCAAACAACTGTTTCAAAATGCTGGAGTTTCTTAATTTAGTGAAATCCTGGTTTGCTACAATGGTCGGGGCAAAACAATCTCAATCACTTCGTTATCGGGCTTTTTCCTGTACAATAAATTAATAATTTGAATTTTTCTCAAAATAAAATATGCCAGGTCCTCGACCTTACTTACTCGATTTCTAACTTTGCTCTACATTTGACCACTGGGAATGCTTTTTTCCAGAGTGGTTTTAAAATGTGTACGTCCCATTGCCTATTTCTTCTAATAAAATTTTACTCATCTCTTTACACCAGCTTAAAAACCTGTCTCCGAAAATGGTGGTAGCTATCGTTATTTTTTGAACTTCCTGTACTGCGTACAGTAAAAAATGACTATCCAAAGAATTAGTAACCGATGTTCTCCCATCAAACGTCACTGCGGGTTTCATGGAGGCCTGCGTTATATCCACTTGTAAACCAAACCCTTACATAGGATTTACTAGAGTGAGTGGTGTCTGCAATGTCGGTGGGGTAAGAAGGTGGCTTTACCTTAGCCCATTAGTTCGGATTCATATTGGGTGCGATAGTAAGATCTAGTTTTTCGTCTAACATAAACTGCTACTAGACTACTTGAAAGTTTCTTTGTTACTTATCGCTAACACTTGAAGATGAACTCAACACGGAAGGATGTAAAAGAACCTTTTATTGAACTCAGTTATTTACTATGGCACGGTCTTTGTGCTTACAAATCCACCATCTACTTACGTCAATAAAACTACAGATAATGGTAATGTAAACTAACTTTAAAGATAAGCTAGTTCAAGATTACATAAATTAATTTAATTAGCAGGTTAACTCAGAACCCTAAATCGACGTGATATTAAATATTCGGAGGCAAGAATGACAAGCCAGGATTCAAAACTCAAACATCTTATAAAAACAACAACGGGCACACTCAATAGTGAAACACGGTCTGACTAACCTTTTCGCTACTTCAGTTCAAATGCATTATCGTACATCCTAATTCATTTACATCCTGGCGAAGAAACGCGAGAGAAACAACAGATGACAGAAAATGCTAACAAATTAAAATAAATGTTGGCAAAAATAATACACACCTCACAGATATAATCCAAACTCAAGCATTCAAAATTGTATCCCTCGAAATTTTATCGAAATAGATCTCGAAATTGAACTCAGTATTTAGTACCAAAGAAATGTATCCATTTTAACATTAGTTTTAACTTTTGTCGTTAATTCGAAATGTCTGCAATTTAGAAAAATTTGATTAATAGAAATTCAATGAAATAAAACTGAATTTATATTCTTTCATTTCTCATTTAAAAATTAATTAAGTGTAATAACTACATCTAAACAAATGATATCATTCTGCAAACTTCCTTCACAGATTCTTTTTATATGAAGTAATTGTTAATCTTGGACCTTTATTAATGACTTTGTATAAGCAATTCAAATTCTTATTTTTGTGAGCATTTCGAATTGTACTTCCAAAGAAACTTTATTTTACCAACGTATTCATCAAAATAAATTAAAAGTGTTACATTTTTATTTGAAATTTAGTAAAATTTAATTGTTTGCACTTTATCTCTTTATTCTGAGTCTTAAAACATTGAATATGTTTTACTTAAAACAACAAACTATCATTTTTTTAAAATATTGTCTCTGACTGCAAATTTTAATAACTATAGGTTAGGTTTCTGATGCTGACAGGAAACTAATTGCCAAATTCGGCGAAATACTTAATTAACTTTAACTAATAAATAGTCATGAAACATCTAATTCTTTATTTCGGAAAAAAACACTATCATAAAACTCTCATGTACTGTTATTACTAGCGGTGAACGGTAAAATTGTTGAACACTAGTAATTTTCCCCATGTTCAGATGCTAAAATATTTCTGGTTTTAGTATTTTCCTGGTTTTGCTTATCTGTTAAATGGATATTATCAAGTTCTTAGAAAGTCTTCTTTAAAGGCTTCTTCTTCTCTGGCGATAGTCCATGTGTGCTCTGTGTCATAACCAAAATAATCCAATACAATCCAAGCCATTAATCCAAACCATTTTATGTATAATTATCCTCTGCTATACAACTGTAATAATTTTTTTAAAATAATCTAAAATAAGAAATTTCTCGATTAAATTAATTTTCAATTCGTTTTTAAATAGATTTCGTATGTGTTTATTTTGAGTTTTTGATGACTGATATGTTTTTGTATTCTTCTTGATTCCTGCTTATTGGAAATTGAAAGTAAGCATTTCTAGAAAAATATCGGTGTTCTTAACAACAAATATTTTTGCCAAATTGTGTTTTCACGGAAATAGACTGTTACAGCATATTTATGGTTGTAATTTGCTATGTTTACTTATCTTTGGAAATTTCTAGTTAAAAATGCATAATTTAGCTATAACTAAAAGGATTAAACAATAAAATAATTTTTTTTAAGCTAATAAGTAAAACGAATAAAGCGTTTATCAGTTAAATTTATACAATTGCAATTGCCATCTCACAAATGGGCGAAGAAAAACGCAACGAAAAAAAAAAAAAAAAAAAAAAAAAAAAGCCTAAAAGCGTTCCTTGCATTAATCTCCTAAACATATTATTGCCCAATCTCCCAATACAGTCCATTATCATCATGCTGCTTTTCAAAGATCAAGTCACGCTCTTGGAGATAACGATAAACTCAATTCATTATGTTGATGGTGATCTTTTCCAGTCACATTTTCTTCTATGGATGCAGTAAAAGCATTCTCTAGTTTTAAATAATGACTTTAAGCAAGCCATCTTAGGAGAACTGTAAGATAAAGAGGTATGGTTGAGTGCACGAAACTAATTTTCTCAATCTATTCACATGGATAAGTGGTGAAAACTAATTTTCCCACTGCTGTTTACATGAAAGAATGTTCGGATGTTTGTTCTTACAAAATTTTCGCTCTATTGACTTGCTACATTATTTTTAAATTAGCTTTTTCTATAGTATTTAAAAAAACACACCTTACTAAAATAAGATGAAAACAGGTGCTTTAAAATTCCCAATGTATATATTTTCTCTAATTTCCAAACAAAATTTGGTAGAAATGCTTTTTGTTGATTAAATTAATCAGATTTTCTTTAGGGAATAAAAAGCTATAATCATTTATTTTTCAAGAGATTAGATTCGCATGTTTAATTAAATAGAATTACGACTGAAAATTAGAAAATATTAGATAGAAAATGATTAGTGTATAAGTAAGGATCATGTAAAGTGTGTCAGATGAACTGACATAAAACATTTGTTTACCAGTTTCTATCCCTGCTTGTCCCGACATAAACACAATTGTACTTCCAATTTATTTAAAATGATTGCAATAGTTCGCATTAGTTTATAGCTATTTATATGACTTGTCACTTCTTGAAGAACATGCAACATTTCATGACATGCTAGATATATATTTGGCCTATGCCTTAGGAGTTTACTACTCTTATTTTAGATCAGACTGGGTCAAACATGCACTAACTTTCAAAGCAGTACATAAAATGCAAAAAATTACTTTTCTGCATCTTACTGTCCCCCGTCCGATGCTATTTTTAAAACTTGGGCAAAATATCATAGATGTTTTTCTTTTATAATAGCTGGTATAATTTGCTCAAATTTTCTACTCTGCATCTTTTAACTGCTGCTCCTTTGCATCTATTTTAACAGTTAATAGTATTTCGTTATTTCACTGGTATAATTAATTTAATATTTGATATTAATAAATTTTTTTCATTCATTTTGAACTTGGTTTATTATAAGTATACGTCTCGTTTTCCTTTTGCATATTTATTTTAATCTTTAGGTTACTTGTTTTGGTAAAGTTATTCTATTAAGATTGTTCAATAATTTCGCGGGTAAAAAGAAAGATTTGCAGGAGAAATTAAACGAACAAATCGAGATACTACTAAAATTACTGATAAGCTGCTAAACGATGTTGCCAAAAGCTAAAACTAACTTCACGTTGTAATTGTTAGCAAAACCAAACTTATGCTAAAAACTGAAAATTTGTCACCGAAATGTTTTGCCAAGCGTTGACATGAAAAGATCATCTATAAACAAAAAATAAAAATTATGAAAATAATGAAAAATTATGATAAATTAAGAAAATACTGAATATGAAAAATCATACACTGTCATGCACATAATTAAAATAGATGTGGGAAGTTCATGATCCTTCATCCAGCAGCGGTATCTTAAGAAGAAGACTTCTGAAAGTTGGATTAAAAGTCTGTAGAATACTCATAAAACTTAAGCTGACACTTTCTAGAACAAAACGATTTTATTGGACCAAGACGTATACTTCATTGACTTTGGCACTTTAGAGCAAAGTATTTATTCAAAATGGAATTATTTTTTCATTCTCGAGCATATTTCACTCATATTTTAAGCTTCTGAATTCTTTTATTCCGATGTTTCTTAATTGAAAACAGTTTTTTTTTCATCTTTCTGTATAATTCTTGTCACCTTTCTGTATATATATATATATTTTTTTTTATGTTTTCCAGTGAAACTTCAATCTAAATATTCAACATGTTCGCAGAACAAAGGAGAAGTAAACAAAGGGTTGCATTTTATCAAAGAGAAAGTGCCTTCTTCTTTAACAATTTGGAACTGCATATCTGCTTATGATTTCCCATAGATAAAAATAATTAAACGGTATGTAAATTTACAAAAATACAAGAAGATCTTGGAAAAGCTTTTTCTTTCACATTTATTATATTGTTTCTTCCAGGAGGTGTAATTTTTCACCGAAACAGTACCATACCAATGTATATTTTAGCAAAAGGGCTTTCAGAAATGCATAATAATTTGCACAGGCGAGCAAAGCATTAACCGTAGTTTAGTAGCGTATTTTAGTAGCGAGACAGAAAAGAAGACCTTTTCTGTTTTAGCGATGCACGTGAGATCTCGTGAAACAACACTACAAACACATTTTATTTTCAAAATAGAACTGTATCTGGTATACAATTCATTTAACGATTTGATGTGGGATGTCCATATATCTTTAGGTCTATATATATCTTCAGGTATATTAGGTCTACATTCGGAACAATTGTTACTTTTTATGGACAAACTATAGTAATTTAGTAGTTTATTCAGTAATTTTTGCATTTCATTTCCCTTCCTTCATACAGCTCCGACACATATGCCTTTGTTCTTTCCAGAGTATATAAATAAGTCTAGAGGAAAGAAATATCAGCAATTTTAACTAACTACTAACAGTGATATCTGCAGGCTTTCACCCTAACTCTCACGCGAGTGGTAACACTAAGCGGGCAACGTTCTTTATGATTTCGTTTCTTATTTTAACCTACGCAAATTACCGTAAAATTTTCGCACGCGTCTGGACTTTGCTAGTACGTTGAAGCAAGGCATAACAAATAGTTATCAAAATGTAGCTAAGTGTTAAATATCGCAATGCTACTACCATGAAAAACTATTTTATTTTCCTTCGATTTCTGGAAAGTGTCCTTCCACTGATAGGAGAGTTTAAATATCATTTCGAATTAAATTATATTTAAGAGTTCCTATTTTTTCCATGTTCAACTTAACCAAGTTAGTAAGACTGAGATATATGGGAATCAGTAGATACTAAAAAGGAAATGTATCTTTAATATGAAGTAGTGTATAAGAAAAGCACATCGTTTTGGATTAAATTTTATTTAAGGGTGGAGTTTTTCAGAAAGCCTCAAAAAGAGTATTAACAAATTCATAAATAAAACCTTCATCAAACCTTTTCATATTGCAAAAATTCTGTTTCCTCTTCGTAGAAATAATTTAACGTAATTTTAAAAACAATGCAGAAACTTAACAAAATAAATGTTCAATAAATGTTCATAGCTGTTGACAATAAATCTTCATAGCTGAGAGATAGCACACTTTGAAAAAAATAAAGAACCCTGGCATCTGGATTTACGAGGCGCAGACTCTGCAATGAAATCCCAAGCGCAGCTTGTAAGTACCACGTTCATAGAAAAGTGGCTGTTCAGAAAACATGAAGTAAGCACTTTAACGGGTAGTACTGGAGCATACAAAGAACAAATTTCACATTTCTAGCAACAGCAAAAAGACTTTATCTTTATGCTGCGAAACCTTTATCACTGCAGAAAAACAAAATAGCAGAGAATTTTTGCATTGGGTTTCGAACACTGAATTAATGTTTACTGAAAAAAAAAGTCCCTGATTTTATTATCTAATATTTTTATCTTTCTGTTAAAAAATGCCAATTCTGTTAATTTAAAAATATTACTAGAAAGTTTCATGGTGGTAAGTGCCACTGTCAGAGGCATAAATTAGCATGCTTTACGATGGATCACGGGGTACTTACATTTTTTTTAGGATAGAATAAGAAAATCATAAAATTAATTTATAAAAGAAATTTTTACTTTTAGAGAAGTTTTAAGAAAATTAAAATTAATAAATAGAAAAATAAAATGTTTTAGGCGTAAATATGCCAAAGGCAGGAACCAGCTTCGTGGGAAAGTGAAAACACTGCAACTTCATCTGAACTAAAACTATACTAGTATTAACAAATGCATTAGGCCCTCAAAAGCTCAAGAAAGGTTCTCGGAATTTTGGGAGTACTTGTCTTGCTTACCATGTCTTTTTGGGAAAGCTACGACTTTGCTGTAAAAATAAGCTGGTTAAATTGCAGATTTTTAGTTTTATTTTTAAGTAATATCTTTAATCTACTCTTTAGAAGTTTCATATGAAATTTATCCGAATAGTAACATTTTAAATTATATAATTTTCCATAAATGGTGATTATTATAACATTTGTTTTGACATTATTATTATTCCTGTTAAATTTTCTGTTATACTAGAATTTGTTACGATTCATTTAAAAATAATATCAAAAATTTAAAGGATTTTTCTGGTGGATACCTCATTAATTCTATATCAATAAAAGTTTTAACACCTGAGCTTCTACTTTTTCCGAAACGCTGCCAAAACGAAAAAATTAAGGAAGCGATATTGACAGTTCAACCATTGGCATTGGCATTTGGTGACATTGGCAACTATCATATTTCTCCAGATAAGATAAGTGCATTAGGTTTTGGTGAGTTTCTGGTTTTCTTTATAAATCTACGGTTAGAATTATAGCAAAAATTTGGTTATTTACGTCTAGCAAAGTACACTCATGTCCATAAATAAAGGATAATGCAAAATCAGGAAATGAAGAGTTAAAAGCAAAACAAATTTGACTTATTTGTAAAGCTTATTTATTAAAAAAAAGGTAAAGAGCAAAAAAAAAAAGATGCTATATGTTTGATATTATTAAAAAAAAATTAGCGATTTATTCTTCCTGGAGCAAATTACAAAAAAACCTATTTACAAAAAACCAATATTACATGGTTGGTATGATTTGTTAATACATTGTATGTCTCCCAGACGATGCAATACAGTCCGTACAACGCCTAGGCATGCTGAGTATCAAATTATCGATCTGATCTTGGGGGATATTACACCACTCAAAAATCAATGCTCTCCGAAGTTCCTGTAGACATGTAAGAGGAGGTTGACTGGCTGCAACTCGTCGGCCAAGCATGCCCCACACGTGCTATACTGGATTCAAGTCGGGTAAGAATGCTGGCCAGTCCATACGGGTGATATTCTCCAATTGAAGGCATTCGTTTACGATGTTTGCACGATGAAGTCGGGCGTTGTCATCCATAAACACAAATTGTGCGCCCATGGCGCCTCGAAACAAACGTACATGTTGTTCCAGAATGACGTCCCTGTAAATTTGGCATGTGATGGTTCCAATTTGAACATGCAGGTCAGTTCTGGAACCCAGAATAATTCCACCCCAAACGAGCACTCCTGCACCACCGTAACGGTGTCGTTCAATGATGTTTTCTTGGTGATACGGGTACCTGGAGTTCTCCATATGAAGGTCCGGCGAGAATCAGACTGCAAGCTAAACCTGGACTCGTCGGAAAACATCACACAAGCCCACTGTTGCGATTCTACAATGCATGCTCTCTACTCCAGGCTAACCGGAGGCGACAGTGAGTTGCAGTAAGTGGAACGCATCTGACAGGTCTACGAGCATATAGACCAATCTGCCCTAAGCGCCTGTATACGGTCTGCCTTGAAATTGTCGTACCAGTGGCTGAAGAGAGCTGACGAGACAGGTCTGAGGCTGTGCTCCGCCTGTTTCTTTTGGCAGTAACTGCCAAATACCGGTCCTCATTCGGCGTTGTAACTCTGGGGCGACCTGTGCTGTAACGTCTACTCACATTACCATCATCTTGGAATCGTTGCCAAAGCCTAGAGATGACACTCTGGGCAATTCCAAGTTCGTCTGTCATTTCCAGTTGGGTGCGCCCACATTCCTGTGTCATAACTATTCGATTATTGCACTGAAATACTTATAAAGCGCCTGCAAACAATTTTACTTTTTAGCCTGTATTCCTTATATATCACTCTCTTACACTCTCGTCATTGTGACGTACCATCGGTGTCATCTGGTTACTTCCTGAAATTTGCATATAATTCTTGAAGATGTGTGTAGTGATTTTACAGGTGATATATTTATTTTAGAGTTCGATTTCCACGTGACTCCGAATTATCCTTAATTTATGGACATATGTGCAGATGAAGGCTATCTGCCTAAGAAGAGGAATGCTCTCATGATGGACATTTCTAAGGAAAAGTGGCTCGTATTCATGTTGCACATGGGGAAAATTATGCTGTTATCTCGTCTGCTTGGGTTGATTTTCCGGCACAAAGCTATCTGCAAACTTTACCGCTAGGCCACTATAGTGGAACCGCTTAACTTAAGGGTTAATTTTTTGTAAATTATTTATGTTATTTGAAATGTATTATTGTTTATTTGTAAAATACCTTATGTTAATTAAACCAGTTATTGCGATTTAAATTTTAACTATAACTTCTCTTTTTCGTATTCCTGACTAGAATGAAAATCAGATTGGTGTGTACTTAAGCTAAGGTTTTTGAATTTTTGGTTATGAGAACTTTTAGCAGTGGGATCTTAGTAGTGTTTTTAGCAGGATCTGTTTAAAAATTAAATTTCAGCTTTATCGTTTTCGCTGTCCGATGTTTTAAATACGCTCCCACAAAATACATGAGCCAGCTTATTCTATTTGATGCGTAGTCTTAAACTATGTTATGAACGTTCGAATTTAATTGTATGTTCTGTTAATTTAAAATATCCATAAGTTGTGCAGATTTCGTCTGCAGCACAAGTTGTGGCTTTAAGTTCATACTGAAAGTATATTTTATGAGATGTTCAAGAACAAGCGATAACTCGCTATCTGTTTAGTATTTTATCTGTTAGTGTGCAGTATTTTAAATAGTTTCGAGTTGTAATCTCAACCCTACTGATTCCAATTTACTATTTTATTTTCAGTACTTAAAGCATGATTATATCCTGAGGCATAATGAGCAGAGTTTCGTTAACGCGTTAGTTTTTAAACTAACAAGCCGTAATGCAAATTAACATTCAGTTACATTTTCTATTATTGTATTCATTTGGTGTTCTCGGAATCTAAGCTAAAGACGGGGTGATTATCTCCCTGCGTCATTCACCATGGGAAAACAAAACAGGTGTTTAGCTTACGTGACATTAGGTTTATCTTACAAACTAAGTTGTCAAAACAATGCTGCAGTTTTAAAAGCTTTTTGACTAGCTGACTTAAATATCTGACAATCAAATAGAAGCTTGTTAGTCTTATGTTATTCATTCGGAAAACGTTGTACTGCAAGTTCCTGTAGTTGAATAACCACTTAGTAAAGCTGACACTGGCACTGCTCAATATCATTTCTGGTGTCAACTACTTAGAATTCTAACCAATTCATTCATATATGCCAAAAAGCCGTTCACGGTAGTTTTTTTAAAAGTTTATGGTGCATAGCGCTCACCCAAAGGCGTGCAAACTGAGTTCATCACGCAATCAAAATTTTGTGGAAAGTCAAGATAGGCGTGGTCACAAACAAAATTCAAAGTCTTTCGATATACTTAAAAGTCAATAAGTTCACTAAGTTCTTGAATAAAATAATACGAATACTAATCTTGATTAAATAATCTTGAAATAATATGTGAAAGTTCAGTTACTGAGAGAAGTCGAGAGGGGATCACGTGATGATACGGGCGAATAGAGTGATAGCCACAGCGGTAGGCGTGGTGAAATTATAATTAGCACAATACTTAAATACTTCAATTTTTTGAATACTTTTACTGAATTTTTTGAATTTTTTGATACTTCATTTGAAATAACACGTAAATAAAATAAGTAATGTAGAGTCCATAGTTTGCTCTACCAGGCACAAAATCCATTACGCTTTGCCTGAAGACAATATAATTTAAATTTCACACAATAATTTAAATTTAAATGTTAATTCACAATTAAATTAACATTTAAATTTGATTAAATAAATAAGGAAAGTTTTTGTTAAATAAACCTGCAATAACATTGAACTATCTGCATATGTACATCACCATTTTGGGTTGTGGTGTATAGACGTAGGGCTTACCACACTTTCTACTGTGGGGTCGTAGTTTGCAATTTCTCTTATAGCGTACACTAACGAATTTTGCATTTTCTCGAAAAGGTTATGTGCTTCCATAAGGATTTGCTTTAAGACTGTTTTTATTTTGAGGTCTTCCTGAATTATGCTGTTTCGGATGAACCACGGTGCGTTCGTGACAGCTCTAAGAATTTTATTTTGTAAGTGAGCAATTTTCCTTCTTTCTGTTTTGATAGCAATAGCCCAGGCCGGGGCTGCGCACAATAAAACAGGTCTAATTACGGTTAAGTACATCATTCTTTTGATTTTAGTATTGCTTTGTAAAGCTGCTCTTTCTTCAAAATAAGCATTTGTACCTGGCCATTCTGTGTGTTATCTAGATATGTCTGTCGTGATTGTTTCTGTTTCCCAAAACTCGAATGTCCTTTCATAAGAAAGTTTTCCCTCTTATGTGAGAGATAAAAGAAATGCCACTTTCTGTTCTTAGAGCTTTCCCTGGGGTTGTATGCCGTGGCTTAGAAATTTACTGTGACAGTAGCTGCTCTGCGGGCACAATAAGACGGCCCGAAAGTTCAGCCTATACTGTCCCAAACGTGGTTAGACCATCCGAATGGGTATACCAACGACTACATATTGGTTCTAATTTTACCGTTAATTCAATTTCTAAAATATAAAACTCTCTATATCCTCAATCGAGGACAGCATGACGATTCCAAAACTAAAATTAGCATGCAGCAGAAATTCTATGATCCTCTGCCAGTTTCAAGAAACTGAATTAAAATGTGAAACGAAACTAAATATAGCAGCCTGATACAACCCACATCCTCTCTTGACGTACCTAGCACCTAGATACACACTTTGTGTGATGTTACTTCCCCACTCTAAGCCTCTGCTGTAGAACTGTCATTTCAACCGCAACTAAAGCGACAACTTTACTTTCAAGAATGTCGCAGAAAACAAGCTATATCAAAAGGGAACGTGCTATATAGTGAATAAAAAAGGGAGAATAATTGCAGGTATATCAGCAGAATGCTTCAGAGAATTTTATTAGTTATAAGGTTTTCTTGAGGCAATTAACCATTAAGGAGAAATACGAATATATTAAGGAAATAAAATAGTTATTTATTTATTCTTACTTAATTATTTTTACGTATTAATTTACTTATTTGTATAAAATTGCCTTTCTTATGTTATGCTATTTGATTTTTGTGGCTGAAAAAGGGAAAAATTTGCACTTATTCGGAAAAATAGATAATATTTTAACAAACCAAGTGTAGAATGATAAAAAAACGGAAGTTGCGGTACAGTAATAAACAGCTGAAAATCGTTTGTGAGCATCTGAATTAAAATATTGTTAATACTTTCTCATTTGTATGAGTATATCTTTCTGTATGTCTCAATGAAAGACTGGTTAGCAGTGCTTTATGGTATTTTCTCTTTTAACACAGAAAGCAGTTTTCATAGTCATCGTGACGAATACTGGGTAACAAAGTATTCTTCGGAAAGTTCAAATTTGCTACTCAAATAAATAAGACAAATTTAAAAAAAAAATATCTGAATAAACATGCTCAATATGCATAAAGCGAATGAATAAATAGAAATTGTAAAGTTACTATTTCAAAAAGTATAATTCAGCACGCAAATCAAATGATTGAAAACAATTTCTAAAAAAAATTAAAATTACGACTATGATTAAAAAACATAATATGAAGTAAAAATGTTTGGAAGAAAAAATACTATACTCGCGCAGAACGAAAAGAAAGGGAAATCGATTTCTGTAAACTGAGAAGTTCACCATGTATTGCATTTGAAATAAAATAAAAACCTGACGCGGACACCACAAGACTTGTACTGCCTATTAAATCATATGCATTTTTTTGCTGCACATCATTTAAACTAATATTCTTGAATTTCATTAGAGATATATTTGTCATTTAATTAATTCAGTTCTCACTTCGCGTCAATATAAAAATACATAAAATCTCAAAATATCTTCATTAAAAAGTGAAAAATATAGAAAAACATAAAAAACTAAATACGATTAATTTTTGTTTTTAATTTTACAATTAAATTTAGAGTTTCTACGCAGAAACAAGCAATTCGGCCAGCGGGCAAGAAGGCAGATTTCTCGATGCGAAAAACTGAACGTTTACTTTAGGTCCCCCTCGGTAAAAAGACACTGAAGATGGGAAAGCTGACTTAATTCACTATTCTAATAAGTTTTAAATGTAAACTATGGCTGCTAAGTTAGGTTTAGCCGCACTTGAACAACTTTTGAATTATTGATAATTCTCCAACTTTTACATGCAGATTAATTAAAGGGATTAAAAACCTTGACCAGAAGATAAGAACAACATAATTTAATCATTTTTAAAGAAAAAAAATGCACAATTTACCAACATATAAGAATGAAGAACTCTGATGTGTACACCACATGACTTCCTTATATGTAATATTAAATTATACATATTCTTTCTTGCATTTCATTTAAACTTATTCCCTCGAATTTCATTAGATATATATTTCTCATTCAATTAATTCAGCTCTCACTTCGTAACAAAGCGAAAATATATAAAAACTCAAAATATCTTCGTTAGATATAGAAAAATATAAAATACCAAATACAGTTAAAACAACTAAAATAAAAAATTTTATAATCAAAATTACAGTTTCTACTCAAAAGCAAGCAATTTAGCCTGCTGTCAGATTTTTAGTAAGATTTTTAGGTATACAAAACTAAAAGTTTCCATTTGGTCCCACTCGGCAAAAAGACACTGATGGTTAACAAAGACTTAATACACTATTCTTCTAAATTCCAAATGTAAACAAAGATGGCTGCTGTGGTAAAAAATAGGCTTAGCTGCAGTTAAACAACTTTTAAATTGTTGATAACTCTAAAAATATTGCACACAGATTTAATAAAGGCATAAAAACCTTAACCGGAAGATAAAAATAACATAATTAAATCATTAAAGCAAAAAATGCACAATTTACCAACATATAAGAATAAAAAACATTGAGCTCACTGAGTCGAGTAACAGAGTCTCTCTTTCTCTCTCTCTCTATATATATGTATATACACGTTTTACGGGGCTGATTGCAACCAAAATCGGAGGTGCACGCCTAAATGTTATAGCAGTCCTATATACAAAATTTCAACGTTCTGAGGCGTCGTTTTTGAGTTATGCGAGATACATACATACAAACATACGTACGGACGCACGGACGCCACGAAAAAAATCTCTTCTGAGTCCATTTTAAATCAGTTTTATAATTCGTTTGGGGAAAATGAGTCCTTTATTCTGTCTTTACGTACAGATATCACTAAAATACATTGTTAAATTGCATTCGATAGCGGTTAGAATGCATAGTTTGGTTGAAATATGATGCCCGGAATTTTTCGTGATTACAACACTTACTTTACTTCGTACAAGGAAATAAAAATTAGTTGATTTGCACGGAATTAGAAATCACGCAATAAACTTCTCAGTGCAGTTAGAGGCTCAGTTTATTTTTTATACCTTATTATAATGCTTTTTCCTCTCGATCTCAGGCCAACATTCTTTTCAAATGTCAGCCCTACTGAACGTGTTAGCGATATCTTAGAGCAGCCAGTTGCAACATTGCAAGTTTAGATCTAGAACATATAGAAGTTTATTTCCGACCTTACAGAGTAGTGGCTGTGATAAAAGTATTTACTAATTGCATCATGTTTAGAACCACAGCAATGGAGGTAAATTTTACTACATTATAGATTACGTATACATTTACTCCAAAAAATATTTACTGCAGTACACGAATAGTTATGCAACAATATTAACATATATTTGAAAGAACAGAGCTTTCTTTCACATGTCGTGTAACAATGTATTTTAGGCTTTAATTCTGTACCCTAAATAGTTTAACATGTAAAGGTATTGTATCTTATATAAAATACGAAATACTGAAAATACATTTAAATTAAATACTTTGAACATCAGCCTATAAAAATAATGCTGTCCAATAAAGTCCTCAGAAATTTATTGATTGTGTTCTAAAATATGCTTACGAAAATCTGTGTACCGGGTGGAAAAGTTCATCAATTTCCAAAGGGTGTCGTAAATTAGCGAGAATCTTAGCGTAATTATATGTTAAAACCAACCGAGAGATCCGATATAGTTGAACATGATCATTCTTCAAAATAATTACTCTTTTCACAAATGCTTTTATACCAGTAGAAACTATTTTTCATCGCTTACGTTTCCCAAAAGGTTCTCGTGCGTAATAATTTGGTCTTCACAACTATAAATTACCTTAGTGTATGCTGTTTATGGTGCTTGGCTAATTTTACAAATTAATTTATGATACTTAGGTAAATGTAGATGTTTAAAAACGTGTCATTGTCGTCTGTAAATGCAAGGTGTTTCAAAGTTAAACTATTTAACATATTATCATTCACTTCAGAACTTTGTAAAAAGCATTAATTTCGGAGCTGAATATTTGAATACTTTAAATGAAATATGTAATTAATCAACACCTGAATAGTTTGAAATATATATTTTAAACAGACTGTTGCATTGAAATGCTACAAAAATCTATTAATTAGTTCATGTTAATATTTTTTTGTCAGAATTGTTTCAAAAATGAAGTGTTCGTATTAATATCACATTTACATAAGCTTAAGTAATTAACTTTGGTTCATTCCTGGTTCATTTGTAATTTGAAATTTTTGATGACATTTTCCGCTTGTTTTGGAGATAAGTTAACTAAGTTAGAATAATCGAATAAACAAAGTTTTGAGGTTACTCATTTTTAATTTATGCGAGATACATATATACGTTCGTACATACGTACTTATAGACGTTAAGAAAAAATTCTTTTGAATCCATTTTATATCCATTTTTCAATTCGATATGGGAACTAGAGTCCTTTATTTTGTCCTTACGTACAGATATCACTCAAAAACATTGTTAAATTGCTTTCGATGTCAGTCAAAATGGACATTTTCGTTGAAATAAGATATGCGAAAATTTTCGCGGTTACAGTACTTCCTCTACTTCGTAAAAGGAAGGAAAAATAAGCTAAGCATAATTTCCGAATTGCTGATTAAATTTCACATATTGCAAACTTTGGTTTTAAGCAGAATTTGAGTGATAGAATCGAAATATGAAAAACATTTAGCATGTCATTTCAGGAAATGTCTGATTTTGGGTCAAAATCCGTATATTAGAACAACGCTATGTATAAATCCAGTATAAACCTTGAGTCTCATTTTCGAGATATGAAAAGTGCAAGTTGAGTGTCATTAATCATCTAGAACTGTCCCATTTTGTTTTTACTAAGTGTACATTTAAATTATTAATGTATAATGATCGACGCAGCATTACCTCATTTATGAATCCTTTGTGCAAAAACTGCTAAGTTTTTGTGAATTTTGCTTAACGTACGAGTAATTTCTGTAAAAGACTAAATGATATACGTGACATAAATATGAACAAAAATTGTGCTGTTAAATATTTCGATATCGCTTTGAATAATTAAACTTTTAATTTTAATGAAGCTATTTAACTACACAGCATGGATATATTTCCCTGTCTTTCAAAATTCAAATTCAGGCAAGGGCAAGACCTTCTAAGAGAATCTAGAATTCTTTCACTGTAAATCAAGAAATTTCAAATCAGCCAGCTCATTTCATAAGATTAATCAATTCCAAGAATAAAACCTAGAATGAAATATAATTCTCAGTGACCTTCTTAAGCGAATGAATTCAGCTTTATCTATAAATCTTTTCTCCCTAAAAACAAGATATCCTTAACTAAAAACTGTATTTTTCTTGCTTTAGCAAAACTTCTCTTAGTGCAAAGTTGTGTTTATAAAAAATTTTTTGTTTTGAAGTAATTAATGGAAAAAGTCATTCATCCAATTACACGTTATTTAAGAGTTGTTTACCACACTGTGTAAGATGTTATTAACTAGAGTGTATTGTATAAATAATCAAAAGTACAAGTTTTATACCTTTCTTTTTTTAATTTTTTTTTTTCTGATTTTGCAAATTAAATTGAAAATAACGTAAAATTTTAAGTATTTACAATTGGGTAAATAAAGAAAAAGGTAAGTTTATCGTGCAACTTAAAAATTAGCAACAGTAATTTTGGTTGCAATTCTAATGAATATAAACACACATAATAAGTTATTTTTAAAAAATGAAAAGAGGATTTTTTTTAATGAAGGTATATATTTTTTCTTGGTTAATAATATAGAAACAGCAATGCGCATATATATATATATATTTTTAATAGCGGGCTCTAGTCTCTTATTGGCGTTGGCCACTAAGGCCGGAAGTGGTGGTTTCATCTTTATTTACGGAGACACCTAACAGGTGCCTTCTATGAAGGGACGAAGAAATTACATCCATGGGTATTTCAGGATTCAGACCCGGGTCTTTCGCTACGGCATACAGAGTCATTAACCACTTCCCCGTCTAACCCCTTTCCCGGCATGTGCGTCGTTTAAATTTTATTTAAATATTTCAGTTTTCGGAACACTTTTGTAAACAACAAGAAAAGCAGAATAAGAGATCTTTTCGAAATATCATAAATTTAAATCAATCACAAATATTTGGTGAACCGAAAAGAATTACATCCATGGGTATTTCAGGATTCAGACCCGGGTCTTTCGCTACGGCATACAGAGTCATTAACCACTTCCCCGTCTAACCCCTTTCCCGGCATGTGCGTCGTTTAAATTTTATTTAAATATTTCAGTTTTCGGAACACTTTTGTAAACAACAAGAAAAGCAGAATAAGAGATCTTTTCGAAATATCATAAATTTAAATCAATCACAAATATTTGGTGAACCGAAAAGAATTTATTCTTTTTAATATTCATGAATTACTTCAATAAAATTTATATAAACTAATGGAGGTATCTCTTGGATTCAATGGAAACTTTAAAATATGTGATAAAGAGATTACCAAATAGAATCTTCACGTTTTGGTTATATCATCATGCAAAATGTTCGAAGATTGGCTTTCATGCCATAGAAAATTTTAAATTTCCTTCAATAATGAAACCCCATCATACTTTTTCATCTAAACCGATGGAGTACTTTTTCATTTGTGTAATCTTGAATGAAATAGATTTTACTATCTGGAAAATTTTACAGGAGAGTAATTTCGCTTTCTGTAGAAACCTTTAGCTCAAAAACTTAGTATTGGATTTAAAAAAAAAAAAAAAAAAAAAAAAAAAAATTTCTGTTAAAAAATATATAGATTTTCAGTTTGAGGAAAGTCTGCTTCTGAATTCAAGTAGACTTTGCCTGTGCAGCATAGAATATTTGCAATCCTCTTTTGATTACTTTCCATAACTTTTATCGCATCATCATATTTTTGCCTACATACTTAAAATTTTAAGTACTTAAGTAAGTACTTAAAATTTTGTTTGAATATGTAGCAGTATTAACATAGCTATAATATCGAAGGATTATATATTTGTCTTTTATTTTATTCATATTAATAATTTCGCTGCTCGAAATTTCTCATATTGATAATCAATTTTAAATTATATTTTTAATATCGCCTCTCGCTTAAGCAACTGAGCAATAAATATTATCAAACGTATAATCATTCTATTTGGTACACACACACAGATATATATATATATATATATATACAGGATGATTCCAAATTGTTTTTACAAATTAGGAGGATAGATAGTTCTCATCCAGATAAGCAATAATTACCATAGAACATGGGGTCGCATTCAACTCAGAGAGAGAGAAAAGAAGATTATTAGAATTCCAACCTGAACGTCCAACAGTGTTGGGAAAGCGAATGAACGAGACCAAAATTTGCGCAACCATTTCAGTCAAAACTCACAGAGAGTGCACAAATTGCTACCTTGATATCAAAGTATCCCCAAGGTAGCAGTTTTTCCCCCCTTTCGTCATCTTCTATCCTGTCCTCCTAGACATACTATGGTGAGATCATTCTACCCCTTCTATGGGACACGAAGGTCTGACAGCAGGAACACAGCGTGAGCGTTTCATGCTAATCTCGGCATACAGAGGAAGCTGGAGTTATTTGATAATATTCAGCCCTTGATTAGATAATTAACTTGTTGCAATCATTTGCGAGGTTGAGACCTTGAGAAACAAACATGAGGATTTCAGTGTTTGCCATCAAAGTCTGAGCTCGATTTAACACTCGAACGCCAAGATTTCGGTTTTATTCATTTTGTGCACTCTCTTTCAGTTCTTCACTAAACTGATTGTGTAACTTTTGGTCTCGTTCATTGGCTCTCCCAACACTGTTGCAAGTTCAAGTTGGAACTTTAATATTCCTCTTTTCTGCCTCTCAGATTGGAATGCGACCCTATATTCTATGGTAATTATTGCTCGTCTGGATGAGTACTGTCAGCCCTCTTAATTTGTAAAAACAATGTGGAATCACCCTGTATATATATCTACACAAACACAAACCAAATCTACTGATATATATATATATATATATATATATATATATATATCTTTTTTTTTCGTTTGGTGTATATATAAACACGAAATAGACTGCCGCCCAGTCGGTATAGTGGTAAGTGACCCAGACTGCCGTAGCGATGGGCCCGGAGAAGGCATGGTTATAATTGTGCGTGCCTTCACAGGAGGCAACAGTGGCCACCTATTAGGCGCTTCCACAATGAAATGGCTACCGCTTCCGGTCCTGAGCAAGGCTAATGGCTGTTAAATAAAGCGCCTGGCCATTAAAAAGGACGTATATGTATAAAGCAGGATAGTAACTACAATTAGAAATTTTTATATATGTATGTATATAAAGCCTTTTGTAATTTCTAGTTTGTGTACTATAATTATAAGTTATTATTAAGTAGTTTTATTTAATTCGTTAAGATGCATTGAAGCCTAATTGTGTGAAAACGTCTTTAGTACAATCTTCGATTTCTATAACTTTTGCGAGAATGTTGATTGTATTTCTATCTTTTAACTATTTCCCATGGCTTCTACAAACTTTTTATTTTTTCAACTCTTATTTTCACCACATTCTCAAAATCGTGGTTTTAGAATAAACTACCAATTTTCAATTTTTTTGCCAATTTCCTCGACAGCGCAATATTATTTAACAACCTTGGCTTAGTTTATTTGCTAGAAGTTCATTTTAAGGACACAATATAAACCTTTGGTAGTTTCTTCACTTTTGTGCAATGATTCCTATCAACTTCCACGTTCACTGGCAAAATGCTAAAAACGTTTTCCCAATTTCTCATTGCGACTTGTTTGTATTAGCAATACCTAGTCTCCATTTAGGAAATGTTTGTGTTTTTATTGTTTCCTTTCACCATTTTGATATTTTTAGGATTTTTACCGCACTATTAATTTGATAATAGCTTAGAATAATACTGCTTTTTTGCCAACAATAATAGTTTAGTTAACGTACTTTTAGCCGAAATGGCAAGCATTTTATTTAAAAATTAAAAAAAAATTTGAAATGCCTTTTAGCATAATTTGGCTGTAGCTTTGATTTTTATTCTTACTGTATAAAAGACGCGATTAATGAATCTACAGTTTTTTTAATATCATCATTTACAGTGATATACATTTCGTAATATTTTTGTATTTTTTATAAATTTTTCAATAAAACAAACACATGTAGGTATAAACGGTAGGTTATGAACTGGGAGAAATTTGATCGAAGATCCCCTCCCCCCTTATCTAACCCACGAACTGCGCGACGTTCCCTGTCCCCTCTTTCTTTCCCAAGAAGATTGGGCGCTACAGAAAGTCATTTATCGCCATTAATGGGACATTTTATTGAGACTGCAAGCCTCTATTTTCGTTTATCAACATTGTAAAAATTGTGCATACAAAACAAATATTAATTTAAAGTCTGGCGTGTGCTAAAGTAAAAATGAATTTCTTTTACACTCATTTTAAAGTTTTATGATGCTTAAAATAATGATGAACTGGATCTTTTTTATTGTTTGTTGCAGATTTTAGTTGCTGATATATATATATATAATATATATATCAGTTTAGAATAATAAAATTGATAGATTAATGACATACACAAAACTGATACATAATCATCCCATCAGATATCTAATTTGCAGCGCACCCTAAATAATTTTCTTGTCTAAATAAATATCAACAAATCAGCTTAGATAGCAGAATGGTTTTAACTATCAAATTTACCATTTTAGGTAAACAGTACTAATTTAACTTAAACATTTCTCTTTATTAAATCTAAAAATTGGATTTTTTAAGTGGTTCTAAATTCACACTAATATTATAGCAATATATTGCCTTATTAAGCTTTCCATTTTTAGTCAATAAAGTTATTTAACTATTTATGGTTTATTATTTATGGTTATTTTAAGTTTATTTAACTAAGTTATATTTTAATACTAGAAATGTTTAAATATTTATTCTGTTTTCCAGTTACTTGGTGTACTTTGGCATACATTTAATTTCTAATGCACATTTAATTAATAAATTGATAATTATGAGCGTCTGCAGAATTTTCATAATTAACAACAATAAAAATCGAACTCCCTTATATTCAGATCTTGGGATTTTCAGTTCCCTTTTTATCCATTCGTTTTTCACATATTGTTGCACTGTATTCAAGTTTCATATGTATGCTATCATAATAATTAAAATTTATTTACAATTTATACGTCAGAGTTCCAAACGCATACTAATGTTGTTATAATAGATTTCATGCTAAGCTTTTTTTTTTAAATTTAACTATTAATTTCTGCAAATATTTACATGATTACTTTAATTAACAAAAAAAAAAATTCTTTTACATGGAATAATCTTTTGCATGCCAGTGAGCGATACTAAATTTTCCAGTCTAGTTCAGACATAATGATTATTATTGATGTCATTTATAAAAAATACAATTGGTATGCTTTATAATTATTTAATTTATGATATTATTATAATATTCCTTCTTGTGATACTGTAATTAATGAAAGATGTTTGTAATGCTAATATGTATGTTTACTGATACCTTTTATTTTCTTTTTAGCTCTCGCATTTATTACTGTTATTCAAGTAATTAGCCTGCTTGTTAAATATTCTTTACTTGTTCTTGTGACTGTGATATGTAATTCTATTTCTTTATTTTTATTTTCCTCTTGGATACAATTGGCTTCGAAAAGTAAAATTGTAACCTTGTAGGCAAAGGGGGAATAAATTTAGTTTTGCGCAGTTGGACTATACCAGGACGGGGGGATTTTCATTCGCGCAGTTGGAGTACACCCGTATAAACATAAATAAATATAATCACCCGACATCTTAAAGAATAAAAAATATAATCCAACGCGAATTCAGTCCACAGCTTAAGTTAGATTCTCCACTCTTTGTGATGGAGAATAAAATATTTATTTTTATATTTATTTTTTTTTCTGAACTCGCACTCTCAAGAAGTACTAAGTACTCCTTAATTGTTCAGGTTTTGAATACTTACGCTCTAACGTGTATATTTGAAACAATAAACAATAAATAAATTAATATAAAGGTTTTTTATAAGTTTATAAAAAAATCAAGGAAGTGTTTTAAAAATTTAACAAAAAAAAAAAAAAAAAAAGAAAGAAAGAAAAGAAAAAAAAAAAAAAAAAAAAGAAAAAAAAAAAAAGAAAGAAAGACATTTTTGAAGTAGCTCAAAGTGCTTTATTACTTTCTCCCTGTTTCCTTAATCTGAATCCAACGGTTCTTTAACTTTTCAGGATTGTATAATCTTTATGGTACCTTTTTTTATTTGGTAAAATTATATATACATATCACTCTCTCTCTCTCATATATATATATATATATATATATATATATGTAAATGTATAATTTACTGAGAAGTAAAGTGTTCAGAAGCTATTTCAAAGTAATATTGGTAATGGTTGACGTTACCAGTTACTAAAATTTTCCACTTGTATTACCACTCCTTTAGTCCTTCAAGCTTGAAAAGAAACTCAAAAAGGCATTATCTCTGCTATTAAATAATGAAGAGTCTGAAAAAAATTAATCTCCTGCGTGCGAGATTGTGTATCGGAAATTCTTAAATATATACTCTTTTAAATATTTTGTGACATTGCTGTTGAACTGAATTTTATGGTTTAAGTGCAAAGAACATGATATTTAATAAGTTAACACGCAAGACATTAAAAACGCTCCTTTGGGCGTATATTTGTTTTTGTTTAAATTTAACTTGTTTCCTATTAATTAATAAATAACGCGGTTTCAAAGCAATAAATACAGTACTTTATACAAGAATTGAGTATTAGTTAGATTAGGCAAGTGAAATTGCATTAATTGTTCTCAGTTAAATCGCGCGCTAGCGGTTTAAAATTTGTTAAAATTACGATGCAAAAATACGAAATGAGTGTGAATAATCCCACATAACGATGAATAAAATAGCTCTTATCATCTTTTCTTATGAATATTAATTCCAATAACGATTAGGGTGGTAGTTTTATAAAATAACTTTCTAGACTTTATTCTTTTAATACGCGGTCGGTGTACTTTTAGTAAATCAACTGTTAAGGCAGAGGGCCGTTCACTCTGGGGTTTCTGAGCTAAGGGAGACATTTCACATAGCCGACCCATTTTCAAAACCATGGAAGTAGGAAGTTAGACTTTCTTACCTCCATGGGTAAAACCAGTTTTTCCCCCATAGAGTTGAAAAATCTGAACTGCAAGTATAGTGGATCTAGTCGACGGAACTGATTCCGTTAGAATATTTGACGATTGTGTCCTGAAGTTAAAATTACGGTTACATTTTCATGCTAAAGATTTTAAAACATCTAATTGGGAAGTTTGTTAGCGCCAAAATTATGCTAGTATGAATATCTAGTCATCATTTGTGTGATCTAGCAAATGCTTAAGACATTTTTCATGACATTAATAAAATCCGTTTCTCAATGCCGTTTCTATGTTCAGTTCAATTCATTTTGTTTAAATTCTGCTAACTGAACTAAATGATCTATGTTTTATCAGAGATTTCATTTTGAAACAGTTTGAGCTTGTCAGTTATTACGTAAACTTAAAATGTGATGTTTTAGATCATTAATTATATTTTAATACTAACCGTCTAATACTTAACTTCTTTTAATAATCAACATGCTGAAGAGATTTCAGCCAAACGATTACCTTCGCAGTACCAAAACGTTCTGCTTCATGTTATAAAACTTTTTTCCAATTTATGTGGAAGAAGTTTAGATTGATTCCCGTGAAATGTATTAATTTGGTGAAACGATATAGCAACAGTTTTGTTCCTTTTAAATGATTATAAAACTAATGTTTTTAATGTAAAGTTATATTAAATTAAAAAATATATGAAAATAAAATACTTCAATTGGATTTTATATTTTTATTTCAGTAACGATGTCCTATTCCACCGCTTTTTTAATATTTTATTTATTGTTTTTCACTGCATTACAGAATCATTCAAGATTTTCAGCTAGCTAGAATTAAATGTATTGGCAGAAGACTTTGATAGTATAATTTCAAAATACTGCTAAGATTACAGTTCGAAAGTTCGAATTTTTTGGTTGTATACATTTTTTTTCGATTTCTTACAATATACTTGAAAACATTTTCAGCAAGTATTACGTCGCAGGAATAGTTAATGTTACAGTCGAAACAAATATCAACATCGTTTACGCTAAACGCTATAATTTAAGTGACAAAACATTTGTAAAAAAATCGACTCTTGATTAAAACACTCTTCAGAAACTCAAGAATTCATTTGCAGATTAACTCCAGTGAGAAAAGCAGATATATGAAAAGCAAAAATAAAATAAGATAAAATAAAACTTTAATAACTTAACTTTGTTTAACTTTAAATAAAGTTAAATATTAAAGTAAAATTTCTTTTACGGGGTGGAAGTGAAAATATAATTTTGTCGCTATCATATATACAGAGATTGAAAAAAAATGAAGGTCATTCCATTTACCAAGTATTTGCAAATGTATATGAAAACATTAATGTAAGTTAGAGTAATTTTAGCAAACGTAAGTTATGAAATTTCCAAAAAGGGATAATTTAGTCAGTTTGTAGAAATGATCAAGTTCGGGGGGTGGGAGCTTAGAAATTTCGAAAGATCAGTTGTCCTTTTAGTTGGAAACAAACACCAGTCTTCAGTGAATTTTTCTGATGGGTCAACTATACTACCTCATAAGAGCACTTGAGAAGTGTGTTTTTAACTCCTTACGACGAAGAAGAAATTTCTAAATACGATAAAACTTATTTATTTTGTTTGTGACACAAACCGAATTACTTCTTTTTACTTATTCATACGACTAAATTACATAAAAAACAAAGACAAATAATAATAATAAAATGAGTGACTTATTTTTAGCTTAACAAGAATAACTATCGGTTGTCTCGACTAATCGCTAGAAAGCTTTCAAAGGGCATCAAGTGTAAACAAGACTATAAGTGTGTCATTTGGCAATCGGCCACAACTTCCAGAAAAAAATATATATCAAGTGCTTAGCACAGGAGCAATATTGTCATATATGCGTGAAACTTGAGGCATTCTGCCATTAATGAGTCCCACATTAACCGCCTTCAATGAATTGATGTTTATATGGTTGCGAATTCGTACCCCTGTGTATTTCTTTATACATCTGTCTCAAGAGCAGTAAAAAAGTTCGGTTTTTGCATCGATGTTATTACGAATTTTATGGCATTTGCTACCAAGCATTTTTGTTCCTCTGCCGAAGTAAACTACTTCCGCAAAAAGTCGTTGTCGATATACCTTGCAAAAGCATTGTCTGTTAAGTACTTCTACGTTACCTCAGTCAATTTCTGTATGGCAGTATGGCAATTACAAATCATTTAGCTAATTGTAAATGATACTTTTTATCCAAAACACTACTTGTTAGCAATCGAGCTGAGCGTGCCACTCTTACTTGTTTTGAGGTTGCGAAATGCCATATTTTGCATGCGTTGTCTTGTTCACAAACTTGATAGACCCTGAAAGTTTTCTGGTAACCTTTATTGGTTTTAACTGCCCGTTAGCTTTCTTTGCTGTCAGGTATTTGCTTTTTACATTTTTTTTTTATACTAAATAGATTTTGGAACTTATCTGTTTGTGAAACTGATATGAAATATTTACTATAGTTGCATAATTATGATATTCAGCACAAATGAAAATTGTCTAATTTTCAGCTGCTTGATAGTATGTTGGCCTTCTCATTAATTTCATCCATTCTATATGCCAGTTTCTCTCATTCCGTTCACCAGTTATTTTTCACTCCATATTTAGGAAGCTTTTATTTCTGATCTAGATTAAGTACTTTAACAAAATAGAGTTATAGGTAATTTTAACTACATTATTACAAGCGTTAGAGGGAACGATTTCGCAAATGGTATAGTGCAAGTAAAAATGCTTAGAATTCTTTTTTTAACAAACATTTGTAAAACATGACTTGAGCTTCAACTTCACCTCCATGTAAAATTGAGCATTGTTACACCTTACGCGCAGTGTTCTTTGAAGTCCCTCCTGCTTCAATTTTATGTGATTTAAGGAAAACAAATTATATAAAATTATAGGATTATTTCAAAAACCCTAAAATTTGTAGTCCTATACCTGAACCTAGCGGCCATAGATCGCAGTTAAGCTCGACGTCTACAGTTTATGAATGCTGAAATTAACAATGATTAAACATATAGTACTTTGATTGAACATATATATACACGAAGGAAAGGACATTTAAATTTTTTTTTAACTCGATAAAAATACTTATTTAATTTTTAGGTAGAATTAACTTTGAAAATAGTAATATGCATTACTAAATTTAATCGTCCTTATCCCCTAAACTTTTCAGCATTTGGAGTTTCGAATGCAAGTTCTCCATTCTCTAATAAATAATTGAACTACACAGTGATGGATCACTGGCAATTTAAAACAGCTGAGATGCTTGAATAGAATTCCCAAATAGCATTTCTCAGAATTCAAGGCGATTGAATTGATTCTAATGATGGTATACATGCTCTTTTAGCAGCATTAATCATTCGCCCATTGGAGAAGCTATTCAGATATTTCGGTCTTAAAACTTTGTTGGAAGAATTTGGTCAAAGAACTTTGCAGCGTAATGAGATGGTTTTGACTAGGAAATGGGTTTTTAAGTCTAATTATTTTCTTTTTGTTTCAGATATAAATACTCAACTAACGCTTTAGAAATCATATATTTCTCAAGCTATCTGTCGAGATTTAAATTAAATTTAACTTATTACAAATAAATTGTATTTCTCCGAATATTAGCCTTTTTTATCCGATCCTCGTGATAAATTATTGAATACATGATATTTGGTATATAATTCCATACGGATAAAAAACTAGCTCACTTTATATAATGTGCTATTTTATTTTCGTAATACATATGTTAAAAGAAATTATGTCTTTAAAGAAAATAACCGATCATAGAGATTTAGAAAATGATGTACCAGATGCATTGCCACTGTCGATTTGCTAGTCATTATGTAGGGTTTCCCTTAGTTCACTAATTATTCAAACTTATGTTACCTTTTCTGAACTCAACTTGTTAATTCACCTTTCATATTTCATTTTGTAAAGTTTAAAATATTAAAAAATTAAATTAAATATTGCGTTTAAATATTTTTTTGGAAACTACTTCCATTTTTACAAAACCTTTTGATTTGTTTTACACTTCACGAATTTGAAAGCTTTGGTACGATAGCTGAGTTAAAGATATGAAAGTGACTCCTAAATATATTACGCAAATTATGATATATCACCTTCCTTGTAATCAGGAATATTTTAAAAATTGTAATTAGAAATCCATCAGTGTTATTTGCATTAATGCATCGAAAAGCAAGCTTTTAATCAAGCGTCGCAGAGTAACGTTGTTTGCTTTAAGGTTTAGCAAAAAATAGAAAGCATATATCACACTTTTCTTTAAATTAATTTTCGAATCATATGCTTCGCAGCAATTTTTTTTCTAGATAAAATTTCTGAATTGAGAAAGATCTAAAATTAATTTTTGAAAGAAAGGAATTTCGAAATTACCGATCTTCAGAAATTTAGTATTAAATTAAAATAGTTTATTAATGTGTTGTAGACGGAGTAGTTTAAAAAATGCGTAGACATATCATGTTTTTTCATATAACCTTGCATACGTGACCTTCATGGTGATTCTAACATTTGTTACATATGAATTCCATTGTAAGAAAGGCATTTTGCAAATCATCTTGAATGTAACTATTGCTTTATGACCTTTTATCTGTCATAGTCACGACTATGAGTCATAGGAATCAGATTATTTAATTGACTGGATGGATATAGCCGGTTTGAATCCCGTGAAGCAAGATGATAACCTTACTCATTTGTATTTTAATTGTATCATTTTTTCTGCATTAATTCATAACTTCATAACCAGCATAAGAATTATGCAGTAAAAATTGCATGAAAGTTCCAATCAGAATATCATTGTAAACGTATTTAAATAATCTAGTGGAAACTCATTTATAAATGTCCTTAAATGATTCTGTTTTATCTTAAGTCCTGTTTTAAGTATTTTAAGCCATGCTAGCTATAATTTGCAAGGAACCTCACTATACATGGTGGGATAGTAGCTTCTAAAGCAACATGTGAATCTCCGTGCTTAAAGCCCTTAAATGGACCAACCACCAACACTCCTTCTTAAGTGGTCCAACATCCACCCTTAAGTAGTCCAACACCCCTTCTTATGTTTTACAGTCTTTAATAAATATGTAAGTCACCTTGACAGAATGCCAGAGAAAGTCACGTTAATCTTGGTTGGACAGTATATGTTTCTCTTTTAAATCTATAAGCAATCTAAAAAGTGAGCTCGGTTTCAACCAAAATTTTGTAGTGAATAAAACTCGAATTGAGACTTTTGGATCACTTTAGTCGGGTTGATGACTTTATTTAATATTAGTTGATGACTTTATTTAAAGTAATTTACTTTAATTGTGTTATTATATTATTTGGCAATTGAATGAAGCACAATTGCTCAGCAAATGTCACTACTGTAGTATCTTTGCTAAATTAGTTGTTTAATGAAAAATTGTTTGAGTATTATAATGCTATTAAAATTGCATTGCCATCAAACCAAATCAAAGCTATTAAGATGGATGTTGCTATTTTCTGAAAATTTATTAAATAATTTTAAGGATTCGTTTTTAAAAATATATAGTTTTTGCCTATTTTATTCAATACTGCTGTGCACACTAGCATTTTATTCTCAAATATTCTCCATGGAATTTTAACTTTCTCCAAACTTTCGAATTCCTGATACTCAGCCCTTTTGAGCTGTGTAATGCTTGCGGCAGAAATATACGTTTGTTTAAATAAATGTAAAATATACATAGATTTTTTTTTTCATTCTAAAGCATAAGACTCTTTCCGTCCTTCCTGAAAATTAAGAAAGTGTGAAAGTTCGCTAACAAAAATTTCAGACGAGTGTTTTAAGAATATTTTCGCTTTCATTTTAATGCCTTTCCAAACGTCCTGATTGGTGTAGTAGTACGCGGTGCTGGGCCTGAGTTCGGTAGCTTCGGAAATTTGTAAGTGTAGAGTGTCTGCGCAGCATTGGGGGTCTTGAAATTAGGCGATTAAGAAATCCTGCCGAGTGGAGGAGTGTGGGAATAAGTGAGGATCACCCTCTGATCTGTCTCTCGGAACACTTTCTATTAAAACGGAAGCAGAGGTGAACAGGTAGTTCTGTAGGATTATGTATGTACGGCGAATGACGAAATTATGATGTCCGGGGCGCTTTTACCCTTAGATGTACCTCTATTTAGAAAATCGCTACTAAAGTGGATTTTTCTTATTGTAAACAATATAAAATCAATTAATTAAGCAGAAAATGAACAGCAAATTGTTTCATTATTATTGTAAGAGCTCTTAATTTTACTAATGTTTGTTTTACCTGATTGAAATGCTGTCTTTTTATTTTAAAATGTCATACAATTCAATTTATTGTAAAATTATATTTGCATTTTATCTCATACATGTATTGGTTTCCCTTACTTACAATTTAAAAAAACAGAATTTTCTTGCGAAGAACCTCCACAAGGACAATCCTTCATTATACTGATATTCGCACGTAATTTACCATCTAACAGACAAACAGAAAACAACTAAGAGAAAGCTATATTTGAAAAAATAGATATGAAAATGTTTTCTTCATTTAATAATTTTGTATGAAACAACAATGGATCTTTATATTTTTGTTTGGAATCTAATATATTTGCGAATATTATCTGAATAGGCTATTTTCTCACATTAAAATCGTTAAGCAATTAATGAATGTTAAATCTGATCTTATAAATTGAAGTAAGTATGATCATAATAATAATAAAGCAATTTTAGAAGTAGCTTTTAACGAGATTAAAATTAGTTATATCTTGAAAACGTGCTGCTCTTGTGATATGCAGTTATAAATCAAATTAGAATCATAGTTATCAAATAATTAAAAATATATAATAAAGAATTTATTTTTTAAGCAATAACGTGAAGATAAGAAATTTGTCAAATATTATACTTGTTTATATAAAAAATATTTTTTAAAATGGAAAAACTATATGGTAGAAGATAAAGAAGCTATAAAATGTAGGCCTTTGATGTATTTCTATTTTATAGGTGTTAGCATATGTTTTTTTTTAACGCAAATATTTGCAAGACCTGTATTTTTTAATTCAACATCATTCTTGCCTCTTAGACTCTTTAAACTCTGATGGCATTGTTCTCAAGTTGACAGAATTGTTATTATCTCTCCATTGAAAGGAGCGTATAACTCGCATATGACAATGAGCTTATTAATATACCAATGACAAAGAAATCATCTGGAAGCTTCAACATGTCACATGCTTAAGCACCCGAATGAAGCATTTGCAACTCTTATTCTGTAGACTTATAAGTCTTCCCATTTTCGCATAACGTCCTTAGTGAGCTGTGTTGGAAATTTTGCCACACGTTGCCTTTCCATTCTCTTGCGTTTCATGTTAAGCTCATAAAATATGCCTTAGAAACAAGACTTCTCAAAGCACTTTTAATTCAATTTATTGACCTTCCAAGAAGGTATGCCCTTATAAGCATTCTGAGACACCACCTGCTACAGAATTTAATAAGAATGTTACGTTGCATGAGCATTCTAGACTTTGTTAGATAAAATAATTAAATGGATGATTGCTTTTCACATAAACGGTAAATTTAATTTGATGAGCAGGTACGGCAAACTAGCTTTTAAGCGCTTATTGTTATTATCTTGCTTTAAAGCTGTTGTTACTGAGCTTTTAGGTATTGAATATATTTTAAGATGAATGTCAATGTTGAAGTTAAATTTATTTAATGCTTTGCTTGCTTTGTATCACTTACGTATGCATTCAGTTCCGTCTCTCTTTAATCTAATGTGAAATAATAAAAGGAAGGTGGGGCATGAAAATCCGTTGCAAGTTCCACAAGGAAATGAAGCGTAAGTTAATGAAGGAATAGTATTTTTCAATGATTTAATTAAAAGTCTGTGCATGCCTTTAAAAGTTATACTTTTATTGTACACTTACTCTTAAAATAAATGGGGACAAGGAAAGTGATAATATAAAATTGATAAGTATTTTATAATTAGAAAAGTAAATCCTCCCCTTCCCCCTCCAAAAAAAAAAAGTGCCTTCTTTTTGATAATTGGCTTATAAAGTTTTAGTTACATCTACCTAATAAGGGAAAAGGAAAGTATCGAACTTCTCAATGTCAATCGTCCCAAAACGTTCAAGAATTTTTAAACGTACGAGCCAAAACACAGATGCGAAGCATGGCATTTGGTAATCATCGACATCTTCTTAGCAGGAGACGGTAAACGTATGAGAAAAAAAAGGGTGCGAAGCATGGGCTTTGGTAATCATCGACATCTTCTTAGCAATAGACGGTAAATAATAACTTCGCTGTCGCCCTATTCCCAGACGCGGAGTAACAAATGTAATGCATTTATGAATTATCAGATCGTTGCGGAATAAGGCGCATTACCAGCACGTAGCATATGTGTCGCACGATAGTGATTATTGCGTTTGAAGAGAGTGAAACAACGCGGATCCATGTTCGGCCATCAACAAGTAGTATGTTGTAAGCTTGATGAGCCGAATGGTTCACATTTATATACTCATATTAATGACGAAGGTAAAGCACAGTACTCAACAGACTGCGCCTTTCCAACGTATACCGACATGTTTCTCCCGAAAACGTGTTGGAGAAACAAAACCTGTAGCAGCGGTTGCCAGAAATTGCAAGACAATATCGAACAAATGAGGCATATTTCATGGCATTTGAGACTAATGGTGGAAT
Source organism: Stegodyphus dumicola (assembly GCF_044657685.1). NCBI lineage: Eukaryota > Metazoa > Arthropoda > Arachnida > Araneae > Eresidae > Stegodyphus > Stegodyphus dumicola. The sequence goes on along the minus strand of NC_140776.1, from coordinate 4,646,307 downwards.
AGAAGTGGAACAAAGTTGAATGAGCCTGCCAGCATGTGTGTAAGAAATTACGGAAAACATGTAATGTGGTATTTGCATTTCTCTAGTGGTACTGAAAAAAAAAATGGATCAAAGAAGCAGCTGATCTAGATTCAAATCCAATACATGTTTCTTTCTCCGCTCCTGAAGTTTGTAGTGCGGGACATGCGTAGCGTTCCTCGTGGTTTTACAGCCGCCATTACTTATTTATGGTGCATGTAAAAATCTTGCTCTTTTGCCTTTATTACCATGGCATTGATTCACACTAAGTATTAAAATAAGCGCATCTTCATGATGGTGACCATACGTTTGATAACACAACGTGTAATTCCTCTCAAATACACTATGTTTTTCAATCTTATTACTTTAAATATTTCTGCCGCGAGTACTACTTTATATGCCTTTCTCTGCTAGCTGTGAGAGTTTGCAAATGTTGTTTTATTCATATGTTTGGTCATCTTGAAAACTTCGTGATGGCTCCCGTCAAGAGGTCCGATAGCTTTAATTGAACGTGTAATAATCAGCAGTTTTGAAGATTTAGAAACATTCTGAGTTTCTGAAAAGTTTTCAAATTTAATTTCAGGGAATGACATAAATCATTTAAGATGCCTGAATCAATGGATATTCGAAAATTTAATTGCGATAGACAATCAATTTCAAAACCTCCATTAATTAATTTATATGATATCATCGGAAAATTAAACGAAATTTATGAAAATAAGCGCTTATGTACTAATTGTTGCAATTCATCCGCTCGTTAGCAACTTTTATTCTGTTGGGAAAGCTTGTTGGATATTAGCCATCATAAATATGCTAAACTTATACTCTTGCTTTGGTCTCAAGTATGCATAATTTGTCGTAATAATGCGAGCTAGGGCAGGTACAGGGAAAAGTGGACGGAACATAAAAAATTCGCCTATAGATTTATATGCAATGCTTCGTGGCACTACTGTTCTAGCGCCTTCCAAATGGGAAAGTGGTTAATGACTTTGACTGCCGTACCGAAGGCTTGGGTTCGAATCCCTGAAAGGACATGTATATAATTTTTTCATCTTTCGTCGGAAGCAAAAGAAGCCCACATATTAGATACTTCTCAGCAAAAAACATCTGTTTTAAGATTAAAGAAATGAATTCCAGCAGAAGAAATTCAGTGTTCCATTATGTTTCTGTCTAAAGGAAAGGAGCTGGCACATTAAGCTGGGTGATCTAAGACTTCCTTCGTCATACTTTTTTTTTGTATTAACTGAACAGATCGATTTTTTTTTCACGGTAAACTTGCTTTTCCAATTTATCCTGAAGGTTACTTATAGAACACTGTTCAGTGATTTTCGAAGCATTAACAAAGACCTTTACGAATGAATTATATATGGCAGCCTCCATCCTGGCGCATTCAAGTGCGAACAAAATTATTCTACAAGATTTATAAAACAAAATACATGGAAGAGTAGTCGTAATGCAATATTATATAAATTTAATGATTAGGTGGATTAATCAACTTAAATAACTGTATTCCTATAGCAAATGTGACTTTTCACTTAATGAATGCTTTATAGACTTAAATAACGAATTTCAATCCCAATAATTTAATTTCTTCAAAATGTTTGCTTTAATGAAAAATTGTTCTGAACATAACAGTCCAAATAGTGTAGGGTATTTATTGATTATTTTGCCTGTTTAGAAGAAAGACTGGAACCCTTTGAATCCTTTCTTTTACAGACGGCGCCTTCGACCACATAATTTAATATTATGTGGCTCTCTTAATATTATCTGCTCTTTCATTTTTCGCTTCTTGAGCGATGAAATGAAGTATTAGGTGTCACATTTGGGAAAACTGCCAACCTAAAAACGAAAAACTGAACAAAAATTATTTTTCTGTATTTTTGTAACGCGTGATTTTATTTCAGGCCTTTGCCGATAAAGGCTTTACTCTTTGTAGATTACACATTACTATAAATTCCTTTTGTCTGACCATTGGTTAAATTCATATTTGTTATTTAAAACCCTAAATCGTTTACTATGTTCGGCGACAGTATCAAAAACTATGCTCTCTATGTTTACGAGAATAATAATCCAAATAACACAATGTATCGAGGCGTAATGCTATCGTGATTATTTTACGCATATATTGGTATTAAATCGAAAACAATTTGAGCAACATTTCATCCAGCTCATCCAATACATAAACTTCATCAGGCTTTATTTCCTTTTATTTAAAAACTGCTTGAAGGTTTATAAAGAGGTGAAGTAAATGCAGACCGATCTCAGATGTCATATTCCGGCTGTTGAATGCATGCAGTTTTATATATGACACTGAGATCATTTGATAACTAGATAAATGCTATACTTTAGGTAATTTTTCGGCATACTCTAAACTAAAACAGCTACAACAAATAATGCATTGCATCATTATTGTAAGGCCCAAGTAACGCCTTAATTCTATGGATATGCATGTTCATTACAGGCAAAGGAAAACAAACATGTTATTCATGATTGTTTCAAGCAGCTTACTGAATGAGTATCTCAAGTAACCATATCTCTAGTAACCGTATCGTCTGCTTGTTTGGATGCATTATTTACTCAAATTTTATCAGGGGTTCTCTAACCAATGCAGCTGCTTGTTAGTTGGACTTACGTTTTTCCTAGATGCGTACAGATCTTCCCCATACACTTTAAAAGCAGGATCGATATTCACCATGTTGTCTTTGAATATCTGCGTCAATTTGGAACAGTTTCCAAAACCTAAATGCTTTGTTTTAACAAAATATTAGATTTCTGAGGCATTTTTATTTGAAAACAGATCACTCCTGATCTTCACATGATTTTATGAAATGTCAAAAATTACTGCTATGGCTTCTTCGTGTAGTAAGATCTGTCTAATAATGATTTTTAGAGGGCGGCCAAGAAACAATACCAACGTATCGGGTTTAAGATATTAATACGAAGCCTACCCCTTGCTGTGAATCTTGGACAACATGTCCGGTAAATGAGCAGTGGGTTCGGCCATTTCTGACCAATTTGCAACAAGCAAATGTAAGATTATTGGAAGGGAGAATGCCGTATTCGGAATTCATGCATTTATTGGTTCTTAATAATTAGAATTTCAATTGCATACTAACGAAATCTTTCTTAATATGACACCAATACATTTCAGTATTGGTAATATTAATAGATAATCAGTCCGAATAATAATGAAAATAATAATAATAATGATGACAAGCAAACTGATGATTAACAATAAATAACGATAATAATTTACTTTTCTGATGGACGATTGATATGAGCTTCCTATGTTCCTATATGGAAAATTTTTATTCTTTCCGGGGTATGACATCAGTTTTTATTTTATTTAATAATGCTCTGCTTACAATTATTCTAGGCTTTTCTACTGTATGGATAGGATGTTTGGTCTGGCTCCCACAACAATGACTACAATCAGCAAAATCACTATTACTAATCGTCCTTTATCAAAAGCATATTAATCAAGATAAGATACTTCGAGAATTAAGTTTTTTTTAGAACTTTGATACGGTTTACATGAAGGAAAGGAAATTACAAGTTAGTGAATTTTAATAAGCGATAAAATTTAACTATTGCCACTTTCATGATTATTTTAATAACTAGAAAGCCTGGCGGTCATACGAAATTACCGCTGTTCTAGATATTATAAATTGTAATTAAAATGATTTGTGCAAAGGTGTCTGCTAATTTAAATTGAATTACCCAGGGCAGGCGGCGAGGACGCCCCTTTGCTTACTGTCCCACGGAGTTTCCCCCTTCTACTTGCTTAATTGCTTAAAGTAGAGTGCAGTGAAGGAAACCATTGGCGGGACATTTCTTAAAAGACCACCGCTAGCTCAATCAATAAAGGTGATTTGAATAATGAAATATTAAGTCACACAACTTTGTACACAACATTTCTTGTGTAGATCTTTCCATCATTTTTAAGCTCGCCTTGCAGAGGACCATCCATTATTTTTAATTTTACGTCCGTTCTTTCACGAACTCTTGAACAGGCAACATAAAGTTGACCGTGTCCAAATGTAAGCTCAGGCAAAAAAATGCCAACACGCTTAAGCGTTTGGCCCTGAGACTTATGGATGCTCATAGCAAAGGCAAGTTTTACAGAAAATTGTCTACGTCTCCATTGAAACGGCAACCCTGCGCCGTGGCAACTTCACCCCATTGGCTAGTACAGTTACGCAAGCAACCAATAAACTATCGGCGACAAACAGACACTTAAGACGCATATATATATATATAGGAAGAATTAACCTTATCTCATCCGAAACGGCTCACTCTCGGGCTTAGCGAAGCACACCGTTAGATTCCGCAGGTCCATGGCACGCCATTTTGACCATTCGCGTCTTCTTAGGACTTTAATTAGCCGAGATATTAATTTAACACTAATTTTACGCTATGTTTTCCCTACATTTTCCACTTTCTTTCTTGGGTCTTCCCTATTACAGGGATTTGGCTACGTGCCAAATTGTTTTTAATCGAATATCTACGGAGCGGCGTTGAGTTGAAATTCGAGACGCGTATCCTCGTATTCCAAAAAATTCTCCGAATCCATCGATACCGTTCTCATCTTCATACGACTTCTTACCGTTCTCAACTTCATTCGGCCGAGATATTATTTAAAAACTGCGGAAACGTTAATTTCCGCGCTCATTTTTCCGAGTGGCAACAATAAGCTATCGGCGACACAGACTTTAGCCGCTTATATATACAAAGATAATAATCATGAAATAACACAATAACAGAGATGCATTATACCGTTCAGAAATCACCAAACGCCTCAACAAATGTTAAGTGCTTCAGCTCCTCTTCTTGAGCAAAAGGCACATGTAAGAGAAATAATATATAGCTAGTGATGTTTCATTCATAGTGCCATTTAACACTTTAAATGCGATTTCAGTCTACGGCGACTGAAATTATATTTTCCTTTTGGACTTAAGTCACCGTTAATTCACAGTGTCCTTTTCAATCAAGCTCAGTCACTGCTGTCTGCCAAGATCCCCCTCGGGGGTTGTCTCAGGCGAATGCCTGGGAAGTACTGGTTAGGATCTGTACCTAGGCAGTCTCAACCACGGGGGTATAAAAACAGACTTCACAGAAGGGCTGAGGGCTCTCGGGACAGAGTAAGGCTCGGCAGGGATCGTACAGGTACTGCCTTGTCTGTCCTTGCTCTGTGGGTTGCCACATGATTGATTGTTTCGCAGCTAGGGTGGCACTGATCCCGTTTGGCAATGTACCTTAGGTCGGGAGCCCCCTGTCCCTTAGCGTTGTCTGCCAAGATACAATTTAAAACTTACCTTCTTCTATCAAATCTATTTATCTTCTATCAAACTCTGCATAATTCTCTGGTTCAGCATATCGATAAAATCGCATATCGCGGACTATACGGAAAGGAAAGTAAAACAGACTTGTCTGTTAACTTTGAAAATTTTAAGTTACACTAAGTTGTCTGTGAATCAGTGGCACTGAGTGACCCATGGCTTAAGATAGCTTCATAACACAAAATTGCAAACTCACTGGTCTAGTAGATTATTGCTCTATTTTTTTAAACTTGAAGATGATGCAGTTTGAAACAGTCTTCTGACATGGACAAATATCATATAATTAAATGTTTACTTTTTGATAGGTTATTAAAAAAATCTTAATCTGGGGGAATTATAGTTAGGAAGCTCAATCCCATATGAAAATTCCGAGTGTGCGGTTGTCTTTTGTAAATAACTCTAAACTGTACATAATAAAGTTCTTAAAAATGTATTTTTATGTATTTTATCCTAGTTGCATTATTATACTTCGTAAATGCACTGACATATATATCAATAAAATTATTTCAGATTTCACCTGACAAAATGCAGTATTGGATTTTTGAATGTATTTTACATATAAGAGATACGAGGTATTTCTCTCGCCTTCGTGATGTAGTAATCAGCACACTCGACTCGTATTCGAGAGGTCCGTGGTTCGAGTCCCGGAGAAGCCATTGCTCATTTTTCACGTCTCCAGCACTCACAATAACCTAATGTCTTTACAAAGGTATGAGTAAAAAAAGCTTTATAATTACAATTCTACAATCGTTTGTAGAATTCCTCACAGTGTAATGCTGAGTTACTGTTGAACGTGAAGAATCTTACGAACTGATAAGCGAATAATCGCTTGAGTTCGTTGGTCAGGAAACAACAAGATAGAAGGGTAAACTAGCCCTTTATTATTCTAACTAAAGTTTAACAAACACCGTCTTGGAGTGTACAATAAAGCTGAATCTTGGGCTTTGAACTTGAGAGACTAAGAATAATATTAAACTAATCTAAACTAAAGAGATATAGCCGAAGCTATCAAGATTCTAACCGAATTGGCCCCTTAACGTTAATAGACTGCGAAGCTATCAAGGGCCTAAAGAACTCCCGAGCTTAATAATAGCTTACGATAGAGTAGCCTAAAAAGGCGGCCACGTGCAGACAGAAACCTGGTAACTCTCTCACTAAGACCGAAGAACTTCGCGGTTAAATACCGCTCTTCCTCATTATGTATTCAGCCGTGATTCTAAAACTATGTTCTGGTCGGAAGTAGTAAGATGAAGTTAAAAATCGACAGTAAAGGAACTTTAACTAAAAATTTAACTGTTAATAAAATTTACATAATCCTTACACATTGATTACCTGATGCAGTCTAGCTCATGATATTTAAATTCGAGTTGCCAAAAAGAGGAGATAATTGAAGAAGATAAAAAAAAGTATTTTAATAATTACATTTGTAGAATCGGTATTTACTGTCTAGGAATATGATGTTCGTAAACTTACTTCTTAGGTGGCTGTCTAGGGGCTAATAAAATAGTCCGATTTATGTAAAACTTGAATATTTAATGAAACATGAATAGTTGCTACAAACTACAAAGTAATTACATACGTAGAAGGAAATAGATGAGATTATTTACAGATGAAGAGAAGGAATCGCCTTTACATTCAAACATCTTTTATTCGCGTCATCGTCTTATTGGCGGAATCGTCTGACTTCTATCATCGGAAAAGTAAAAGATTTATTCTCACAGCTTGTCGCGTCATCCGATTATAATGAACGATGCCATCCCACAAATGCTCGTCCATCCTGATGGAATGCGGCCTCGCATTCTCGTAACACCACCATCTACATCTAGGGATCTAAAAAATAAAATTAAAAAAAAAAAAAAAAAAGATTTTTAGTTACTATTGAGGGAAAAGTCGTCCTAAAAGGTTTTTTTCAACCATCTTTTCTCATCATCTTAACATCTACAGAAATAACGGCGTTAGCTCTTCTTAAATGCTCTTTCAGTGTTCGTTCATCTTTAACAGTCTATCTGAATACATGTATTTTACAAACACGTCTTCCTTTGAGGTTGTCTGGAACAATTCATCTTCGTATTTACGTCTTTTTAAACATCATCTGAATACGTCTTCTGAATGTGTCTTTTTAGATACCGTCTGGATACGTCTTCCGAATGCGTCTTAGATATCTTCAAGATCCGTCATTCGAATGCGTCTTCTCAAAATCATCTTCTTTAAGCCGTATTTCTTCATACATTTCATCCTTAGACATCATCTTCAGTCTTCTTAAATTAGTTCACGTCTTTAAAATAATAGTCCAAGTCCATTAGTCAAATCGGGAGAAATTTGTCAACCTGGGAAAAAGTTTATAATCAGGAATCATCAAAATTGGTATTTCATTATCAAAGGTCGTCTGTCCATGGTTTCAGGTATTCAGCACAGATACTAGTCTTGAACGGTCCTTCGGTAAAACCAACCTTCTCCACGTCTTATGTGTCATTAGGCTTCACCTTGGTGATTTTGTATGGACCTAAAAATTTGGATTTTAGCTTTATACCTGGCCCTAGTTGAGTGCGTTTAATAGCTACCATATCATTGATCTTGTATTTACGAGGGAGTTTTCGACTTCGATTGTAAGTCTTTCGATTCTCTTCCTGGATCTTCCGAATCTGCTCTTTCGCCTCTTTACGTAAATTTTCTCTAGACTCGATAAAGTCCTTCTGAATTTCAGCTTCTATTAGTTCTTTAATCTTCCTGTCTTTATTCGTCTTTATCTTCGTACCAAACAAAAGCTCGAAAGGTGTCGAATTGATACTCCTCTGAAAAGTCGAATTAATTATTTGCTGGACATCATTTACGTGTTTGTACCATTTCGTAGGGTCATCTATAGCCAACTTAGAAATGACTGATATGATAATGGAATTCAACCGCTCTACTTGTCCATTGGCTCTTGGTAATCCTGTTGTGATTAAGGATAGATGAATATTTTCCCTAGTACAATAATCATCAAATTCTTGAGAAGTAAATGCAGTACCTCTGTCAGCTACTATATTGCAGGGATTTCCAAATAAAGATTTTTGAATTTCAAGTTTAGCTATTACTTCTTTACTAAAGGTGGTTTTAGTTGGATGTAACCAAACAAATTTTGTAAACGAATCAATAACCGCGAAAATGTATTTATAATTCTTGTTAGAACTCTCCAAAGGTCCTAAATGGTCTATGTGGTAAGTGTTTAGAGGAATATCTTCTTTAGGTAAAGGATGTAATAATCCTTCCTTCTTTCCAGATTTCCGGTTGGCCAGTATACAGGTAATACAATTTGCGGTACATTTTTCAATTTTCTCTTTCAATTTAGGGATATAAAAATGTTGTCTCACATGTTCTTCAGTATACGTTTGGCAGCAAAATGACCTCGTTCATGTGCGTCTTTAATTACTTCAATTTGCATAATCTCAGGTACTACTAGTGCTTCAATTCCATTCACCATTTTGTAAAGCACGTCATTCCGCAAACAATAATCTTCATATGGCTTAGACTTCAAAACTTCTTTTATAACTTTTATATTTTCATCAGTTTCTTGAGCTTGAATTATTTTAAATGTTATACCATCTTGAATTACCATACATACAGGATTTCGACTAAGAGCATCCACATGTCCCATACGGGTGCCAGATCTGTGTTCCATTGTGTAATATAATCTTGTAACATTAATGCCCATCTAGATATTTTAGTACAAATGTCTTTCTTGCTCATAGTTTGTTTGAATGCATTACAATCTGTCATGATTTTAAATGGTATGCCTAATACGTACACCCTGAATTTTTTAAGAGCTTCTACTACTGCTTTAACCTCTAATTCGTAGCTCGAATATTTACGTTCAATGTCTGTCGTTTTCCTACTCATATAATAAACCGGATGCATCTGATTATCAATTAAGGATTTCTGTAACAGAACCGCACCATAACCGTCAGCACTAGCATCAGTGTGTATTTCGGTTTCTGCTTTCGGATTATAAATACACAAAACAGGTTCTGATGTCAATATGCATTTCAATTCGTTAAAAGCATAAAGTTGTTTAGTTTGGAATTTAAATTTAGAATCTTTCTTCAGTAAATCACTAAGCGGTTTTGCAATTAATGAATAATTAGGTATAAATTTTCTGAAGTAACCAGTTAAACCTAAATAACTTTGAACATCTTTTACACATCTAGGTTCTGGAAAGTTAATTACTGCTTTCGTTTTAGAAGAAGAAGGATATAATTTCCCATCTTTAATTTTGTGTCCTAAAAATTCGATTTCGCGCTTCAAAAATTGACATTTCTTAATGTTTAGTTCTAGTCCATATTCCGATGCAGTCTGTAATACGCGTTTCAATTTTTGAATTCCCTGAGCTTCATTTTCGGAAGGAATAATGATGTCGTCCATATAGATTACAACAATATTGTCCTTTAAAAGATCACGAAATATATCGCAGATGTATCTTTGGAAAACACTTGGACTGTTGGCAAGACCGAACGGGACCCTCAGAAATTCATACTGTCCGTTTTGTGTCACGAAAGATGTGTATTTTCTACTTTCTTCGTCCACTTCAACATGAAAAAATCCGTTCTTTAAATCTAGTGTTGTAAATACCATTGCTGCTTGTAATTTATCAATAACATCATCAATTAATGGCAGAGGAAAGCGATCGCGAATTATTTTTTTTATTCAGGCGCCGATAATCCACGCAAAGTCTCCATGAGCCACATTTTTTTTCTACTTAGCACGATATTACTTGCGTAATCAGAACAGCTTTGTTTAATAATTTGTTTCTCCAACCACTCCGAAATCTGTTTATCAATTTCACGCTGCTCAGCTGGGGGAAAGCGTCGCGGCGAGCAATAAACTGGAAGTTGATCTGTCAGCATTATTCGCATCTTCAGGCCAGATGTTTTTATTTTATTCGGCTCATAATTCTTTACTAAGTGTAGTATTTCATTTCTATGTACTCCGTCTTTGATATGGCTTAAATCAATTTCCTCGTCATTATAAATATCACGAATGCACATCAAATTGTTTTCAGGTTGCAATTTTCTAATTTCGACTCCTTTTTTATTTACAGTTAATTCCCCTTGCCTTATAATATCAGTACCAATGATCGCTTGTAAAAACATTTCCTTTTCTGCGATAACACAAATATTTGATCGAAATGAAGAACCATCAATTTCGAATTCACCTACAAATCTTCCTATAGGCTTAATTTTCCCATTACCAAACCCCGTTAACTGTAGATCTGCTGACTTAAGTTCAGGAGAACCTATCTTCTTATGTATATCTTCTCGGATTAACGTTACCTGACTACCAGTATCTATTAAAGCATCAATTTGCAAATTACCCAAATTAACAATTTTATGCATTTCTTTCTGACAAGTCTGAGTTATCGGAGTAACAGCTTTGGCATCTTGGATATTTTTAGATGATGTTTTCGAACAATCTATGGCCTTGTGTCCAAACAAATCGCATTTAAAACAATTAAATCCTTTACTCTTATTGTTACAAAAATTAGACTTATGACCTAAACTTCCGCAATTATAACACCTTGGCTCTTTAATCTTACTAGGTACAGTGTGTGTTTTATTTTGTGTGTTAGTACTTGAATAACCCTTATTCTTCGTATCTGGAACGCGAATTTTCTCATAAATTTTTAATTTCTCTTTGAATTCAGAAATAGTTTTACAACCGTACAAAACAATTTTGTTACTACTCTGATCTGGTATCCCATTGATTACATAATCAAGAATTGATGAATCATCAACAAAACCGCGACTGGCTATTTCACGCATGGCAATTAAATATTCGGAAAGTGATTCACCAGGTTTTAAGTGTCGTTTCTGTAACAAATTATGAAGTTCTGCACTGTTTATTTTAGAACCAAATTCAGATAAAAGATTTTCTTTTAATTTTTTCCATGATATTATACCTTTCAAAGACCTAATAAATACTTTAGCAGAACCAGTAAGCAATTTTTTAGCAAACACAATTTTCTGTAATTCCGATAACTTAAATAATTTAAAAGATTCTTCTAAATCACCAATGAAGGATTCAACTGGATATGTATCAGTGCCATTAAATTCAGAAACAGTTTCTATCACGAAAATGTAAGGAAATATTGCTAGGCATTATAATGTTTTCATTCACTGAGTTATTTATGGGAGGTGATTCTGACAGAACAGAATTAATATCATCATTTTTATCAGAATCATAAACACTTTCGTTTTCAGATAACTCATCATCGTCATCGTCACTTTCGGATTTTAAAAGCTTAAAATCACAAAGACTATTCAATATTAAATCACAGTTTTTATCAGGATTTGAGTCATAATTAAGATGTAACAAATTACACACAGAAATAAAATCATTTGCAGTAAAAGTTTTAAGTAATTTTTGTTTTGTTTCTTCAATATTAAAATATGATGGAAAACCACAAAAGTTACGCAATCTAGCTCTATTTTTTCGATCACCCAAAGTTCCAAACACAATTTGATGTAAAAGTTTAATTGACTTAGTAGGCCCAGTCTTTAAAGAATTTGAAATTCTAGGAATAGAATTTAAGGTAGTCATCTTAATTCACAGTATCATAGAACACTATTCTTAGAAGTAACAATGTGGAAATAATCGAAACAAAACTTACTTATTTTGTAATATTCATAATGCTTCTTCCTAGGCTCATACCGGCCTGAGCACCCAAATCTGTAGAATCGGTACTTACTGTCTAGGAATATGATGTTCGTAAACTTACTTCTTAGGTGGCTGTCTAGGGGCTAATAAAATAATCCGATTTATGTAAAACTTGAATATTTAATGAAACATGAATAGTTGCTACAAACTACAAAGTAATTACATACGTAGAAGGAAATAGATGAGATTATTTACAGATGAAGAGAAGGAATCGCCTTTACATTCAAACATCTTCTATTCGCGTCATCGTCTTAATGGCGGAATCGTCTGACTTCTATCATCGGAAAAGTAAAAGATTTATTCTCACAGCTTGTCGCGTCATCCGATTATAATGAACGATGCCATCCCACACATTAAACAGTTAATTAAATTCTATAACAAGGACATCAGGTTTTGGATCTTGGTAATGTCATATTTCACTTATTCGTTTTCTCAGAAACTTATTTTCATTTCACTTTCTGGCAAAGAGCATTCTGATATTTATTTTTTTTTTTTTATTTTATCAAAGTGAATCATATACTATTTTCAAAATTTTTGCTTTAATATTATCTTAAAAAAAGATGTCGTAATTAGTTCATATCAGGTTTTTTTCTATTATATTGTTTATATTTCATACAATTACGCATTTTTCACTAAAATTAACACTTTTTTTTTATATTTCATTTGGTGCGAAGTCTGAATGGTTTATGAGTTATTTATTTTATTACTCTGAAATAAAGGATAAGACAGAAGGTGACATTAAAGATAAGCTTCTTAAAAGCAAATTCAGTTGTGTTGCAAAATATTAGGAAATTAAAGAATATAAAAGGTGTTATAGAAGGTTTCGAGGAGTGAGTAAAGATCATTAAGAAGTAAGTTTCAAGGAGTGAGTAAAAATCAGTCACGTGAGTAAAGATCTTGCTCTTCAGAAAATGCGGAACTATATTGCTTCCTTATAATTTATACTTTCTTTTAAGTTATAGTAATTAAATCTAAAGATACAAAGAGTGAAATCTGTGCTTCGTAAGAATAACGATAGACTAAATACATCTATCGGAAAGATAAATGCGACCTATTTCCTTCAGTTGCTATCAATTTATCCAATGTTCTTTCTCACTCCTGATCTCATTTCTCTTTTTGTAGTACTTTTGTGCTTCTTGGAGTTAGAAGATCCCTAGTCACAGGAGGATATGGTAACATCGAGAAAGATTCAAAAAGGAAATAGACAATGTATTCAGGGAAAATCCTTTTACTTCGATTTAGTTTTTCTAGCTTGTTCTTAATTTTCTTTTTTTTAAAATCTTTTTTCTTGCTTTAAATAAAGGCATCAAGTTGCAATCGTGGGAAAATTATCAGTTTTTTTTAATTCATTTTATTATATATATATTATATAATTCATTTCGAGAGTAGTATATGTAGTGTATCTGATTTTACTAGCAATGCGTATATAAATATGCATTTACCTCAATATTGAAACAAAACGGTATATAAAAACTGGTTAAGAGATTAATAAAAATTTCTTATTAAACTAAGTTCTTAATCAATCTTTTCGATTTGTTCTTTATACTCCTCCGTTTCTTTCGAATCTGCCAGACAGGCAAAATTTTATAACTAGTGCATGTAAAAAAACATGGAACTTAAACTTTTACCATACCCTAATTTAAAATTTTACTAAACTTCTCCGTATGTGTCTTAAATAAAGGGAATTGGGTTTTAGGTTGAAATAATTTACAATTATTTCTTCAAGAACAATATATTTTTTCTAGAAGGATTAAAATTAAATTTTGAGAAAAAATTAAAGCGATGAAATATTTCATACTGGAAGTGAAGCACTTAATCGCAATTAAATAAAGGTATAATTAAGCAGCATACTATATATTTAACACAGATGGATGGTCGAAATAAAACTGTTCCGGAAAATGCGTATAATTCCGATATTAAATTTACCCTATTTATGAACAGCCGAGGTGCTGTTTGTAAAGTGTACTGTAAATAACCACGTACCCCGTTCACATCGATGCAGCACTGTGCCCGATTTATCACACTGTGAAACTCTCTTGGCAGCTCTACCTGAATACGAATTGTAATGCTGGGTTCTGCCTGAATATTAATTTCTGCTAACTGTGTTTCTCAAAACACATAACAATGAACATTCGGTGTTTTGTTGTTTGCACCATTATCACTATACAAGTGTGAATCTCTTACTTCAGTTGTTCACTAAATATATTTGTACTGCTCACTCAAAGACTGGTTGCTATCACGTATCTGCACGTGCACGTCTTACATCGAGTTGTGTCTGTCTCAATTTCTAATTATGTGATATGTTCAGAGTACATTTTCACGAAATTTCGAAATTATTTTCCCGGGCAAGTTTTATTTTGGCCACCACTTATAAATACGTATATCAAACGATTAACTGTTAATATTATAAATGAGCTGCATAAATCGATGATCACTCGAATCATAACATTTCCTTTCAAGGTTTGTAGATACTTTTACTAGGAAAGCCAGAGAAAAGAGAGATACTAAGGAAAGCCAGAGAAATCATTTGCACTTTTCCCGAGATTCTAATCACAAATTTTCTACTGAAAAGAAAACTGCGGAGAGGTCGTGAAGCTAAGTCATCACGCACTTGTGACCACTTAGTTTCCATCATATTTTAGTTCAAAAACCACTTGCACCGGGTACTAGCATTTTTGCCAACTTTGGAGTCGAAAAAATGAATTTTAAAACATTAACATACATTTTTGATGTTTCGCACGAAGAAAAAAGGATATTGTGTTAATTCTCGAATTTATTAACCTAAAATAGAATTAAGAACTAGAATAAGAGTTCGAGGAAGACAATTTACTAAATTTCTTATGTATTTTTTAACATATAAAAACACATTAGAAAGTTTAGTAAGAATCTTTTATAAAATAAAAGAACACTGAAAATATATATTTATCATTACTTGCTGTAAGTTCAGACTACACTGTTGGCCATTAAAACCACTGCACTAGGAATCGGAGCAAATAGCAGAAATTTATTTACTGCACATATACAATATAATAGAAGGAAGACATGATTAAATTTACATGAGGTTTGGCCTGCATCAATAATAACAGGAAGTCGACATGAAGGTCAGGACAGCAAGGGAAACATGCGGTTGGTCATTGTCTTGCTGAAAGATGACGTTATTCAGGGCTCGAAGATAGGGCACAGCTACTTGCCTTAACATGAACCGTAATGATGTCTGTCCACATATACAAATAATGCCAACAGTAGGTTACCAGGACGTGTGCGTAATGGTACACCATACCAGTACGTCAGTTGCTGCGCCGTATGTCGATCGCGAATGCAAGCTGGCCAATGTTCATCTTCCTTGGTTTCTCCACACACGAATATTTCCATTATGGCGCTGCAAGCTAAATTGGGATTCAGTCTCAAAAGTCGACACGATGCCGCTCTTCTGTCTACTGTCAAAATGCGTCACACCACTGTAGGAGTGAGTATCTCTGCTAGTATTGCCACCCTGGTATTGCGGCAGCTGCTGGTAAATATTTCATCTTCTTGCACGAGGCGTAAATCGAATTTAACGCAAAAAAGAAAAAAAAATTAGAAAAGGAAAAAGAAAAAAATGTGAATGCTTTAAGATTTTATATTACACCCTGGAGCGTTTTTTCAATGTTTTGTGTGTTAACTTTA
Organism: Stegodyphus dumicola; assembly: GCF_044657685.1. Classification (NCBI taxonomy): domain Eukaryota; kingdom Metazoa; phylum Arthropoda; class Arachnida; order Araneae; family Eresidae; genus Stegodyphus; species Stegodyphus dumicola. The sequence continues at coordinate 4,630,594 of NC_140776.1, read as the reverse complement.
TTTATTAAGTATAATGTTCTTCCTACTTAAACCATAAAATTAAATTCAACAGAAATATCACAAAACATTTAAAAGAACATATTTTTAGAATTTGCGATACACAGTCTCGCGCGCTGGAGATAAAAATATTTTTACTTTTTTTTTCCTACAGGGTTGCCATTGCTCACTTTGGAGTCGTTGAGTTCCTTAATAAAAATCTCACAATAGCTTTATAAAATATGAAATAGATAATAAAACAAATTCCAAATTTCCAAGTTTGGGCTTTCAGATGCCCATACCCGGTTGGAGACTTGCATTATTCAAAATTTGATGGCTCTAGGTACCGTTGCTTTATCTCAATGCGAGAAGCATGTACACATTTATGTAGATTCTTCATTATTCAATTTCTTTAAATATGATACAGGGCTCTAACATTTGGTGACAACAATTTAAAAAGTGATTCGCCGTTTATAGTGAACCAACACAAAATTCCAAAACGAAATTATTAGCCCTTCTCGGAAATTGTCCCTTTGATCAAAATATTTCAAATGCCATTTCGAAATTAGAATCACAATATGCAGTTTTTCCGTTTATACACGATACGACGGGATACAAGTACTGATTTGTGTGCGTGCGTTGGATTGCTAATGATCTGCATTCCTGAGCATGTAAGTATTTGTCATGCAAATTTCACATTTTTTTGTCTAAGCCTTGATGGTGTAGAAATTTTAATGGTTAGCAGTGTAGATACAGTGAGTTTGTTATTAAGTAATTCTAACTGAACAATCTCATTCATTTATTCTTTAATTCAATAATTAATATTCATGGTTTATATATTAAGTAAATGCTAATTCGTTTTTTGGGCTCTAATTGTAATAATATTGACATATTATACGCATATATATGCAGTTATCCCTGCAAGCTTATTGTGTCCTATTAACAAATAATAAGGAAATTTTATTGATGATCGCAGCCTGTAGAACAATTGTTTTCTCCTTTGTATATAAAACGTTATTTGTTGTTCCGGTACGGATTTCTAACTTCTTGACAAATATATATGTGTTTCGCATTTTATTGTGTTTTTCGTTATCATTCTTAATAACATTTATTAATATAATGAAACAAAATTTAGACAAAATTAAAAAAATTAATATTTGAGAATTTTTTGTCAAGGAGCATTGGAAATAATTTTCAAGGGTGCCACGTTTCTGAATTACATGTGAAAAGGGAATAAAATACCAGAAAATTAATTTTAAACAAACAAATTTATCTCACAAATTATAAGAAACTGAAACAACACTATAGATTTTTATACTACTAAATGGAAATTCAGCTTCCTTATGCATTGAGAAAAAGGGCATCGTATACAGTAATCACAGCTTATTAACATCACCTCCGTTCCAAGCATGTTTCAGATTATTAAGCGCCTGAGTTCAATAAACGGTGATTTGTGTACTGCACATTGTGATAACGCATTTCAACTTGTCAAACAAAATAATAATTAATATTAATCCAGGAATTTAACCTAAAAATGGTAATTAAATTATTTACGCCATTTTGAAATGATTGTTTTTTAAATATTTTTATGAAAAAAAATGTAAAGTTATGTACATGATGAAATTTTCCAAGTTTTACCAGCTGTTGTTTCAACCGTGCTGTTTCATACTGTTCATCAATCCTTGTTCTATCGTTATTCTCAATTACAGAAAGCTGGTGGTAGATTATTGACTAGCGTATTTCATTCTTAGAGTTTTTCATAGAATTTTGAGTGTTTTTCTAAATTTGAATGATGCTTGCATGTCATCAGCTTCTTCTGTATTACTGTCAGTTTCTGCAGCTATTTTAACACTTTCTATAATATCACTGCCAGTCTGCCTATTACTGTCTCACTGATGTCTGAAACATTAACGGATTTAGTTTTCAACTCTTCCGAGACTTTTTCTATGAACAAGAATCCACATATTTTAAAACGGTTTTTAACAATACTTTAAGAAATCTCCCCCTTCTGCATTAACTATAATATGCATGGCCTCTATCAAACATATTGATTTATTTACCTCCGTCGAAATGTTTGCATTTTTACAAGATTAAATCATGTTTATTATTTTTTCAATATCTTTCCTATAACGATATATGAAAGCTTTTCTTTAATGGCATGTGAAAGCTTGATATAAAGGCTTGCGACTTCCGTAGAGTCACTCAAGAAATTTGAAAATTTGAAATTTGGAAATTTGAAAGAGTCGAAATTCTTGAATGTAACCACCAGGAGCTCTTTTGCACTAGTGGTATAAATTCCGCTCGCTTGAAAAAGACCCTAATTCTTATACCGCAAGTCACCAAGGCCCCCTCGCATCACGCTTCGTATTTCGAACTGTAGACGTCGCCACAAGCAAAGCCGGTTGAAAGTACCGAAAACACCGAGTAACTGTGAGCTGTAATTCAACTTGGGCCAGCGGGTTAACCATAGGATGAATGTTAGAATTGTATCTGCAAAAACAAAAGGGGGAAAGAGACACTGATGTTTTTCAGACTGTATTCAGATGTGTGTGTGCTGGTATCTGATTACTAATGTTTTTATTTTTAGTCCAAAGGGACTTGAGTCCCGAAGGACTATTACTTTCGTTTTGGCATTTTGCGTCGGACGGATAAATGTCGGTTCACTTTTCAAACTGTTGCCATAAAATGTTAGAGTCCTGCATTGTATTTGAAGAAATTAAATAATGAAAATCTGCGTAAATGTATGTATATTTCTCACATTGTCATAAAATAACGGTACATAGAGTCATCGAATTTTGAATAACGTAATCCTCCAACGAATATGAGCATGTGGAAGACCAAATTTGAAATTTGAAATTTGTTTTATGATCGATTTCCTATTTTTTTAAAAATTTGACGAATTTTTGATTAACAAATTCAAGGATTTCAAAGCGAGCAATGCAACGTTGTGCAGAAAAAACATTTTTATCTCCAGCGCGTGAGTCTCTGTATCGGAAATTCTAAAGATATGCTCGTTTTAAAACTATTTTGCGATATTGCTGTTGCACTGGATCTTATGGTTCCAGTACCATAAGTACCATAAGTAGTGCGAGGAACATGATATTTAATAAAGAAAGGTAACACACAAAATGTTAAAAAACGCCCCTTTGGACGTAATTTAAAATCTGAAACATTTCAGATTTTTTTTTTTTTTTTTTTCATTTTTCAATTTGATGTCCCATTAAAAAAAGGGGGTCAGTAAGATACTACTTTTTGATGACTTCTCGTAGTTATGGTAAGTTACAGGTAAATGATTGAATTCTTTCAAGTATCAATTTTTATTTGCTTCTATCAATTACCAGTGCTGACCTCTTAACTGTTGGGTCCATATTTCACGTCAATAATACAGCAATACTTTCCTTCAGCTTCTTAAACCATCTCTTGTTTCACATTTAAATATTAAGGAGTGTATTAATATTCTCAAAACAGTTTAATTTCTTCTGTATTATAATTATTTTATGGCTTGTACAGTAGCCCCATTAAAAAGTCTTTATCTAGTTATCAGCCGCTTGATGATATACTTGTCGATCAGGCTCTGATAAACGATATTATTTTTTGTCTTACGGACTAGTTAGCCATCCGTCAATTGCTATAATTGTTTTTAATAATAGCAGTTTAGCAAATTCCACAACCTTGATGATGAAAGCAACTCTAATTTTTTTTTTTTTTTTTTTTTTTTTTTTTTTTTTAATTTTATAGCATGTAACCGTCTTAAGAAAGCATTTCCAAAGCGTCTGTATTTTTCACCTTTTTTTTTTTTTTTTTTTTTTTTTTGCCTTCTTTGTTTGACATTTTCCTTTTTATCAGTTCTTTATCTATTATAATTATTTATTAGCTCTTCATCAATTATAATGCTTTGTTTAGGGAAATTTTATAATGCTGTTTGCGAACTCCCACTTCAGTGCAGTTTTTCTCTGCCTGCACTTACCAGAAACATGAAGATTTTATAATGATTTATCTTTTTTTCAGTATTAAATCTTTTCGCTTGAGCATTTTCGAACTGTTACAAAGGAAGTCCACAACAAACTTTCAAATCTTCCAATGATTTATTTAATCTCAAAATTACCCTTTCTAGGAAGCAGAAATTTTGCACTTTGTCAGTTAAGCGGATTTGCCACTTCATGTTTATAGCCATATCCAGCGCTTGCTTTGCTATTTTAAAGCCTATAGTTACCGTACCCATTCCATTCAAAGATTGTTAATGATCGTTAATGCTTGGAAGCATTTCATGAATTTTATTTTTGAGCTCTTTACGAAAATAATGTGTGTATCGCAAAGGGAAGATTTTGAAAGGGCAAGCATAAAAAGAAGGATTCAGAAGTTGTATTCCAAACTCTTATTAGCTAGTATTCCTGAAGGAACACTCATTCATTTATAATATCTCCAGAGGATTTATATTAACCTTAAGATAAGGAAATTCTGTTCCTCTGCACTCTACTGCAAACACAGAAAAGAGGCTGGGGGGTAGATAAATTTCTGTGAACCCCGTTTTAGTGAACAAATGAATAGCTGAATGAAAAATAACCCGTGGTACACAAGTTAAATGGATTACCTACAAACAATTTTGAAGTATGCTAGTAGGATATTCTAACACTGAGGAGCCAGTCTTTTGCCAATTTCAGTTTTATAAACGGCGGAAATGAGTTTAATAAATGGCGTTTCTTTACTGATTTGTATACATTTGTTTTGGCTCCTGGAAATTTGAACATAATGAGTAGCTGAATTTATTAACCAGCGAATTTAATAAGCGGTAGCATAAAACTCTCAAAGAAATTTCTTTTAAATCAGTCACGTTTGTTCCACTTAAAAGTAGGAGATGTTTTATGCAAATGAACCCAATAGACAACGGAAACAGAATTTCTCTATTTTTCCTCCGATTTCTCCAGGAACTCTTGTAACAAAATGATAAATTGAGTTATTTTTATTTTTCAAATTTCATAGTGCCTTATAAACTGTAGCCAAGGATTTATTTCAATAGATATATATAACTAAGTAGTATACAAAAAAAAAAAAAAAAAAAAAAAAAGACAGAAACCTTTAAAAAAACATATTTATTGAAACGATAAAATTGTTCCTGAATTTTTATGTTTTATTACAGTTTAAAGATTCTTTCATTTCTGAGAACGTTTGAAACTTTTATAATTAAGAGGCATTATAGCGTAATTTTTTGTAACAATATTTCAAGGAAGGAATCGGAATCCTATGGTTTCAAAAGTGTTTTCTTACAAAAATCCTCTTTAAACCTTAAACTTTCAAAATTTCACAAAATATATGCCTCTTCCTTATGCGCACGGATCAGTTTATTAGAAATGTATAATAGTAAAAAATAGCTGCTAAAAGCTTAGAGATTTTTTACGCAAAGCATTTCAAATGGAGATTTTCATCAGTAATGCCAATTTGACGAAGTTTAGAAGAATATTAAAATTTCCTAAAATATCCAGTTTAGCACAATATCGCAAAATATAATAAGATTTGTACATTTTTAGTTTTCTTAATAACATAGATTTATCTGTTATTATTTAAAAAATATTTTTTGTTTCGAAATCAACAAAAGAGCATTTGCAGTTTTCTGAACATTACTTTATTTTTTATAATTTCATGTTTTATGAAAAATGCTTCCTCAGTTTTTAATAAAGTATTTCATTTAAGTTTTTTTTTTTTTTCATTTGTACTTTTTGTAAATTGATCCTTAAGTAAAAGCATGAACAACCGCTTTAAAGTTTGCGCAAAAGTTCGACGGGGTCACTATAATAAGTTTTGTAATAAATAATTATAATTTTTAATTATAATTTAAATTTTTTTGTAATAAAATAATTATGATTTTGTTAATTATATAAGTTTTGTTTAGCCGTTGTTTGATTTTAAATTTGAACATAAATTTGTTAATGTTCTAAATGCGACATATGCAATTTCTGAAAATTAAATATTTGTTTTTCATCTTTGCAAATAATGACTTGTGTAATCAGTGTGTATAAAACATCATGGTTTCCCTTCAATTTCGAATTGGCAACATCACTACGACCGTATATAAGAAATTTCTGATTACGAGAGATGCAATTGAATATCGCTAATGAGAATAGGAATACTGTTAAAAATAGAGTTGGGAGAAATTTAAAGCTTCAACTACTGATATTGTGGTCTCCTCCTGACATTTTTATATCCGTTTTGAAGGAACGATCACTTAAGAAAAATGCTGTTCTGAGGTCTCAAACTACAAATCGCACCTCTGCAATCCACGAGCATACAAGAGGTGTTCTGAGAGATTTCGACTATGACCATTTTAACCCCTCCTTCTACTTAGTTACATCCGTTAGGAAAGTGTATATACGAGCATATAGTCCTAATTACTGTGGTAGTATAGAACTTAGCTTTTTTCAAGTATGTGTGTTTAGCATTTGGTCACATACTGTTTATTTAATTACTTGTCGCACATTCTGAAATCTCAAAAGTCTAATTTCCTCCTATGTGAGCCGCGGATCACTAACGCCATGGATATTAAAACCGCGGATATGATCTCATGAGTGTAATGCATATTTATTGGAGATAGTCTGTATTAAAATGTTGAAACTTTAAATTATAATTTTATTTCGAAGTGACAAAGGTAATACATCATTTATTTATTAAAATATGCATAAAAATATGCAAAATGTTGATGCAATTTAATAAATTAATTTCATAATATCACCATTTATTATCTAAACTTTTATTGACAGAAAAGTAGAATATTTTTATCCGTAAGCATGTGTGTTACATTTTTAAATACATATCTTTGTATTATGTTCCTCAAAAGACTACCTTTTCGTGATATTTTGATTTAAAAACACGGCTAACACTAAAATTCATAAGGAGTTTGCAAACTAATTTTTAGACTTCCATAAATTTTCACACACAAAGGAAAAGAGATTTCTATGTTTAAAACTTTCTCACTTTTATTCAGACAAATTTTTTAACATGAAAAGAATTAATCACCTTTCTCTCTAATTTTTTCCTATGCTGAATATATAGTGTTATTTTTTCCCATGATAAACTCTTTGTTTTCTCCTTCAGTGTAGATAATTTCATTTTCTTATTCTGTCAACTTAAAACAATTTATCTTTTAGACTCATTTTATATTGTAAATATAGTTAGAATTCTGATGCAACTGGAAAAGAACAGTTAAGCGGATATTTTATTTCTTTCAGTAAACTTTTCTCTTGCTCCGCTTGAGATTTACTTCGCAGAAGTTGTTTAGATTATGCTTTCCCTAAAACACTTTTATCTGAGTTACTGCCCAGAGGGAACAAGAACAGGGCGTTTATCAATATTTTCAGGAAGGAAAAGAGACGCTAAGCTTCGAGAAGTATTATTACAGCTTTGTGCTCTTTATCATACTTCAGAATCCTTCCTGCTTTTATATATTGCGTTACTGCTTCAAGCATTCCTTTTCATCTCATGAAATACATATCCGTGTCCGACAGGACAAACAGGTTTAATACTTTTACTTAGAAGTAACGTATTAAAATCTCCATTTTCAACCGAGATTTTGATGCTAACGCAAGAAAAATATCCAGTGCGATGATATTAATAACTTTCTTTCTAAATTTTAAAATAAAGTGCTTAGCTTCTAAACTATCTCGATTGTGTATCTTTTATTGTATATACGGTTTCCAAGCAGGCATTTAAAGAAAAATCACTAATTTTTGTTTCCTGAAAGAATGGATTCTCTACAAAGCTGAATAACTTTTCTTATTTTATATAACTTCCCAGTGATTTTCATTGAAAATATCAAAGAGTTTTAGGCCTGTATTATTAAGTTTCATTGAAAGTTATGGTATGAAATTTATAGTTTTTAAGAGAATAATAGGCAAATGTACATGTTTAATAGTTTTTTATAAAAACGCAGGGACCACAAGTTCATAGCAATATTCAAAAGCACAAACTTCCGAAATTTCTGGAATTTATGAGCCCGCTTATTTCTTACAGTTTCATAAGTTTTATAGTTCCGAAAAATAAGTTAATTGTACGCGTGTTTTTCCTGATTTTCTCCATGGGCAATTTGACAACCGTGGAGTTTCTCACAGAAAGTTGCACAATTAAAAATGTAAATAATCCTGTATCCTGTAACCTTATTTCTGTTCAGTAAATGTAGAACATAAATTCACGGCGGGTTTTAATCTCGTAGGATAGCATAATCACAGTATTATACTAATAATACGAAATTATAGTATTTGCACTGCTGTAGCTGATGAAGGTTATAACCTTCGAATCGATAATCTTGCAAAAATATTCACGCTCCGCTCACTTAGTATATTTATTATATGCAATACTGTGATAATCATAAGAAGTACATAAATCATATTAAAAACTTTAAAATAAAAATTTTTAATGAAATTTAAAACAAGTTCAAAATATTACAGTAAACTTTGAATCAAACCAATCCATTGGGTTACAGCCGAAAACACCGCTGCAAAAACATCGAGGACTAAAACGTCGCGGAGAAAACAACGCAAGGCGAAAACGTCGTGCTACAAAACATCGTGGGAGAAAACATCGCAAAGAGAAAACATCGTGGTACAAAACATCGTCGTCGAAAATAAAGAGGTTCAAAAACTTCGCAGGTTAAAAACATCGTCGTCGAAATATCGTGGTAAAAAATAAAGTATCTACAAATCATCGCATGACGATAACATCGCAGACATGCTTTTCTTAAGCCTTTAATAACTGTAAATGGATATTCCCATAATGATTCGTGAGCGCAAGATGGAAAGAAGGATAATTTTTACTTTCATATTTTTTATTAACTAATAAATTTTTGCTGAGAAAATTAGAAGGAAACTTAAGCATAGAAAATTAATGCAACTTATAGCACTCAATAGAATTTTAAACCGACATAGTTAACGAACAAAGGCCATTAATAAATCATTTTTTATAAAGTTTTACTGGTAATTTTTCATGAAAAGTATAATCTATAAGTTGCGTTTAATTGTCTATGCTTAAGTTTCCTTCTTACGTTTTCAGCAAAACTTTATTAGTCAATAAAGAACTATGAAAGCAAAAATTATCCTTCTTTACATCTTGCGCTCAGAAATCATTATGGAAATATCCATTTACAAATATTAAAACTTGAAAAAAGCATGTCTGCTATGTTATCGTCATGCAATGATTTGTAGATACTTTATTTTTTACCACGATATTTTTGACTACGATGTTTTTAAACTGCAAAGTTTTTGAACCGCTTTATTTTCGACGACGATGTTTTGTACCACGATGTTTTCTCTTTGCGATGTTTTCTCCCACGATGTTTTGTAGCACGACGTTTTCGCCTTGCGTTGTTTTCTCCGCGACGTTTTCGTCCGCGATTTTTTTGCCGCGATGTCATCGGCGGACACCAATCCATTGAGAACTAAAGTTGTAAGGATTAATTTTATTAATAGTTAAATTTGCACATGTGCAGCCAGAATATCGGGTACCTCTCACTAAGACTGTAGAACTTCGCGGTTATATACCGCTCTTCCTCATTAGCATTCAGACGTCATTCTAAAACTACGTTCTGGCCGGAAGGGGTAAGTTGAAGTAAGAATCGACAGGAAAGGAAGTTTAACTCAAAATTTAACTGTTAATAAAATTAACATAATCCTTACAAAGTAATTAACTTATTATATACAGATGCCAATGCTGGCCATGTAATTACAATGAAGTATGTTACGATATTAAAGTAATAATTAAATCCTATACATAATTTACTACATATTGAATTACCTAAGTTTCACGTGGAATACTATTATGTACAGATACCAATTTCTATACTTTAATAATAGTCATAATAGTCCAGAGTTGTTTCATATTATTCGAATACCTGTAATAAACGCTACAGACTTACTCTTCTTGCTGAATTAAAAGAAACCTTACTGTTGTATGATGTTATACGGTTTTCCTTATTTTGCATAACAAATTTATTTTAAGTTTGATACCTATTCTAGACTTCTCAACTTCCCATCACATTCTCTTGCCAGTAATTTAAAGTTAAATGCTTATTTAAACGGTGAATATCTGGGTTTTTCAGAGCGTGTTTCGCTAGCCAAGCGTACGTTTCGTTGTTATTTCGCTGTTACGCTAGTGAGCCTTTCGGCTTTATCAGATTTAGCCTCACGCCGGTTAGGTTATTTGTGGGTCCACCTCTTAGGAGTAACTTAAGTACTATCTTGCACTATTTATTTTAGGTTTGACTTGCATTACATTCTACGTTTAGTTTCCACCGCAAGTTGACTGTGCCTTTCTGTCAACTATTTTGAATTAATAAAGGGTTATTTTTACCCTTCGCCTGTGTCAGTAGTTTTATTCACGCCTGTGAGAGAATTCACCAAGGCATTATAGGGTCTATTCTAGTTTATGCGGAATAAGAGAGAAAGACTCTATAATGTAATTACAAGTGGTTCGGGGATTATATAACTTGACAAATGTATATTCTAAAGGTTATCCGGATGACCTGCGTAAATTTCTGAGCAGTTCATACTTATTCAGCGAAGATTCTATTTGTGCAGAGTCTACTTTCTATTTTACCAACGACTGCTGTATATTGGAACGCCTTGGGCGCACAAAAATGAGTTTTTTCAGTTAATGAGTCTTGAGGCAAGTAAAAATATCTGTGTGGTTCCTCAACCCCCTTATTACCCCGATTTGAGAATCTGTGACTTTTTTTTTATTCCCAAGAATGAAAGATCATCTCAGAGGCCCTCACTTCTGGGAACAAGAAAACTTTAAAATGGTCGTAAGCTACCAGCTTAAGGCAATACCAGTATCCGAGTTTCAGCAGCTATGAGTAGTGAAAAAAATAATCTGTAACACTGTGTGGCTTCCCAAGATGATTACTTTGAAGAGCACAACATGACATAATAAAAACATCAGTATCAGTACTGTATTTATACAACTCGTATGAATGTATATTATATATATATATATATATATATATATATATATATATATATATATATATATATATATATATACATGCTTACATACTTTTGAAATTCATTAAAAAAATTAAGCAGCACTAGGCGCTAATTTTGAACTTGTTAGTTCTTTCGTAATTTTTCTAAATTGAATTTTGTCTACTTTTCTAATTTCTTATATGTATATATATATATATATATAGTGTATTTTCCGGCGTATAACGAGTACTGGTGTGTAACGCACATCTTTGATTTCAAATACTATTCTTTTATTTTTAGCTATATTCTCCATATAACGCGCACCCTATTTTTCACCAAGATACATGTGCAATGTAATTTTCTTCTGAGGTCACTTATTCGAAGATTTGTAATAGACATTCGAACAATATTATATCGAACTAACCAGCGATAAGGGGAACAACATGTGTGTGGGTTAATTGCGTGTGTGAATAAATATTCCTGCAAACAGGGTGGATTGTATTAAATGCAGCAGCCCGAAAAATGCTATTGTTTCGAGGAAAAGGGGATATAATTTGGAGTAAGAATGCATTTCCAACCTGAATGAATTCGTGGAATTAGGAGTTAGATATTTTCTCTTTCTGTACTCATTTGAAGCTCCGATTTTGAACCGAATATCGAAGACTTTAGTAAATCGCAATTGCTTTCGCTGAAATACAGTTAATCTACTGTTCCTTTAAGTAGAAAATATATCTCCCGCGAAAAGAAACAAATACAGTGCTGTTTTCAAATGCAAAGCCACTCATTTTGCGAAAGAAAATGGAAATCGTATTGCAAAAAGGATGTTTGCTGTTGGTGAAAGCTCCATACGTGAGTGGAAGAAAAATGAAATCACAATAATTAATATGCCAAATAATAAATGTGCTGTGCTTAAAGTAGTAATTCAGTGGCCTTTTCTAGAAGGCTACATCGGCGAACTACATCCTACAAAAGAGCCAGAATGGATTAATTGTAACAAGAAACAGTGTTTATTTACCGTAAAGCGGGCCAAAAAGAATGCAAATGAAAGTGACCACTTCCAAGTAACTTACCACTTTCCAAGTAACTTCCAAGTAACTAACCACTTTCTTTTGAAATGAAGTAATAGCTTTATGGAAAGGAATAATTTAGTTTTACGAGAAAAAACAAAAGTTTCGCAAATTTGGATAATAAATTGTTTAATTTTCAGAAAATATGTTATCGATCTACGAAAGCAAAAAAGGATTTACTGTCACATATTCAAAATATGGAGGAAACTCCAGTAATGTTTAATATAATAAGGAATAAAACAATTGATGTGAAGAAACAAAAACGGTTCACATAGCAACAGGTCACGAATGATCTCACTTCAACGTAGTGTTTTTCTGCTTGGCGGAGAGTTCAAAATTAAAAACCATCGTTATTTAAAAAGAAAAAAAAAAAAAAAAAAAAAAAAAAAAAAAAAAAAAAAAGACGAATCCAAATGTAATTTTTCAAGTGTTTTCATTCATATTCAAGAGAACTGGCCACCTATAACTGGACAAAAACGACGTGAAATGGTGGATAAGAAATATTTGCCAAAGAATACAGAGAGTCTTTTAGTCTGGGACATGTTGATATCCCATCTAACAGATAATACGCAGAAATTGTCGAAAGAGTGTAATACAGACTTGGCAGTTATTCGAGGAGGATCAAAGCCGTCAGTTTAGCCTTAAGATGTGTATGTATCAATAAACCATTCAAATAAAATTTAAAGCAATAGTGGAATACGTTTATGTTAGGTGAGGAAACATTTACAAATGGAGATCAAATGCGTCAAGCCAGTTTAGAGATAATATGTGAGTGGTTATTAAAAGCATGGAATGAAATTAAACACGACATAATTCAAAAGTCATTCAAAAAGTATACTATATCTAACAATCTATATGGAACGGAATATGATTATCTATTTACGGATCAGAGTAACAGTGATTGTGAAAAAGAAACAGAAATCGATAGTGTGCCTGAAGATATAACAGAAGACGAATATCATGAACTTTTATTGTTATGCGATAATGAAAATTTTTAAGTTCATAAGGTATGTCATTTGTCATTTCTTTTAAATAAACAGCATTTAGGTACAAACAGAAATCTAACTTTTTATGCTCATTCCTTATTTTTAAATCTATCATTTTTTTACGCTGTGTATAATGCGCACCCGTAAATTTCGATCTTATTTTTTGTATTGTAAATGCGCTATATACTCCGAAATATACGGTGTATATATATATATATATATATATCAGAAACTGGCTACAACTTTGCTCATTAGTTACTCTTAATATGGCACCAAATGTTGCGAAAAGATGTCAGTTATAATTTAATGAAAATTTTGTTTTATTGTTTGGGTTAATTTACGTTTTTATTAGTTTTGTCATCTAAGTTTTAAACTTAACTGTTTTGAACTGTAGCCCTCTGTTAGAAATTTCATCAGTTTGGATAATATCTTATCTCTTTATGTATATGTGTGGGAGGGGTACTTTAATTTTAATTTTTAATAACAGGCTTTTTGTTTTCAATGATATATATATATATATATATATATATATATGTATTTCATATATCACACATAGATATATTCTGTCAAATATGCGTATATATATCCCTATATATATATGGGATGAAGTTAGGATTAATAATGAAGTTGGTAGTGGCATTTTAGAAGTATTTAATAATGAAAGAATGAACATGATTATGGGATATACAGAGTGAAAGAAAGTAAGATGAAGACATCATAAAACAGAACAGCTTTCATATCATCATGAAAATGGTTACAGTTCCGCTTTGTTTAATCACATGGTCGAGCTACATCGTCCAGCTGCATCTGTCGTGGCCTCCTAACCACGTCTGACGGGAACCTCTCCATTTCCTCACACAGCTTTACAGAAACCTTTATAATTTTTCTGTAAGATTTAAAACTTAATTTTTTTTTAACATTTCGTTTCCTATTTGCTTTTCACCAATGTTTTCATGATGTTCACGGCCGTATGCACTTTTAAACCTGGTTTAAATGTTATGGACATTGGCAATTCTGGGAATTTTGAGAAATGATTTACAGAAGAAGAAAAAAATCTTACCATAATGCTTCATACGAATTGCGCATATATCCAATAGCTTATCGGGTTACTCATCTATCATCTATCTTACACACAAAACGGGAAACCGTTTCTCCGTTTAATTCTAAAAAAGGAAAAGAAATCCAAACTGTATCGAAGAAATAAGCTTATCGTTTAACAAAAGGGAGAAAAAGGCCACGAAGGATTTCATTTCTCTTCAGTGAAAAGAAAGACGGATCCAGAACCAAAAATCCGGAGATCTGAGAATGATAAAGAAATCCGCAACAACTTGTCTCAGAAAAGAAACGACAACATCTCAGATAATACTAAGAGGTAAGCCGACTGGATCGAGGAAGAACACATTGGTTTGACCTTAACAACTTTTTATATTCCCTTCCGAAAAAACAACCATATTTTATCTCACAATATATTCTAGAAATCAAGGGAAATTTCATCAATATCTAATCGATATAGCTACTCGATGACGGCTTTGTAAGAATTTTATCGATACGTTAGGAGTTAGAAAAGTAAAAAATGTCTATTCAGCATTTTTTTCCGTAAACGTCGAAAGAGAAGACATGTAATGTCTTCTTTAACGATTCTTTTCTTTGAAGAAACTTTTTGCCGATACCGGAGTAAAAGTTTACGAAAAAAACCGCGGTCTTCTACTAGATACGAGTTACTAAAGGGAAAAAAAGGCTTTATTCCATCTCTTTTATTACAGTAGTTGTTCACTTTATTTTGTACTAACGTATTTCCTCTCGAAGCGTTCAAAGTTAAAAATACAGAAATGTGTAGAACGGGATGTGTCACTAAATAGTTTCACGTTAATGATTTCACAGATAAAAATTGTATCCGTCGTTTTCGCACGGAGACAATAAGTAATTAAATTTATTTATAACATATAATTAATTTTTTGCAAATTACAGTCTATAAGCTAATGCTGAAGAGATCAAAAATTGCTACACAGAGTTTTGTATGTTAAAAAATTTTAATTTTGTGTAAGCTCTAGTCATTAAAAACAATTATAAGTTGATTCAAAAAACAGTTACAGTTTTTGTTTAACTGTGCTTTTTAAGAACAACTTTTAAAATAGTGCTTTTATTTTAAAATAGTAAAAGATTTTAAATTGTATATAAAATTATCTTTAAAATAACGTATAATTTGTTAAATGCGGGATGGAAATTAGTTTAGAAAATAATATTATACTATGTTGAGAACAAATGCTTTTAACTTAAGAGCTGTCTGTAATATGCACTGTGCCATACCCGTAAGCATTATTATCGCTGTTGAAACAGAAAGGAACATCATTGGAAACTGTTTCCAATGATGCATTATTATCGCTGTTGAAACAGAAAGGAACATCATTGGAAACTGTTTCCAATGATGCATTATTATCGCTGTTAAAACAGAAATATCGCGGGTATAGCTTATCGAATTTGATTCTTCTTGATGATTTTGACCCAATAAATTTCTAGATTTATTTAATGTACTTTATCATGTAATGGTTTGTCATAAAGTTAGATTGAAGCAGAAAACAACAACAAACAAAAAGTATTTTAGCCGGATATATTACTAACCGATTCATAAAGTTTAAATTTTGTAGATTTAAATTTAATATTTCGCATGTTATATCAGCTGATATTTTAATATGTATTTTTATATTTATTCCACAACGTGAATTGCATTTGCTAAAATTCACTTTAAACTAAGTAAAATTCTGCGAAAAATATACCAAAAGAAAATTTTGAAAGAGTTATATAACATTCAACATCATCGAACGTTGTTTATGAAAACAACTGAGGGCAAAACGTCACGATTTAGAATATAGCTTCAGTGGGATATTGAGGGAAAAGTAAAGTCATGGATTGCTGATTTTGGTCGGTTGCCAAAACTAACATTCTTAGAGGTAAGGCACAGTTCTGCATTATTTAATTATTTTTGCTTGAATTTTTTTGGAAAGGAAACTTCGCAACTCGCATGAAATTTTTTATAAGGAAAAAAAATGAATGAAATTTGGAACTATGAATAAATGCGTTTAACCTTCAAAACGCACGAATGTATGAAGAATTATAAAGCTCACGAGCATCTTTTCTTATCAGTAAAAAAAGCAATGCCTTAAAGGCCGGAAGTCGTGGTATTCTATGTAGTTAGTAAAAAGGCAAGATATGATCAAATCAGAATGTGATATTTTTTACTAGATTTATACTCAGAATTCTTTCCAATGATGCATTACTATCGCTGTTAAAACAGAAAGATCGCGGGTACAGCTTATCGAATTTGATTCGTAAAACTTCGGAAGGGAAACTAAGTTGCAGACATAACATTACGCGTATAACTTAATTAACTGTGGTATCTCTGTATTAAAATAGGAACTGTTTATTTTATACGACTGGGGATGAAAGTCAAGCTAATGAAATTTTAGCAAATAATTCCCGAATTTTTATATTGTTTTAGACTGTACATAGCAGCTTATGCAATTTTAAAAATACTTAACAGTTTTCTATAAAGATTAAAGAAATGAAGAAATTCGAAGTTTCTAGTGTAGATAATAAATGCATATTTACATGCATTGTTCACATTCCGCTTTAACTGCAGTACTTAATTCTGTTAACAAGTGCCTATTCTTAATAAACATATCTGACTCTAATAATAATATAATAAATACGTGAAGCCACCCTTTTTAATGCAGTTTGATACTTTAATAAATTATCTGATATCGTAAAATTGTGAGACCCTTTTTTTAAGTATATATTTTTGAATACTTATTCACCTCTCATTAATTTAAATTCTGATATATAATGAGAAGTAATTTTCTGGTTAAGTTCTTACTTAAGTAGCTGGTCAGTTCCTTTGTGTGTACTGTTGTAATGTAAGCTGTTAGCAAATTTAGCTACAGTTGAATGTCCTTAGCTGGAATCGGGTGAGGCCACAGTATCTTTTATGCTTCCCGAAGTGAAAACCCTTAATAAACTGCATAATTTTACCTGTAGGAAGCACTCTTTAGTTCTATAGCAATACACATTTTCCCAATTCTGAATAGATAAGACAATTACTAAGTCAATAACTTATAATTTTAATTATTTATAGCTACAAGTGGAAATAATGACACAGAAAAGAATTTGATGGACAAAGTTTTGTTACTTTATTTAATATTTAGTTTTTAGCGTTTTGATCAAACCGAAATATCTTATCAATTCTTTCAAGCCATTTTTGAGTTAAACTTAGATTCATACTTTCAAGTTCTTTTTTTTAACATTCCAATTAAGCAAAAGAATCCTTATTTAGTGCTTAATAGATTCCAAATATAGCCACTGATCCAAACCTAATGTTACATTAATTACACATGAGTATCGATGACACTAATATTAGTTTTTCACTTTTTTTTTCCAAATTATCAAAGCCTCTTCCCGCATTTATTGGACAGTATATCAAAATTTATTCTTAAGTCTATTGCATATATTACTCTCTGAGTTAGCACTCTGTTGCATTGTATATCTCTTTCTCTTCGCTTGAGTTATTTGCTAGGATCATCATTAAAGACAGTGCTATGAGTACCATGTTTCTTTATCATATTTGGAACTTAATCACGGTAGCTTGTTTAGTTAAAATAATGTTATTTGCTCCGAAACTTTGAGCGATTCCTTCCGAGTTTCTAATGCCTCACTTGTTTTACGAAATAATGGCAATTTTGTATTATTTCAAATAATTATTTCAAATATATTATCTAATGGAGGATTTTTCTGCCCGAACTGAAAATACAAAATTCGCCTCATCACATTATTTTACATTTGCTAAAAATCGTTATTTACTCTGAAGCAGTACATTAAACAAAAGTTTTTTTGCCTTAAGATAAATTCTGGAGAACATTACAAAACGATATATTTCCTCAAAATTTTATTTCTATATTTTTATATACTGTTATAAATGTTAACTCATAAATTAGTTTTTATTTATCGGAGTAAATTCTAGCTTTTATGAAAGTATAATCTGCACATTAAAACACAAAAAATGATCATTTAAATATAAAAAATACGTTATCCTAAATATCGCATAAAAATGACACCGTTGCGTTTTGCGTTAGATCGTATGAGTTCGATTAAGTGGAACTCAGTTTGCATGCTTTTTGAAATGAAACTGAACGTGGGTGCATTTTAATCCTTTAACTCTCGCCCTTTTTCTTCCGGGTAAACCACCAACTCGAGACGATTCTCCCCATATACGGTGAATTTCTTACAGCTAACATAAAATGATCACACACACAGTTTAAAGAATCTAATGGTTCTTTTATGCCTGAACGATCCAGCGGCTTTTCGCCGGATACAAGCGGAATTCTTTTCGATATTTCTTCGGATTTTCTGCATGTTATCCATTCTGAATTTCCTGGCTCTTCTGTAGAAGCACTGTCCCTTTCACATCCACTACCTATTACCCTGATTATTTGCCTTATTACAGCTCTTATTTCACAACAGTCTTCATAACTGATTTGCTCCTCTCTATCTTTAAGTAATCTATGCATAGATGTAATTTCGTCCTTAACCAACGAAAAATTCGCCTTCACTTGAAATGATTCCTTCATTGTATCTCATGCTTTCCGGGTTCTGTAACTTAGAAAATAAAAATTTCCATTATTTTCAATATTCCAAATATTTCCCTTACATGATATTTTTCTTCTTAAAATGCAAAAATGACGGAGGAAAGTAAAATTTTACAGTGTAAGTTAACTTTTTTCTTAACTAAAATGTAAGTTAACTCTGTCTCCAAAGACAGGAGACAGAGGTACAAAATGTTGGCATAGTGACTTTTTTGTTATTATTATTCGCTTTAATGTGAAACATCAGTTTGAAGAAAATTTATTCTCTCTATCATCTTTACTGTATCTTACGGTTTTAGCTTTATTCTTCCTTTTCAGAAAGAGGGAATGGATGTTCTTCCTTGATACAAATTTCAAAATAATAACAAAAAGCTATACATTGCTGTCCAGGAACATACGGCTGGTGTACAATTTACCTGCCATTTCGATACGTAGGTTTCAAGGATTGCTCCAATGTCTAAAGTATTGTTGCGTTTCTACGGAGTCGCGGATCTGGAGTGATTAATTACAACACTTGATGAAAAATGAAAACACAATTTATTAGACAATATTACTCAGCACAGCTCCAAAAGCACTCCAAAAGTCGTCGAAAAACTACAACAAACACGCTGAAACACTCAGCAACACAGCCTTCAGGCAATCAGGCTATAACGATGAAGACAGCTTCACGGCACAGCACTAGAAGACAGCTCCCGACTCGGTTCGTTCGTTCATAGAACTCAGCGAACTCTCGAGACTCTCCACTCTACAACTCGATGTGCACTCGACTATAGCCTCAACGATATGCCATCTCGATGCACCAACTCGCGATACGATATAGGTAAAAATAAAAGAATGGGCCAACTCCGCACTACGCGTGAAGTACTCAAGCTTTGGTCTTTAGATGGTGGGTTTTTTGTTTACATCCAGAGCTTCCTTGACAGCGATTTGATAGTATTTCTACACACGATAGCTCCATACAAATCGAAAAGCGGGACACTTCCGCATAAAAGGAACATTCATTGTTGATTGAATAGTAAATATTTGTGTAGTTTAGTGACATTTACCCAAAAATCACATCAAACTTGGTTATTTTTCGATAACTTGCAACAGCGCTTTTGCGGTAGCCTTTTGTGTACGTCTTTCGATAGCCTTCTTTTTATCCTTGATAAAGTATTCGCTACTTTTATTTTATGTTCCAAACACCAAAACAGTTTAAGTAAAATACATGTTTTGTCATCCATATATTATGATTTTATTTTTATATAACTGAAAGATAACTAAAAAGTGACTTCAGTTAACTAAAAAGTGAAAAAAAAAGTTCTCTCTCTCTTCTTTTAAATTTTATTTAGCAACATGTTTAATTGATGATTAAATGTAATACAAAATTGTGAATGAAAAATCTTTGTTATTCAATGCGTAAACTTGAGTAGTGGTCTGCTATTTTTGAAAGAGTTTCGAGATATGAAAAAAGCATCATATTATTACCTTCTGGATTACCTCGCAATATGAAAATTTCAGATATTTGTGAATTTCGATCAATTAGCTGTTTTAACTGTTTTTAAAAAAATGAAACAATATTATGTAGAGTAAGGCAAAAGTAGATTGCGATCTGAGGACAGTGAGGTTAATGTTTAAATGTGAAATGAATAGTTAGTATTTATTATATTATCAGAGAATTATTAAACTGTGTAATCGCTAAAAGAGATATTGAATGCTCTGCCAAAATATATTTACTAGAAAACTTGAATTTGATAATAATGTATCCTGAAACGTGTTATTTAAAAGTTTGAAACTTGACGGCTATGTGAAAATGTTTGTAATCAGGCACAAAGGTCAGGTTATGTTCTTATTAAATAGGATAAGGCATGCAATGGCTATCTGCTTAAAGGGAGAGTGCCATCGTGGAGGAATTTCGAAGGAAAACTGACTTTAAGTGGCTAATGCACGAATTTTCATTCAAATTTTTTATACATATTTTCTTATATAAAACATTCTAGTATATGCGAAATTAGTGTAAATTACTTTACCCGAAAAGATAAGTGAATGCACAGAAATTAAAGATTTGCACACGCCGAAAATGAAAAATGTTAAATATATATGGGATATTTATGTATATGCTTGCAAAAAGCATGTATCTGCCTTTAACAAAATAAGTAAATATTTATTAAATTCTTTATAAATGTATTTAGAAAGAAAGGATTTATACATTCTTAAACGCCTGTGACAGTTACTGTGAAGAAATCTAGTTATTAAATATTTATATCTAAATTTATAATGATTATAAATATTATCTAAATATATAAGAAACTTGACATTTAATTATAACTTTAAACTGAAATTATGTTGACAGATACATTTATAAAGCTGTTTAAGCAAGAATTGCTCGTACATGAAACCAATTTGTTGAAAGGTATTGTAAAGCAAATTCTATGAGAAGCGTACTTAAGGAAATAGTAAACAAGAGTTTTTAGAATATGTAATTGTTGAAAGTAAGGGTAAAAAAAAAATTTATAAGTATTAAAAAAACTATTTCCTTACATTTTATAACAACTCAATTACAAGTTTTAAATAATATTTAAAAAAAAAAGAATCCTTTTTTTATTCCCTTTCAGATATACTTATAGAAAGTACGTCGAAATCAGCACCAATATTTAATGTATTTCACTATTAAAAATAAAAGATACTCTAACTTGAAATGAACCGAACAGAGCACTAATTATAAATTGACTCAGATTTTCGATTTAAAAGATGCTTCAGAAGTTAAAAAATCATCTCATATTTGAGAAAGTATTTTAAGAAGAAGCTCCGTAGATAGAAAAGAAATAATGCGTAATTTTAATATAAAAAATATAATCAACTTTGATCTATTTTTTTTAACCCTTAACCGAATAAAATCGAATTATTTTTTTCTGATGTAATAATGTAAACTTCTGAAAATTTTTCATTCAAACTGAGCAAACTATTCTGGATAAATTATACTATTTAATTCCGTTCAGAATGAAATGTAGTTTAGAAATGCATTCTTTTCACATACTTAGGAATATTGTAGAAAAAGAAACTAGAGGTATTTTTACATATATTTACGAATTCACCAGGTAATTACAAAATGCTTACATCCAATCATGTCGAAACGCATTGATCTTAATGGTAAGTCACTGAATGTTTTGGTCTCCATGAAGGGATCGCCACTGCTTCAAAGTAGTGAATAGGGAAAACCGGTTAAGGTCTCTCCTCTTACTTCCTACCTCCATGCCCTATACAATCGACACTAGACTGACGATCAACTCGACGGTAGACTGCGAGACACTCCGCGCACAGGCAGGGTTTATATAGCTTTTGGGTTGCTTTGGAGAACATTCTGGGCCAGACCGGTAAGAATTCGCTCTAGAAGGTTCTCCATCCGTCCATGCATATCGCCAATTTTATAGCCAAATAGGCTATTTCGCCTCAAATATGGCAACCCTGCATTCCCTTGCTATTTTCTGGCAATCTTAAACCCGCCTTGCGGGGAAGCTATCTTACCGCAGCTGGACATGTTGTTCCAGTATTAAGGAAAGTATTATAAAATATAAACGTTAGTCGCCGTTTATAGTGAATGAACGCAAAATGCCAAAACAAAATTAATATTTCCTCTGGGCAAATTTACCCTTTGGGCTAATAAAGTTTATCATTAAAATGCTTCAAAATCACGGAAGACAATTTCCCTTCCTCTATCTTTTTTAATAAACAGCTGAATAAATTAATTAATGTTAATTAAGATTTTGATGAATTCTATTCAACAAACAAGTTATTAAAGAAACTTAAAAATTTATAACATAAATTTTATTGCTTAATTTATTAAATGTTTCAATCTTCTAAAAGCTGTTTAATTGAATTTCTGAAATGCAAATTTGTGATCTTCTCATATAATGTACTGAAAATAGTATATACACGAAAACATGTAATAACACAAGTAGTATGTACTAGTTTGTACATTCATATATTTTCAGGTCTCAGTTTGAATGAAGATAAAATTGTAGCATTTTTAGTTGGTTGTTTCAATGTATGTATCTAAAGCTCAGTATATATATTAATTATTTGTTTTCATCGGGTTCAGATACTGGAGAAAAAGTAGTTTATAATTTGAATGTAAACTTTAGCTCCATTATTTGATATGCTTGATTTGAAACTAAACAATTTTAAACTGTATAATAGTGCGCTAAAAACCTGTGTTACCATGTTTAACTATATAATCAAAATTTTGGAATAAAATCATGTTATTATTTTCTAATTTGAAGAGTGGTATGAATAATGGGAATATAAAATAGCTCGCATTAAATTCATTCAATAATGCTTTCTACCAAGAACTTTAAATATGCCTTGTTTAATTGTGATCTCGTTGTGAAATAAAAAACAGAGACTGGAGGGGGGAGAATTCTTTTCCTTAATGATCAGCACAAATGATTTTTTAAATCCTGTATTCATTTTCAGCTTTATAACCACATGAAGAGACACAGTAATTGCAATAATGCAATGAATCGTTAGAATTTTCTTTTGCTAATGAAATGCCATTAACATAAATTCATGGCATTTCTCAAATAAAAAAGAAAAATCGATAAGGTCTTCTGAAATAAAAACATGCTGTAAGATAGGAGTTAATTGGTCTTCACCTTCTTCAGATTTTACTTTGGAAATAATACATTTTTAAAGCGTCACTCATGAATTACGTGCACAAACACGCTTCAGATATTAAGAGTGCAAATCCTTTCTTTTTTATTGGAATTTTTTCATTACAATTTTTTTTCTTCCCAAAGATCGTTGAAAGCAAATCTCATATACGTTTCTAAAGAATTTCTTTGATCTCTTCAAAAGGGATAATGCTCTAATTTAAACAAATTAAAATGTAGTTCTATATTTCTTTAAGGGAATGGTGTGTGTTAAAAAAAATTAATTTTAATTCTAAATGCATTCATTTAAGTTTTTTCTCTCTTTTTTTTTCCTTTTCTTTTTTTCTTTTTTTCTTTTCTTTTTTTTTTTTTTTTTTTTTTTTTTTTTTTTATTTCTTTGTATTATTTTAAGGACATCTACATTTTACTAGCAGTTAGTTTTTCCTTTTGTTCACATATTAACCTTTACGTCCATTTGTCTTTTGCATTTAAACAATAAAGAATTAAATAATTTAACTTACAAAAAGTTACCTCAGGAAAATGTTTAGAAAAAAAATTGATAATTACAAATTAGAATCCGAAGTAAAAAACACCTTTTGTTTCAAAAGTGCTGATGTTGAACGGAAAACTGAAAGGAAATGTTCCCAGCTTAAAATATTTTTTAATTGAAAAGTATTTATTTTTATAAACACATAATAAACCTTAAAAATTAAACTCTAATTTGAAATTTAGAAATACATTTCTTACAGATGCATGAATCTTTCGCGAAAATGCAGAGTTAAAATTATGTAGATTGAATTAACTAATGAAGAAGAGTATTTCGATTTTATACATCTAAACTAATATACATAATTGTGAATTCAGAGATAAACAATAAATAGAATATGACATATATATATGTGATAAAGAGTTAGAAATGCAACAACAAGTTATAGCTCGGCAATGGTAAAATAATTTCTATTTCTCTCGTTTTCCTGTTTTATGTATTCTTTTGCAAAAAGTATATGTATTCAATTAGAAAACGTCTGCTAGAAAGTTCTTTCTTATAGCAAACGTTAGTTTAGAGAATAAGTTCTTCTCACTTACTACAGTTAATATTCTGGTATATCTTTGAAATTTTAATCTAGATATATTACTTTACTTACTCTAAAAGTAAGATAAAGTATCATATTAATTTAAGCTATATATCTGGTACGTTTAAATTGTATAATAACATCAAACAAACAGTATATTCATTATTGTTTGAGGTTTTTATGTTCATTCTCATAGATCAAAGTACTAAATGCCCACTAGTAGCTTAGTGAATAAGATGCTGAAATTTTATAGTTCGATCGAAAATGTAATCCCGGCAAATGGACTGACTTTATGGGCTAGAGTTTAGTTTCCCTTACAGAGTACTCTATAAAAGAACCCCTTCTGTAAGAAACATTCACATGCTTTAATTTAATCATTTAATTTAACCAATCCGAAACATTCTATCTACATTTTACTTACATAAATGGAAAAACATGCATAAAGCTTTGATAATAAGGATGTAAAAACATGCATAAAGCTTTGATAATAAGGATGTAAAAACATGCATAAAGCTTTGATAATAGGAAGTAAAAATCTGATGACACCATATGACTTCCCTGTAGTCCTATTAAGTTATACATATTTTGGCTGCATTTCATTTAAATTTATTTTTTCGAATTTTACTAGGGATATATTTCTCATTCAATCAATTCAGTTCGCTTCGCGGTAAGGCAAAAATACACAAAACTCGAAACAAGTTTAATAAAAGTTGTAAAATACAGGAACGCGTAAAAGGCCAAATACAGTTAAAAAGAGTTTAAAAAAATAATTTTCACAATTAGAGTTTTCACGCAAAAACACGAAATTTGCTTAGCGGACAAGAAGACAGATTTTTCGGGGAGCAAAACTGAATGTTTACTTTCTGTACCGCTCGGCAAAAAGACATTGAAGGTGAAGAAAGTTATATATTTCAATATCTTCTAAGAGTTTTCAAGTGTAAACAAATGGCTTTCGCATTAGGCTTAGCAAGACTTTCAGAATTATCAACAACTTTTAAATTCTTGATAATTCTACATTATTGTATGCAGATTAACTAAAGACATAAAACCTTAACCGATTAAGAAGTAAATCACTTTTCAAGCAAAAAATGCACAATCGGTGCTGCCGATTGCAACCAAAAAAGGAGGTGCATAACTAAATATTATAACACACCCATATACAAAATTTCAACATTCTGAGGCTAGTCGTTTTTGAGTAATGCGAGATACATACATAAGTACGTACAGACGTCACGAGAAAAATCTCTTCTGAATCCATTTTTCAATCCGTGGGGGAAAAACAGTCCTTTATTCTGTCCTTACGTACAGATGTCACGCAAATACCTCGTTAAATTGCATTCGATAGCGGTCAGAAGCATATTTTCGTTCAAATATGGTGCCCGGATTTTTTTCTGATTGCAATATTTTCTTTACTTCGTACGAGGAAGTAAAAACAGTGCAAAAGTTTTCAGCGATGAAAGGTTGTATTAAGATCAACATTGTTTGAATGGAGCAATCAAAATGCATATTTTCGTTGAACTATGATACCCGAAATCGCGATTACAATACTTCCATTACTTTGTTCAATGAAGTAAAATTTAAAGGGATTTTGCGATGCCATTAGTTTTTAATAACATATAGGTTTTTCTTTGCAGCCTTAGTCCACATTTTTTAAAATGGGACATAAATCAATTATTTAAATATTAACATAATACAGCATGCAATATGATTCATTATCAACCAACCGTTTATATTTTTTCAACAATTATGATAAAATAGTCATTCTTGGTAAATAATATGAATATTATATAAAGGAGACTGCACGTGTATGGATGCAGATTTCTCCCCTTTCATCTTAACACAGGACAGAGAAAGTCTGATCTCAATCACATTTCGTATTGTTTTGCAAATATGCTCATTCTAATTCTTTAAATGAAAGACTTCATGTATTTATCACATTTTTGGATTTATTTTTCTTTACAGAGAGTGACAAACTCAAAGGTTTTGCAAATGGCTCCATCTGTTGAGCACCAAGCTGAAGCTATGCTTAGTATACTGAGAAGGTACTCTTGGCATTCCTTCGCAGTGGTCACTACCAAGTTAGGTGGACATGAAGATTTCGTACGAGCCCTTAGAGACCTTATTCAAAAGATGGTTTATCATGATTTTAAGTAAGAATTTTATTAACTCTTTTTCTTCTCAGTTCTAAAACACTGTTACAATGAAAATGAAGAGTTTCGGCTTAAAAATAAAATTAGTTTTATATCCATTATTCTGAATGAAATAAAAATTTATTTGGACTCTTTGGAGAACAAGATGTCCAATTTATTGCTAAATATTATTGCGATTTAAGAAATATTTATATTATTTACAAATCGACCACAGGTAACTAATGCGTAATAATTCTAAATTAAAAGAATATGAATACACGAATTTTAATAAAATATTCAAACACCAGATGTAAAACAAATTTCATAATATTATGTTTCACATGTTTAACCTTTTTTGAAGCGCATTATTTACTGGCGCATTTGCCCCTAGCGTACCTTTCTCTAAGATTTTAGCGCAAGGTTCTGAAAATTTTATTCATTTAATTTTCCTCTTTCTCAAGACGTTCAGAAAGTGAGCTTACTAAAATTTTAAAATGTATTTGTCTGTGATATAATTGTTTCCAGCTGATTTGCTAGTGAGCATAATTTGGGTGCATTGACTATAACTGATAAAGTAATAACAGCGAATTGTTTCAAGAAAAAAAATATATCATGCTCTGGATGGTTCTGAAAATTATTACACTTCAGGAAAGAGACTGAAAGGCGACGGGGATGAAGGGGATTAAAAAATGAGGCATTAAAAAATGAGCATTAAAAAATGAGGCTAGACATCAACAGTGAATAGCAATAAGTGCGGATAAGATAAGAGTAGTAGAAATGAAGAGAACTTAAACTTTCTAATGTTAATATTATTATGCATTCCTACTGGAAGGATGTTTCTTTTAAAGAAATAATATTGCGGCAGTTAGTGGTAGTTTATTAATGAATTCTTTAATTTATTTTATTCGTACTATAATTCTACGGATTCTACGGAATTTAATCTACGGAATTTATTCTAGTATTTATGTTATTCTTATCTATTATCTTTTATTTATTTATTTTATTTATTATTTATTTTTATTATTATTTATTTATTCTACGGAAATAAATTTATTCATATAATTTTTCTCATTTGATTTTCTTACGATAACGGTAATAAAACAAAGGGTGAAAAACATGCGAGTAAATATAGTACTTTATTTAAAATACTCATACAAGTTGGTATAAATTTCAGTACCTTCTAAAATATAACTATAGCGAACTCAGAAAGTACAAATCACTAGTTCAAATCAAGTTTACCTTTAGCTTAATGAAATTTTAGTTTTATTTAATTTTAACGAATTTCCTGTTTGGTTGCAAGTAATGCAATTCACTTATATTTCACATATTTAAATTCTATAAAATCATTTAAAGCAAATATTCAGACCAGGAACCGAATTAGTTTTGACAAAAAAATCGCATTCTGGTAAGTCTTAAAGCCTATTACTATGTGTATAAGAAGCAATAAAATGTTACCATTAATTAGTTTTCCTTCAAGTTGTAAATGTTTTAAATTATGGTTGTTACGAAAAATGTTGTCAACTGAATATCGGTATTTCAGTTGCAGATTTGCATTTCCCTTTTGGTTGCCCTTTAATGCCTAAACTTATATGTTTCTGAATCGTTGAAATCATGTTCAGTAAATAATGTTTGAATAGAAAAATAGTTAAAATATTAAAAATTAATTAAAATGCAATTAACCAGTCTTTGATCTTCAGCTCATTCTAACTACACGGCACGCAAAATCTTTTCATAAGGAACTCAAATAAATATTTGCACTATAGGTACTATTTTTATTTTGCAGTAAAATAATATGCTGCTATACTAATTTTAAACTGTTTCTGAACTTTCAATTAAAAATATTACCATATATTGCATTCTAAGTGATTTAAATAAAACTCAGCAGACATTAATGCAAATTCAAATTACATGGAAAATACAGAGCATCTACGCCTCTTTATCACATTATCACGTACCATTTTTGAGCCTCTACGCCTAGTGTTCTACAATGGAATTTGAAACGTTTTATGACTTAATAAATTTTTCTTTGTACTGAAAAAAGTATAAATTGTGAAATGGAATCAAAATTCACCTGATTTATATGGATATGCAACTATCAAGCAATTTTTAATTTCCTAATTAACTTTTGAATATTTACTTATCGTTTTGAGTTCAACTTCTTGAGGAATGAATCAAAAAATGTAAGTCTCCGAATTGAAAGAAAAGTAGATGGTCACATAAATTATTTTATTCAAATTATGGAGAATTTTAATTTTTATAATAAGAAAAATGTTTCATGTCTGGATTAATAATAAAAACAAAAAATAATTTCTTTTTATGCGATCATAAGTTCACGATTAGAAGTTTTCAGGATCGAATTTCGGGAACCATATTACTAAAGACATTATTAAAATACTAAACATATTACTAAAGCTACCTTATATAAGTTTTCGAATGGAAATTCTAAAAGATAGTTTGAGGACGTAAAAATTAATTTAGTATATATAAGTAAATATTTAAATTATTTTCATTGCATTGTCTATTATTGTGCATCGATTTACTTGGTTGCTTGTTTCTCTTAGACTTTGTTTTGTATTTGTGCCACATGTTTTGAATATAAATAAATGACTTATAGATGAAAATTTTAGTCTTTAAGTTTTTAGTGTGACAACCTTTAAATTGTAAAGCAAATAGTTCAAGCAGAAAGCTAGATAGAGCAAATACTCTGCTCACTGGTTTTGACAACAAATTCTTTTCGAAGTTTGTTAAAATGTATGTTATTCTAGGCCTTTGATCGCGTTACACTGTATAAACGCGGTTCTGAGAAACAAGCGTCTAAACGAAGTCTTCTGCCCTCTGATAGGATCGGATCTCCGTCACACACTTGAAGATTCTGCAATTGACTATGGTCGAAGTGTCTCATCTTTTCACGTATTCGCATTCCATGGCCCTCGTCTAGAAGCTTATTTAAGGTCGCGGGCGATCATGGCCCTAGAACAACATACATTTTAACAAACTTTGAAAAGAATCGGTTGACAAGACCAGTGAGCAGAGTATTTGCTCTATCTAGCTTTCTGCTTGAGCTATTTGTTTTACAATTTAAGCGTTGTCACACCAAAAATTTAAAGACTAAAAATTTCATGTATAAATCATCTATTTATATTCAAAACATGAGGCACAAATGCAAAACAAATTCTAAGAGAATCAAATATACATGCAACCAAGTAAATTAATGCACTGCAATGAAAATAATTTAAATATTTACTTATATATACGACAAGACGTTTTTTCCTCCCCAATCTATCTTTTAGAATTTCCATTTGAAAACTTATATAAAGTGGCTTTAGTAATATTTTTAGTACTTTAGTAATGTCTTTAATAAAATGGTTCCATTCTTTCCTGAAAACTTCTAATCGTGCAGTTATGATCGCATGAAAAGAAATTATTTTTTTCAGTTTTTCTTGTTCACTTTCATTGAGGTTCACTGAGATATTCCAGAGGTCCTTTGAGATAATTAATAAGTACTGTTTAAAAATAACAGCGGAATGCCAGTTTAAATCCTAGAATCCAGGATTTCTTCAGAAATTAATACGTTTCTTGAAATAACAATTTTGACCTTGTGAGGGCCAAACAGTTTCTTCGAATCAAGAAATCAGCTGATTTCCTCGGAAACAATTGAACGGCCTTTTTCATTACCAAATATCCCTGCACTGGAAAATTAACCATTGTTCTCAAATTTCTGTTCCACAAGTAGCGAAGGATCTACGTTACATTTTAACTTAAAAGGACCTAGATCTCTATCCCACAGAATTATTTGTCTTAAAGCGCGGGACAGAAACGAATTTAAATGTTCTCATTAAGCTATTCAGTACTCCAAAATTCCATTAAAATTATCATAAACGATAGAAATATGCAATAATCTCATTGCCACCGCACAATCCTATAATCGCTAACTATGTGATTAGTATTTTGATACGCTAAACATCTTTAAACATCTTCTAAGTGATCATGCAGTAAAAAAGGAACTTAAAA
Source organism: Stegodyphus dumicola (assembly GCF_044657685.1). Lineage (NCBI taxonomy): Eukaryota > Metazoa > Arthropoda > Arachnida > Araneae > Eresidae > Stegodyphus > Stegodyphus dumicola. Next base: position 4,600,145 of record NC_140776.1, on the reverse strand, counting down.
ATACAAGATAGTAGTAAGATAAATAGGGAAGAAGGAAGAATTATAAATTATTACCAGTTCTTCTTGAGCTTAAAAAAAGTAGAATATTTCAAATAACATTTATCTTCATTGCTTTAAACAAGTGGTATTTTGTAGGACTAAAGGGAAAAATAAATGTATTTCTAAATCCTACAATATATCGACTGAAAATTTCTAACTTTACTTCTGCTTACCATCATATGCAGCCAAGATAAAATCAAATGGTGATGATTAAAATCTCACAGCTAACGTATAGATAGCAATCGATTCTTCTATCCTTTTATTTTATGTGACTCAAGCTGCTATATGTTTTCTAAGTTTTTATATTTTTAAGCTTATAACTTTTAACGTTTTTTGTTTTGAAAGGACTTGTGACGTTAAAGCTAAAACGTCACAAAGTCCTCTTTTTAAAGGAAATTCAATACATTATTTACCGTAAAAATTTAGTCATCACTCAACAACAGAAGTAACTACTTTTACTTAAGAAAAGAATCGAAATATTAGCATCATTATATATTCATATATATGTAATGTTCTCAGTTATTCCAACACATCGTGAGCGAGTGGTGAGGCTATTCCATTACACGTTCTGGCAGATGATTGAAGCACGGAGAGAAATGACGACTCAGGACTTTTCACTTTTAACAGCAAGCCTATCTTTATTTTAATTTATAGCAGATGACTTTTTCCAGATGAAGTTAATCAAATAATTTATTCATTAATTGAACTATTAGATACGACTGACTTTAAACTTTAATACGTCATAACGTTCTAACAAATAAAGAGGAGCATAGCGGAAGCGTTAGCAGAACGAAGGGGCATCTGTGTAGGAGAACTTATGACGCAGCATTTATATGAAAGGTTATGTAACAGAGTAGCTTCTAGAAAAATGTAGAAAAACTTATGACGCAGCATTTATATGAGGAGGTTATGTAATAGGCGCGAATGTTCTAGAAGGTACTGGGTTAGGGGACGATCCTGAATTGCAGAAAATTAATTAAAGGTTGCTGGCTCGCAAAGAGCAAAGCCATCGTATTTTTTTTTTTTTTTTATATTTTACATCTTCCCTCCGTCAAAAGGAGAGGCCGGGGTGAGAAAAGCATTAGGACAGGAGTAAAGCAAAAGTATGAGATAAGACACAAAAACATCCAGAACATAGCGTACAAGCTTTAACTATGACCTATCATAGTTCATGACTTTCTCATATAAAATTTTGACTTTATAGCATATGAAATTTTGAACATTAAAACTATGAGTTATAAATAAATGTACAATATATGACCAATTTTAAGACTATAACGTAATAAATATGGAATACTGATAAATAAATAAGTTATAATTACAAAAGTCCTCAATTTTGTTAAAAATGTCCATTTTTTTTTAAGTCCTTTTCATAAAAAGAGTTCGAATAGAATGAAAATATCTGGTAAAATCTCGAAATGCCAGATAGTCCACAAATATGATGCATGTTGATAGTTCACAAATATGATGCATTTTTTTTCGCTGAATATGTTTTTATAATAATAAGCTTTGATTAGAAAATATGTTAAATTTTTCTTCCTTCAGATAAAACTTAGAAAAGAAATAGATTATACAATTTATGAATAATATATTATGTGCATTTTTTCCTCTCATCGTAGGCAATTAAAGATTGACATATTTTACACTTCGATACAAAATATTATAATTATTCAAAAAACAATTCAATATAAATAATACTAGAATATGAACACTTTGACTTTAAAACTATGGCATGTCCTCGCCAACAGATCAGCGTGATTACTTGCTGATGGCTGGGGGGTGCTAGGTACAAATATCGAAAAACCTCCGTTGCCTAATACAAGGTAACTGGTTTTTGGCATTGTACATCACCATTGTAATCACAAAAAGTGGTTTTAGAAAAATAAAAGATCATATAAAATCAAAATTATAAGACAGACAACTTGTATAATCAAGTTAGTCTTTTTTATAATTTTTTAAATTAGAAACAAATATTATTCTACAATAAGAAGAAACTTTTTGCTACAAAATTATTCAAATTATGTGAAAAATATAAAAGGTCAAGATCGCAGAAAAATTTGTCATAGTCTGGAAAATAACTTGTCATAATTAGGGTTTAAGTCTAAATCAGGTATTAAAAGTCATAATCAGGAAGATTTTTAATAGAGAATTTTGAAAAAATTAATTTTAATTTTGAACGAAGATAGGAATTCTACTATTTCTGACAGTTAACTTAAACTCACTTGCTGGATTAAAAGGTCTTAATCTAGTTGAATGAACAATTTCTGATTTCTTTTTAGTTAAAGGATTAGGTTTATCTATTTCATAAGTAACTTCAGAATATTGTTTTAAAACTTTATAAGGTCCTGAGAATGGAGGAGATAATTTACGTGTATTAGGGTATTGAAATTTTTCATACATTACTAAATCGCCAATTTTAAAATTACTAGTTTTAAAATGAATATCATACCTTTCTTTATTTGCATTATGATAATCATCAGATCTCTTTTGAGCTATTTTTCTGGCTTCTTCTATTGACGGATACAATTCTTGATTTTGAATTAAGGAATCATAAGGTAATTTCCCATACATTAAATATGATGGAGGGAATTTTGTTACAGAATGAGGGGTATTATTATACTCTTCATTTACTTGGGGTAATAATTTTGTCCATGCTGTATTACCTTGATAAGAATTTAGTTTACATTTTAATCTAGTTATAATAGTTTGATTAACGCGTTCAATTTTACCATTAGTTTGGGGTCTATATGCAGTAGTTAGCAATTGTTTTACATTATTATTCCTTAAAAAGTGCTTAAATTTTGAAGATGTAAAAGCAGCGTTCCTATCACTTAAAATCTTTTTAGGGACCTGAATTTGGAAAATTTGTTTTAAGCAATTTATATAAGTATCTGTAGTTACACTTTTAGAAGCAAAAGTCCAGATATATCTAGTTGCATGATCAATAATTATGTGAATATACTTTTTAGTAGAATTATAACAATTTAAACCACCTACAGTATGAATAGATAATATTTCAAAAGGTTCACTAACTGATGGTAAATTTTGCTAAATCAAATTTCTTTTGTTTACTTTTCTTATTTAACTGACATACTTCACAATCTTTACAATAATTTCTAACATCTTGAACAATTCCTGGCCAATAATATTGTGGAGATAACAAATTTAGCATAGATGATACACCAATATGACCAAATTGTATATGGGCCTTTTCAAGTAATTTCGTACGTAGAGACATGGGTATCACAATTTTGTACAATCTCTGTTTTTTGATAGTTAAGCCATCATTAATTTTCCTATACTTAGTATTACAAACATTATCTAAATTTTGATATTCTTTTATTTCTTCTAATGATAATAAATTAACTTGCAATCTTAAATGTTGACACATAGGATTTCTAGAGAGCATGTCAGCTTCAACATTAGCAGATCCTTTTTTATATTTTATATCAAAATCATACATAGATAATTTTAAAGACCACCTAAATAGACGACCTGTAGGGTGTTTCATATTTTTAAGCCAAACTAAAGCAGCATGATCAGTATGTACAGTAAAATGGTTACCATGTAAATAATAATAAAATTTATCAATTGCATCAATAATAGATAAACATTCCAGCTCAGTAATGGCATAATTTTGTTCATAAGATCTTAATTTTCTAGAATGAAAAGCAATTGGATGTAAACTACCATCAGGATGTTCTTGTTTTAAAACAGCACCAACAGCTTCTTTGGACGCATCAACAAACACATGACAGGGATATTTAGGATTAAACAAAGTTAAAATAGGTCTAGAAATCAATGCATCTTTTAATTTTTGAAAAGCTTTTTGACATTCATCAGTCCAATTATAAGGAATATCTTTCTTAAGTAAATTTGTTAATGGGGCTCTAATTTTAGCATAATTTAGAATAAATTTATGATAAACATTAATACTTCCTTAAAATCTTTGTAGTTCTTTGATATTTTTAGGGGGTTGCAATTTCTTAATAACCTCTATATTTGCATTACTGAGCTGGTATTTACCTGCTTGAATTTCATATCCTAGAAAATTTATTTTTTCTTTTGCAAAATTACATTTAGATTGTTTTAATTTTATATTCTCTTTCTCACATATATCAAATATTATTTTAAGATGATTTAAATGTTCACCAACATTTGGAGAGAATGCTATAATATCATCAAAATAATTTAAAGCAAATTGAATCTGATATTTGTTTAAAATTTGTCTAAGAGCTCGTTGGAAAACAGCCGGGGAATTTTTCCAACCAAAAGGTAATCTAGTAAACTCATACAACTCAAAATTTGTAGTGAATGCCAATTTTTCAGTATCCTTTTCATTTAATTTTATACGACAATAGCCTGATGCTAAATCCAATGTAGAAAAGATTTTTGCATTTGTTAATTGATCTAAAACAGCATCAATTCTAGGAATAGGTTCAGAATCAGTTTTAGTAATTTGGTTAAGCTTCCTGAAATCAATACACAATCTGCGTCTGGACTGCTCGTCTCGCTTATAAGCTAAAGTTAAAGGAGCAGCTTAAGGACTATAAGAAAGTTTAATAATTCCAGCTTTTAACAATTTATCCATTTGTTTTTTAATTTCACTATTATCTTTAGGAGATGCTCTGTATGGTCTATAGGCTATTGGTAATTCAGAAGTTAATATAACTCTGTAAGGTCCAACCCTTATACAACCAACATCATATTTACTTTTTGCAAATATATGATTATAATCATTCAACAATTTCTGTAATTTACTATCAGAATTTTTACTATTATCAAAATAGTTATAATTTTTAGTACTAAGATCATTTTTACATACAAAATTTTCGCTATTATCAAAATATTTACTAGATTGTTCAGCACTGATATCATTTTTACATACATAATTATTTTGGAAAAGCTTGTCTACTTTAACATTTTTACTTACCTATTTTCCAAGATGATACACTTCATAATTATGAAAATTCAATTGTAATTTAAATAATGAAACACATGGTGATGAAAGCAATAAATAATTCAAATTTGAATCTACTACATAAAATATCACATTATTTTCTATTTTACCTACTTTACAGTTTACTTTGATTATTTTCTCTATATGAACTTGACTAGATATTGAAAATATTTTATCATGGGATTTCACTGAAATTTCTCTAAATTTATCACCAATTTTGTTAAAAATTTTTAATGGTAAAACGTTAATTTGCGATCCCGTATCATTACTCCAGTACATAATACCGTATCCAGTACATAATACTGGGAATTTTTTCCTGTCCAATTTGGACATTCACTTTAAAGTAATATCACTTTTTAACTTCTCTTTTAGGAACCGTATTATAATTAATAGCAGGTAATTGTGGATACGGAATTGGCCGATACGCATACTGTAGAGATTAGTATTGCACTTGTTGATAATTAAAAGGTCTCACACTATAGAAACTTTGATAAGGAGTGGCTTGCACTGGTCTGGGATAATAGCACCTCGGAACAGTTTGCCTTGGAGAAACAAATTGATAATTATTATTTCCTAGACCAACCAACGGCATCTGAACGGCAACGGCATTTCGGTGTGTCTATGTTTTGCACTGTTAACAGCATTCTTTGAGACTCAGGAAGTCCTTCCGTAAGTGCTTCCACCATTGTGGAATCAGTTAGTTTCAAGCTGGCTCCTAATTTCAACTTATTACGAAAATAAACATCAATATTATTAAATTTCTCGTATTTTAAAGACACAAAATCACTAAAAGTAACAGATTCCGATGTTGTGAAGTATGTCTCGAAAATATCCTTTATGTTGTTCCAGTCTTTATCTAAACAATCACGTAAATAGAGGGCTAAAGCCTCTCCTCTAATACACTCTGAGAAAACAAATTTCTTTTCCTTTTCTGGAATGTACTTTGCGGCACATTTCTCTTCAAACAATAGAAGATATTTGCTTATTGGAAAATTTGTACTTGTGCCGTCAAAAATACGGAATTGAAATTTCACTGTATCCACAATAGCTACGGATTCTTGCTTATCAGTTGAAATTTTTGTCGTTTTTGAGCGTGTTAGCATTCCAATCACAAAATCTTGAATTTAAGAGTTCGCTTACACATCAATTTGAACACTAAAATCAATCACTTTAGAAGCACTTGATAAAACGCATAACTTTGGAGACGAGGGAAAGCACTTAAGAATCGCCGGAAAAGAAGCACAAGCATCAGACGATCACACACTGTCCTTGACCCACTGTTGAATTTAGAAGCGCGTTATAAATAAATCCAGGAGCTTTTTTCCCACGTAGAGGATAAATCCTGTCGACTAATTAATAACTGTAATGTTTTCAGTTATTCCAACACATCGTGGGCGAATGGTGAGGCTATTCCATTTCACGTTCTGGCAAATGGTTAACGAAGCTGGGGTGATTGAAACACGGAGAAAAATGACGAATCAGGAATTTTCACTTTTAACAGCAAGCATATCTTTATTTTAATTTATAGCAGATGACTTTTTCCAGATGAAGTTAATCAAATAACTTATTCAGTAATTAAACTATTATATACGACTGACTTTAAACTTTAATACGTCATAACGTTCTAACAAAGAAAGAGGAGCATAGCGGAAGCGTTAGCAGAACGAAGGCGAGAAGGCATCTGTGTAGGAGAACTTATGACGCAGCATTTATATGAAAGGTTATGTAACAGAGTAGCTTCTAGAAAAATGTAGAATGCTTAAATGCTAATTGCTTATGCTTATATTAGCCGAGTTGGGCTTTAATAAGCTATATTGATCTAATCCCCTAAGGACAATCAGAATGTCAACTATCAGCTAGTTCCCAGCCGGGAAATCGGAGCGGGTAAGGAAAAGAGGGCCCATCGGCCATAGTGACAAAGTCCAATTATCAAAGTAACTTAACTCTCACCCCTGAGACAAGAGTAATAATCACGTGTATGGAGCTATGAAGATCCAAAAGAAATGAAAATACATGAAATGTGCATAGGATACAGTGTTGAACATGTAATAAACAAATGAAAGTGAAGTAATGCACGCATAAAAATGTGTTATTTACATATTTAAAAACGAGTGGGTTAAGTGACAAAATTGTGATCCCTCATTCTGTGAGCCGTGAAAGGCCTGATATTGTAGTCCTCAGGAATGCAGACATAGTTCAGTACAGCATTAAAGTTTACTTTACTGCAATTCAAACCTTTGTCAAAGAACTTGCTGTTAAGTTTTTGCAGATATTTGTCAATATATTCAACTTGTAAATCATCGTGCAGGAGTTTGTTACGGATGTAAAAATGCGCTCTTGTAATGGTGCGTAAGATTGTGTTTTGAGTCACCTGCAATTTGTTGATATCTGAGCTCGTAGCAGTCGCCCAGACAGGGGACGCATAACACATAATTGGTCTTAAAATGGAAATATAAATCTGTCTTTTCCTTCTCAGATCTAACTGCGAGCTGCGCCCTAGAAGTACCTGTAATTCTTGAGCAATTCCTCTAGTCTTGTTTGCAATGTAATTGACATGCGTACTCCACGTGAGTCTTCGATTCAAGTAAACACCTAAATACTTGGCCTTGTTTACCATCGGGACACGTTGGCCGAATAGGTAAAGTGGCTGAACTGAGACCAGTATTTTCTTCCTTCTAACAAAAAGTAGCTGTGATTTAGCCGCATTGATGGAAATCTTCCACCTGGAGCACCACTCCTCAATGTCCATAATTATATCCTGCATAACAGAAATTGCCCTGTTAGGCTGAATAGATCTGACCGCTACAGCGGTGTCATCCGCATAGCAGGCCAGCAATGTATTTCTGTTGAGTTTATCCCGCGGGAAATCAGCGCATAGAAAAGATAGAGTACTGGGCCAAGACAGGACCCCTGGGGGACGCCTGCAGCGAAAGTTTTGTATCCAGAATGACTTTGCTTGCAGCTAACAGTAAAGTAACGATTTGCAATATAAGATCTGGTGAGTAAGATCAGTTCTCTAGGTAAATTCATCATTATCAATTTATATATTAAGCCCTCATGCCAGACACGGTCAAATGCTTTGGCCACGTCCAGCATGAGCACTGCAGTACAACTCTTATGATGCAGAGCAGAGCCGATAAATTCCACAAGCCTAATCAGTTGTTTAGAAGTGCTAAGTTCGCTCCTAAATCCGTACTGATCTTCCGGAAGTACCTGTAAATAAGGCTGGAATTTCCTTAAAATTATTCGCTCAAAGATATTGCGTATATTAGAGAGCAAGCTTATGGGCCTGTGATTCTCCGCCCTAGTGATGTCTTTCCAGGCTTCGGTAGTAGGAAAACTTTTGCGTACTTCCAGCAGTCCGGGAAGTAGCATAACTTAATGCATATATTAAAAATGCTGGAAAGTCTTGTGATTCCACCGCGCGGAAGGTTCCTGATCATTAAATTTGTAACTCCATCAATACCTGGGGCTTTCTTGGGGTTCAATTTGGAGATAATATCCGTAACTTCTCTTGGATTAGTTAAACCATCGGCATTTAAAACCGTGGGAGCACTTAGCCATTCTTCTATTTTCATTCTGACTTGGGTCTCAAAGTGAATATTACGAGGTGTCTGATTGGGAGAAAACTGCTTTTCAAGATGTGAAGCGAAAATCTGACATTTGTCAGTATCTGAATAAGCAGTCACGCCGTTGGCAATAATTGGCCTATCACACTGATGCGTCCTCTTTAACATTTTTGTAAACTGCCAGAAGGCATCACTGTCTAAGTTTAACTCCTCCATTTTATCATTCCAAGCCTCACACTTTAATTTATGCATTTCAAGTTTAACATGCTTACTGATCCTATTTAACTCCGTTTTAATAATTGGGTCCCGGGTGATATTATACCTCTTTCGCAATCTGTTTCTTTCGGCTATGAGAGATTTTATGTACCTTGGAATCTTAGCGATTTTACAAGACCTTTGAGTAACCTTGGTGGCCTCATAGAAAGAGTCATTAAGACATGTAGTAAACTTATCAATCTCCTTGTCAATATCAGAAGGGCTTTTCATAGCACCTAATTTAGGGAGCCTCACTTTCACAACATTGTGGTACATTCTCCAGTCGGTATGGGTCTTAAGATTCGTATAATTAATACTGGTGATCCCTAGTGTAGCAATCACAGGAGTATGATCAGAGCTTAAGTCGTCTCGAACCTCCAGCACCCTATTAATTCCTGTATTAGACAAAATGATATCTAGAATATCAGGAGTGTAAAAATGTAGAAAAACTTATGACGCAGCATTTATATGAGGAGGTTATGTAATAGGTGCGAATGTTCTAGAAGGTACTGGGTGAGGGGACGATCCTGAATTGCAGAAAATTAATTAATGGTTGCTGGCTCGCAAAGAGCAAAGCCATCGTATTTTTTTTTATATTTTACATCTATATATATATATATATATATATATATATATAGATGTAAAATATATATATATAGATAGATAGATGTTTCAACTTTTTCATACTTAGCTGGTAACACACTTAAATTTCGCGTATTTTTTACTGAAAGGTTTAATGTGTCCAAAATTATTGTACTTATAATCTACACCATTTGATTATCTTTTTTAACTTGGAAGGATGAACTTATGACTAAATACAACTTAATCATGTATTTTTAGCCCAAAGGAACGTTAGCTCAGCAGGACTTAGTCTCGAAACAACATTTTGCGTCGGTTCACTATAAACGGTGTATCACTTTTTAAATTTTTGCCACTAAATATTATCGCCCTGTATTATATTTAAAGAAGTTAAATAACGAAAAATCTGCTTTCTCAGATCGTGAAAAAACGACGGTACCTAGGACCATCAAATTTTGAATAACATAATTCTCCACCCGCATGCGCCTGGAAGCCCGAAATTCTTATTTCGAATTCGTTTTATTATCTATTTCATACTTTGCAAATCTGTAACGAATTTTCGATTTACAAAACCAACGATTTCAAAGCGAGTTATGGCAAGAGTGAAAGGGAAAAAAGAAACTCTTTTATCTCCAGTGCGCGAGACTGTCTATCGAAAATTCTAAATATATGTTGTTTTTAAATAGTTTGTGATATTAGTCTTGAATTGATTTTTATGTGGTTTAAGAATAAAGAATATTTAATAAACAAAAATAACACATGAAACGTTAAAAAATGGCCTTTTGAGCTTAATGTAAAACTGAGGACTTTTAGATACTTTTTTTTTTTTTTTTTTTAAATTTTTGTTAACATTTCGTGCACCTTTTTAAAATTAGGTAATGAACGCATCTTAAACTGGCTCAGATTTTAAACAAAATTCGAAACTTATTAATTTTGAGAGGGATCATGCAGCAAAAATGTTTTGATAAAGTTCCTTCAAATTTCCGTCTCCCTCGAGTTTATTCAAAATCAACTCCAATTTAAAGCTGTTTTTCCCCTAAATTTAATCTTTTACGTTGACAAGTTTCGCTTCTAATTCTACTTTGTATATCAATTTAACTAACAATCCGTTTTAAAACATTAAACGTTTTTTACATTATATAGCTTTTCAAATTAAATTTCATTCTAATATTATTAGTTTAAGACTTTTTGTATAGTGTAATGTGTATGAAAATATATGCTACAAAATATATAAAATACCTTTATAATGTTTCATATATTTAATATAATTTTTTTTACTTTACGTTTTTACAGATTTACAATAGTGGATATCGTTACCTTAAAAGGAAAAAATAAAGATGAAATTCGGAATGAACTTGAGGATTTAGCAGACAGTGAAGCAAGGATTATGCTTCTTTTTGCTACAAGGGACCAAGCTAAGGAAATAATGACAGCAGCTACGGATTTAGGACTGACTAGTAAAAACTACGTCTGGATAGCATCACAGACCGTAGTGGGCACTATTCTGGATAGTTCCATTTTCCTCCAGTTTCCCATAGGAATGCTAGGTAACAGTCATGAGATATCTATATTTTCTTTTTCATAGCAAGCAGTCTTTTATTTTGTACCAAATTTGATTTGTGTATCGCTTGAAAGTGTAAAGTATTCTAAGGCACGACATAATTTAAAACAATTTGTTTTTTGACATTTAATTATTACACGACATGATTGTTCTTGAAATTTATGAACGTGACTGTTGAAATAAAATATTGTAAAAAAGAATTATCAGTGAATCCATAATCATTTTTCTGTTAAATGGTACGACGAGACATCATTTACATTACTTTTAATTTACATAAGAAGACATATTTTGGGACCTTCAACTAACAGGCATAACAGGTTCATTCATAACAGGCATCAAAATTCATTCTCATAATATGAGGAGCAACTTTACACTCAAATAATAAAAATGAGAAATGCAATATTTAGGAGATGAATTATTGACTATTGCAATTTTTAGGAGATGAATTATTGTCTTTACGTCCAGCTGTTGCATTTCGTTATGCCGACATCATCGAAAAACTTAGGCCATACCTAAAAATGTACAATGTACTTGTTGATTTTAGCATGCCTACGCTATTTATCATACGTTGAACTAGACAAAGGAAGTGCTTTAATGTAAATGTTGATTTTAGCTAAACAGTATATCATATATCGATCTTATATATATCATGTATCGATCTTATATATATCATGTATCTATATATATTATGTATCGATTCAAACAACGGAGCTGCTTTTGGAGTTCTTCGAAACTCTCTTGACGTCTGAAAACATGCGGCTTCTTCGATTGCCTAATTTCTATACATCATAGTTTTATTAACGAGGTTACCAGAGGAACGAAGTTTACAGAAATAGTCCTAACACTCTATATAACCTGCTTAAGTAACTTCACTGCAGCAATGCATGATGTCTCAGCATTTTAAGCTAAGTATCGAGAAGCATTTGCCGCGTTTTGGGTTTGGTAATAACTGTGGAAAATGATAACCATTTTCAGCATTTTTGTAAAGCAATATATTTCACATTACCTTTCTACTACTTAATAATTGAGTATTCGTCTAACAGGATATGTCTATTAGAGGTAAAATGAAAGTGTGATATTTTTTTGAGTTTTAGATAATTCGAACAACAATTCATTTTTCAAAATTACTCCCCTATAACTTCTTAACTACTCATATTATTACAGAAATACTATATTATTAAGGGTGTTGGAACCCAAAACTTTTAAAAAAATTGTGATTTCAGATTTTTGCATTTTCAAATTCTCTACACGTTTATCTTTCTAAAAATACCATTCTTTAATCTCTATGAAAATTAGAACTGTAAAAAATCTAGTTTTAATTTTTCATCGAATGCTTTGATCAATGATGGTTTTCACACAAAAAAGCGTTTTTTCTCCAAACTTAATTTTGTACTCGATGTACCTTTTCTCAGAAACTACTGCTCACAGGTATCTAAAATTTTTATGGTTTATTTGTTAGGTTTCCTAATATTTACTGATATGATCTTTTTGTGATAAACTGAGAAAAAAAATTACAAAATGTTTTTGTGTCAGAAAAGTGCTAAATTTTACTATGCCTAACAAAATATTCTGTAAATTACTCTAAAATTCAAAATGTTTCAAAGCTCATTTCAGTATAATCGGATAGGCATACTTTAATTACACAAAAACTTTCAAGCGTGTATCTACATCAAATTTTGAGAGAAGGCACATCGAAAATGGCCAATTTAACATTATCGGTATAAGCGTTGCTGATACCCCTTAAAGCAACAAAAAATTCACATTGCTTTTTCAAATTCCAAGTATAGAACTTTAAAAGGGAGTCAGGAAATCGAAGAAGTTCATTGATTTCTCTGTCTCATGCAAAAATCAAATTTCTCACTCTGAAGCTACTTAAAGATAGATAAGGTTTACGAGCAGAAAGAATGGAATAAAAGTATACTATCGGAGTTCAATGTGACACGAACTTCAATTTACATAGTTTGAGTTCTTATAACAATTTGCAGTGCAAATAGGAAATTTAGTATTTTACGAGGCAGCTGTTTCAGTAGCTTTCATGAATTATAAAAAACAATTTAGACATCTATATTTTCTATTTTAGGGTTTAATAATTATGGGACATTTTCTTTTCATTTTACCAAAACAACGATATATCATTAAAATGAATTATTGGACAAGATTTTCCTTCACATTTTTATTATCTAAAATATAATGAAACAAAATTTATATTTTGAATAATTAAATTTCTTACAACGGATAAGGCAACAATTGTTTTGGTTGCAATGAGTGAGCTATTTTCAAAACGCAACTAATAATGTTTGCTATCACAGATGACGATGCATGTAAATGAGTAAAAACATAGTTATACCATTAAAAAATAAAAATTTCCAACTACTAGAATGAGAAGATGTAACGATATCATGCAGAAGTTCTGATAAAGATTTTGTCAATTTTTTCTCAGTTTGTTGCTCCTTATCTAAATATCTTCTGTTGCCATGGTAGTCATTTTAATTGGTCCATAAGAACGCAGAATTAAATAAATATAGCATCTCTTTTATTTGTCTGTAATAAGGCTATTATTTATTTCTTACTCAGAAGTAGCTGATATAAATTCCGAAAAAAAAAAAAAAAAAAAAAAAAAAAAAGATTTGAGAGTATCTTTGAAAAGAAGTAGCAAAAATTAAATGAAAAATGTTAAAGCAACTTATATTTCTCTCAGCACTCTGCATAATTTTCCTTTCACAAGTTCTTTTCCAATTAAACTTTTTCTGCTATTTTGAAGAAGAAAGAGGTTTAATCAATGTGCTATTGATGAGAGATATTGAATAGAAGCGTATAGACTATACTTATACATACCTTTATTTTATTTATATTTTTAAAAGCATCAGCTGTGTTATGAGAAATAATCTTTAATTTGATACGTTCCCCCATCATACACTGTGTTTACTCAAAACCTTTTCTTATTCCATACCGAACAACTTTCTAAGTAAGAAATTTTGATTCCACAATATAATTAATCTGAAACTGTACTCTCAGATTAAAGTAAAATTTATTAACTAATTATAGTTAAAAATTAATTATAGTTGATTATAGTTAAAAAAAGAAAACAAAATTGTTGCAAATATGGACAAATGTGATTATAAATTTTGTTCAATTTAATTACATTTCTGAAGATTTAGTAAGAATATTTATTAATTACATTTCATATAAATCTGATACATTGGATTTAACGTTCACATGTACAGTTCACCTAGCTAGTAGGCAGTTAAGCATCAGAATATCATACTCGTTAGAAATATCTTTCGTCCATTTCATAAACGCAAACTACTTCGATATTTGAAAATATTTAGTACTGCATTTCTCTGGAGAAGCCCGCCTAGGCGGTATCGTGGTTAGGTGTAAGGTTAAATACCGAATGGCATGGGTTCAAATCCAGGAGAAGGCATGGTTGTAACTGTTCGTCCCTTCATAGGAGGCAACGATGGCCGCCTATTAGCTGCCTACATAATCAAATGGTACCAATTTTGGCTTTAGGAGTGGCCAATTCTGAACAGGCAAGTGATAGGTTTGGATAGATATAAGATAAAAAAATAGATAAAAAATAAATAAAAAAATAGATAAAAAATAAATAAAAAAATAGATAAAAAAATAATAAAAAATAGATAAAAAACAAATAAAAAATAGATAAAAATAAATAATAATTAAATAGATAAAAAATAAATAAAATTCTTTTAAAAAATTCTTTACAGAAAAACATTGTCTGTTGCCTTTTTAGGAAATAATGTCAAGGAAGTAAAAAGAATAGTTATGTAAATGAGGTTTTCGTATTTATATTCCAAGTAAACCGGAATATAATAAACATACTGTTACGTTTTTCCTATTCTTCTGACACCAGCTGTTGCGTTATTTTCTTACTTCACGTCCGTACGGGGTTCGTAGATTTGGAGTGAATAACGACGACACTGGATGAAGTATCGAAACCCACTTTATTAGCTAGTATTAACAGGACAGCTCCGAAACACGTCTTACAGTCGTCGAAGATCTATTATAAACACGCTGGAACAATCGGCGACACAGCCTTCAGGTTATCAGGCTATCACGGTGGAGACAGCTTCCTGCAAAGCACCCGACTCTGCTTTCCGGAGTACAGCTCCCGACTCTGCTTGGTCGTTCTCGGAACTCTACGTACTCTCGAGACTCTCCACGCTACAACTCGCGATGCACTCGACGACACACGAGCACAGCTCCTGACTCTTCGGTTCAGTCTTTCCCGGAGCTCCACACGCTCTCTCGACGATGCACTAACTGCGATACACTAACAGACTCCTTCAGTGGACTTGACGACCCACTCGGCGCTCGCTGTCCGGCTGTCAACTCGATCGACTCCGCAGGGATTGACTCGCTAGACGAGGCTCACACACTCTTGATGAGAGACACACTTCCTCTCGATGAAGCACACTGACTGACTGCGGACCAGCAGGGTTTATATAGCTTTCGGCTTGTGTTCGGGAGCATTCTGGGCTAAACCGGTAAGAATTCGTTCCAGAAGGTTCTCAATCGTCCATGGTATACCGCCAAATGGGCGATTTCTCGCCAAATGGGGCAACCCTGTCCTCCTTTGCCATTTTATGGCAACCCTAAAACTGCTTTGCGGGGAAGCCATCTTACCGCGCCTATACATTTCGTAACAATACAAACTTAAATTGTACTATATGTCGACCAACGAAATAGCACTTAAAAAAAATCATTATTTTTCTAATGCATTAAACCCCGAATCAACTCCTGCTTTATTTATTGTGTTTTTGTTTATTTTGCATTGAATTTATATTTGGTTTTTAATTAAAAATGCAAGAAACAATATATTATTTTGTAATATAAATATAATATCTTAAATATTTAAATATGAAAATGAATTAATAGTTACGCAACACATCACACAAATTCAGTCGACATATTTATTATACATGGTTGTAGGTAGGAAGAAATCTTTTTCGATCATGTATTGATATTACTGTTTTTATTCGCAGTATGCAGTCTGGTTATTCCATTTCGCCCGCTATTTACACAGCTATATCTTTCAGAGCATTTCCGTTTGCTCGAGAACTTAATGGAATAGCGGTTGTCATGTATAATTCATCGATAAAACTCTATGGAAATACTCTACCCTTACATAGCGAATAATATCCGACAGGTAATATCCATGACGATATGAAAAAGTAAAGCTTGAAAGGAAAATCTATAACTTCCGATAAGGCATTGTGAAAGACTTTGCAAAAGAAATCAGATGCACTAATATCCCTCCTGTATTAATGTATTCTAGATAGAAATGTTTAGAAAGTTAATGATTTCCAAGAAAACGGAATGTTTTTGTCTAAATGTGCCATAAGTATTCCCTTTATTTATAATTTTGCTAATACTTCAGTTAAAACAGTACCGAATCCAGAAGTTTAGAACTGACAAAAATACGATATACGAATCTTTAGTTTAAAAATTAATTGTTATAATTCTTCTGAAAATGTTGATCAATAAATTATAACGAAGGGTAAAAAGATGTTTTTTAATAAAGATAGAAAGATAAAAAGATGATTACGCAGGTTTTGAGATTTGAGATAAAAATCTATTACATAAAATAAAGCTAAATGAAGATATTTTTCTCTGTAATAGCTGCATAATAACAAAGGCGTGATGGCAAAAGAAGTAAATTTAGCATTTGCTATCGTTGGTCATTTCGAAACATTTGAAATCCATATAAATCATTAAAATACATTGTCAACTGACTATTTATTGACAAAACTCTTTCAAACTTCGTTAAGCCAGAGATATAAGATCAGAGATCTTATGTATCCATAATCATAATCAGAGATGTTATATATCTACAATCATAATCAGAGATGTTATATATCTATAATCATAAACAGGGATCTTATATATCCACAACTTGTTTTCGGTTTGTTGAAAAACACATCCTTAGCATAATCCAGTAGGCCCACCAGTGGACGAGCGGTTAAGTCCTTGAACATTGGTAGTTGGATCCGAGGTTCGAATCCCGCGAAAGGGCTGGCTGCATGGGCGTTTTCGTGGTTTTCCCACTTGTAAAGTGTTAATACGAGCCAGTTTGCCTTAGAAAATCTTTCATGAAGGCATTTCTCCCTTCCCTACAGTGCCTTATGTTGGAATGCGTAAGTAATAATAATTATAACACGCTTCAGTTTAATTTTTTAACTAAAGTTGAAAACTTTTCTTACGATCGCTTCCAAATTGAAAACTTTCTAAATTGTTTTGGTATATTATTATGCGTAGATTTCGGCATCAATTTAAGATTTACTTTGTGAAACTTCTTTCTATAAAGTAAAAAAACAATTTGGCGTAGTTCATTCTGAAGTTTTAAATGCGTCTTTAGAAGATCTGACTGCAGTAAATATGTATCAATTTGTAATTAATTTTGTGCATAAAATTATTATTACAATTTTATTGCAGATTACCTTTATATTTGAAATTCTCCACAAAATATTATTTCGCCAATACTAAAGTAAGATTAAAAGGATCATTTCAGAAACTCAACGCGTATGCTAACTTTCAGTTATTTCGAACGTAGCTATTAGAGTATAAAACTAGCTTTTAAGTTAGAAGTAATCATTTGACATTTGAAAATAAAAACTACGTTTAACAAAAAAAAGTGTTAATTTCTTATATTGAAAGTAACAAGATTAGTTCTGTTTAGAAACGTCTATGTAACATTTCTATAAATAATTTTTCAATTATTGGAGAAGTTAAACAACAAGAATCAGCGTAAAATTAAAAAATTTTGCAGGACTAGTTTTATGGTTTAACTACAAAACCACTTTCCTCAACTGCCTAATGGCAAAAGAACGAGATAAAATAGGCTGATAAGATAAAAATGGCTGGACATAAGGATAAGCTACTGGCGCCATTTATCGGTGACACAAGAAAACTAAATCATAATTTCCTGTTTTAAGGAAGGCCTTTAAGGAAACATTCTGCCTTTAAGGTAACTCTAATATTTTGTGCATCTTTCAAATCAGATGATGGTGGTTCAGTGGGTTTACTAATTTTAACACTTTTACATTTTTAACAATATTTTAATTACTATATACAGAGCGTATTCTTAGGCCGCCGCCTTCGACATGAACAAACTTTATTCTCTTACAACTAAGCGAGCAACAGCCTTTTTCTTCAAATTACACAACACTCCCCACCTGAACTCGGTGGAGAGTTCATCTTTCAATAATATATTCTAGAATATTCAATTAATATTTCGACAATAAATCCTAGATAAATGGTTAAATATAACAAACATGCATACATATTTATAAGCACATAAAATTTTACAATACATTAAATGATATCTATCAGCAAGGTCAGGAGAATCAAACCTAAAAATACAAAATACAACATTAGTTAGATTCCATATTATATAACAATTGTATAGGCCTTTTAAAGGTAGCAGTAGGTGTTTTAATTATGCAAGATCTTATTTTACCATCTCTGCCTGGCATTAATTCCAAAATTTTACCTATTGTCCAGAGATTTCTGGGATGTTTATCGTCATGAATCAAGACAATATCGTTGATTTTAAACTGAGATGCGTTAGAGTGTAGAGGACAAATATTGGCAGATCTCAAATTAAAAAGATACTCTGATCTCCAACGCTTCCAAAAATGATTTAAAATATCTTGATGGTATTTATATTGTTTAATAATTGAATTTCTTGATCCAATCAAATTATTTGATGTTATTTTATTAGCAGGCAGAGATAGCAATCGTCTACCAACCAGAAAATGAGAGGGTGTTAGTGGAGAAGGTTCATTGGGATCGGTAAACACGTAGGTAATTGGTCTACAATTAATCATTGCCTCGATTTCAATGAGCACTATTTCAAACTCTTTCACAGTAAGGGATGATCGACCAATAATTTTTCGCAAGCTGGATTTTATGGTTCGTACCATACGCTCCCAAAACCCTCCCCACCATGGACCCCTCTCAATAATAAATTTCCAATTTATGCCTCTAGCAGAAAATTCTTTCACAGATGAGTCACGCAAAGTTTTAAAAATATGTTTTAGTTCTTTATCAGCTCTTTTAAAAGTTTGGCATTATCGGAGTACACAGTGGTACACAGTCCTCGGAGAGCTAAAAATCTTCGGAAAGCTAGTAAAAACCTTCCAGTGCTGAGATCAGTTACTATCTCTATATGTAAGGCACGAGTGAACGCACACGTTAACAACAGCATGTAAACTTTACCTTGCCTGTCTTTCGTAAAAAATGGACCGGCGAAGTCCAACCCGGTCACAGCAAATGGAGGCGACTCTTGGATTCTGTCTTGAGGAAGTGGAGCGATATCCTGTACCCCAGGACGAGCACTATATCGTTTGCATATCACACATTTTCTGATGATAGTCTTAACACGCTGTCTTCCCTTAATGATCCAATATTTGTCTCTGATCTGAGTTATTGTCGAATTAACTCCAGCATGGAATACCCTTTCATGCGAGTCCATGATGAGCAACTCGGTAAACTCGCATTTTGAGGGTAATAGAATAGGATGTTTTAAATTGAATGCGACCTTTCAACCGAAGAATTCCCTCCTCATCAAGCGTTGGATTAAGGGAGTAGATGTAAGAATCGAGAATTGATTTTTATTTGATAACTTAATTATTTCCGCTTGATACGATTCTCGTTGCGTTAATTTTTACCCAATAATGTTCAGCTGCTTTAATCTCAAAAGCACTTAAAGGTCCATTCCCTGTAGACCTTTTCCGAAGCCTCCCAATAAATTTAAATACATAGGCAGTAATTCGAAGTAATTTTCCTAAAGAACTGAATTTTTCTATATGCAAAATTGGGGATTCATTGTTAATTACAGGTGCAGTCAATATAATATTTTTTCTTAACTCCAACGATTCTGAATTTGGTTTTAATTTCTTTTGTTTTGGAAAGTTTTCAGTAGGAAAACGTAACCAGTGTGGCCCATGCTACCACAGATCATTCTTAACTAGTGACTGAGCACTAATTCCTCGAGTTAGTAAATCGGAAGGATTTTGTTTTCCTTCGCAGTGGTTCCACAATTTTTTGTTGCATATACTCTGTATTTCTGTAACACGATTGGCGATAAATGGTTTCCAATTGTTTGGCGAACCTTTAATCCAAGTAATGGCGATTTCGGAATCACTCCAAAAATAAACATCCTCAATTAAATCACCAAACAATTTTTTCAAATATTTATACATTCGAGCAGCCACGAGTGCTGCCATTAAATCTAAACGAGGAAGAGTGATTGCTCTTAAAGATGCAACCCTGCATTTTGACATGATAAAGGAAGTTTTAATTTTAGAATCACTCGTACAATATCTGAAATATGCGATGGCCCCATATGCTTTAGGACAAGCGTCCGAAAATAGGTGAAGGCTTATATTCATTGAATCGTCATCAAAGAAATTTCGCTGTATCGATATTTCAGTTAAATCATTAAGTTTCTCCCGCCAAATGTTGAATTTGTCCTTAATCTTTGCAGGAAGGACCTCATCCCAGTCAGAACCGGAACACCAGATTTCTTGCATAATAATTTTCTCCCGAATAACAAAGGGTGCAATAAATCCAAATGGATCGTATATTTGGGCGATGCTTTGCAAAAGTTTCCTTTTTGTAGTAAAATCGTTTCCAGTAGAAAAGTCAATTAAATTTTTTAAATTTAACTTTATATCGTCTTCAATGGAATTCCAAATCATGCCTAAGAAATTCGATTCACTAGTTAATTTGTTGTCTGATTCCTTAATCCCATCTGAGACCCATAAATCGTTTAATGCTTTAGAATTAGTTCTTAATTTTCTGAAATTCATTCCAGCATTTTAAATATGTTAACCGCATCTACAGATAATCGATATGCATCTTCAACCATTCCTGCTCCAAAATATAGGTCGTCGACATAGACAGAAGAATTTAACATTTGGAAACCGTCCTGAATTTTATCTTTATATTTTCGAATGTGATATTTTATAGTGGCGGCCAAAATGAAAGGAGATATAGTCAAACCGAAAGCTACGCGACACATTTGCATAATCTTAAAGGAGTCATTATTTTCATTAAACCAAAGAAAATTTAAAAATTGTCTGTCACCTTCAGCAATTCCTATCATTATAATTATCTCATTATGTTTATTTGTTTATTAATTATGTTTATCTCCTATTTTTGTTGCACCAAATCAGATGTTCAATTTATCTTGTGAATCTCAAATTGTATTCCTACTATTTTGTAATCTACTTATGCCCTACACCATTATTTTTAATAAATACTGGATGCGGGGCGTACTGTGGAATTGCACGATGTACCACAATAGGCAAACTTTAGACCTTTAGAAAAGCTTCAGTCTATGCAAATTCTTATAAAACTTGCAATTACCCCCCCTTTTTTTTTCTCTCAAAGAGTTAGTATGGGAAGGCATTACCAGTTGACCTATGGTACATCGCTGGTGTCCCCCATACTTTTACCTTTACCTTACCTGTCATCAAAAAGGCTTTTTCAACGTCTCCACTAAACGCTATCTTAAACTTACAAAAATTTAACATAACGTCTAGTATATTTGGATTTAGATTAGGTCCCGATTCAAGGCAGTCATTTAACGAATTCGTGTCCTCTGTCCTTGAGCTAGCATCGTACACAATTCTTACCTTAGTAGTTTCACTAGGTCGCATCACTGCTCGGTGAGGCATAAAATATCCCAAATTTGTATCATTATTCGGACATTCCTCCACAATTCTTCTAATATCTGGTTCTCAATTATATTTTTATATTCCTGAAAAATCTCCGGAGTTTTATTTAGTTTATTGTGAAGGTTTGCGAATCGTTTCTGAGCTACCTTAAAATTGTCGAACCCGGGCCGCCCGCGTGGCAGGCGAGCATTCTACCACTGAACCACCGATGCACCATCTAATATTTTGTGCATCTTTCAAATCAGATGATGGTGGTTCAGTGGGTTTACTAATTTTAACACTTTTACATTTTTAACAATATTTTAATTACTATATACAGAGCGTATTCTTAGGCCGCCGTCTTCGACATGAACAAATTTTATTCTCTTACAACTAAGCGAGCAACAGCGTCCTCTAGCCTTTTTCTTCAAATTACACAAAAGTAACACAATTTCCTTAAAGGACCTTAATTTGAACCGAAAGATTTTTTAATGCGAAAATCCTCTAGAAAATCTAATTCACCAATAAAAGATGTTTTTTGAATAATTGAATAATTTTGGTTGCCCAAACATGGAAAATCTGATTTTCTGACCAGCAGACCTGAGAAACAGAGGAGTTCTCTGTTTCCCTTTGCCTAACATAGGCCTCAAATTTTTTATTGCGAAATTTTAAGTCTCTCTTTGTTTCGCCAATGTAAATTAAAACACATTGGTAAGAAAACCTATAAATACCCCAGAAAATCATATCCGGAATCAGGCCTTTAAGTATGAACATGGGAATTTTATTGATAGGTAAAAAAAGGACCGAAAATTAAATTTCTGTAAAATACGTGCAATTTTTATAGCCAAAGAATGGAAAGAAAGTAATGACAACACAATTCTCATAATCTCCTAAAGCGAGAGTGTGCCTTTGATGTGTTGAGATGAGAATGTTTTTTAACTACTTGATTAAAAATATTGGGTGAAAAATCCCTGTCAATAGCAACTGCTTTCAAATAATTGAGTGCTTTATCAAGAGCCAATGTGCAAACTTGAAGCACACAGAGGTATTTTAGAAAAAAAAAGAAACACAGAAATCTTCTGTTGCTCAACATTGCTGGTCCAAAAGTGACACTTTTCATTTTCCTGCAACCAAAAGTATTAAAAAAATATGATCCGTTGGTCAATTAGATTTTTCTAGAAGTGTTTCTAATTTAAAAAAAAAATATGTTCTAGTTAACGATCCTAATTCCAATCCATCTTTACCTTCAGCCTGTAAGGAAATTAGGTTTAATTTTCTTGTTTCATCAATAAATGGCGCCAGTAGTTTAACTTCTGTCTAGCCATTCTTATCTTATCTTATCACCATATCTTATCTGCTTCATTTGTGCTTAGGCCTCTGAGAAAAATGGTTTTGTAGTTAAACCATTGAAACTACTACAAGACTTACAAATATTACGCTGATTCTTGTTGTTTGACTTCTCCAATAATCATCAGTCGGCCTGTTATTTTAAATTAAAGTAATTCTAAGTTATAGAATGTTTTACATGTTTCCTTCTTCGTGTTATGTAAATATGCCAGTACTTCTTGGAAAACCATCTACGTAGACATTCATCTTAAGTCACTCTCGAACAACCCCTAAAATGACTGGCCTAATATATTTATTATCAACCTACTTTATAATAATTGCCTTAATTTCTCAAAAGCACATTTTAAGTTTTTAGAATTCTCTATTCTTCTTACTTTCTTTCGCAATAATTCGTCTGGTTAAGACATTTTATGCAAATCTAAGCTACTGGAATGTAAATAAATGTACTGTGATTTTTTTCTCAGCAGCTTACCTTAAAATTTAATAAAATTACTTCTGGTCCAGTGAAGTGCTTGTCGCCTTTGGAGGTTTCTCCTGTGATGGCCGGTTGACTGTAATTTTAAGAGGTTTCGTAGGACAGATGGAAATTGCATTTAGATAAATAGTACACTTCCACATGTTTGATTGATTAAATAACTAGAACTGAAACTGAAGACGCTTTAGACTAATTGCTTTCGTTTGCAGGTAGTGAATGTTTGTGTTTTAATGCTGTATGTAATAAGTTAGACCATAATTGTGGTTTAAATAAGCCTTTTTATTTTTAAGCATAAATTGCACTTTCTGGGACGAGTTTTTTAACCTTATGCTGACCATCGTTTGGCTTCATATTGTATAGTCTAGACTTGAAACATTTTATTCTACGAGTAATTATTAAACTTAAATTCATCGAGTAAGTTTGTTTCTAAAATTAAGCAGACTTGTGTAAATTACAATACTAATCTGTCTCTAAAGCCACGTTGACCTGTGGAATTTAAGATCTATAACTTTACTTGCAAAGCTAAATTTTATTTTGCGTTCTCATGTTTCATGTTTACATTGAACATTTTCCCCTTTTCTTAAATTTTATGTTTAAATTTATATTTTATCCTCATAGTTAATATTTATATTTTAAACATATCCCTTTTTCTTTAAATTGCAATGTTCAGTGCTGGTCTGGAATGGAAAAATTTATTCTTTGTTTTCATGGTTAACATTCATATTGATGGTATTCCCTTTTCTTCTAATAACGTTTCGTTATTTTGAAATTTCTTCACGTTCTTCCGTATGTTTGAAAATATAAGAATAAATATTGTTTAAAAAATATCATGCCTCGATTCATAAATTTTTCAATTTAAGATTAAAATCCTACTGGATTGAAGAAAAAAGACAAATTTTCTTGAAATCTTTTAAAAATCTAAATGAAAATCAAATGTGGTAAAAAATTTCAAACGTTCCAGAAATTGTAAATAAGTTGCAGACAGCAGTTGCAAAAGATTTATTTAGGTCATTCAACCATTTTGGGGCTGTGAATAAATGACTGATGTTTCATAGTAAACATATTTCTGAGTTTTTTAATTAAGACACGAAGCACTATGTAAACATAATTTACTAGAAAGTGTGTCGAGTTTGAAAATAAGAAAATAAAAAGAGATTTTAAACTGCTTTGTTTATTTAAAGCCAAACTAGATATTCAGTAAATATTCTAACATCTTAATTACGTATACTGGAAATATGAATATTTGGTCTACTCATAGTTAGTCCCATTATAGTAGACCATGTTAATGGAACTTTAGCTATGGGATAAATTTTCATTTAAACATTCTTAAAGTATATTAACTTTAATGTCACCGTCACTGAGAATCTGTTTGTGTATAAAAAATTCTAACGGTCTTGCTATCCATTCCATATTTAAAATCCTGATGAAATTCTCTTCATTTATATTTATAACTATTAATTTTGTCTTAAAATATCGCAATTAATCTTTTAAATAGAACAGCAATACACAAATAAAGATTGTCCTATTAGCATTAAAAAATAATTAACCTTATAATATTCATTAGTTCTGTTTGACAATTGCAAACTTCCTACAGCAAAAAGAATTTAGAAATTCTCAAGTGATAATTATGCTTGCGACGTGATAAACACTTCTTAAAACATTGCGTTTAAATTTAACTCAAAATACCAAAACAGTAAATTTTTTAGTTTAAAACGGCGAAAAACATTTTTTATCAACTACCTCGCGAAAAAACAGCGAAAGTTACTTATATATTATGCATGTGGGAAAACTGAGTTTTCACGAGAGCCAAGAGCAATTATATTTAATGTTTAATTGTCCTCTTCAACTATATTAATTAACATTGCCTTCGCATTTCTTTCAGAAGTGCCGCATAACTCTTTTGCGAACCCATAGGCATAGCGTTAAAATTAACTTACTTAACGAATTTCTTCTTTCAGTTTTTGAGCCAGAAAATGTGAACAGACAAATTCTGCGGCCCCATAGGTTATGCGTTAAAATTAACTTACTTAACAAATTTCTTCTTTCAGTTCGAGACAGAAAATGTGAACAGACAATAAACAAATTATTCACTTGAAATGTTAAAATCCTTAATAATTTCGAAAGAATGAATACGTGTTAATAATTAATCCATTGTTATTCACCTGCGATAAGTTTATATTACAAATGTTTACAAAACAATCCGGTAAGTAACCTAAAATGCGGGAAATAAGTGAAATGGGTACAAATTATGCTACTGAATTCAGAAGCTGAAAATTTTGGAACCAGGAATTGGAATTTGCCTGATTACGAGAAAAGCTGCAATAAATAAATATAATTTTTAAAAAAAATCTCAATTTCGACAAGTAACGCTCATAATTCCCTTTATTTCTCGAAGATTTCATTTATTAATGACAGAAAAGGTGTTAAAAACACAATAATGAGTAATAAGTATCTTTGCGGTTTGAACAAATTTTGAGCATCATAATTTCACAGTTTAATGTAACCTTTTCCTTCAGCTGCGAGATAGAAAATGTTGAAAGAGAACAATGTGTCTAGGCGAGAACAATGGGCAAAACTGCCATATTTTATCAAAATCACAAAACATAAGACATAGTAGTATCTATTGACAAAAACGAGAACGAAAAACACTAGGAATTAATTTATTGAAAACTTAAAGGTAAAGAGGGTTTAGAACTAGAATCATTAACAAGTAATATAAGATATTTATCGATGTGAAGCGCCTCCAAGAAACATTACTCATCAACGGAAGATGTGTTTTTAATACTTTTGGATATAGAAAAAACGAAATGTGATCTTTTGACCAGCTGTGATGGATAGTGGAAGATTTATGACTTCCTATTTCTGAAGCTTAAGTCTCATGTTCTCTGATGTGAATTTCTTGGCTTTCTTTATTTGACCTATAAACACACTGCTGATACTTCAAGAATCTCTATTCGGAATGGGATCTTTAAGAATCAAACTTCAAATTTTATTGACAGAAGATTAAATTTATATAAAGTACTTGCAATTTCATAAATACTCGACGAAAAGGGTGTTCGATGTTATGCAAATTGTATTTCTTTCTTTGTACCGAGGAGCGGCGCAGACGCAAATTTGTTAGGTTTTTAATGCTCGCGTTTAGAGCTTTGAGGTTGCTGTGAATTACTGGAGTTTCAACTAGGCAGAGGTTTTTCTGAGTTTGTGTTGGTAAGCAGCCACTGAAGTCGGAGTTTGTGTGGTCTTCGCCGTTCCTCAACTAACCTACTGTTTGAAAGCCAATAAAGAAGTTTCGGTCAACGTTATGACTCTGAGGTTTTTGGGTTCTATACTGAAGTAATATCAAGTCAATTTACAGTCCACTATTTTTAACAACGGATCGTACATGTTTTTTGGTCCGTCGAGCCGGAGTCGCAGTAAATTTGGTGAGTCAGTGTGGTTTTTTATCTTTCTTATTACATAATGGAATTTACAACGCTTAAGACTAAAAAGCGTGTAGCTAAAGCTAAGTTAAGTAAACTGAAAGAGAAAATTACAGTAACTTACGATTCTGCTGATGTTGATCAGTTAGAACTTTTTAAATCTAGATTAAATAATTTAATGACCGAACTTTCGGATATTTTTAGTAACATATTTGTAGTGTGTGAAGAAAAAGATATTGATGTATTTATAGAAGAACAACAGATCATACAAGATACTGTTGATGAGTTAATTTTAATGCTAACCAGAGTTAAGAATGTTTAGACATTAGTGTGGAAACTAAATCTTGTGAAATAGCGAGTATACGCTTACCTAAGCTAACTCTTCCTGTATGTAGTGGCAGTACTGAAGAATGATTATCATTTTCTGATTTATTTAAAACGGCGATAGTGGATAATGACCGTTTATCAGGTGCACAAAAGCTACAATATTTAAAGGGTTCTTTAAAAGGAGATGCTTTGCGGATTGTTCAAGCTTTAACTATTTGTGACAGGAATTTCGAAATAGCGTGGCATTTATTGCGTCAAAGATTTTCCTATAAGAGAGAATTACTTTCATCGTTATTAAAGAAAATCTTATATTTATCAAATTTACAATCTGAAATTCCTAGTCAGATATTAGCATTAGTAGACACTGTAAGAGAGTGTGTATGTTCATTTGAAAATCTAGGATTCAAATTGGAGCAATTCGCGGATACAATTTTAATGTTAATAGTACAGTTTAAATTGGATTCTTCGACGAGAGGATGGTGGGAAAGAACATTAAAGAGTGAGGAAATACCAACACTTAATAATCTGCTAGAGTTCTTGAAATCTCATGCCAGAACCTTGCAAGCAGGTAAACCGCAAGGTGTTAAAAAACAAGTTACAAAAGACAAATTAACTTCATTGGCTTCAGAGATTCGCGCGCAGTGTACATATTATAAAGCCGGTCATTCAGTTTTTAAATGTAATAAGTTTATATATTTGAAGGTTCAGGAACGCGTTAATTTTGTCAAGAGAAATAATGTTTGTTTTAATTGTTTGGTTTCAAATTATAAAGCTTTCGAGTGTAGAAGTACACATAAATGTATAAAGTGCTTTAAAAATCATCACACACTACTGCATTTCGAAAGAGTTCAAAATGAACCAAAGGCACGTAAAGGAGTTACGAACAGTTCGAGTGAATTATCAGTGACGGCTAAGCTATTTTTCCCAGGGCCAGAACCTCGCGCTCAATCGGCTGGGTCAGGGGAGAATATCGCAAGTTCTAGTCCAGTAATTAAATCTTGTGTTTCAGACTTTAATTTTCAGAGTGAAGTTTTATTATGTACGGCTGTTATTAAAGTGTTAAATTCATCGGGTGAATACCAATTGTGTAGAGCCCTCCTTGACCCTGGCAGTCAAGCATGCCTGATTTCAGAAGATTGTGTAAAAAGGCTAGGGTTAGCAAGAAGAAATGCCAAAGTTTTTATTTCATGTTTAGGGTCTTTGGATACGAAAACTAATGGATTTACGGAAATAAACTTCGTTCCGCATTTTCCGGCAAAAGTGTCATTTAAATCACCAGTATTTATCATCAATAGAATTATTGGAACTTTGCCGCATTTTACATTGGATAAGAAGTACGTTGAGGAATATAATGATTTAATGTTAGCAGATCCAACATTTTACAAAAGTGGGCCTGTTGATATACTTTTAGGCGTAGATATTGCCTTACCTCTTTTAAAGGGAGAAATAATTAAATGCGAAGAAAGTAAACCGGTAGCTTCTCGTTCTGAACTAGGATGGATTATTTCAGGTAGTGTAAATAATTCAACAGAAATTAATCCTACTATCTATGTGAATAATATAAAAGTGGAAACTGATCAGATGCTGTTTGACTTTTGGAAATTGTATGCTGTACCTACGTTTGACATGCTTACTAAATCGGAGAGAGCATGTGAAGATTATTTCAAATCTACATATACGAGAGAGGAAAGTGGGGTATATACTGTGAAATTACCGTTTTACTCTCCGCCTTCTCAGCTTGGAGATTCCAGACAATTAGCTATGCGTAGATTCCAATCTTTAGAAAATCCACTTCTAAAAAGGCCTCAGATATATGAACAGTATAAGGATTTCATGAGGGAATACCTTGAGCTGAGACATATGGAGGGAGTGCCTGAGAGAGAGATTCTTATTGACTCTCCGTATTACATGCCTCATCATGCCGTATTAAAGGAATCAAGTACTACGACTAAACTGAGAGTTGTTTCCGATGCTTCAGCTAAAACGACATCGGGTCTTTCATTGAATGATATTTTGATGGTTGGGCCAAGAGTTCAGCAAGAGCTGTTTCCAATTCTTCTACGGTTTAGAAATCACAAAATTGCAGAATGTGCCGATGTAGAGAAGATGTTCAGACAAATTCGTGTCCACCCAGAAGATACAAATTGGCAACAAATGCTTTGGAGGGATAGTCCTAGTGAGCCCTTGAGTACATTTAGATTAGTGATAGTTACATATGGAACTGCCTGTGCGCCATATTTGTCTACTAGAGTAATGAAACAACTTGCATTAGATGAACAAGTGAGATTTCCTTTAGCATCAAAAATTGCCCTTCGTGATTTTTATGTTGATGATTTGCTTTCAGAGGCACAAAGTGAAGAGGAAGCGAATGTTCTAGTTCAGCAGTTGAATGAAATGATGAAAAGGGGTGGATTTCGCTTAAGGAAGTGGATTTCAAACAGTTCAGCTATTTTAGAGAATATTCCCGAGTGCTTACGAGAATCCAGTATTTCTCTTGAAATAAACAGTGACAAGAAAGTAAAAGTATTGGGAATTAATTGGAACAACTCTAGTGATACGTTTCATTTTTCGGTATGCATAAGTGATAAAGAGTTTACTAAGAGGACTATTTTATCAGAAGTAGCCAAAATCTTTCATCCAATGGGATGGTTAGCGCCAACAATAATATACGCGAAAATATTATTACAAGAGTTATGGAACTTACAGCTGGGTTGGGATGAACTCGTTGATAAGAGAATAAGTATAAAATGGAAGCGTTTCTATATAGAATTGCCCTTACTTTCAAGCTTACAATTTCCGAGGTGTGTCTTGAGTCCGAAGGCAGTAGTTATAAATATCCATGTTTTCTGCGACGCTTCAGAAAAGGCTTATTGTGCAGTCATCTATCTCCGAACAATCAACCTTGATTCGTCAGTCAAAGTCAGCCTTCTGACATCGAAAACCAGAGTAGCGCCCTTAAAAACCCAGTCTCTTCCGAGACTAGAGTTGTGTGCTGCGTTACTTTTAACCAACCTCTTACATGCAGTATTATTGTGCATAGAACTGCCTATTAACAATATTTACGCATGGACCTACTCGCGGGTTACATTGGCATGGGTCTCGTCCGAACCTCGCCGTTGGCTACCTTTTGTGGCAAATCGAGTTGCAAAAATCCAGGAAGCTGTTCCAGGTATTTAATGGAATTATGTTGCTGGGAAAGGAAATCCTGCAGGCTGTGGGACCAGAGGTTTTATTCCATCAGAATTCCTACAATGTGAGTTATGGATGAAAGGAACCTCAGTGGTTAAACGAATCCCTAATTCATGTACAGCAAAATTCAAGTGTAGAATTAGAGGGTGAAGTTATGTTGAAGGAATTGAAAAAGAGTTTCAGTTCAAATGTTTCCAAATTTGAAGAGCCTAGTGTGTTTTCAAGATTTTCATCATGGTTAAAGTTATGTCGAGTCTTAGCGTTATGTATAAGATTCAGAAATAATTGTAGTAAGTTACCTACAGAGCGTATAAAGGGTTATTTTTCTACTGAAGAATTCTGTGAAGTTACTTCTATGATTGTTAGGATTGTGCAAAGAGCCGAATTTCCAGAAGAATTATTCTGTTTAGAATCTGGTAAACCCTTGAAGACATCAAGTAAATTACTGTCTTTAAGTCCTTTCTTGCATTCCGCGGAAGTAATGCGTGTAGGCGGAAGGCTCAGAAACTCTACAGTTTCAAATAATCAGAATAAACCTATGATTTTACCTAAGAATCACAATATTACGCGTTTAATTATTAAGCATTATCATGACACGTATCTTCACGCAGGTACGCAGCTACTCACTTCTGTCATACGACATAGATTTTGGATTGTGAATGCTAGAGATATTATAAGAAAGTGTATAAACCAATGTGTTATCTGCCGTAGAGTTAGAGCGCAAACTGCAACTCAGCTAATGACAGATTTACCCGCTTCAAGAGTTACTCAAAGTAGAGCTTTTTCTCGTGTTTGATTTAGCAGGACCATTTAACGTAAAATATCGGCCGGGTAGAGGAGTCAAAATCTTTAAGTGTTACGTATGTCTATTTATTTGTTTTACTACAAGAGCAATACACTTAGAATTAGTTGGAGATCTTTCAACAAAATCATTCCTCGCGACACTTAAGCGGTTTATAGCTCGTAGAGGCAAACCGTGTGAAATTCACAGTGATTGTGCAACGAATTTTATAGGAGCTAATAAAGAATTAAGGAAAGCCTTTTCTATTGTTCAACGTGATGAACAGCTACAGGGTTATATTTCTTCAGAAAATATTAAATGGTTATTTAATCGTCCCTCTGCCCCTCATTTTGGAGGGCTTTGGGAAGCGGGTATCTAGTCTATGAAACATCACTTAAAAAGATGTTTAGGAACACTTATTTTAACATACGAGGAATTTTTAACATTAATAACCCAAATTGAATCCTGTCTTAGTTCTAGGCCTTTGGTACCAGCTTCAAGTGATTGTAGCGACTTGGAGGCGATAACACCAGGGCACTTTTTAACCGGAGCGGCTTTAAGCGCTATTCCAGAATCTAACCAAATTCAAGAAACCATGAGCTGCAGTGACCGTTGTAGGAACGTGCAAAAGTTATTTCAACATTTCTGTAATCGATGGAGCAGTGAGTATTTATCTAGATTGCAGCAGAGACCCAAGTGGTGCACGTTACAACAAGATCTGAAGATTGGTGATATGGTTCTTATTAATAAGGAAAATCTACCTCCGCTACGTTGGAAGTTAGGTAGAATTACTAAAGTGTATCCTGGTCTGGATGAGAAAGTTCGAGTGGTGAGTTTACGCACGTCTAATGGTGAAATAAAACGACCTATAGCAAAGCTATGCGCTTTGCCATTTAATTCCTGATTTAGAGACTTTAATTTTTATTTTTCAGGTTTATGCAGTTCAACAGTTTAAATTTATTGTTTGAACCCCCTTGGGACTTCAAGGCTGGGGGTATGTTCGATGTTATGCAAATTGTATTTCTTTCTTTGTACCGAGGAGCGGCGCAAACTCAAATTTGTTAGGTTTTTAAAGCTCGTGTTTAGAGCTTTGAGGTTGCTGTGAATTACTGGAGTTTCAACTAGGCAGAGGTTCTTCTGAGTTTGTGTTCGTAAGCCGCCACTGAAGTCGGAGTTTTTGTGGTCTTCGCCGTTCCTCAACTAACCTACTGTTTGAAAGCCAATAAAGAAGTTTCGGTCAACGTTATGACTCTGAGGTTTTTTGGGTTCTATACTGAAGTAATATCAAGTTACAGTCCACTATTTTTAACAACGGATTGTACAAAGGGAAAATGCTATTGAATTCTTATTCATAATGGTTCAAAAAGGAAGAATTATTTTCTTTGTAATACGATGACTATTCTTTAAACGCTTGATCCAAAAAGCCTCTACTGATTTTCTGCGCCTCTTAATGTTTAAATTCTTGATCAAGAGCTAACTTCAAGAAAAACACTTTGGGTGCATGTAAAATGAAAGAATAAAATTAAGCTAATTTTTGATTAGCGGCATGACAGAATTTGAAATGTGACCAAGCTGATGAAGTTGATGAAACGCAGTACTGAGGTTTTATAAAATACGTATAACCCATTGAGGAACGGAATATAATTAGATGTCTCAAATTAAAAAAATTATCTTCTGTTTTATAGGATTGCAGTAGAGAATAACATAAATTTATTCTCTAAACCGCTGATAAAACTGCAGTAGACGATTTAGGAAATAATTCTGAAAATTTTATATCTAAAAGTCTGAAATTATGTGAGTTTTACAGCTTAAAAACAGATGACTGCGTGGGTACAGATGATGCAACCGATTAGAAAATCTGACTTTAATTTAGAATCACCGTTGCCGATGATGATTTCGCTAGGAATAGAAACTGAATTTACCTGTAAACTCTAGTAAAGATTAGCTGTTATTGTTCATCATTACTTGTCATTTGAGAAATTACTGAACTTAGAATCAGTAAGACTCACCATCTTGTTCCCATAGTTTTAATAGCTTGAAACTTACGGAGAAGACAAATTAAGTCCGAATTAGAAGCAAATATAACGGATTTGAAAACTAAAATGAAAGTATAATGCTATCATCGCATGCTAAAGTTCATTCATCAAGAGTGAAAGATCTTAGGTAAGCGGCACTGAAATTGTTTCCACCCTCCTACGATGTTTACTAATGTTACAATACGTAAAATTACAGAGAATTTGTAGAGACATTAGGTATTTTTGGAAACAGGCAAGATGAAAAATATGCTACGTCTTCCCCGGGAATCGAACCGTGGACCACTCAATTACGCGCTGAGCGTTCAGACTACGAAGGCTCGCTAAGAAGGCGGGAGAAGTACCTTATAAATTTTACGTTTTTGTTGTAGAAGTAAATGCATTCGATTGGAAAATATATTACTTCTCTCATGTATCTTTGTACAACAGGGTGCGAGACTGACCACATGTGAAACACAGCTCGAAGAAATGAAAATTTATCTCTTACAGCAAATTTAAAAGAAACGAATTTTAGAATGATGAACAGATGAATAAACTGGTATTCCTAATCTATATCGCTGTGCATCTTTCCTCTTTAAGTTAGAAATTACAAGTAAACTCGATATCCATATCTGAATTTTTATACAACCTGAGACCAATAAGCAGCCGAGAGAGTAAATTAGCTGAACAGAGATAGTTTGGTCAGGGTTTGAATCCCGGTCAAAGGGCTACCTGCATGTTCATTTTCATGATTTGTGGCCATGTGTAACTTGTATACAAGCCGGTTTCTCTTAAAATTTCTTCCTTGAATTCATCCATTCCCTTAGCTGAATAGCCCTAAAAAAAAAAAAAAAAAAAGGTCTGAAAGGTCTGGTACTTTAAATTACGTTGAAAGGGGCGTTTTTTTCACATTTCGTGTGTCACCTTTATTTATTAAATATCATATTCTTCGCACTTAACCATAAAATTGAGTTCAAAAGCAATATCGATAAATAGTTTTAAATTGAGCATATCTTTAGAATTTTAGATACACAATCTCAAGCGCCGGAGATAATTTTTTTTTTCTGTACAACGTTGCCATTGCTCGCTTTGAAATCGCTGAGTTTGTTAATCAACAATTCGTTAAAGTTTTACAAAATATGAAATGGATAATAAAACAAATACCAAATTTAAAATTTGGGATTCCAGATGCCCATATTTGCAGTATGATTACGTCATTCAAAATTTTATGGCTCTGGGTGCCATTGTTTTATCACAATGCGAGAAACATACATACATCTATGCAGCTTCTTCGTTATTTAATTTCTTCAAATACAAAATAGCAAAACAGGGCGATAATATTTGGTGGCAACAGTTTGAAAATTGAAACAGACATTCAGAGTGATTCGACGCAAAACCGTAAAACGAAAACAATAGTCCCCCAGGAATAAAGCCCCTTTGTACTAATGGCAATACAAACTGAAATGCATAATTTAGATTGTATCAAAGCACTTTAAGGTTTTATAATTAAGGAATTGATGCTTTTGTAGAGGACTTCTTAATGAAAATTGTCTTGTATTATTTGCCTTACACATATAAAAACAATCGAAGCAAGCACGAAACTAGGTCTTTCTCCAGGTTTTGAAACCGAGTCGATCTATCGGTGTCCAGGAAACTTATGAGTCAGCCACTGGTGACTACGTTTTCATACAGAAGTTACAACTGTTTCAGATGTAACTTGATATATTGCAGACGGAATTAATCAAGATACAAATCACTCTAATGCGAAGACTCCTTTTCGAACTCAGTATTCAACTATTTCAAAGTATTGTCATCAAATGATTTCGAAGTTTGCAAAAATTGCTGCGAGTAGCTGTTTTCCAAAATTAAACTTTTTGAAATTCAGACTAAAATTGTTTTTGAGAATGAATATCTCCCCGTTATTCTGCACATCGTAGAATCAAATGTATAGGCAGTCACATTGCGTGAGTAAACAAAGCAATACTTACTTCTTGTTAACTCACCATTAGGCCTAACCTCTGTCAATAACATTTCGATGAAATTTATCGCCAGATATAAATAAATTAGTTTTTATCACAATACTTTGATGCATAATTTTATATTAGATTAATATTAGCTGGGACCAAATTCCTGGACTCATTTCGAATGTTTTTGCATCGTTAAAAACAAAGTTATACATAAATGTTTAATTTTGTGTGCCCTGTTTTACACACCATTACTAATTGTTTTCACGTTTGTTGTATTTTAATACTGAATATTCGGCAACATTTAAAAGGGATCTTTACAAACAAAAAATTTTCATAATATGTGCTGTTCAGCACAGGGGGAATGCACATTTCCCAACAAAATGTAAGGTGCTGATATTTTTAAATAAATATCCATATATCAGTAAATATTTTTTTATGAAAACCAGCAATTGTCCTCTGTTATATAGATTAGAATAATTTTTAGATGCATTGACACAGCGCATTATATTTCAAATCGAATTTAATTAGAGTTAGATGCAATGTAACATTCAGATATATGTTCCGTATTTCGAATTATAATCGTAAATTCTAACTAGATTCAAGACATGTAATGCATTTTAAAATAAAATTATTCAACTTTGCATACAGACTTGATATTTTAATATAAGCCTTGAATGTTAATTAGGCTATACTGTTAGGATACACAATACTTAATAAGAATATACAATAAGTTACTGGTGGAATACGTAACTATAAATACAATTGAATCCTCGAAGAATATATGCCTGGGGAAAGATAGCTTTATAGAGAATTTTCTAAAATCTATGCATGTGTTTGCGCTACATAATGACAAACTATGCCAAATCACGAGCGGCTAGCCTGTCTCATCGATTATTGAACTTGGAAAAAATAACCAATACTTGTAACTTTAAACACATGGCGATTTTATATGTAAACGTAAATATTATTTAGGGCAATGTTTTGCTGATAATATAAGCAGGTGGTTTACTTTATGACCGTTAACAACATTTTATACAAAATTTACATGCAGCATTAGGAACTAATCTACTTTAAATTGTAACTAACGTGATCAGTAGTCGCAACACACCATTAAGGGGAATTTTATTATTACTATATAACATTATTCTTCAGAACAAACTTCAACTATAGTATCAGTGTAGACTTATCGTAAATGTATCCGATTTAATTTTATTTACTTTATAAATATGCTTTATACAAATTGGCATTAATTTATATCATGGTTATTTTAATATATCATCTACTTTTTTAGCTCCAGTATGTTAATATACAACAAGATTTAGCTTCTAGCCGCGAATTAATTTCCCATTTTCTTAGTTTCACTGATCATTTTAATATACAATCTACTGTATTTCAGGTGTATATTACAACACAACAAAGTTCAGATTGTTTGATGAACTAGAGAAAGCAGTTCTCGTTTTCGGCCATGGCTTGGAACTCTTCACGAGTGATCCGAAAAATGCAAATATCAGCCTTACACCAAATGTCAGCTGCTATGGAGGAGGACAGCCTCGATGGAATAAAGGAGATTACTTCTTCAAGTTAGTATTTTTTTACTCTTTGTGTTATTTTACAGCAGACCATAATTAATGAAACTCAATTCAAATACTGAATAGATTTCCCAGTAAAAGAAATTGTGAAGAAATTTGTAACAGACAATTATTATCGCTGTCTATTGTTATCTGAATTTTCGTCTTGTAAATGTCAGCGAAGAGCAAAAATCTTATGCATGTTGGTAAGTAACACACTCTTATGTTAAAACGTTTTGTACAAGAAATTTTGAATTCATATTTTATCTTATTTAGGTATCTGAAAAATGTGACAGCAAAAATGAAACAAGGTCCGGACATCAGCTTTAACTTAGACGGCTCTCTCAAACATGTCGAACTTCAGATCTTGAATCTTAATAGGAAAAATGTCTGGGAGAAAGTGAGTACATATTTCAAACTGATTGTGACTATACAGCTGAATAGATAACGTAAACGTACCTTAAATGTGAAATCTGTTCCCGTCGGAAGGTCGTGAGAACTTACCTTAAAGGCACAGAAAGTAATCTTAGAAAACTTACATTTATAACACTGAGATCGTTTGAAATTTCAAATAACAGCGAGAAATATTTTTGTTTCAAAAGTGAGCTTCAAGTGTTCCTTAAATTTATCTCTCTAACCTTTTGAAAGAAATACTTCTAGTATGCTTTTGTGAAAGAACACTTTCAGGAAGTTTTCGCGTGTTTCTTTATTTCATGTAATGCGATAGAGAAGTTTTTATTTCGATTAATTCTAAGATTTTTCCTACGAAAATACGGTATTATTCCATAATGCGTGATAGGCTGAGGAAAAAATATTCGATTAAATCCTTCTGTTTACGAGATGACCCTTTTATCTATCGAACGGTATGATATAAGTTTACTCAGCAGAAATTATTTTTCCTAGAAGATAATTGTTTATAGGATGCGTAATTCATTTTGTTGATTGAGAAACAAAGCGCATTTTAGTATAATTCTAGAGTAACGCCAGTGCTCCAAATATATCGACTAACAGTTCAAGACCATCGAGTTAAACGGGATATCCACATGAGGTGTCTTGTCTTTTTCTTGCAAGACAATTTGATACAACGTAAATGAGAGGTATTTATTTTTTTACTCCCTTTAGTTCCTTTGATGGGAATAAATAACATATTTATTATAAAAAATAATCTTGTTTTCATTAAAAAAAAATCAAAAATATATTTTTCGACAAAATTGAATGGTGAAATTACATTTTATTTACCGAAACACTAAGTCTGTTTCGCTTCTAAATACATAATAACAATAAATTGAATTATTATTCAACAATTATTATATACTAAAAATGAAACACTTTTATTTCAGTTGTACTAAAATTAAAAGTACATATTTTGTCAAAAACTGAATGATGAATTTTTTTTTACCTGAACACTTAGTTCATTTCGGTTTTAAATACATTAAAATAATGAAATTAATTTTTATTTTTGAGTAAATCCTAGAAGTAAAACCATGGCCTTATTTTTCTCACGTGGAGAGAAAAACAATAATAATGTCGCCCCGATTTTTTACTCTCTTTTAAGGACAGGGGTAATAAAACGCGTGTTGTGATTTGCGGAATAAAAAAGAAATAAACTACATATGGTATATCAATAGACTTTATTTTTTATAATAAATTTTTGTTGCAAGTAATAAACATATTTATCCAATAAAGTCAGCTAAGTAAACTAAACAGTACACTATTCATCCAAAATTCAATTTAATACTCCTTTAAAAATATATAAGAAAATCCATTCGTCTAAAGCAGCGATTCTCAACCTTTAACTAACAGGTACCATCTAAAAAAAAAATGAAAAAAACTTTTGTACCACCACTACGTTTTACAATGATTACTTTTCAGTTTCTCAATAGAAATATTATATATACATATATACTAGAATGCTGACGGTCATACGAAATGATCGCTGTTCTAGATATTATAAATTGTAATTAAAATGATTTGTGCAAAAGTGTCTGCTAATTTAAACTGAATTACCCAGGGCAGGTGGCGATAACGCCCCTTTGCTTACTGCCCCACGAAGTTTCCCCCCTTCTACTTGCTTAATTGCTTAGAGTGCAATGAAAGAAATTACTGGCTTACATTTCTTAAGAGCCACCGCCAGCTCAATCAATAAAATAAAATTTAAATAGCGAAATGTTAATTCACATGTCAAAGATCTCTTTGTACACAACATTTCTTGTGTAGATCTTTCCATCATTTTTAAGCTCGCCTTGCAGAGGACCATCCATTATTTTTAATTTTACCTCCGTTCAAATGTTCAAATGCAGGCTCAGGTAAAAAAAAAATGCAAACACGCTTAAGCGTTTGGCCCTGAGACTTATGGATGTTCATAGCAAAGGCAAGTTTTACAGGAATTGTTAACGTCTCAATTGAAACGGCAACCCAGTGCCATGGCAACTTCACCCCATTGTCTAGTACAGTTACGCAAGCTACCAATAAACTATCTGTGACAAACAAACACTTAAGCCGCATATATATATATATATATAGAGAGAGAGAGAGAGAGAGAGAGAGAGATAGATATAGATATAGATATGGGTTGAAGTAACATTATCTCCTCTGAAACGGCTGGCGAAGCACACTGTTGGATTCCGCAGGTCCGTGGCACGCCACTTTGACCATCCGCGTCTTCCTAGGACTTTAATTAGCCGAGATATTAATTTAAAACTAATTTGTCTCTACGTTTTCCCTACATTCTCCACTTTCTTTCTTGGGTTTTCCCTATTAGAGGGATTAGGCTACGTGCCAAATTCTTTTTTCTCGAATATCTACGGAACGGCGCCGAATTGAAATTCGAGACGCGTATCCTCGGATTCCAAAAAAATTCTCCAAATCCATCGATACCGTTCTCATCTTCGTACGACTTTAATCGGCCGAGATATTAATTAAAAACTGCTGAAACGCTAATTTCTGTGCTCATTTTTCCGAGTGGCAACAATAAACTTTCTGCGGCACACACTTTAGCCGCTTATATATATATAAAGATAATGCCATTCGAGCAACCTATTAGCTATTTGTGTTGAATATGTACACATAAGAATATTAAATTAAAAATTGGTTACCGTTTTAATTATTAAAATTTAAGTTATAATACTTTAATTTTAAAATGTACTGCGAAATTTGAGCCTGTTTACGACAGATCAATTTATTTATGTCTGGGTTTATTTCACTTAGCTTTAACCATAAATTAGGATACACTTTTGATTTAATTCTGTATTTATTTTTCAACTATAACTGGGAAGAAAATTCTTGTTTACACAAATAGGTTGTGCAAAAAAGCAATAAGAATTTAATAGCTTTATTTGAAATGCCTTTAAATTATTTTTTTAAGTTCAGCCAAAAGTTAACATTTGTGTTATTTATGAAATCTTCAATTAGAGTTCGATCATAGGAAATTTCTATCAATTACAGCTATGTTCACACAAATAGGTTGTGCAAAAATGCAATAAGAATTTAATAGCT
The DNA here is from genome assembly GCF_044657685.1 of Stegodyphus dumicola. Taxonomy (NCBI): domain Eukaryota; kingdom Metazoa; phylum Arthropoda; class Arachnida; order Araneae; family Eresidae; genus Stegodyphus; species Stegodyphus dumicola. The sequence continues at coordinate 4,559,917 of NC_140776.1, read as the reverse complement.
TTTTTTAAATGCCTTTAAATTCTTTATTTCGGCTCAACCAAAGGTTAGCAGGTGTGCTATTCATGAAATCTTCAGCTAGAGTTCGAAATTTCTATCAATTGTTCTTTTTCTTCGCTACATAAAATTTCAGGTACATTTGAACAAAATGGATATCTAATCCAATTTTCGTTTTCTCAACCCTCTGGAAAATACATTTTGAAATTATTTATCAATGAAATTATTATCATAAACAATTTTCCTTTTTTTTTCAGTATTTTTAGTGCTGGTGGATAATTTTTAATGTCGGGTGCTAATTCTGCGATAGTCAGTCTCGGATTCTAATTCTTCTTTTATTTTCAAATTATCGGCTGGAAAACTTTCTAAAAGTAGAAAAAAGCTTAGAATAATATTCTCCAATTATTTGATTATAAGCTCAAGTATTTTTTAACATTGCATTTATTTTATCTCTAATTAAACAAATTAACACTTTTTTCTTTTAACCCTAAATTTAATTAATTTAACTATACAAAACCATCAGCAAAATATGCTAAATGCGCCAAACATAATTCACTCAATAAATATTTTTGCAATTAAAATTTTGAATCTCTGAGGAAAATTTGAATTTCTGAACCATATTCGATCTGATCAAGTCGATTTCAATGATTATTTGCCTTTGGATAAACCCCTTACTTAGGAATGTAACAAAAGCGTTTCATGTTCACTGCCCATCTCTTGGCATAAAATCGTAAATATTCTTGAATTTAAAACTCGGGTTTCAATAAAATTTAAAATTTTCACAGCTTGACTCCAAACGATTTTCAGGTTTTCAGGGATTGTTTTGGCTACTACAGCTTCACGATGAACAGCGCAGTGAGTAAATTTGGTTTCAGGTGCGATTTTCTTTATTTGAGAAATAACACCGGAATGGTTTTCGTTAAAGCCACCGATCCATTACTGCATACGACAATGCACTTATTCCAAGAATTATTCTCAGACATAAAATTGTCAATTACCTTGAAAATTTCATTTCGAGTTGCTCTATCATGGAAAAATTCAAAAAATAAATACTCTTTGGCAATTAGTTTATCTTCTTCGAAACGTATGTAAATAAATAACTGAAGAAAGTGTTTAAGAAAGTATATTAATTAAAGTACTTTCATCCAACTGCATTGTGAAATACTCACTGTGTTTTATCTTGTGAATAAGTGTCTCTTTTATGGAAATTGCCATTTAATGAATTTGCCGACTTACTGCATCATTTGATAACGATATATTAAGTTAATTAAGCGCTTTTTGTTGAACAATGAGGCCCACCACTGGTCGAGCGGTAAAATCGCTGAACACTGGTAGTTTGGACCTGGGTTCGATTACATTTGAACGGGCTGGCTGCATGGGCGTTTCCATTGTTTTCCCATGTCTATAAAAGCCAGGTTTCCTAGGAAAGTTCTCCTCAAAAGCATCCCTCCCCATAGGTACATAGCCCTCACGTGGTTTGCCGTGATTAAACAAGCCAAACCAAAATGTTGAATAGTGTTAAAATGATATCTTTAGCTGCTGCTAATATAAGGTTTCCTCCAATGGTGTGATCTTGCTGAGGTTTTAGCAATTCTTAGGCTTACTAGATAACTAGCTTCCAAAGATTTTCAATTAAAGTAACGAAACGTTTCATTACTTGTTTACTGTTTCTGAACTCAGATAATTTCCTCTTAAAATATTCTTCAGATTTATCCTTTAAATTGGCTTGCTTAGATTCAAGATGTGTTTTATAAACGATGGTTTCACACTTTGTTTGGATAATAGTTCAACGCAAACATCACATTGAGCCTGAGGGTCCATTTCATCTCTATTTCAAGTAAACCCAAACGATAAACAACTTTTATTATATTTTCTATAAACATTTTTTTCTTTTCTTTACAATATTCTTAGAGCTAATAGATTGTTATGGATCAAACATTTGTGAATCATCACTTTTCCGCTTAGTCAATCGTAGCCACTTAACCATTTTGACTTGTTTTATTATTTTTTTGCAAATACACTGCCCATCAAAAGTTAGGGAACAGCATGTTTCTTGTGTCTAATTTGAGAATGAAGCAACATAGAAATAAGAAATTTACAAGGTATGTTCACTAAAAAGTTCTTAAATGAAAGTGACATAGAATGTTCCTAAATTTCACCACAAACATGAATTACATCAAAAAATTACACTCTTGACAGAGAAATCCAGTCTTGGTATATCACAGTTTTCTGAGGTAACGTGGGGTGATAACATTACAAGAATGGGTCCTAATAAGGAATTTGGCCATCCCAAGTTGCAATGCATTGGCGGCAGCAACGTTCCATACTGTCAATTAAGTTGTCGTTCAGTGAAATGGGAAGCAACGACCAGACACGGAGTAATTCTTGTTCAAGCTCTTCTAACGATCTTGGAGGAGGACGTAAAGCAGCAACCTGTCTCCAAGGTAGTCTCAAAGATGCTCTATCGAATTCAGGTCTAGGGATTGAGATGGCTATTCCATTTGTTCCATACCATGACCTTTAAGATATTATTAAACAACCCGAGCTCCGCACATTGTCGTTAATCAGAAGAAATCCGAGACCAATAGCAGCGGCATATGGGCGGATATATTGATTAAGGACCTCGTCTCGATATCTCACATAGATCAAAGCTCCTCCATGTAACACATGCAGTTCAGTGTGACTACTGTGAGAGATCCCAGCCCAAACCACTATCCCACCACCTCTGTAACTGTGTCTTTCCACAATGTATGATTGGTTATATCTGGTAAATTGTTTCCTTCAGATCAGCTGACGACCAGAATCACTCTTCGTTGTGAACCTCGACTCGTATGTGAAGAGAACAGGTCCCCATTGTTGACTGACCCAGGAGACGTTTACTCTTGCCCGACACGAGCGGGCACCTCTGTGTCGTTGGGTCAGAGGACACAAACAACTGGTTGTCTTACATGCAAACCTGTATTGTGCAGGCGTCTACGCACTGTAGTAGCTGAGAGTCTTGTTCCTGTTTCCACTAAATGATCTGCTATGAGCTGAGGCACAGTAATGCTACCCCTCCTTTGGGCCGAATGAGCTAAATAACGGTCTCCCACAGGAGTTGTAACTCTAGATCTGTCTGGTACATGTTTTCAAGACACAGAATCCTCGCATTCAAACTGATTCCATAGTCGATAGACCACACTACTAGAGACATTGAGAGGTCTAGCATCATCAGCTCGTGATTTCTTCATTTCCATCCATCCGATCGCTCGCCACCTCAACGATTCAGGCAAACGACTTCTCCTGGACATTGATAGACTCTCCAGGATATTGTCCACGAAACTGTAATAACAATTGAAGACCAATACTCGAGAACAAAAATTACAATTTTTGCCCTTTTTCTCCAACTCTTACATAAGTATTCATTTCTATAAACTAAAATGGTAACTATTGTTTTTGCATATATTTTCTTAAACTTCGTTACTGCATGCATATGAATTGTGAATTTAAACTTTACTGACATTTTTGTAATGGTGAGCACTGGAAAACATGCTGCTCCTTAACTTTTGGAGGGCAGTGTATTTAAATGTACAATTCAAAAACAAACAACTATTCCTGCTGTTAGAGGCAGCAAATCGACGTAAAATAAATGATTCTAATTCAAGCTAGAACGATATGAGCCCGGCAATGGTGGCGACATGAAGTGTAGACATGCTAATAAATCGATCAGCTCTAAAAGAATTAATGAGATACTATATTATCTTTTTATATCAATTTAATTTTTATTTCCTCTTAAGTACAACATCCATTTCTATTACTCGTTTTAAAACATCATTTATGACAAATTTTTTATATCTGTATCCAAAAGAATATTTGTAAAAATAAAAACAGATTATTTTGTAAAGTCTATGAGCGGCTATTGACCTTGAACAAAGCTCAAATCGCATAAATTTGTGATTGTTAGAAAAAAACAGGATATTAGGTTATTTAATTTTTGAATTTAGTAGTTAATAATTTGTTCCTTTGCGTAACACCAGTTGAGGATATCTGCTCTAAACTAATTTAATATATGTTTATAATATATTTTTGTTATTTATAATATTTAAATTTCCAATTAAAATTAAAAATAGTTCATTATTTATTTCAAAAACAAATAAGTCCAAAGAAGGCTAATTATATTTTCAACTAACTGAAGGCTTACGATTTTGAAATTCAATAACTGTATTTCATAACTGAATATCAAAAACGAAAGAACCCTGAAAAATAGAAGAAGTAATATAGACAAACTTAGAAACAAAAGTTTTTTCAAATGATTTATTTATAGTTGATTATGATTGTTAATTACTTAACTGACTAGTCGCTTGTGGAGCCAGCCCTTTAAAGCTATTATTATAAAAAATACTATATTTATAATGTAATGATATTTATGAATCCATCTAATGTAATTCCTTAAGTCTAGTAATTAATAATGACTTAAATAAATCTGCCTTTGTTACTTTTTTAATCACTTAGCTGTTGATTAATAACAAAATAAATCTGTAAAAAAAAATAAATGTCTCCTTACTCTTTCTTTAACGAGCTGTCGCATGAAAAATATTTTAATTAGAGCCATGGGAATTCATTCTTTTAAATTTTTAATAGCTTGGTTTTTGATTAAGTATACTCTTAATACACTCATAACACCTGCTTAATGCAGAAAAACACTCTTAGACCCCACACACAAAAAAAAAAAAAAAAAAAAAAAAACCCGACGCACAAAGAATGAATTATCCGAATGGGACGAAAATCGGTAGAAGTGATGTACATGTACAGAAAAACAAATAATTACACTTTGAGAAATATTGGATGATTTAATTGAAGTCAAAGAGCCTCACAAAGTAAAAAAGTAAGTAACGCATTTGTTCACCTCTGGCCCTTATGCAAGTCGTTATTCGACCTTGCTGGCCAAGGTAATGTTCGCGAAGCACTAAGGCAAGCAGTAAAAATATATGCAGTGTGGGGGCGAGCATTATCTTGTCTGAAATGTAAGCCCAAGATAGCGTGACATGAAGGGCAACACAACGGGCCTTAGAACGTCTTCGAAGTACCGCTGTGTTGTAAGGTTACAACGGATAAGAACCAAAGGGGTCCTACTATGAAATGAACTGGCACCCCATACCATCACTCCTGGTTGTCGGCCTGTCTGCCGGAAGACAGTCAGGTTGGTATCACACCGCTGTTCGGGGCGTCTCCAGACTCGCCTTCGCTGGTCATCGGGGCTAAGTTCAAAGCGGGCCTCATTACTGAAGACTATTCTACTCCAGTCAGTGACATTCCAGTGTGAATGAGCCCGACACCACTGCAAACGGGCTTGACGTTGTATAGAGGGTCAATGGTAGTCGGTTTCTATGAGCCGTCTATGAATGGTTCTTGCGGTCACTGAAGCACTAGTCGCACGTACAATCAATGATAATGATGCATCTGGGGCTGTGAGTGCTGCTCTCACGATTGCTCGTTCTTCACGTTCTGTTGTTTCTCTAGGACTACCGCTTCCTTCTTGACGCTGTGTGAGGCCATGGTTCACCTATTCTTGCCAACATCGTCTAATAGTGGCGTCTCTTCTGCTCAAATGTCAAGCTATTCGCCGATAAGACCAACCGGCTTCTTTGGGCCAACTACACGACCTCTCTCAAATTCTGACATCTGCGCATATCGTTCGCACAGCTGTATGCGAGGCATAGTTAATGTCTACCAGAGTATACGGAATGAAATTTGTGAAGAATTTATGATCTGGAATCGTAATTTCTACTCTTAAATATCCTGCCAGTTGCGCAGATCAGATGCGCTGTAGCGAGAACCGTTCACTCATCGGCAGCCAAAATGTAAAATTTTACATTTTCCGTCGAAATCTGTATGTATATAAGTTTGTGTCCAATTTGCTTTATATCTCCTCGGTGTGTTTTCTCGTTTTCTCGTTTCTTCTCGTTTTTTTTTTTTTTTTTTTTTTTTTTTTTTTTTTTTTTTTTTTTAAAGAGTGTATATTGCGTTTTACCTTGTAACATTTTACCGATTAGAATGTCGCTGGAATTTACTGATTAAACCTGAAATGCAAATACCTTACGCTTTGCGAGTGACAGCATCAAAATTTGAAATCTTTGAGTTTTGAATCAAAAATCATAAATTTGAAGAAACAGGAAACAAATAAAAAAGAAATTCAAAATTGAGCCTTCCAGGTGCGTATGTTCGGGTGGAAAACTACCGTGTTTTTAAATTCTAGTGGTTGTAGGTTCAGCCAATATTCCACAACGCGAAAAATATACATACGTACAGTAGCTCACATTTCTTTTAGGATACTTGTATCTTTCGGTTTTATGTGCAAATATCTGTTAATAAATATTAGTAAAATGACTATATAATATATTTCTTATACATTATCGATCATTGTTTTAAAATCTTCCTTGTTGTGTGGAAAAGAATATTCAAAATGTTTTAGCAAATAAAATAATTTATTAGAAAAGTTCTGAAAATAAATTCACATAAATACTTAAAAATTTTAAATAAATAAAGTTTAATAATAACGTGCAAATAACAGGATATTCAATATTTCATTGGATAACCTATTTTCTAAAATTACATTTTTCATGCGATTTGGCATAGATCAACTAATTTTTTATGCAACGATGTTCCACATTCTTCTATTTCTCTCTAAGAACTACTTTTGACAGAACTTTTGAAGAAATATTGCGTTATGCTTTATTCCAACCCACTCCTTACATTTTCGATAATATTCTATTGGGTTTCGAAAGGGTAGTAAGAAAAGTACGGATGGGATTTGATAACTTTTTATGATGCACGTTGTACTTCGAAAGAAATAGAATAAAAATTGTTTATGATTCTGCCTTCAACTCTCTTTTGCTAATTAGTAAACGTTTGCATTAAAATTTGAGACAAAACGAAAACTTTTTTGGAAGTTTGAAATTGCGCGTTTTCGCAAATATATTTCTGTTAAGAAATATCCGTATTATACTTTCAGAATATTTAACTCGAAAAGTTTTCGATTGAATATATTCAGTTAGAAAAGAGTGATTATAACTTTTAAAATATTTTCTTCGATTTAACAAAATAGTAATTATTGAGACCATAAAAGAGACTTTACGCAAGCAACTTTAAGTTTATAGGATGTTGCACAGTAAGATCCTATAGTTAAAATATTTATACTTTTACGCACAACGCTTCAAACATTATACAAAGGAAAATTAAACAAAGGAAAATAAAAAAAGACATCTGTAACATATTTGAAAAAGTAATCAAATGCATTCATTTCAAACAAGTGTTTACAGACAGATCATTAAATTCATTCACGACCCGAAAGAAATAGTTTATTTGGAAGTTAGAAAAATGCCGGAAAATATATATATAAAGACTGAAGTTAGAAGCAGAAGTTAGAAGTTGCACTGGTATATAATACTTGAGAGATGGTTGTTTCTTCTCATATAAATGTATATATTCTACAGAAATTTTAAAACTAAGATTATATTAATTATTAGTTGTTAAATACTTAAATTATTAATTGTTAATTGTGATTATTAATTATATATACGTAAGTAAAATTATGTAAATCAAAATTATAACTTAAATTAGCACTAGGCATCTTAATTCTTCATTTTAATTTGGGTATTTTCCCTTTCCATTCTAAAAATAGTAGTTGTTCATAGTAATGTTTTTGGGCTGCGTCATTTCTAGAGTACGCCTTATCATACGACTTTTATACAATTCCGGAAATAAAAATGAAACTGAAACTCAAGTAGGAAATAATCGTCTTAGAGCTTTATTAAATATTCAATCAAATGTATTTAAAACCGAATCTAACTCACTCTAAATTAAGCTTTATTTGTGAGCGCTTTGCACTTTGCTTCTGTTTCTGTTGTCGCTAAAACTTTGCAACGCTCTTTTCTTCCTATTGCAACAATAATAAAAATGTAAATTTTCTGGAATAGGCACTATTTATGTGCCAAATTATTGGTGGCCGCGAAATGTTTGATTAAAATAAAAGAATCGTGATTTAAATGTGCTACGACTGCGTCCTATTGCATGTAAACGACTTCTTTATTCTTCTTTACGGATGATCTATGTGCGCTTCAAAATCTCTCCGCATCATTCTCAAATCATTCCAGCAATGAATATAAAACATACATAGTGCGTGTATCCATTCTAAAACGGTAATTTACATATTAAGGTTGCAAGCTGTAAAACCTAAGAAATGAAGAAAAAATAAATAAATTGTTAATAACCATCTTTTACGAATATAATGTAACATATTTTACAGAGCAATTTTAATTCAATATTTATTATGTGAGATCTCAGTTTGCACATCATGCTAAAAAATTTAAATATGGAATAAAGATATTTAATATGTTTCACAGAAAAAAAGGTGCATATGCATAACTTTGCAAATTCTTTATCGAAAAACAAAAATAAAGTTTATCATTATTTAGTCTAATATGCTCACACTATTTCAATCACTGGAAAACTTCTAAACATTCTTATTCATCTTACTAAATAAAGGCAATAATACAGCAAATGTTTTCTGGATTAATATTCAAATGCAACTTTTCATACCATAGAATAAATGAGTATATAAAATCCTATGTATGTTTATTAAAATTTCTCAGTTTACGTTATCTAGGTTAAAGATGTTTAAATTTTAAATCGTTGGATTCCTTCTAAGAACTTCACTGAACTGCGTACAGAAACTTACAGAACTGCGTACAGAACTGCGTACTCTGCAACATAGACTTTGTGAAGACATAGACTTTTATCACTTATTATTAATTAAGTTTTAATTTAGCTTTTTTTTAATCTCAGAAGTATTGGGTTGGCAGGAAAAGAAATTTCGATTTGCACAAATAGACAGCATTATGTTCATTTTGTTATTCTTCTGTCAATCTTGCATTTCGTTTTTGCTTATTACATACCAATTTGTGAGCTGACACTTTTAGGATGCTATAGAAGCTAATTTCGAGTATTTCTTCTTACAACTGTTAGTCTACGATGAGTTTTAACATGGGGTGCAAAAATAAACATTTTCGACACATTTTACGTAATTGCATCGCATCATCATATAATTGTTCTCGAATTTGCAAAATGTATCACATACAACAAGTAAAAATCACATAAGATGTATTCACATAGCTGGATATTTGGGTTCCGCATGAATTGAAAGAAATTCTCTCAGCGAATCAATATTTGCTATACACATTCCAAACGTAATGCAATCAACCTTTTTTTAAAATGAATTATCCCTGATGATGAAAAATAGATCGTCTACAATAACATTAAATGAAAAAGAGAATGGTTCAAGCATCATTAATCAGCACTCGAAAACTTAATTGCATCAGAGGATATCGTGCTGTCAATTAGGTGGGATTAAGCTATTGTAAATAGCTAATAGCTATTGTAAAATTTGGGCTGCCTCAAGCAATCCAACGATCAACTCAGCTGTATACTAGCAACAGCTTATCAAATAAGAGGAGGTTTTCAAAAAAAGTTAGAATTGGCAAATCGCAAAGGAATCATGTTCCGCCATGCCAATGCGAGGCCTCATGCACTGATTGGGAAGTGCAGTCGCCTCCTCCATATTACCCGACCTTGCACTATCGGATTATCACTTATTTTGAACTTTGCAAAATTTCTTAAATGGTAAAAAATTTCAGTAATAACGAAGACTCCAAATCGGAGTTAGTTGAGCTTTTTGTCTGATAAAGATCAGAAGTTCAATCTGATCAAGATCAAGATCAGAAGCGCGAAATCATGAAGTTATCAAAACGGTGGCAAAATATCATTAATAGATTGGAAAATATCTGACTGATTAAAGGTTAGTTTTGTATATAAAAAACTCACACTAAAATCCCGAAATTACTTTCTTGCCAACATATTAAATTTATTTCTAATGGTAAAATATTATTTTCTCTTTCTCTAACAGATTGGCGTCTGGACAAACACAGGCCTAGATATAAAAGATATTGTTTGGCCAGGGGACAGTCCAGTGCCACCCCCAGGAGTTCCAGAAAAATTCAACCTTAAAGTGACCTTTCTGGATGAACCTCCTTTTGTGAACGTGTTCCCCCCGGATAATGAAACTGGAGAGTGCAAAACTAGCCGGTCTGTCAGGTGTCGAGTGGCACCAGAGTACAAGTTTTATGGGTTAGATATTTATTACGTAATAACTTACTAATAACACATAAATGACGCAAATAAATTTTTGCAGTTATTACTAATATAGCTAAGAATCTAAAATATTTGAATTTGTCAATTAATATGTTTCCCATCTAAACTCTTTTTAATTCACTCGAATTCTGTTATTATAATTTTTTTCTACTGCATAACTGGAAACTGTATTAACAGATAATTACATAATTTTACAACCTACATTCCTTTGATTTTATTGCTTTGAGTGCAATATTTGTAACTGGCAGCAATTTCAAATTATATTTTCATTTTTTAATAATTGGTGTTATTAAATCAATATTTATTAAAGAATTTTTATTGGACCTTATTATTAGAAACATTTAATTTTAATTACTTTATAAATTTCATGGAATTTATCTAATTTTATTAAACGTCCATGAAGCTAAAGTTCTAAGTACAGTCCTTACAAATATTCTGATTTTATATTCCTTTTTTATCTTTATGATTTTGCCTTTGTGTCACGTAAGTCCTTTCGCTGGTTTTCATCTGTCTCGCCCTTATATATGCTTGATAAAATCCTTATGCCGCCTACACACCAAAGCAACTAACTCAGCTGTTTTTCTTCTTTTGACATTCTACTCTATGTGTCATATAGCGATCTTCATTTAATGCTTTCTCCTAGGGAATCCTCTTCATTGCCGTAACTGCGGAATTCCTTTCCCTAATACATTTAATACTCGCTCAGTCTGGATACATCGTCCAATCTTACTTTTTTCCTATGTCTTTAGTACTTTGAAAAATTATTCTGATGCAATTTCATATATATATATATATATATATATATATATTATCTGGAATACATATTTATTCTACTTTTATGTCCATAAATAATGCAGTAATGTCTTAAATGAATTACTAATTAAAAGCTATTAAAGAATGACAGAATTGAAAGATTATTATTCAAACTTATTTTTCCATAACCAAAAGTTACTTGTTTAGGAACGCTGTAGAAATTTTCTTAGTTTCATTAACAGATTAAAATGTTTTGATGAACATTTCTGAAATTTTATTGAATTTTGTAACTAATTTATTTCTTTTAATATCAGTAATATTTGCCTTGCTTTTAGCATTTACTTAAAATTCACAGTATCCTAATTTTTTCTTGCAGTATGAATCATTCAGTTGCGATACGTAATCCAGATTATTACAAATGTTGTTCAGGCTTTTGTATAGATCTCCTACAGAAGTTCGCTCAAGATTTAAAATTTTCCTACGATCTTTACCGTGTAGAAGATGGAACTTGGGGAGTTTTAAGTGTAAGTAAAATTTCAAATCTTTGTTCTTTAATTTATCTTTTAAGATTTTTTTTAAAATTATATATATATATATATATAAAATTGTTTCATAAGAAAAAATTGAATTTAATTAAATAAATTTAATTTAAATAAATTCATTAAATTTAAATAAAAATTTAATTAAATAATTCTTTGCGCCATTGCTGCAAGGAATGAAATTTAAATTTTAACAAACACGTATAAAAGTAAAAAAGCAAATTTAAAGCCAAAATTAAAAAAAGCAAATTTAAAGCCAAAATTAAAAAAAGCAAATTTAAAGCCAAAATTAAAAAAAGCAAATTTAAAGCCAAAATTAAAAAAAGCAAATTTAAAGAAAAAAAGTAAATAAATAAAAAAAAAAAAAAATGTGTAAACATATAAAAGATTTAAAAGATTTAATTCTCGAACTAATCTACAATATCATTTAAATTCAGAAGCATAAGCAAATCAAGTGCAAACCAATCCATGAAAATAAATTCACTAATTTAGCAAATTAAAATTAATCCAAACAATTTTTTTTAAAAATGCATAAGTGAATTACTGTTGAGCAGGCAGGAGACAGACTTATAGAGGGGAAATTGCCTCCAAACCTAACTCTCCATATATGAATGACGAAACTGAATTATATGAACTATATGAATGACCATTCCTGCATGAATAACGAAACACGCATTGAATGATTGGAGAGTTAGGTTTGGAGGCAAC